>NC_056680.1:129348741-130006657 GCF_018350215.1 Panthera leo
TAATGAAAGGACACTACTTCTCCACTGACACCAAGTACAATTAGAAATAAGTAGGAGAAACACTATAAATATCTTTTATATATAAAGAGCTCTTACAAACAAAAAAGAATATGATAAAACTAAGCAAAATAATGAACAAAAGTCAAGAACAGATGCTTCACAAAATATTAATTTAGTCGATAATTCCAGGTTGGCATACATGTAAGCAATCAAATATAACTGGTACAACCTTTAACTCAACAATTCCACTTCCAGATGTTTATCCAAAAACAAAAAACAAAAAACAAAACTAGAGACATACACCAAGTTTGATTTTTTAAGAAGGTACATAGAGAAATTTATAAGAATAAAATAGCAGAAACAACTTGAGTATTAAAAAGGAGTGTTGTGGGCACCTGGGTGGCTCAGTTGGCTGATTGTCTGACCTTGGCTCAGGTCATGATCTCACAATTCGTGAGCTCAAGCCCTGCATCAGGCTCTGTGCTAACAGCTTGGAGCCTCGAACCTGCTTCAGACCCTGTGTCTCCCTCTCTCTCTGCCTCTCCCCCACTCATGTTCTGTCTCTCTCTCTGTCTCTGTCTCTCTCTCTCTCAAAAATAAACAAACATAAAAAAAAGTAGAGCTGTGATCATGATATTTTGATTTATTTATTATTGTATGATATGATATAAAGATATATTAGGCAACCTTTCAATTCCAAAGGTCTTTACTGCATTTGCGGTTTTTAAAACACCTTGTAATTATCCAAATGCGGACCTTTTCTTAAATGTTTAATATGAAAAATGTTAATTAGAAAAAATAAGAAATAAAGATGCCAAAAATATAAAATATCATTAAGAAGGGAAGCCAAAATAGCCACTGCCCATCTTGGTTTACCATTTATCATTTCCCATTTAAAAAATAATGTATCATGAATTGTTAGGCATAACAAATTATAGATGTATAGACAGTTCTGCCTTAAAGAATTTTACCTATCTTTCAATGTATTTTTTAATTCATTCTAAAAAAATGTGAAGATGGAGAAGTAAAGGAACTGAAGTGTTGACTTTGTAAACATTTTCTTCATATAAAGTCTATTTTAAAAAATGTCTTAAAAACGTATGTTCTAAGTCCCCTTTGTCACACATAAGGACCATACAGGAAAGACGAATGAAAATTTATAGTAACAACACGGAACGACCTCCTCTTAAGCACTATGATTTCCAGTAGGTTGACAAGCAGGATAAAAGCCCTAACTTGTTGACAAATATAATGAAAACTCTTCGAATATTATTCATAATGAAAACTACAATGGCCCAAGATAAATTTAGGGTATAGGGGAGGTGGAATAAATTTATTTTCCTATTGTTAAGAGCAAGAAAATACATTAGATAATTTCCTCAAGTACAAGGTAATAGATTTCAGCTCAGGCAGGATAGTCATCCAGATTGATACTTACCTTATAATCAAAGTTTTCATTTAAGAAATTCTTACGAAGTGCATCAGACAGGTATAGAACTGTTGTAATAATAACACTAGTGATAAAAAAAAAAAGAACATTTTAAGGTCAAAACTTTGCATTAGTAAAAATCATTTATTAGATAAGAAAAAAGCAATTAAGATAAAAGAAACCCTATAGAAAGCGTGTGGAACAATATTATTTGAATACCATGTACCTTTTTTTTAATTTAATTTTTTTAATGTTTATTTATTTTTTAGAGAGAGACAGCAAATGGCGGAGGGGCAGAAAGATAGGGAGTCACAGAATGTGAAGCAGGTTTCAGGCTCCGAGCTGTCAGCACGGAGCCCAATGCGGAGCTTGAACTCATGAACCGAGAGATCATGACCTGAGTCAAAGTCGGACCCTTAACCGGCAGAACCACCCAGGGGCCCCTTAATTTAATTTTTTAAAAAGTAATCTCTATGTCCAACATGGAACTTGAAATTATGACCTCGAGATCAAGAGTCCCCTGGTCTACTGACTGAGCCAGCCAGGCGCCCCCAATGTGGGACAATATTAGATAATTCATATTTGAAACAGAGAAAAGGGACACCAGGTAAAAAAAGAAAAAAAAAAATCAATCACTTAAGTTCTTTGTAAAATGATATAAAGATCTATGAATTCATACAACTCAGGCAGAAATACATTAATCTCCTGATGTTTTATGGTATTATTAATTTCTGAAGAAAGCAAAATGATTACTTCAAATATAATATTCCATGTTTGATGAACATGGGAGAAAGCCACACTTTAAAAAAATGCAGAAAAAGAAATGGAGCCTAAAGAAGAAATAGATAAAATGAAAGAATATATTGAATATTTATTATAGGTTTTCTCTCTGTTTCCCCTGTTCCAGGTATTAGGGGGCATGCAAGAGCTCCTGAAGGCAGACTCCCTCTCTCTTGGTGACAGAATGCCACTAAAGAAACAATTACAGACTGTGAAATTGTCTATAACCCAGCACTATGCTGTATGAAACTACCAGGGGCTGTTAGAGCAATTCAGAGAATGGGGCATCTCAGGGCTATAGAAAGTAGGGGAGGCCTGACAAGGAGTCACATGCAGTCACGTGTAGCTTGCTGGGGAGAGTAAAAGGGAAGGGTTTGGTGAGCATTCTTGGTTAACTCTAGACTTTTGCAATTTGTTCAAAACCTGCTCCTTTTTACAGCTATAGTAGTTGACATCCAAAACTGAATACATATCCAGTTGATTTCATATTACATACAGAATTATGCTGAAACAAGATAGGTCACTCCCCAAAATACCATACACAAATGGTATATATACATGGTTGACATTCAGAAACCTCCTTGGCCTTTGCTGAGATGCATGCCTGATGGGAGTTTGTGATGTGATCGGACTCCAGTTCTCACCACAGGATTTGGAATCGAAGAGTAGAGCTGTATGACCCCAAATAAAATGAAACAACACCCCATCAACTTCACACCTTGATTATCCTATTGGTGAAACATAGATTAGAAGGATATTCACTAACCAGAAGAGTATTTGCAGTCTTTGAGGGACATAAAGGCTCATTACTGTTATGTGCTGGAAAACTATTAGAGCCTTCTCCTGGGACAGGAGAGTATTAATGAGACTAAGGGGTTGGATGACTGAATGTGAAGCTCAGGATAAAGAAAGGGAAAGAGCAGAAAACCACCATGCCTCGGGTACCTGCTCTACCATGAGCAAGCACTGTGGTACATGCATGTTCATTTCACATATGTCAATTACATCTTTCAACAAACCTTACCAGGAAAGTTAAGTATAAGCAAAGCCTATGAAATTGCAAAGTCCTATGGTGTCTTCAACCCCCAAAACAGCAGGGTATCATCAGTGAATTTCCTATTAAAGACAGAAATCACCTGAAAATAGCATAAAGTGGCAATTTTCAGTAGCCACTAGCAAAAGTAATGATGACAACTGAAGAAATCATTAAAATGTCCAAAGAAAGTAGTCTATCCAAAACTTATTTTATGAAACTAAAGCTTAATTATCAGAAAACGGAATGCTATTGAAGAGCTTTGGAAAATACTGAGACCTGAAAAAATAGAATGGGATCAAAATTTTAAACTGCAAAATAAAAACTAAAAAAGGTTAATTACACTTCCAGAGAATGCAACATTACTGATTTCATTAAATGTTCAATTTCACATTTCAGTAACTTCTACTGTATTAAAAAAAAGTATAGGTTACTTTTAAAATCTTCACAAGAATTCCCAACTGCACAGAAATGCTGACAAATCACAACCAATTGGAGTTAAATAATTTACTCGTAGGCTAGTAGTTTAAAAAGCAAAATGTAAAAAGTGTTTTTTTCTTCAGTAAAATGTGGTTTGTGGATCTATTTAATATATTTGATATGCTGAGAGTAAGATCTCCAAAAGTAAGACTCCTCTGGGCTAGAAAGACCTAAAATGAGTCTACTTCAAATGCCTTTCATTTATGCTTATAACATTCAGCCCAAGACACAGAGGCAGCTCTGAGAGCTTTTTATGGTAACTCAGCACTGAGTCAGTATCCTGGCACACATGTCCCCAAGCCAGCTGAAGGCATTTATGCGTTATTGCTCCTTCATTACAGTTGATACCTGTGGTGTTTAGGGATCTTTCTTTACTTGTTCCAATTTATCCAAAATCATGTGGCTCCTTTGGTTTTATTCTTTTACTCATGACTCAGTTTCTGAATATTAAGGACATTTCAAATCTCAGCACTCCAATTCAATAGCCAAGAAAGGTTTGCAATCTGTTACTACAAATGGTCAAATTACTGATATCTGCCACAAAAACGCAGCCACAAGGATCATTTCTGACAGCTGTAATCTGTGGGCACAGCACAATAAAATTTACACATAAAAGAGGAAATAGTGCACAGGAAGTCAAAGTTATGGCTTCAAGATTTTCAGTTGCCACCTGATTCTAGCATTTAGAAAGTATTTTTTACGTAACGCTCTCTCCTTGCTATAGAAATCCCATTTCTCATAATTTGTCAGTTTGAAAACTACTCCAAGATGATAATATGCTCAAGCAAAAGCCCACCTCCACAAATGATAGGTGGACTGGGAGAAGCCCCTTTGTGGATAAACTAGGTATCAACAACACTAATGTTTACACACAGAAAACCTCAGGAAATCTATTCATGGAGGACAGCTTCCCTACAATCTGGTGTGTTAATGGGGGCAGAAGGGATCAACACAAAGACACTTGGGGCAGATGAAAATCCTGGAAGGCCATGAAGGGGACTGATCCAAGCTAGTGATTCTCAAACTTCAGAGCGCATGATAATCACCTCAAGTATTCATAAGACTTCAGGGCCTTACCACCATCCATGGCCTGGTGAGTTCAAGGTGGGGCCCAGCCAGATGATTCTCATGCACCTGATTACCCTGTTTCATTTTGGGGACTGTGTTGCAGAGAGAAGACAAGACAGACGGGTTGGACTTGGAGAGCAGTGATGTTTAGGGAATTTGGCCTTGTTAACCACTGTGTCACCAAGGGTCTAGTCCACAATAAGTTCTATTGTAGCCTCACAACTATATTTAAACCTATGCTTTGTTATCCTTGGTTGCTGTAGTAGGTAATTCTAAAATGAGAAGCTTGTAAAACATCTTACACCCCTTTGAAAGATATTTTAAAGAACAGAAGCAAAGACACTCCAAGTGGAGGGCACAACATAAGCCAAAACAAGGAAGCAGGAAGCCAAGTGCTTTTGCTTTTAGTCAAGGAAGCATGCAGTGTGGGTGAGGAAGAATGGAACAAGGATTGAAAGGGAGGGATTTTAACAACTCCCTTGACCTTCTCCACTGAGCAGCAGTGGCAGAAAGTCACTCACATGTCAGCAGCCTCAGTTTTGGCCTGTTAGGCTCAGATCTTAAGGAAGCCTTTCCTTTCATGTATTCATTCTTCCTGCCAGCTCCTCCCAACTCACCAGGATAGGGACCATGTGGGAAGTTCTTGTGTAGATATTTGCCATAACTATTTGAGTGTGGCACATTCATCTTACTAATAGATAGTTTTGGCAAAAATCAGTATCTTCTCTCTCCCCTGGACAGGAAAATTGTTTAAGGATTATAACTCTACAAGAAAAACACCACCAGTACGAACGAAAAGCAGTGGTAGTGGTGTTGGCAGGTGCTTAACAGATCAGCTGCCCTACCATCCAACTTTTTCATCATCACTATCACATACCCTGTCTTCCCTCCTGTTACTATGCCAATGCTCCTAGCTAAGGTCAGGATTTCTTTGTGTGCATGAGATCAGAGCTTCTTTTGTTGAGAAAGTCTTACCACAAAAAGCACTGCCTACATGGCTGGTGTCATTTCCAGTGCAAGCTGACTGTGGAGAGGGAACAGGCAGTTCTCGATATCCCCACTTGCCTACCCAAGTTGTTCCTTCACTTATTCCTGTTTTCTTTAGTATCATCAGTATTTCTGTCTTTGCTGGCTCAGCCCTATCTATAAGCCAAAATACTATATAATTCCATGTTTTAAAAAGGGTCCTATGTTTCCGATTCTGTGTCTCCCTCTCTCTCTGCCCCTCCCCCGTTCATGCTCTGTCTCTCTCTGTCCCAAAAATAAATAAAAAACGTTGAAAAAAATTTAAAAAAAAAAAAAAAAAAAAAAGGGTCCTAGTCTCCTAATTCCTTCCAGATATAGTCCCATTTCTCTGCTCCCTTTCACAGCAAAACTTCTAGAGAGCGGCTTATATTTCCTGTTTTCACTTTCTCAATTCCTACCTGTTCTTGAATTCACTCTGATAAAGCTTTCTCTATCGGTCCACTGCAACAGCACATGTCAAGGTCATCAATCTCTACACTGCACTGCCAAATCCCGGGTCAACTGCCAGTCTTCATCATCTTCAACCTCCCAGCAGCTCTTGGTATTCCTTCCTTCATGAAATACTTACTTCACAGGACACTGTAGTCTGCTGGTTCTCATTTTAAATCACAGGCTGCTCCTTTTCAGTCTCTTTTGCTGGATGCTTCTCCATACCCTGACCTTTAATAGCAGTATCCTCTACAGCTCTGTTCTAAGTACTCTTCCCCCTTTCAGTCTACACTCCTTTCTGGGTGCTCTCATTCAGTTCCATGGCTTCAAATACCATCCATATGCTGGTGACCCTCAAATGCACATCATCAGCCCTAACCCCTTCCCTCAGCTCCATATAAGCATGGGTAGCTTCCTCTTCTATGTTTCCACTTGGATACCTAAGAGCATCTCAAACTTGTTTAACGTAAGATTCTTCACCTCCCCCCCACCAAAGCTGTTCCTCTCAGTATTTCCCACCAAAGTGAATGGCAATACCATTCATCCTTTTGTTCAAGCCAAAATTCTAAAGGGCATCTTCCATTTTTTCTCTTCCACCCATATTCAGTCACCTGTAAGTTATGTCATCTCTATCTTCAAAATTGTTCTTGTTACTACCTTCACTGCTATCCACCTGTTCAAGCCATCAGCATCTCTTACCTGCACTGCTGTATTAAGCTACTAACTGGTTCTTCTCGGTTTCTTTCATGTTTCTCTACTCCCTAATATTTGGGCCCTGTCTTCATCTTCCCACCTCATCTTTACTGGTTCCTTCTCTCCTCATGTTTCAGCCATAGTAACAGTCCTTTGGTGCATTTAAATGTGCCACATTGATCCTGACCACAGGGCCTTTGTATATGCTCTTCCTGCTGGTAAGAACATTCTTCCTTTGCTGTCTACCTGTTAACTCCTGCTTTAGCTTTCAGCTCAAGTTTGACTTCCTAATGAAAGAGCTCTCCAATCCCAGTACAGAGCAAAGTTCCTTTCATAAACATCTTCAAATAACTGTGTTCTATTTTTATGGAATTTATTTTATACTGTAGGCAACAAAAAAGATTTGCTAAATGGATAGGTCAGGAAATGAATGACCTCCCCTAAGAATCTTTGATTCCATAAATCACCTATTCACTACATAGATCTCATATGAAAGCTAAATTAGCTAATAGTAATAGTCAACTAAATAATTCAGGGTTTGATGAGAAAAAGCACAAAAGAAAATGTATCCTAGGTTTGAAGCCACCATGTACACAAAATAAATAAATTAAGGACCTGAAATTTCAACTCGTAGGCCAGAAGGTTTTACTTTCCTCAGCAGCAAGTCTGTTATAAGATTTATCTCTTTGAAAATGTATAAAACTGTGACTTTATTTTTGTACTGTATTTTGCAATGTGTATGGGAAGGGGGTGGAAAGAAGCTTGTCTCAAAGTGTCCTGTATTTTTGGTACTTAATTTTCATCTCCCTTATGTTCCTTCTTTCTCAAATTGAGCAGTTGTTCTCATCAGAAACATCTACCAAGAACTTAACAGTGGGCACAATACAGCTTTGCACACAAGCTAGAGAGTCACATGTCTTATCCTTGTGAAATTTAGCCTGGATGCAGTTACTGTGTTACCTAATATTAGACATTCAGGTGGAAATAAACCACACAAGACCATACTAATCACCAAGAGTCTGGTCATAGCTTTTGGTAGGACTTCACATAAAGCAGGGAAGCTACATGGTTTGGGACAATATAGTTTGTAGATGAAAGTTAAAGGCATTTAACTTACTTGAACACACAGGAAGAAAGGATCGGCACATAAAAGAATGCATATTTTGAGTTCGAGGGTAGGGCAGTGTGACTTCTCGGCTAGTTACTATCAATTTGGCATGTATGAAGCACATAGTGGGTAGTAAAAGTGGGAGTTTGGGTCAAAATGCCTCTTTGAGGAGCCCTGATCAAACCACCTAAGGAAGGTAGCACCATGGAAGAAAGGTGGTCAACCTGAGAGATGTAGACCTAGCTCCTCCAACTTGCTTCTACGCAGTTAGCAAAGTGATAACGTTTTCTTTCCAGTGTACGTTCTTCAACATATTTTAAATATCCTTAACATCTTTCAGAAATTTAGTTTTCTACCAATATTACGTGGCTAATACCTGTATGGATAAAGCAGGAAGAGTTGAAGGCTTATTTCTGGAACACATTGCACTCATAAGGCAAGGAAAATCTCATATGGCTTCATAATTTGAACGGGAAATGGCTAGGGTAGTTGAATGGAGAGAAGAGAGGGAAGCAGAATGGCAAAGAGCAGTGTCTGTTTCAACTCTGCAGGAGTTCTACCAGACCCTGGAGCCCTCTCTACAAATTAGATCGGACTTGCCATCACCAGTGGAAAAACAGTGCTCACTTCTTATCAGCACTGACTTGGGTGGCAAGGGCATGATGTCATCGCATTTAGCAAAGGCTGATGGCCTTTTCCTTGGATTTGCTTTTGGAGTATCTTCTGTTTAAATGTATTACACAGAGCTCATCTCAAAGTAACTGTGCTCCTGTTTGATTAGCACCAGATAAAAATATTGAACATTGTGTGTTTACTCAAAAGCAGAATCTATACTTCTAAGTCTGTTACCCATTTGTGTGACCATGAAGTCTTCATAAACGGAGTGTAGATTTTTAGGTGAAGTAGAGAGAGACAGTATTTACTTTAAAAAAGTCACATTGTGGTCACGATTTTCAGGAAGCTCAAGCAGAGCCTGTGTGCATAAGGAACAAAATGTCAAATTTATCTTTGGTTTGAATTTCTGCCACTAAATATTCTAATTCAAGGCAAAATATCCCTGTGCACACAGGGCAGACATGATGACCAAATGATGATGCTGCATGATGATGATGTCAGCAGCCTGGACCTCTTCCCAGATGGCTCCCTGGACTATTTCATAGCCCTCTGCATGTACCCAGCATGTAGATCTTTGGTAATAAGGCCAGATACATGACAAATAGTTCCCATTTAAATCTGTGGCTTCCGGACATCCAGACACAAAGATATGTGATTCTACTCACAGATATCAAACTAAATATGCTAAATTCTAAAGAGAGCTATTTCAGGAATCTCAATTAGTCTTCAAAATGGAAAAGCTTCTTCTGTACTTATGTAAAATATAATATGCCATATTATACTATTTGTTACTTCACAAGTTTTTAACACATCATTTTAACACCTCCACATCTATAAATGTAGACTGCAGCAGAAGCCATATTAGGCACATCTTATCAAAATCAAACCCTATATTACTGTGGCTCTTACCACCATCATACCTGGCATCTGGGGAAGACATATGGTATCTCTGGCCTATGGCTAGACACCTGGAGAATTCAACTGTTATCCTGAATGTGAAGGTGTTCGGGGCTGGACAAGAGGAGGAAGGAGAAGCAGGCAAACGTAGACTTGAAAGAAAGAATGTTCAAGAAACAGGGTAAATGACAAGTGTGGAAGTAAAGATCAGCCAGTTTCCTGAAGAACTTCACCTTCATTCTGTATCCTGAGATGACAGAGACAGGAAGCATGACAGCAGATAAAGCCATGACACTGTATTCTCTGGGACAGCTCCTGCCATTCTGGCTGCCCTCTAATCTCTTTTCCTGGCTCCTATTCCTTCTAGTACTGACGTCAAATGTTTGATTTTTTCCCCCTGGATGTGCCTAATACAAGCCAATTTTATCAACTTCCAGAGATTCATCTTTATGTCAATATCTCCCCAAATGTCTTCTCTAGTTCTGAATTTTGCTGAGAGCATTATTTTCAGTAGTCTACCAGCCTTCTCAGTTGGCTGTATAAAAGAACTTCAATCTTCATGTATCCAACTCAGGGGTCATATCTTATTCCCAGGGCTGAGTACATAGTAGACACTTAATGTATTCCACTGAGTTAAAATGAATGAAGAAAGATTAGAAATGACTCAAGTGGCCAGCAACAGGGCTTGTTAAGTAAACAATGGTACATCTACTCAATAGAACATGATACAACTATCAAAGAAAAAAGAAACATAAACACATGAGGGGCTTTCTAAGTATTAATGTGGAAAGACTGCCAGGATTTTTTTAGGGGAAAAAGTAACGTGCTGTATTACGCACCTGCCAGGCAGAAAAGAACACTGGAAGGTCATGCAAGAAACAAATAAAAGTGTTTATTACAGGCTGGGGGTAAGGAATAAATATGGAAGGTGGGAGTGAGATTTTTCAGTGTATACTCTTGTTATATTACTTGATTTTTGAACTATGTTCATTTATCACCTATTTAAAACGAATAGTAATACTTTTTAAAAAGTGAGACAAGTTAATTCAGAGTCAAAGGACAAGAATCCCTGGATTTGAAGCTTTCAAATTTGAGATCAGACTAAAAAAAATTCATTTTGTGCCTCCTCTCCAATGAGCTGCAATTGTCATCAATTTAAATGTCTTACTTGTTAGCCACCAAGCGCATAACAGTCCAGTCCTTTGGAAACATCTCTGGGCGTATCAATATTCGGAACACAGTAAATATCTGCAGCAGAAAATCCTTGGATAGGAAGGAAATAGACCATTTTACTGAGTTATTGTAACAGTCAACACACACACACACACACACACGCGCGCACGCACACGCACACACACAGCACTGTTGTTACCATTTCCAAAGAAACTACAGAGAAGGGAGCCATGTTTTCATAGTTCACCAGGAGAAAGAATCATCGTCCTACCCATTCTCAACACCCAAGTGGTTTGCTACTCTTCCCAAATGTTCTCTTTTCTTTCTCATAAATGGTGGGAATGGCTTTTCATTCCTCTTCACAAGCTCTAAGCATTTAGAGTTTTATAAATAAAGGGGAAGACTGGCTTAGCAGGCAAATATGTTCTCTTCTTTTATTATAGTCTTAAACATCAGAACTTCTCATATCGAGAGAACTATCAACAATCCTTCCTTTTAAGTGTCAAAATTTAGAAAGTTATATTCATTAAAAAGAATTTTCAGCAAACACCCATGTTTCTTAGAGGGCATTCTGAAGATATAGTATTAATAGTATGCATGTAGGTTTACAGAATCTGAGCATGCTATGCGGAATACACTCAAATAAGGATGTGTGCTAGGCCGAGCCCAGTGGTGAGTGCTTAGTAGCTATGAGTGTCAAAGAATTCTTCACAGAGATGTCATGCCAGAGGGCAGTGGTATTTACTAAGATGTTATCCTTAAACCCATCACCTGGAAACACTCTTGACAGGAGGCTATTTCCAGACACAGAAATACCTCTTCTTAAAACATTACAAGTAATAGGGTGCCAAATGTTGCAGCATTTTATACTTAAAGGCAACTCCAGGAGATAACACACTACATGTAATGAGTGACATAAAGCGTGCCCAATCAGAAAGAAATTGGCTCAATCTAGCTTTTATTTAGACTTATTAACTAGAAAACAAAGATTTCTTGGTAACCTTAAGCAATGCTAGGAAAATACATCTCGCTGCCAATCTGATTGAAGTCAACAGTATGGTGATGCTTAAAACAAACAAACAAAAAAACAAACACAGGAGTTTTATATATGAAACCCAACAACACACTATGTTAAACGTGTAAGCTGCTTGAATATAAGATTACAGTTGTCATTCATATAATGAGGAGATAGCTAGAATCTGAAAATATAAGGAACATCTGGTGGCTGTGTGTATGTGTGTGTGGTTTTTTAACATACTCTAACAGCTTTGATCAAGCCCATAAATATTTTGACAAGGATTTATTTTAGCTTCTTTGGCATCAACACACATAGACTGATATGTAGTATGTACCATGTGGAAATGCGCCCAGTAGGTCACTTTTCTTTAAATGGCCAGATTTTTCTTATGTAGGAAGAGTTTCCCAAATGCATTCCATTGCAGGTCAGATCATTTGGGGAAACACTTCACATTCTAGCCCTCTCTTGAGAAAGTAGGTCATTAGCATACTAAAACTGTGAGAAGCCCTTTTTGATGCATTTCTAAAACTTACTCCAAAAAGTTTTTCAATTTATTCTTTTGGGTGTCCCAGACATGAATATATTATCTTCCCTCCAAAAACGGATGTTTGCATTTACCTTTCAAAGAATTTGATCCTACTTCAGTTTCCTATATTGTTGCACTTGCTTAGATAGAAAAAAAAAATCATGAAGGTGGGAAGTCACATCTCACAGTCTACAATTACTTAGGAATGTTGAAATAATTTCTATAACATTGAAATTTCATCTTTTCTCCTCAAAACTTTTAGACAATTGGAAAATGGAGGTAGCACCCTTAGTGCTTGGGTGTCTGTAGGGGGGAAGGTAGGAGAGAGGGATTTCGGTTGCACAGAGAAAAAAGTGACTGAAAAAGTGGCTACAGGAGGCAGGGTATCTACCTCCTGGGCTGGCAACTTTGGTTGTTCTTCTTCTGCAGTGCTGGGGACGAAGGGAAAGTTATTCCAGGTATAGGAGCTGGGGAGAGACAGCCTGTTTCTGTGCCATCTCATTTTCTGGTTCCCGGTTATCTCACAAAATAAAAAGTGTGGCAGCATGTGACATTGTGCCAATGCTCATGTATTGACAGAAATCTTTACTTGCCCTGAGAGAACTTTTTGGCATCTCAAATAGCTCTCTATGGTATCCATGCAAGCTTCACCTACCTTCATAGAGCCAAACACATTCATTGTGGAAATCTTACAATAAAAATACAAGAACATTACATTAACAATCAGAAAATCTGGATTTTAATCCTGGATCTGCAACAAACTAACTCAATGACGTTGGCAATTTATTTGATCTGCCTGGGAGTGAGTTCTCATCCTTGGAAAATGTGGGACCTTTAAGGTCCCTTGTGGTTAGGGGTGATTTAAAAAAGTTAATATGATCACTTATCTATTCATATAATAGACAAAAATGTTTCCTTATTTCTAAATTGTAGGCTAATGTTTCATCAGATGGTAACACAAATACCTTCCACTGTAGCACTTACATGTAATTTAGTTCAGTAAGTATTTATTGTCAACTGCCACGTAACAGGTATCATTTCAAACTCAGTCCCAGTACTAAAAGCACTAACATCTGAACGCTAGATTCTTTGACACCACCCTCCTGCCTGCTCTCCCCAAATACAGCGGTATTTCCCTAAATACTTTTCAGCTCTGATCATTTCACAGAATAAGTACTTTTGCATAGATATATGAAGTTATTTTGCACACATGACAATAACTAACAGATCTTTCCCATAATTTAAAAAAAGAACATTGGTACAATAATATTCCTGTTTGGATAGCAAGAAATAAGGGTTTCATATGCCACTGTTTGAAAATTGGTAGCCTGGGAGCAGTTTCTTTTTGTTTACTTCAAATAGCACAACATGGTAACTTAAATGCATTGCCCGTTTTATTCAAATCAAGGTTCAAATAAAAAAAAAGAAACAGGGAGGTGGTATGTTACAGAAGCACGTTTTCTGCAGTGCAAGAGGTTTAAGAAAGGAAGTTCATATGAAAACCAAAATGATAAAAAGTTCCATTCTCAAAAGACAAGAAAGCAAGAGCAATTTTTTGTGATTTTCAAAATTATCACTAACATTTATTCATCCATAAATATTGGGTGCTTTCTAAAGCACCAGGCACTGTGTTAGATGCTGGGTTACACCTAGTGGGGTAAGATACATTCTGTTATTGATTCATGCAAGAGTAGTTCCGGAGGGCCTGCGATATGCCATACCACAATCAGCTGAATGTGACACCCGCCTTCATGGAGCTTACGGTTTGGTGGGAGGGATGAATGTGTATCTAAAAACCACACAGACAACACGTGTGCGCTACCAATGGGGGAAGTGTGAGGACCAAGTAGTCCAGGTAGAGGGAAGAGCACCAAGCTTGAAAGGCAAGAGACAACACAGGGCTGTCTGGACTGTAGTGGGGAGTGGCAAGAAATGGGGGTGAAAGATAAGAAGGGAAAAATCAAAAGCTGACAGACAGATGATAGATAGGGACCAATCAAAGATAAACAAATAGAAGAAAGATAAATAAAAGGTAAATAAATCTCATTCTTTCTTCGTGGTAAGGAACATGGAAGTTTACCCTGAGGGCGATGAGAAGGCTATTAGGGGTCTCATGCAGATGTGGGAGAAGAATTAAATGTATTTTATGCAGATGTGGGAGAAGATTAAATGTATTTTACATTCATTTTCTGACTGTGTCATACAAAAAATTGTTTTGTGTTTACACATAAGACTGTGGTATGTGAACAGCACAGGATAGAAATTAAGTTCACGAAACAGAATTAGTGAGAGACAGGAGACAGAACTCTGAGACCATGAAACGTGAATTAAGAACTCAAGAAAATAAAGCATCACCAGGTAGATAGACCAGCACACAGTCTCCTTGTGTCAAAAGCAATGAACAGGGACAGAGCCTTCTAGGAACACATTTCCTTTACTTACGATTTAAAGTAGAGTCGAATATTATTTTAAAAATTTGCCACAAATTTCAAATGTGTAACACCCTTGATATGGAGTTTGAATTCAAATAAAGGGTATTAATAATCATTATCACAGTGAAATTCATACCCTTAAAGTTGAATAAGCACATTATGTAAAAATAACTCCCAAGTGGTCTTCAGTCTTCAAGAGCTATAGAATTATTTTTCTATAATAAAGACTATAAGCTGAAATAATCATATGGAAAAAGATGGTTTGTGAGGTATGCAGACATTTACTGAGAGGGTTGTTTCAACGAACAAAGATATAATATTCCAGGCTCTGTGCTTAGGACACAAAGACATGGTGTCTATTCTCACAGAGCACAGTCATCAAGGAGTCAAGGAGACAACAATTACAAGGCAATGTTGGATGTTATCATGAAGAGGGGGTGGTGGGCACTGTATTCTGTGAATGCTTCATAAAGAAAGAGATTCCTAGGCTGGATTTTACAGAATGAGTCAAAATCAGGGAAGGGATTAATAGGGGTACAAATTAAGTAATGCAAATGAGTAGTGGTGGAATAGGCATTTCAGGTAGATTAAAAAAAAAAAAAAAAAAGAAAAGAAAAGAAAAAGAAAAAGATTCGGAGGAATTAAACCCAAGTAATTTTAAGTGGCTAGAGTGAGATGTGTTTGGAAGAGAGTAGAGGGTAGAGGATACTGAGAATGTAAGGTAGACTGAAGACAGGGATGATGTTGGCAAAGACTGGGTCTTGTCCCACAGGGAATGTGAAGTCCTCAGGGCTTTAAAGTTGGACTGTGATGTGATCAGATATAATTTTGGAAAGCTAGTGGGCCAGTATATGAGAGACAATGAAAGGTTTTAATAGTGCTGTACTTAACTTCCAGAACATGTATAATATCACATTTAAGCAGGATCCCCACAGTTCTATTTGAAAAGTCATAATCAACAAAGAACAGGAAACTCACTGCTCTCTATGTACCAGAAATACCATGGATATGGACAAAACTTTAGCCCTCAGTAGAAGGTGGGTGTATAATAAAACGTTACTGACTACAGAAGGAGGAAAAAAAAAAACCCTAATCACTTCCTTGTCTTGCTTTTGTTCATTTCTAAAATAATGCCATTCTACAAAAGGAAAGAACTAAATAATGCAGAGTACCAGTCCTTGGGTCCTTGGTCCTACACAGTTCTCTTGACATTGTTACTTACACCACTCACACATAGCACCCGAGGACCAAGGAGAAGAAATGGCATACTGTTCAAAATGTCAGAAGCTACCCCAAGAATCACCCTGGAGAGGTCCTGATTCTTCAAGCAAGAATGGAGTAAAAACACCAATAGTCTTAGTAAATACGAGAACTACATACTTTCAAATTTGTTTTCATTTAGAGAACCACTGTGAAATGCTAGGCCAAATCTTTCTTTGAATTGATAAGAGTAAAGAAAAAAAAGCAGTGATGCTAGGGATAAAGAACAACAAAAATGTTAACCTGAATGTTTCAACATCTAATCTGTCAGTATTAATGAAGATTTAAAGTGCACATATCGCAGTTCTACTTCAGGAATTCATTCTGCAGCAATAAGGCCACAAGCACAGAGAGATGTGTTATCATGATGTTCACCACTATACCCTTTCCATTGGCAAAAATCAGAAACATCCTGAACACCCAACAAAAGGGGAATGATTACATTATTTAGCATCCATACAATGAGATTCAGAAGAATAAAAGATGTAACAAGCTCTATAATGTTCAGGACATATTACTATGTGGAAAAGTGCAACTACTATGAATGCTATATTCCATTAAAAATACGTGTGTATATACCATAAAAAATAATCTATGAGGATACAACCTTATGTGTTAACAGTAGCTCCCTCTGGGGATCAGAAAACATGTATGTGGAAGGGAGACAGACATATACTTTGATCACTTTTAACTAGTAGGTTAAATGGGATTCTTCCTGTCTAATCCCAATAGCAGTTATAATTTTCCATTGACTATCACTTTACTAAGCTCTGCCCTCCCTTATGTATTATATATTCCATTTCTAATCTAAAGGTAGATACAAAACCCTCAACTCTTTCCATTAACTTGGCCTTTCATCTCCATGACTGGAATTGCCTTATTACTTTTAAAGAGTGGACAAATGAAATTTTATGCAATTTAATAGCGAAGATTTTGGTTTCTAACAAATGTCATTCGAGTTTAGGGAAAAGGTGAGTTGAGCTGCGTGAACAAGAGTTCACATGTTAATAGAATTCCAGGCCCTCTCAGTTACTTCCTTGGTGGGGGTGGGGCAGGGGGAGGAGTTTGGGGGTTGGTTGGCCGGGAGTAAAATGAGGCACTGTAGGAAAAGTCTTTAGCGCTGCATCTGGCCCATAGCAGTGGGGGTGGTGGTGAGGAGGTAATATCAGCCATCATCACTGCTGTTTATATACATCCCACTCAATTATAACTTAATGATTTAGATGCTGTTAATAACATGAAAGCATTAAGACTAGTAAAGACTGTTTTGCTCGTCTTGATATCCCTAATGTCTAGCCACTGTGCTCAATATATGTTTGTTGAATCAAGTAACTGTCATTTGTAATAAAATAGTAATAGTGCCAACCTCAGGGGGTTCTTCTGAGGATTCAGGGAGTTAATATTAATCAACCTTTTAGAACAGTACCTTGCATGTACTAAGATTTACAATTATATAAATGTTTACCGTTTGAGGTTCTCAGCTCTTTACCACAATAGCCAAAGCTCAAAGTGGTCTAAAATGTTGGTGATAATCCATTTGGCAGCAAAACCTGACCTGAACTATTCAGTCTTTATTTAACCTCACCTGGAGTGAATATTTTTTAACTGCACAAATATTAAGATTTTTGATTAGAGTGGCTATGCCCATATATAGTATGTGCACCATATAGATTACCTTTCTGAAATGTCAAAAGATTCTAATTTCTAAAATGCACTTAATATTAAGGACTTTGCATAAGGGACAGTGGACCAGTGTTACTATTTTTAAAAGATCTTGTAATTTAGATTTCAGTAGCATAAATAGGGATATTTGGGTTTGTTTGTTTTTTTTTTTAATTTTTTTAACGTTTTTTATTTATTTTTGAGACAGAGAGAGATAGAGCATGAACGGGGGAGGGTCAGAGAGAGAGGGGGACACAGAATCTGAAACAGGCTCCAGGCTCTGAGCAGTCAGCACAGAGCCCGACACGGGGCTCGAACCCACAAGCTGTGAGATCATGACCTGAGCCGAAGTCGGACGCTCAACCGACTGAGCCACCCAGGCGCCCCAGGGATATTTGGGTTTTAAGAAAACTGAGAACAAGAAAAATCTGTTAAAAGGTGACATCTGAACTTTTAAAATGCAGATTAAAACCGGATGACTAATTAGCCTTTAGTAAAAAAAAAAAATAATAATAAAAAAAATGACTTTTAGCTTGCCTTCACTCCAGTTACTCCCCTTTCATTCTTACACTGGAAAGGTGATCTTCCTCCTAGTCACAGATACTTCTCTCCCCTCCTGCTGCCTTTGCGGGGAACCTAACCACCCTTGCACTTCTTCCTTATGTCTTCAGCTTCTCCTCCACCAGCTCTAATCATCCATATTCAAACATGCTTAAGTCTCCTCCAAAATAAATATTTCTACGACATCCAAGTTCCCCTTTAGTACACACCTGTCCTCCCTTTCTTGAAACATGGCATGCATCTACTGTATCTTTTTCATTTTTTCATTCTGCAATTCATGACAGCTTGGTTTCCACCCTCACCACTGTATTGGAATTGCTCATCAAGTTCATCAACAATAGGAACAGACCCTTTTATGATCCCACCTCACCACCCTGCAGTAGCCAGTACTGTTCACCACTTCTCCCCCCTTCATGCTTAGGATTCTATTTAGAGCTCTTCAATTACATGCTCTACACTCTTCTTCTGTGTTCACATTTACTTCCCTATCAATTACTATTCACTAGCTGATAATTCCCAAATCTACAACTGCAGCCTAGCTCTGTCTCTTGAACTTCAGACACTGTTTATAAGACATTCATTTTAATGTCCCTCAAGTGACCAAACTCAAGCTGAAACTGAATTTATGTTTGCTCCCAAACCTGTACACCCATACCTCCTTGGTTCCCCATGCAGTGAGTGGCACCTACATCTGGCCTGTTGTCAGAGAGCCTGGGATTCATCTTCAACTCTTCTCTCTCCTTCACCTCTTCTCACTCCTTCATCTTTTTTTTTCTTTTTTATGAAATCAGTTACCAACACCTGTCAACTGAACTTCCTAAATGACTCTAGAATCTACCATCATGATCACCTCTCTTTCAGGCCACAGTCATCACTAGCACAGACTATTCTGCCTCAGATACTTTACACAGTTCTGCTTCCTGTTTGTCTTTGGCTAATTCATTTTCAATAGTGCAACCAAGCAGGTTTTTCTTAACTGAAATGGGATCATGGCTCTCCTTTCTTTCTTAAAACCCTCCACAGCTTCCAGATGTCCTCAACATAAAGTCCATACACATTCTCAGAGCACTGTATCTTACACCTCTCTTCCTCATAGTCTATATTCTATCAGACAATCAACACATGTTTCTTGAGTGCCTAAAATGTGGTGAGCATGTTCTGGGATCTGAGAATACAGCAGTGAACCAGTCAAAGCTTCAGACACCAAGGAGCTTATAATCTAGTGGCTAGGGGTTGGGATTCACCCAAACAAATAAACTAAAGCATTCCAGATTTGAATAACTGTGAGCACAGGGAGTATGCTATGTCAGCACATTCTGGGGACACTTTAGGTGAGAGATCTAACCAAAGACAGGTACAGCACACTCTTACTCATCTCTTAGCTCTCAGCTGAGAGCTCCCTTGGGGACTTTTCCTCATGTCATGAGTTTGGCCTGGCAGGAATTCCTAGATGCTCTGGAGCACTGTGGGGTCAATGTCTATTACCTGCCTGATTTCTCCCCCTACAGGGACTGGACAATTTGTTCCTGGCTACATAATAAAACTAGTAGGGCTTAGCATGCCTGAATTTTTCAATCAGTATTTCTTGAAGGACAGATGAAGTAATTAAGAGCATGAAATAATTTTCCTGGCCTGAAGGCCTAGTTAATTTTGAAGTAGGAAATTTTGAAAAGGTGTATGGATGACTGAAATGAGGAAAGGCCATATAAAATACTTTATTCATTACTTCCATTTGCTCTATTGTTATTAATGTGAATAATAAGGCATAAAACTCAATACCTAGATTAAATTCACCATGGTTTTCAATGCATGCTTCTCGGCTATTTTTTTAATTCCTAGGCTCTGTAAAAGTAAGTATCCTTTCTTATGTGAAAGTTTGAAACATGAAGTCATAGACCTCTTATGTAAAGCCTAATAGCTCCTTAATAGTGCTACATACTCAACTTCTGAAGAATGTTAATAACTGCACAATTATCTTCCTTTTTAGCCACATGGATTTCTGTATCTAGAGTGGGTATCATCTAAAGTCCTTTACCTGTTTTTAATTCTAAACTCAAGATTGAAAGTAATCATGAAAAACAGATTGTTAGGCACAGGTATATGCCAAGTGACTGACTGCTAGAAAGATTACATCTGCCCAAATCTATTCTCTTTGTTTCATGATTCAGCCTGTCATCTGCTGCAAGGTAACTAAAGGATTTTTCTGAGGTCATGCAACATCTTCCAGGCAGTTAAAAATCAAAGGTAAATGATTCCTGTGCATGATATATATTTTAAAAATCTACAAATCTCCCCCTGAGGTGCTGCGAAGGCTTCTGGTCACGCCAACATTGCAGCACGACTGTTCTACGGTCCTCTAATTCTCCACCACCTGGCATATCAGTACTCCTTCCATTATGATGGCTTACCTATGAAGATGCCTGGAAAACTCAAGAGACGGAAGAGAGATAAAAGTAAATAAGAACAGATGACAGGTCATTCCTCCAACTGAGGACAATCAACTTCTAAGCTTTTAGTGAACACCATGATGGAAGTATTGAAGTTCCATAAATCTCAGCAAAGTGTGAATTTTTATAAACCTGGCATCAATATTTTCTATTGAATGTCAGCCTGTCACACTAGCACAGCATAGTGATTAGACTGTAGCTCATAGAGAATATCAAACACAACTCTGCTTCTCTAGTCAGAACTCCGCATTGTGGTTTTAGAGTGATGAAATCAGATAATAGGTTTATATATTCTTCCTTATCATCTATAAGGCCAATATTCCTAAGTCTACCTAACTAGAGTTACTCTATTTGCTTTTGTCTCATTAGGTCTGTGATTGTGTTTCTAGTTTACTGGATTTTGCTGACAGGTATTTCAAAGCCTATGTCCTTGTATAAAATAAAAGTTAATTTGCTTTGCTTGAGTAGTTGAAAATCTTAAAGGGCCAAGATAGTCAGACATGTGGATGAAGGTGAGAAAAAATAGCATAGATTTAACAGAAACAGGTAAAACAACTGTCAAGGAACTATTTGAACAATGATGAATGTGAACAAGGAAAGCTAAAATGATACAGGAAATTTTTTTAAAAAAGTGTCACTTACCCTTAACTCTTCCTTTGTATTGAAACTATCAAGAAGTTGTTGATAATGTCTATCTGTCATTTGTCGTAATAGGGACAGGAGACAAGCAACAAACTCACCCTAATGTAAAGAAAAAAACAACAACAACATAATTTTTAATGAGAGCAAAAATGAACATCAGTAACTTACCTTGAACTGCCCTCAAATAGAACACTTTTTAAGTGTTTTTTTTAAAAAACCCATGAGGATCTAAAGTCACTCTGTGAAGTCTTTTTAATCTAAACTAACCATAATATTATGGTCAAAATTTCTCCCTCTGATGAATACCCTTTACTTGGTATACATGCAAAGCTTTTCACTAAGAAACCAACCTCACACACTTAAAAAAGGCAAGGCCATTTACTGAGAATTTACTATACCTTCACTCATTGTCATTTGAACCTCATTATCAATGCTATGAGGGGGTATAATATTTATTCAAAGAAGATAAATTGTAGGTTCAGTGGGCTAAAAGACTTGTCCAAAGTCACATCACTAAAAAGTGAAAGAGCTAGACTTATCTCTACATCTTTCTGACTCCAAAGCTCTTCCAGTAACTTCATGCTCATTTTTGGATTCACATAATCTCTTCCAACTCATCTGAGTGCTGGTCTGCTGATTTTCAGGGTATAAAAAAGCCATACATTACAATGTTGGTTCCAAACTCCTTTTAAAAATAGTTTGTCATTAAAAAAAATAAAAAATAAAAATAGTTTGTAATTCTTTGTTGCTTGGGTGCTATGTGATTGACTCCTAAAAAGTCAATTTTTAAAAATTAATAATGAAAAAAGTAGCATCCATAAAATTGCTATCACTTGCATTTCCCAAAGTAAATCTGATTTAAAGTATCTGTGCTTTGATGCAACCTTTTTTGCTCAGCAAAAAATGATCTACTTTTAATGAGAACAATAACATTTAAAACACAATGAACACAACAGGTGTGGCAGTCAGTAATGACTCTAAATTTATAAAAATGTACCTTAATTGGGAATTGGTGTGTGTGTGTGCGTGTGTGTGTTTACATGGAAAGAGACTATAGGCTCACATATAAAATTAGAGACTAAAGCCTCTCAGAAATTGGGATTTTCCAACAGAGGCAGCTAAGCCAGGACAGTCAAACATATCCCTACCAGCTGCCATGGGAGGCCTGAGGATGCTACTTAATGACAGCACAGGGTGGCCAAAGATGCAGGCTGGCTTCTTGCATGAGAATAAATAATTATCACACACAAGTATGACAGATAATTATTCCTGCATGCTTATTAGGGCAAATATTTAAGAAACTAACTAGTAAGGGCTAGCAGAAATGTATCTTCTAAGCACAATATAATACTTTGTTAATGAACAAAGACATTCTTGGTACTTAACACAAGAAATAGAAAATTCAGGGGCACAATGATTAGTATTTTAGTGCATGTGTGTGAGGAAACAACCCAAAGCTAGGAAAATATCCCAAAGGACTGAGAGAACAGTATCTGGTGTTCATAAAGGGCTGGGAATAGTGCCTTCTCTCACCAGCAAGACTGGAAAAACCTCGCCATTATTAGGGAATCAATTAGAATACTAAAAATGATCTTTTCTCAGTGGCAGGGAAAAATTACTCCTAGAATAAATGCTGCTCTGATCCTACCTAAAGAAGTTCATAAGCAAGGTGTTAAATAATCAAACAGTTCCTAAGAAATTTAACCTCATGCTAAAGCAACATTCAAAGCTATTTTTAGGAATTAAAAAAAATCCACTTTTCAAAAGCATAAAATTCACAATCTCTGGCATTCAAGAAAAATTACCAAGCATATAAATAAATAGCAGGAAAATAATGATGCAAATGAGGAGAAAAAAAATCAATAAAACAGATCCAGATAAAACATAAATAACAGAATTAACAGTAAAGGGCATTAAAATAGTTATTGTTACTATATTCTATATACTCAGGAAACTAGAGTAAAGTTTGAACATGTTAATTTCAGACATGAAAGATATCAAATAGATTCAAATTGAACTTCTAGAGCTGAAGACTATAATGTGTGACATGAAAATTTACTTAATAGGACCACTGGCAGATTAGACATTTGCAGAGGGTAAGATTACTGAACTTGAATTAGAAATTCTCCAAAAGCAAAACTACAACAGGGGTGCCTGGGTGGCTCAGTCGGTTAAGCGTCCGACCTTGGCTCAGGTCATGATCTCACAGTTCGTGAGTTTGAGCCCTGTGTCGGGCTCTGTGCTGACAGTTCAGAGACTGGAGCCTGCATTGGATTCTGTGTCTCCCTCTCTGCTCCTCCCCCCCCCCCCCCGCCCTCTCTCCTTGAATATAAATAAAAACATTAAAAAAAAAAAAACCCACAACAACAAAAAAGAAAAAGCATCAGTGAACTATAGGATAACTTCCAGTAGCATAATATATATGTAATTGCAGATCTCAAAGAGGAGGGAGTAGAAAAAGTAATTGAAGAATAAAGGTGAAAATTTTCAGATTCTATGAAAACTATAAACCTATGTATCAAAAAAGGTCAATAGTTTCTATTCACAAGAAACATGAAAGAAAATACACAAAAGTAAATTATAATAAAACTGCTGATAGCCAGGGATAAAGAGAAAATCTTAACAACAGTCAGTGAAAAAAAGGCACGTTATATATACAGAAACAAAGATAGGGATGAGATAAATCTCTTTAGAAATAATACAAGCTAGGAGGGAACCAAGACGGCAGAACAGCATGGAAGTTTTCTGTGTGTCTTGCGTCCATGAATTACAGCCAGACCAACACTAAACCATCCTGCACACCTACAAAACTGACCTGAGGATTAACATAACAATCTGCACAATCTGAACCACAGAACTCAGCAGTACGCAGTGCGGAGAGGTGAACATGGGGAGAGAGAAACCACAGAGGGCAGGGAGCTGTTTTGCGGGTGGAAAGAGGATGGAGATGGGGACGGGGGGGGGGGGGGAATATGGGAAAAGCACCCCTCCCCAAAAGCAGCTGGAGAAAAAGTCGAAAATTGGAAACAGCCGCAGGGACTAAACTAAAAATGGAGAAAGGAGAAAGAGAGGGTTTAAATTCTATTAAGACTGTAAACAAGGGGAGTGCAGAGTCTGCAACTCTGCAGTTTGATACCTGGCAGTGCTCTGGTGGGAAGGGCAAACCCCCAGGAGCAGAGCGGGGTCCAGGAGGTTCTTGGGCCACACGGGGAAAAGCAGTTCCACTGCTGGAAGGAACTTTGGTAGAGACCGTTGAGGCCACCTGGTCCCAGCAGACCCCAGAAAATGGCCACATTCGCTGGTGTTGGAACAAAGTCATTAAGGGTGAAGCCTGGTGCCAGATGTGGGTTGTGATTTTCCATAATCCTTGAAACACTGCTGCTAAACTATCTCGTGAACTTTTTCTGGGGCAGCTAGCACCTGGGTGCAGTCTCGGGGCACCGGCAGCAGCATGGTCCCATGAATATTCCTGGGTGCAGCCGGCATTCGGCCATTGCCCGGTAAGACCTTCTGCGGAGGGGTGGAATGGGTCAAAGCCACAGTCCCTCAGAAGTAAGGTGCCAGGGAAAACAGCTGCATCTGAGACAAAACTTAGGAGAGAGGTCCTACCTAGGGCTTGGTCACGGACAGAGTAAAAGTGGGGAGTGGATGAAAGCTGAAGACAAAGGATCGGTGGGCGATTGCTGATTGGGGAGAACAGAGTTCTGATACTAGAGACTAGGTAGCTGGGTGACGCCATTTTCACCACTTCCACGCATGCACATACACACCTACGAGGGCCACAACACTCCACCCCAGTAGGCTAGCAGTGCCATCTAGTGAAGAACGGAGCCATTACACTAAGTCCTGCCCAACTCGGCCAACCTAGCTCTTCAAGAACACAAGTCTCACTGCCTGCTTAGTTTATGGACAATAAAGCCCTTCATAGTCTGACTTCTAGGGAAAAACAGTAATTTCAGTCGTATTTCAATCTGTTAGCAGGTCCATGTGTTCAATTTTCTTCCTTTCTTCCTTTTTTCTTTTTTCTCTTTTTCACTTTTTTTCTTGAATACAGAAAGAGAAAAAATTCATTCTTATTTTCAATTGTTATTAAGAATATTTTACTATATTTTTTACTTTTGTGTAATTTTTTTCATATTCTATTTTACTTCCATCATTTATTTTAGTCTACTTCAGTGTATTCACTTTTTCAAATTTCAAACAATTTCCTTTTTTTCTTTTTCTTTTCTCTCTTTTCTGTTTTTCTTTTTCTTGAATACAGAAAGAGAAAAAATTCATGTTTTAAATTTTTATTAAAAATATTTTTCTTTAATTTTTTCTACTATATTCTGTACTTTTGTGTAACTTTTTTCAAATTCTACCTTACTTCCATCATTTCATTTTAGTTTACTTCAGTGTATTATTCATTTTTTCAAATTTTTAAATGATTTCTTTTTTTTTCTTTTTTCTCCCCCTTTTTTCTCTAATCTATCAAGCCACGTTCAAACCCAGACCAAAACACACCTAGGATCTAGCATCATTTATTTGATTTTTTGTGTGTGTATTTTTAATTTTTTAATTTTAATATTTTTTAAATTTTAATGTTTTTTTTAATTTTAATTTTTTCTACTTCATTCCTTTTCTCCCTTCAAAATGATGAATGAAGGAATTCACTCAAAAAGAAAGGGCAGGAAGAAACGCCATCCAGGCATTTAACCAACACAGATACAAGCAAGATGTCTGAACCAGAATTTAGAATCATGATAATAAGAATACTAGCTGGAGTCGAAAATAGATTAGAATCCCTTTCTGCAGAAATAAAACAAGTAAAAACTAGTCAGGATGAAATAAAAAATGCTATAACTGAGCTGCAATCATGAATGGATGCCACAGCAGCAAGAATGGATGAGGCAGAACAGAGAATCAGCGATACAGAGGACAAACTTATGGAGAATAATGAAGCACAAGAAAAGAGGGAGATTAAGGCAAAAGAGCACGATTTAAGAATTAGAGAAATCAGTGACTCTTTAAAAGGGAACAACATCAGAATCAAAGGGGTCCCAGAAGAGGAAGACAGAGAAATAGGGGTAGAAGTGTTATGTGAGCAAATCATAGTGGAAAACTTTCCTAACGTGGGGAAAGGCACAGACATCAAAATCCAGGAAGCACAGAGATTCAACAAAAACCCATTAGATTCAACAAAAACCGACCATCAACAAGGCATACAGTCAAATTCACAAAATACTAAGGCAAGGAGAAAATCATGAAAGCAGCAAGGGAAAAAAAGTCCTTAACCTACAAGGGAAGACAGATCAGGTTTGCACCAGACCTATCCACAGAAACTTGGCAGGCCAGAAAGGAGTGGCAGGATATATTCAATGTGTTGAATCAGAAAAGTATGCAGCCAAGAATTCTTTATCCAGTAAGGCTGTCATTCAAAACAGAAGGAGAGATAAAAAGTTTCCTAGACAAACAAAAATTAAAGGAGTTTGTGACCACTAAACCATCCCTGCAAGAAATTTTAAGGGGCACTCTCTGAGGGGAGAAAAGGTGAATATATAAATACATACATACGTACATACATAAATTCATATCTTTCAGTACTCACTGTAAACATCAATGGACTCAATGCTCCAATCAAAAGACATAGGGTAACAGAATGGATAAGAAAACAAGATCCATCTATATGCTGTTTACAAGAGACCCACTTTAGATCTAAAGACACCTTCAGATTCAAAGTAAGGTATTGGAGAACCATCTATCATGCTAATGGTCAACAAAAGAAAGCTGGAGTAGCCATACTTATATCAGACAAACTAGACTTTAAAATAAAGACTGTATCAAGAGATGCAGAAGGGCATTATATCATAATCAAGGGGTCTACACACCAAGAAGAAATAACAGTTGTAAACATTTATGCACCAAATGTGAAAGCATCCAAATATATAAATCCATTTATCACAAACATAAAGAAACTCATTGATAGTAATACCATAATAGTAGGAGACTTCAACACCACACTCACAGCAATGGACAGATCATCTAATAAAAAAATCAACAAGGAAACATGGCTTTGAATGACACACTGGACCAGATGGACTTAACAGATATATTTAGAACATTTCATCCTAAAGCAGAAGAATATACATTCTTCTCCAGTGCACATGGAATGTTCACCAGAATAGACCATATACTGGGACACAAATCAGCCCTTAGCAAGTACAAAAAGATCGAGATCATACCGTGCATATTCAGACCACAATGCTATGAAACCTGAAATCAACCACAAGAAAAAATTTGGAAAGGTAACAAATACTTGGAGACTGAAGAACATCCTACTAAACAATGAATGGGCTAACCAAGCAGTTAAAGAGGAAGTTAAAAAGTATATGGAAGCCAATGAAAATGATAACACCACAACCCAAAACCTCTGGGATGCAGCAAAGGCAGTCATAAGAGGAAAGTATATAGCAATCCAGGCCTTTCTAAAGAAGGAAGAAAGATCTCAGATACACAACCTAACCTTACGCCTTAAGGAGCTGGAAAAAGAAGGGCAAATAAAACCCAAAACCAGCAGAAGACAGGAAAGAATAAAAATTAGAGCAGAAATTAATGCTATTGAAACCAAAAAAAACAGAACAGATCAATGAAACCAGAAACTGGTTCTTTGAAAGAATTAACAAAATTGAGAAATGACTAGCCAGTTTGATCAAAAAGAAAAAGGACCCAAATAAATAAAATCAAGAATGAAAGAGGAGAGATCATAACCAACACAGCAGAAATAAAAACAATAATAAGAGAATATTATGAGCAATTATATGCCAATAAATGGGCAATCTGGAAGAAATGGACAAATTCCTAGAAACATATACACTACCAAAACTGAAACAGGAAAAAATAGAAAATTAGAACATACCCACAACCAATAAGGAAATCGAATTAGTCATCAAAAATCTGTCAAAAAACAAGAGTCCAGGGCCAGACGGCTTTCCAGGGGAATTCTACCAAACATTTAAGGAAGAGTTAACACCTATTCTATTGAAGCTGTTCCAAAAAACAGAAATAGAGGGAAAAATTCCAAACACATTCTATGAAGCCAACATTACCTTGACTGCAAAACCCGACAGAGACCCCAATAAAAGGAGAACTGTAGACCAATTTCCCTGATGAACATGGATGCAAAAATTCTCAACAAGGTATTAGCCAACTGGATCCAACAATACATTAAAAAAATTATTCACCATGACCAAATGGGATTTATACCTGGGATGCAGGACTGGTTCAATATCCACAAAACAACTAACGTGACTCATCACATTAATAAAAGAAAGGACAAGAACCATATGATCCTCTCAATAGATGCAGAGAAAGCATTTGACAAAATACAACATCCTTTCTTGAAAAAAACCCTCAAGAAAGTAGGGACAGAAGGATCATACTTCAAAATCATAAAAGCCATATATGAACAACCCAAAGTTAATAACATCCTCAATGGGGAAAAACTGAGAGCTTTCCCCCTAAGGTCAGGAACAAGACAGGGATGTCCACTCTCACCACTGTTATTCAACACAGTATTGGAAGTCTTAGCCTCTGCAATCAGACAACACAAAGAAATAAAAGGCATCCAAATCGGCTGGGAGGAGGTCAAACTTTCACCCTTCGCAGATGACATGATACTCTATATAGAAAACCGAAAGGATTCCACCAAAAAACTGCTACTAGATCTGATCCGTGAATTCAGCAAAGTTGCAGGATATAAAATCAATGCACAGAAATTGGCTGCATTCCTATACACCAACAATGAAGCAACAGAAAGAGAAATCAAGGAAATCGATCCCATTTAAAATTGCACCAAAGAACATAAAATACCTAGGAATAAATTTAACCAAAGAGGTGAAAGATCTATACACTGAAAGCTATAGAAAGCTTATGAAAGAAATTGAGGAAGACACCAAAAAATGGAAAAATATTCCATGCTCCTGGATAGGAAGAAGAAATATTGTTAAAATGTCGATACTACCCAAAGCAATCTACATATATAATGCGATCTCTATCAAAATAACACCAGCATTCTTCACAGAGCTAGAAAAAATAACCTAAAATTTGTATAGAAACAGAAAAGACCCCGAATAGCCAAAGCAATCTTGAAAAAGAAAACCAAGGCAGGAGGCATCACAATCCCAGACTTCAAGCTATACTAGAAAGCTGTAATCATCAAGACAGCATGGTACTGGCACAAGAACAGACACTCAGATCAATGGAACAGAATACAGAATCCAGAAATGGACCCACAAATGTATGGCCAACTAATCTTTGACAAAGCAGGAAAGAATATCCAATGGAATAAAGACAGTCTCTTCAGCAAGTGGTGCTGGGAAAACAGGACAGTGACATGCAGATGAATGAACCTGGACCACTTTCTTATACCATACACAAAAATAAACTCAAAATGGATGAAAGACCTAAATGTAAGACAGGAAGCCATCAAAATCCTTGAGGAGAAAGCAGGCAAAAACCTTTGACCTTGGCCACTGCAACTTCTTACTCAACACATCACTGGAGGCAAGGGAAACAAAAGCAAAAATGAACTACTGGGACCTCATCAAAATAAAAAGCTTCTGCACAGAGAAGGAAACAATCAGCAAAACTAAAAGGCAACTGACAGAATGGGAGCAGATATTTGCAAACAACATATCAGATACAAGGTTAGTATCCAAAATCTATGAAGAACTGATCAAACTCAACACCAAAAAAACAAATAATCCAGTGAAGAAGCGGGCAAAAGACATGAATAGACACTTCTCTAAAGAAGACATCCAGATGGCCAACCGACACATGAAAAAGTGCTCAACGTCACTCATCATCAGGGAAATACAAATCAAAACCACAATGAGATACCACCTCACACCTGTCAGAATGGCTAACATTAACAACTCAGGCAACAACAGATGTTGGCGAGGATGCAGAGAAAGAGGGTCTCTTTTGCACTGCTGGTGGGAATGCAAACTGGTGCAGCTAGTCTACAAAACAGTCTGGAGGTCCCTCAAAAAATTAAAAACAGAACTACCCTACAACCCAGCAATTGCACTACTAGGTATTTATCTAAGGGATACAGGTGTGCTGTTTTGAAGGGACACATGCACCCCAATGTTTATAACAGCACTATCAACAATAGCCAAAGTATGGAAACAGCCCAAATGTCCATCGATGGATGAATAGATAAAGAAGATGTGGTGTGTATATATGTATATATATATATATATATACATATACACACACACACACACACACACACACACACACACACACACACACACACAATGGAGTATTACTTGGCAATCAAAAAGAATGAAATCTTGCCATTTGCAACTATGTGGATGGAACTGGAGGGTATTATGCTAAGTGAAATTGGTCAGAGAAAGACAAAAATCATGACTTCCCTCATATGAGGACTTTAAGAGACAAAACAGATGAACATAAGGGAAGGGAAACAAAAATAATATAAAAACAGGGAGGGGAACAAAACAGAAGAGACTCATAAATATGGAGAACAAACAGAGGGTCACTAGAGGGGGCGTGGGAAGGGGAATGGGCTAAATGGGTAAGGAACATTAAGGATTCTACTCCTGAAATAATTGTTGCACTATATGCTAATTTTGCTGTAAATTTTAAAAAATAAAATTAAAAAATAAAAAAGAAATAATACAAGCTAGAAGACCATGGAGTAACACCTTTAGAGTACTGAAAGAACAAAAACAACTATCAATAGAGAACTTTTTATTCACCAAAAATCTTTCAAAAAGAAAGACAAAACAAAGACTTTTCAGAAGCTTAAACAGTTCACTACTTCTATCAATGCTGCACTAAAGGTTCTAGCCAGTGCTATAAAGCAAGAATGAGTAATAAGGCATACAGAGTGGAAAGGAATAAAAAAATGGACAGAGAAAATGCTATTGAATCTGTAAGAGTCACTATAACTACTTAAGTGAATTAATCAATGTCTGAGAATACAGGATCATAAATTTACCAAAACCAATTTTACTTCTGTGTATGAGAAATGAGTCATCAGAAACTGAAATTTAACATAACATAATCTATAATACCACTGAAACACAGAAGTACTTAGTCATATATATGATAAAAATATGGTAAGATCTGCACACTGAAAATCATAAAATACTGATGAGAAAAATTAAAGACCGCCTAAATAAATACAAAGATATACTATGTTCATGGATTGCGAGGTTTAATATTGTTCAGATATGGATTCTCATCGAATTGATATAAAGATTCAGTATAATCACAATCAATACCACAGTGGGCCTTTAGAAAGTGACAAGCTGATTTTAAAATTCATATGGAAATGCAAAGAACTTGAAATAATCACAACACCTTACAAAAAGAATAAAGTTGGGGCGCCTGGGTGGCTCAGTCGGTTAAGCGTCCGACTTCAGCTCAGGTCACGATCTCACGGTCCGTGAGTTTGAGCCCCGCGTCGGGCTCTGGGCTGATGGCTCAGAGCCTGGAGCCTGCTTCCGATTCTGTGTCTCCCTCTCTCTCTGCCCCTCCCCCGTTCATGCTCTGTCTCTCTCTGTCTCAAAAATAAATAAACGTTAAAAAAAAAATTTAAAAAAAAACCAAAAAGAATAAAGTTGAAGGACTTATACTAGTTGACTTCAAAAATTATAAAGCTATGGTAGTCAGGATATTGTGAAACTCAAATAATTATATTGAGGGAAGGAAGTCAAAATGCCACATTCCCCTGCAAAAACAACAGTGACTATGTAATGTATGATTCCGTTCATAAAATTCCAGAAATGCAAACTTATCTGTAGTAACAGAAAGGTCAGTGGTTGCCTGGGGATGAGGTAGTATGGAGAAGCAAGATGGAGGAAATAAAGAGGGGTACCAGGAAACTTTTGAGAGTGATGGACATGTCAATTATATTGATTGTGATAATGGTTTACAAGTATAATATATATCAAAACTTATCAAATTGTATACTTTAAACATGTACATTTTTTTAATGTCAACTACACCTTAATAAAACTTAAAAAAGACATTATGACAACACTATCAATTTATGGAATGGCACTATGTATAGGTTTGATTACATTATCAAATGCATTCCCTACTAGACCCTTGTTGGGTGAACACTATTAATTTCATTTTACATTAAGATCTGCTAAGGTTAAGATATTTATCCCAGGTTTCATGGTGAGAAAATGGTGAAACTGGGATATGAACTCAAGTATCTCTGGTTCTTATTCCTACTGCTGAGACTGATTTGATTTTACAGAGATAATGTACCCAAGTTTGAGGTTATATTTCAAATATAAATAGACATATAAGAATCTGTCAGTTGATAACCAGTGTCCAATGTTTTAACCTATTAAATCTCAACTTAAAAATGCAAATCTAGGTAGTAGAAACCCATTTAATTTCTTATCTCTTAGTTTTTCTACCTCCTACCTACACTATCTCTAATATAGCTACTAGAGTAATACCTTTAAAATGTTTATTCCTAAAACATTTATTCCTAAAACATACCATCCTGTGAATAGTAATATACCTTGAAGTTGAAAGAATTACATATACTTGCAATAATTTTAGTAATAAGAAGAGAAAATATTCAAAAAACAAGACTTTATTTAAGTCTTTATAGTCAGTGTACACAGGAACACTTCTGTGAATACAGGTCAGTATCTACATATATCACATCTGGTGCAGACTGCAAACAGCTTACCCTGGTATCTGGTCTGTGGCACATTTACGATGTGTTGTTAACCCCAATATCTATTTAGGAACTCCAAGCACATTTAACCTGTAAGAAGCCTTGGTGTCCATTGGCCACAGCAACATTTTTCTAGGTATATCTCCTAAGGCAAGGGAAACAAAAGCTAAATAAACTATTGGGGGAGGGGTGCCTGGGTGGTTCAGTTGGTTAAGTATCAGGCTCTTGATTTCAGCTCAGGTCATGTCATGACCTCATGGTTCATCAATTTGAGTCCTGCATTGGGTTCTGCGCTGGCTGACAGCATGGAGCCTCCTTGGGGACTCTCTCTCTCTCCTTCTCTCTCTGCCCCTCCCCTGCTCTCTCTCTCTCAAAAATAATAAATAATCATTTAAAAAATAATATATTTAAAAAAGTAAATTACTGGGACTACATCAAAATAAAATGCTTTTGTAAAACAAAGGAAACCATCAATAGAACAAAAAGACAACATACTGAATGGAAGAAGATATTTGCAAATGATATACCCAACAAGGCATTTAATTAACATCCAAAATATAAAAATAACACCAAAAAACCCCTAAACAATGTGGTTTAAAAACAGGCAGAGAACCTAAATAAACATTTTTCCAAGAAGACATACAGATGGCCAACGAGTTCATGAAAAGATTCTCCACATCACTCATCATCAGGAAAATGCAAATCAAAGCCACAATAAGATATCGCTTCACACCTGTTTGAATGCCTAAAATCCAAAAGACAAGAAACAACAAGTGCTGGAGAGGAGGTGGAGGAAAAGGAACCTTTGTGTAGTGTTGGTGGGAATGGATATTGGTACAGCCACTGTGGAAAACAGTATGGAGGTTCCTCAAAAAATTAAAAACAGAAAGACCATATGACTCAGTAATTCCACTATCGGGTATTTTCCCACAGAAAATGAAACACCAATTCGAAAGGATATAGGTACCCTTGTGTTTACTGCAGCATTATTTACAATTTACAATAGTCAAGACATGGAGGCAATATAAGTGTCTATTGATGGACCAATGGATAAGGAAAACGTGGTATATTATGCAACCTTAAAAAAAAGGGTGAGATTGTGCCATTTGAGACAACATGGATGGACCTAGAGGTTATTATGGTAAATGAAAGAAGCCAGACTGAGGAAGAGAAATACCGTATGATTTCACTTACAAATAGAATCTTTAAAACTTGAATAAATACACAAAAAGCAGAATCAGACCTATAAATACAGAGAACTGAAGGCTGCCAGAGGGGACAGGGGGTGAAAGGCTGGGCAAAATGGGTGAAGGGGAGAGGAAGATACAGGCCTCCAGTCATGGTATGAGTAAATCATAGGAGTAAAAGGCAGAGTGTAAGGAATACAGTCAGTGATAATGTAAGAGTAATGGAATAGTACAGATGGTAGCTACCCTCGTATAAATTTGCCCCGTCACTAAGTTGTACATCTGAAACAAACCTAACATTGTGTATTGACCATACTCAGAAAAAAAGCTTAGATGTCCAATATCTTACTAAGGTACTTTTGTCCATAATGTGATTTTTTGTTTTTAAAATATTTGAAGTATCTGTCTGAAAACCCAAGAGTCAACAATTTGTTAAAATGATAAATAAAAACCAATGTTAGCCAACATCAGGATGCTGGGAATTATTCACGTATGAATTGGCTTTAAAACTCTATGTGTCTCAGTGGCTTACGTCTACCTTATTTATATTGAGTACAAAGGATATTTCTATTAATAATTGTGAATAACAAGAGTATTAGAGGGCTACAACAATAGTCTTCATGAAATCTTCTATTATACCTATGTACTATTTTTTTTCCAGAAATTTCTTACTCAATTCTCCTGAAAATCTTCCCATCCCCTGACCACACGCCCACAGGGCATGAAAACTTCAGCTAAGTCCATCAGAGTATCTTTCTTAGACATGGCCTATGCTGAGTTGGGTCACCTGCACTACAGATGGTGCTAAACCAAATTATGTGCAAAGAAAAGAAGCATTTATAAATTGTAAGGAACCCTAGAGTCCAATTACTTGAGGGTGTGAGCAAATGGCCATGTATACTGCTTTATAAAATCTGCTTCCACATACAACTAGATTTTTGAAAAGAACCAATTACAATGGTGTTTTTTTTTTTCTCTCCAGTAAGAGAAAGCATTTTAAAGTTTCAAGAACAGTTGGTAGAAGAACAAAAAGTACAATCCTTTTAAACAGTAAAAATAAGGCTCCTGTTATCTCGAATTATGATACAGCAGAAGCCAGTCCTCCTGTTCGCGTCGTGGGGGGGCAGCGTGACAGCTAAGCTACTTGGAAGAGAACTGAACACTTCACCACGACACGCTGTGGGACTTGCCTTTACCCACAGTACGTCCACTTATTGTGGGCACTTTTGCTGCGAAGACTGAAAAGTGTTCAATGTAGGACTGCCATGTAAACACACCCTATTATTCAGAGAGCCATGTTCTCCAGGAGAAAATGGTGAAGAAACGAAGTCCTCCGTGCCCACAGAGAACTGACCCTGTGAATGACCAGCTCGTGTGTCTCACCACAGAATTACTTATAATGGCGTTACCTATAACACCCTCATTATTCAGCAGTAATAATAACACTAGACTATTGTTGCCGCCACAGTAACTAATGGCTCACGTTTACTGATACTGTTTAATCAGTTAACAGATCTGATGAAATCCTCACACTAACTTTAAGAAATGTGCAATGATTTTGTTTTAAAGATAAGGTAACAGAAGTGGAGAGGTATTAGTAAGTCGCCCAAGAGCACACAGGGGATGAAGTGGCAAAGTAGGATTCACACCAGATCGGCTGAGTACCCTCAAAAAAACGTCTTCAGGCATAAAATCAAAGGTGCTAAATAATTAAAGTGCCGGTTTCCTAGCAAATCTCAATCGACATACCTTGAGAGAGTTTGGGTTTTTTTGGAAAGTGGAGGGGGTGCTACATGGCGATGCTCGGGAAATTTCTCTTCATGTGAATTTCCTAAAATTTACAACAATGGATGATCATCCTGTCTGCTCATCTCCCAACTTCATCTGCAAACTTGATTCAGGGCCTTCAAATCTCTTAACGCACACTGGTTATCACAGAGTGAAGGCCTGAAGGCCATGCATATCCCAGAGAGATTTGTCACTGACAACCCAGCCTGAAGATACCAAACACTCTGAAAAGGTGTTTTATCTTTTGACCTCAGGCAGTCTTTATCCACCTTCAGAGTTTGCTCTGATTTTATTTGCTGGCTGGGCTATTACAATTTTAAAACCATGTTAGAGCTGTATTGCCAGGCAGCAGTTAAAATGTTGCCATCAAAACCATAATGAAGGAGAACTTTCTTCTGCTTTGGAGAAGATGGCGTGGATACACTTTTACCTGTCCCTCCTGCTAAGTGTGACTTTAAAAGCCTTGCTATCAGACTTTAGCCTCTACTACAAAGCTGTAATCATCAAGACAGCATGGTATTGGCACAAAAACAAACACATAGACCAATGGAATGGAGTAGAGCCTCCAGAATTGGATCCACAAAAGTATGGCCAACTAATCTTTGACAAAGCAGGAAAGAATATCCAATGGAAAAAAAGACAGTCTCTTTAACAAATGGTGCTGGGAGAACTGGAAAGCAACATACAGAAGAATGAAGCCAGACCACTTTCTTACACCATTCACAAAAATAAACTCAAAATGGATGAAAGACCTGAATGTGAGACAGGAAACCATCAAAACCCTAGAGGAGAAAGCAGGAAAAAACCTTTCTGACCTCAGCCGCAGAAATTTCTTACTTGACACATCCCCAAAGTCAAGGGTGTTAAAAGCAAAATGAACTATTAGGACCTCATCAAGATAAAAAGCTTCTGCACTGCAAAGGAAACAATCAACAAAACTAAAAGGCAACCAATGGAATGGGAAAAGATATTTGCAAATGACATATTGGACAAAGGCCAGTATCCAAAATCTATAAAGAACTCACCAAACTCCACACCTGAAAAACAATCCAGTGAAGAAATGGGCAGAAGACATGAATAGACACTTCTCTAAAGAAGACATCCAGATGGCCAACAGGCACATGAAAAGATGCTCAACGTTGCTCCTCATCAGGGAAATACAAATCAAAACCACACTCAGATACCACCTCACGCCAGTCAGAGTGGCTAAAATGGACAAATCAGGAGACTATAGATGCTGGCGAGGATGTGGAGAAACGGGAACCCTCTTGTACTGTTGGTGGGAATGCAAACTGGTGCAGCGGCTCTGGAAAACAGTGTGGAGGTTCCTCAAAAAATTAAAAATAGATCTACCCTATGACCCAGAAATAGCACTGCTAGGAATTTACCCAAGGGATACAGGAGTGCTGATGCATAGGGGCACTTGTACCCCAATGTTTATAGCAGCACTTTCAACCAATAGCCAAATTATGGAAAGAGCCTAAATGTCCATCAACTGATAAATGGATAAAGAAGGTGTGGTTTATATATACAATGGAATACTATGTGGCAATGAGAAAGAATGAAATATGGCCTTTTGTAGCAACATGGATGGAACTGTAGAGTGTTATGCTAAGTGAAATAAGTCATACAGAGAAAGACAGATACCATATGTTTTCACTCTTATATGGATCCTGAGAAACTTAACAGAAGACTATGGGGGAGGGGAAGAAAAAAAAAAGTTAGAGAGGGAGGGAGCCAAAGCATAAGAGACTCTTAAAAACTGAGAACAAACTGAGGGTTGATGGGGGAAGGGAGGGAGGGGAAGGTGGGTGATGGGCATTGAGGAGAGCACCTGTTGGGATGAGCACTGGGTGTTGTATGGAAACCAATCTGATAGTAAATTTCATATTAAAATAAATAAATAAATAAAATTAAAAAAAACCTGAGAATAAACTGAGGGTTGATGGGGGGTGGGAGGGAAGGGAGGGTGGGTGATGGGCATTGAGGAGGGCACATGTTGGGATGAGCACTGGGTATTGTATGGAAACCAATTTGACAATAAATTTCATTAAAAAAATAAATAAAAATAAATAAATAAAAACCTTGTTATCACATATAAAACAGAAGAAGAGTCTGAAGGTGGAGAAAAGAGAGCAGTCTGACCAGGGACTTTGGGACCTGAGGAACATAATATTTAGTTCTCTGGGATTTCTTTCTGTTTCAGATATCCCACACCTGAAGTTGGAGAAGCTGGCCACCCTGAAACACCAACAATTACAAACAAAAATCCCCCACAAAAGCCTACACTCTTTGGCCAAAGGATCAGGAAAGGGGCAGTTTACCAGGACGAAACTTTCAGTCATAACTGGTCCAGTCCAGTTGAACACCATAAAAAACTGTGGCCTCACCCACAGCAATGCAGAGCTGAGACTGGCACTCTCACGAAGCTGTGCACAGATGCCCTAATACCTCTCTGAGATAAAGCCAAATAGGGACTAGGTGCTTTCCTGCTCAATGGTCAGTGTTGAAGACAATATGGGGAATGCGAATTTCTATGTCAGGCCATAATGTCATAACACCACCTCCTTCTGCTGCCAAGTGGTATCCCATAAAGCCAGCTGAAACAGTAAGTTTAAGTAAGATGCAGAGTCTTGTAAAATCAAGATGTCCAGACTTCAGCCAAAAGTCACTTATCATAACAAGAACCAGGAAGATCTCAAATTGAATGAAAAAGGACTGAATCAGTGTCAACATTGAGATAAAAGAATGTTAGAATTATCTGGCACAGCTTATGCAAAAATTAACTCAAAACGGTTCAAAGACTTAAATGTAAAATATAAAACTAAAACTTTTAGGAAGAAAACCTAGGAGATAAACTTTAGGATATAGGGGTAGATAAAATAATGCTTAGACTTGACATCACAAGAATGATGCATACAAGGAAAAACTGACAAAGTGGACTTCATCAATAATTTTTTTTTGCAGAAGACCTTGTTAAGAGGATGAGGAAACAAACTATAGAAAGGGAAAAAAATATAAACCACATTCTCAATAAAGGACTAGTATCTAAAATATACAAAGAACCTTCAAAATTCAACAGTCAAAAACAATCTAGTTAGAAAATGGGAAAAAGACATGAAGAAGCATTTCACAGAAGAGGATATATAGGAGACAAATAATTCTAAGAAAAAATGTTCAACATCATTAGCCCTTAGGGGAATGCAAATTAAAATCACAGTAAGATATTACTACCTATCTAACAGAATACATCACCCAACAACAACAAAAAAATGACAACACCAAACGTTGAAGAGGATGCTGAGAAATTGGATCATTCATACATTGCATATATGAGAATGTAAAATGATACAGTCACTATGGAAAACAGTTTGGCAGTTTCTTTAAATACCAAACATGCAACTACTATACAATTCAAGAACAATGCTTCTAGGAATTTATCCTAGAGAAATGAAGACTTATGTTTATATAAAAACTGGCACAGAAACATTTATAGCAGCTCTCTTCATAATAGCCAAATGTGAAAACAACCCAGGTGTCCTTCACCTGAGCAATACTGAGCAATAATAAAGAACAAACCAAATATGTTTATATATTTATGTATTTATGTGTACACACACACACACACACACATATATATATATATATATATATATATATATATATATATATAATAACCTGGATGAATCTCCAGAGAATTATGTGGAGTTAGAAAAAAAGCCTATTACATGATTACATGTATAAATGATTATATTTATACAACATGCTGGAAATGCCAAAATTATAAAAATGGAGAAGATTTGTGATTATCAGGGTTAAGGAAGAGGTAGAAATGGGAAGGAAGTGGGTTTGGGTATAAAAAAGCAACATGAGGGATCCTTAGGGTGATGGAAATATTCTGTCTTGACTATATCAATGTCAATATCCTGGCTGTGATACTGTCCTATAGTCCTCTAAAATGTTACCATTGTGGAAACTGGGTAAAAGCTCTGTAATATTTCTTGAAACTCTGTAATAATTCTTACAACTGCATGTGATTCTACAATTATCACAGAATAAAAAAGATTAATTAAAAAAAACATGAAAGAAGGGACACATGTCAGTCGGTTAAGTGTCTCTTGATTTTGGCTCAGGTCATGATCTCATGGTTTATGGGATTGAGCCCCATGTGGGGCTCTGCGCTGATGGCGTGGAGCCTGCATGGGATTCTCTTTCTCCCTCTCTCTCTCTGCCCCTCCCTGCACACACACAAGCACATACATGTGTACAAACTCTCTCTCAAAATAAACATATTAAAAAAAGAAACAACATTAAAGAACAAAATTTAAAAAATTCAATATAAAAATCCCCAAGCCAGGCGTCTGGGTGGCTCAGTCAGTTAAGTGGCCGACTTTGGCTCAGGTCATGATCATGCGATTCTGGAGATGGAGCCCCCCGTCAGGCTCTGTGCTGACAGCTCAGAGCCTGGAGCCTGCTTCGGATTTCTGGGTCTCCTTCTCTCACTGCCCCTTTCCTACTTGTTCTCTGTCTCTCTCTCAAAATAAATAGACATTTAAAAAAAAAACAAAACAAAACAAAAAAACAAACCTTCAAACCAAAAATAAACTCCAGTAGTATTCAGCAACAACACGTTTTGAGCCTCTACTATGGACCAAGTAGTGCACTTGGTAATACACGAAGTAATACACTAAGCTAACGCTATGAGGTAGGTACTATTTTCCACATGAAACTGAGAAAACAATCACTTGCTCCTATTTGTTTAAATGAGGCAGTACAGCTAGTGCATGTATTAGGAAGTTTTTCATACTATCTTAAACTTAGTTTGTTAAAAGAAAGAGTTTAACTTTATTTCCCAAACACACAGCTTGGTTTCCTTAGGTGAATCTCAGCTCTGAAAGCAGAGAAAATAAAATTCAATGTAAGGTGGCCATCCTGAAACAGTCAGGAGAACTTGGTAGGAGAGTCAGGGCAGACTTTTTATCTTTTTAAGTAAAAGTAAAAATTAATTTCATCAAGGGCTAGGCAACAGTCTTAAGACAAGGTTCTATAATGGAGGATTTATAAAAATAATGGCTAAAAGCTGACATTTTTGTCAATATATATGAAAACTACTGCATCTACTGCCATTTCTGATGTTTTGAAGACTATTCTTCAACAGACCTAAAAAAAAAAAAAAACAACATTCTTGGTCAACTGAATTTGCGTTTTATTTATTTTTTTTTAATTTTATTTTTATTTTTATTTTTTTATTTTTTTTCAATATATGAAATTTATTGGCAAATTGGTTTCCATACAACACCCAGTGCTCATCCCAAAAGGTGCCCTCCTCAATACCCATCCCCCACCCTCCCCTCCCTCCCACCCCCCGTCAACCCTCAGTTTGTTCTCAGTTTTTAAGAGTCTCTTATGCTTTGGCTCTCTCCCACTCTAACCTCTTTTTTTTTTTTTTCTTCCCCTCCCCCATGGGTTTCTGTTAAGTTTCTCAGGATCCACATAAGAGTGAAAACATATGGTATCTGTCTTTCTCTGTATGGCTTATTTCACTTAGCATCACACTCTCCAGTTCCATCCACGTTGCTACAAAAGGCCATATTTCATTCTTTCTCATTGCCACGTAGTGCTCCATTGTGTATATAAACCACAATTTCTTTATCCATTCATCAGTTGATGGACATTTAGGCTTTTTCCACAATTTGGCTATTGTTGAGAGTGCTGCTATAAACATTGGGGTGAATTTGAGTTTTAAGTAGAAATCTATCCATCCATCCATCATCTCTATAGACACACACACATGAAAATATATACATATACATAAGCTATCAAATAGGTTATTTCTTAATATTTTATAAATTATATTATAGTGGACTCATAAAACAGTGAATACTGAAGGTTACTTAGAAATTACCAAGTCAAACTTTCTCATCTCATAGCTGAGGAAACTGAAGCCTCCCCAAATTAAGATCCTTACTATTCACACTGTAAAATCCAGAATTAAAACTCAGGATCCCTGACTCCTGTTCCTCGATTTCACTATTCTTACTTCCTCAAGCAATTTGACGGATGAAAAGAGAATGAAACATCAAGGCAATTTAAATTGGTCAAAGTGAGAGCTATTAACAAATTCGGCTTTCTGAAATTAAACGTATTTTAGTCCATGATCTTTTCAACAAACAATGCTTCTTATTCCCTGGCAAAATGAAAGCAGCCTCATCTATATTTGAAATGCACACAGGACACTCCCCCAAGGCCAGATTTCCCAGATTCCTAGCGTAACCCACCCTCAAAGGGACTGAAGCCTTTACAAGCACAACTATGTTCTGTTCCACGTGCCATTTGCTTTAGGATCTTACAGTGACATCCTGGAACTGGAGCCGCATCGCGGAGCCAGATGACTGAGGTCGACTGGTGATCTCCAATATGGTTCTCAGCAAGATGTCCAGCAGGCTGGCCACTATCACATCGATTTCCTCCAACACAGATTTTTCCTTAAAAGAAAGAAATAAGGAGTTCAGGCAGTTGTGGCTGAATATGTGCATTAATCTCTCTGTAATGGAAAAGGGGGGAAAAAGCCACATTTCCAAATCAGGAATCAAAAAGAGAACTGGATAACTTGACAGACCTGGACCTCACCTATATCACCTTAGTAAATGGCCTTCTTTTATAGAAAACAAAGGCACAGAGAACTTAACAGCTTACCCAAGAGAACCCAGCTAGGCTGTGCAGTGGTGCCTGAGTGGTGCCAATGACAAGGTGGGGTGATGTCCTGGAAAGCATCAAACTACTCCAGAGCACTAGCTGTGCACTAACACAGTGTGGGATGTGGCCAAGTCGGATGCCTTTCTGGGTCTGATTCCTCACTGAAAGTCCCTCTTGGTTCCCCAAGTCCTTAATTCTTTTTATTTGAGACTGTGCTTACATACACTCTTCTTGAGCTGCACAGTTATTTTCTAAAACTCTAAGTGCAAACAACTATTCCTATAAAAATGATTTTTAAAAAGCTCTACAGGTGTAGACTGTACAACATTCAGTATAGATGAATACCATGAGCTCCAGACTGGACCTCATGTCAATGGCCACGGTGGACTGCTTCCCTAAAGGAGAATTAATACTATCCAAGCCCCCAGGACTTGAGAGAGAAACCCAAGTTGCTCTTCTCTGACTGTATGCAGCGGAGTTGGATTCTGATTACAACTGCACAAGACAAAACTCTGTGTACTCCGGCTCTCTACCAAGGAGACTGTCTTCCAAACACACAAACAAAAACTTTTACAAAGTGTGAATCTGAAAGAGCTTTTTGGCCACGGTTTTATGATAAACTTTCTTACACTTCTGATAAAACTACCATAGTTTCCCCTCTAGGGCAGAATTTCTGTTCTGAATTCCTTATCAGATAAGTCCAAAAGGTGACTGCAAACTTCCAAACTGAAGTAGACGGGGGAAATTAAAAAAAATCTTTTCCACTATGCTGATACTTGTTTTCAGTTTTCTGCGGTGAACTATCTCACTTAGCAGAATTACGGTTTATAAAAACATTCTAACTAGGCACAGCATAGCTACTCTTTACTGAATGACATAGAAAAGTTTTAAAGCAAAACTATCATTCTCTCCCTGTGTCACTCTTCAACCCAGTCCCAGATCACCCTTGGGGCCTGGAATCACGGGGATGTGGAAAAATCAGTTGTCCCTCCCCATGCAGATCTTATTATACTTTTATACACAGAGTTTCTGCCCTTCTCCTCTCAAGTGTCAACTTTGTTCCCACAGTGCGGGGGGGCCCTCTCTCAATTATGTCCACTGGGGTCCCAAGCCAGCTCACTGCTGAGCCCTTCAGAAGGCGATCCTAGGTAAGAGAGACAACAATGGGGAAACTATATAGTGTATGGCAGGGAGGCAGAGGCACAGGAGTCTCAGCACTGCTCTGTACAAGCTGTCAAAGATGAGCAAATGCCAATTCATGGCTGCAGGCTGACAGAACTAGAACAGGACACCCTTTCCATGTGGATTTCACATCAGTCCCATGAGCCATGAACATGAGTATCCAAAGAATTGTCCTCATTTCTAAGTAAGCATGTGATTTTTTGCTATTTGCCCTGTATCTTCTAATGCGACTATACAGCACCAAGAGTCAGGTACATCCACAGGAATTCCCAAAGCCCCTGACAATTCAGTATTATTGTTGGGGCTGGGTAATGACTGTAGTGCAAGACATCCTTGGTCTCCTGGGCCCTTCCTTTGCTTCTACGGTTTCTGTGGGAACCAAGGGCCATGGGCCCAAGGGCCATGGACAAGCTCTGAGCATCACCATGCAGCCTTCCACAGAATGGGCCCCAAAAGACTTCACTTTACAGGCAGTAATTTATTCTTGCCACAGAGTATTCATCATATCAAGATTAAAGACACATGTGGGAGGCTTTGAGATTTCTAATTTTTCTCACTGGGTATTCAGTTCTTTCTTGAAATACAAGTTGAGGAGGTTATTTGGGGTTACAGCAATCTCACAAGGTTAAAAAAAATATTTCAGAAGAATAGCAAAATGTCCAACCCAGCTGGAAATAAAAGTGAGAGTCTCAGAGGGTTATTCTTCAGTGTGGTTTCTCTGAAAACTTGAGAGTTTTTATTTCCAGAAGCCATTTGATGGGAACTACATACTATGATCTGTATTTACTCACTGAGCTATTTTTCTTGATGAGACAAAATACGTTGCTAAGGATTCGTGCACACATGATCAGGTCCTTCTGTTCTTGCAGGTGCATATGGAGGTGATGTAACACGACAGGCAGGAGAATGTACCTGGAATCTGGAGAGAACAGAAGCATTAGTGTCACATCTATGGAGGCCCACGCCAACCTTGTACACATCCATACCTACTCTAACTGTACTGGTTAAACGATTAACACATAGTGAAAAGCTACATAATTGGTATTGGAAAAAAAGTAGTCCGTTTCTCTAATCCATGATTCCTGCACTCAAGAAGTCTTTGACTCTTATACTGAAAATAGGTTATTTTTTTAAATTGTCTGTTTTACCTCCAAATATCTAAACGGCATGCTTATCTGGCCATTTTCTGATTTTTCATTGAGACTGACCATCCAGTGACTTCTTACTATAGTAGGTGAAAATTTAGCTTTTCTTACCCTCTTGTCTTCTCCCCAGTCTCGGAAAAAAATTTTTTTTTGTCACAATTTCTGGCTAAATTAACATTTTGCATTTGCTGCCATTCTGATTTCCAGTGCTTTGCACATGACCAAGTTTTTGTTTTACTTTTGTTTATCTCTCTTTAAAAGCTTTCAGGAAATTATTCCTGGTAATTCAAATTTTCATGACCACGTGCCTTGCTTTGGCCCTTGAAACCTACAAAAACTCATGTCCTGCAGCGCTGGGATCTTGCCTTGAAGTACTTCCAGCATTATTTCCTTTTCTCTATTTCTTCTGTCCTCAGTCTGGAACTCTGACTACACTGACATCACGAATCTCTTAAAATATCTTCTTTTCTTGATTTTTTTTCCATCTTTTTGCCCAACTTCTTTATCTTCCAACTCTTCTATTCAATTTTCTTGTTTTTGCTATCCTATATTTAATCTCCAAGAGTTCGTTCTTATTTCCACCTGGGCCACCACACAGCTCCTTGTGCTCAGAAGGGCCCCACACTTGGTTTCATGCTCTGCTGCTCCCATGATGAAATTCCCAATAACTTTCAAAGAGGTATTGCATTTTTATTATGCAGCCTTTCCTGTTTATTATTCCTTCTTTATTTCTTTTTACAGAAGGTTTCATTCTTGTTTCACGGATGCACTATTTTCTCTTTCTGGGTTAGTTGGGAGACAATTTTGTGATTTCTTTTTCTCCTTCAATTATCTTTTTCTTTCAAGTTCTTTTTTCTGTTTCTTCATTTTGGCCTCTGCTTTCACATTTAAGGTTTTCCTACAGTATCTGTTGATTGTTGTGTGTCTTTACAAGCAAGTCACTAACATGCTAACTAGGTGGGGGGGACCCACAACAGTGCCTCGGCAAGCCTGTAAACTGGTGAAGCTTCACAGCAAGGAGGGAAGGCATCCAGATGTTTCATCAGGGGACCCTCAAATTTCAGAATCCAAGATGCCTTTTCTTGGGCTTGTCAGTTTCTCTACAGAGGAATCTGCCAAACTCCTCTCTGGGGAGCATGAAACCATCATCTTCTAGTAACTTGAAATCAGGAAAAGAAGGGGCAGGTGAGGGTCTCTTTGTTTAATTGTGAGGCCCTGTTTATGGTGTGGAGCCTCATTCTCAAATTTAGCAGGCTCTGAACTCCTGAATCTAGGCACATCTCATTCACTTTCTTTAGAGGGTAAGCTTTCCATTTTTGGCTAAATTGACTATTCTGTCTAAGGACTTTTTATTCAATTTTTTTATTTCTAGCACCCTTAATTTTCAGATACCTTGTATTTTCTTTTTATTTTTCTTCGTTTTTTGTAAAGTTTATTTATTTTTCATAATCTCGACACGGGGCTCGAACTCACGACCTTGAGATCATGAGTCACCTGCTCTTCTGACTAAGCCAGTCCGGTGCTCCTGAATACCTGCTATTTTCAATTCTTGATCCTTTCTGAAACAGCTCTGCACCGTCTGCGGATCTGTAGTATAAACTAGCCTGTTCTTGGCACCTCTCCAACACCACACACCTGTGTGCATCAGCCTTCTCTCGTCTGTCAGCTGCCACTCATCTTTGTTAAAACTGTTGAGATTTATGCCTTGTCATCTCTTCTCCCAGGCTCATAAACTTGGGAGATTACACATTTAAAAAAAAATTCCTTGGGGCACCTGGCTGGCTCAGTTGGTTAAGCAGCCGACTTTAGCTCAGGTCACGATCTTGTGGTCCGTGAGTTTGAGCCCCGTGTCGGGCTCTGTACTGACAGCTCAGAGCCTGGAGCCTGCTTCGGATTCTGTGTCTCCTCCTCTCTCTGCCCCTCCCCTGCTCACACTCTGTTTCTAGCTCTCTCAAAAATAAATAAACATTAAAAAAATTTAAAAAAAATTCCCTTACCGACCACAGATACAAAAACCCTTTTCGCACCTTTGGCAAATCATTTCTAGCAATATGTAAAATACATATTGTTACTTCACGACCAGGTAGTGTTTCTCTTAAAAGCAAGGTTTGTTAAACATCTGAAAATCATACTTGTATACTTTCACCAGGGAAGAAAAGTAAGTACAGTCGATTCTTGTTATTCATGGTAGTTTTAAGTTGGAACAAGTCACTGGAAAACCATGAAATGGCAAATAACGAATCATTTCTCCTAGGGGAAGTATATGTGTGTATAATATAGGATGCATATCCCACATAGGTAACGATATTAAATCCTAAAAACAACTCATCCAGGTAGATTCTATTTTCTTTATTTGATAAAAGAGAACACGAGGTTTAGAGTTGCTAAGTGACTTGCCTGAGGCTACCCCACGAAGAAGGGCCAGAGTTGGGATTCAAACTCTAGCAGCTGGCCCCGGAGATGAGCTTCTTGCACTGCGCTGCACTGCCCCCTACTGCTCCATCCTCTAGTTAGACGAGCATGAGAGTGGAAGGGAATGCAGAGCATTGCAGTGTTTGAGCTCAGCTGGGAATCTGTGTATTCTGCTACTCAAATATTTCACTGCTTTGTGCAAGTCCACGAATGAACGTGAGAGGGTCACAAGTATTGATTTTGAGGTCACAAACACATTTTAATAAGGAAATCCATAAATAAAGAATTTTGACTGTATAAGGATCATTTCTCTATCAACTAGAAGTCTTATATTTATCCCTAATTTGTCATTAAATAAGTATTTGAAACAGTAACGTAACTGACTTATGCAGTATATATTTCAATCTTTTGAAAAAGTAACAAGTATGCTTATCGTCCTGAGTTTACTTTTCAACAGGATGTCATAAGCAAAAAACTATTGTTAAGACTATAATTGTCATATTATTTATGGATATGCCCACTTGCAAATGTCCTAGCTCCTTTCCCTGATCTGCTTGATTTTCTTTTTCTTTTTTAATTTTTTAAAATGTTTGTTTATTTTAGAGAGAGAGAGAAAGGCAGAGAGAGACAGAGTGTGAGTGGGGGAGGGGTGAGAGAGAGGGAGACTCAGAATTTGAAGCAGGCTCCAGGCTCTGAGCTGTCAGCACAAAGCCAGACGTGGGACTTGAACTCACAAACTGCAAGATCATGACCTGAGCCAAAGTCAGATGCTTAACCGATTGAGCCACCCAGGTGCCCTGATCGTCTTGGTTTTCTAAATGATGTCACCTCTGCAGCAATTTAGAAAGATTTTTCCTGATTTATTAAAACTCATGTATCTTCTAAATAGTTGCATAAATAATTCAACTTAACTAACTCAAGCAACAATGGACAACCTAAATAACTCTATACTTAGTAAAGAAATTGAACTTATAGTTCAGAAACTTCCCACAAGAAAAATTCCAGGCCCAGATGGCTTCTATGAATTCTATAAAGCATTTATGGAAAAAAATCAAATCAAAGCCTACAAAAATTCTCCCAGAAAATAAACAGGGAACACAACTAACTCTTTGAGGCCAGTATTATTGATGCCAAAATTAGTCAAAGATATTACAAGAAAACTATAGATTGCTATCTCTCATGAACATAGATGCAAAAATCTTTATAAAATTTTAGCAAAATAAATCTAGTTATATATATATATTTATATATATATAAATACATATATATATATAAATACATATATATATAAATATATATATGTGTGTATATATATATATATACATATATATATATAAACTATGATCAAATAGGATTTATCACTAAGGCAAATTTGGTATAATATCTGAAAGTCAATCAACATTAATTCACCATATTAACATATGTAGAGAAAATGAGCAAAACTCAGCATCCATTCATGATAAAAACTGTCAGGAAGCTAAGAATAGAAGGTAATTTTCTCAAATTGATAACGAGCATTATAATGAAATGCCTACCTTTAGCTAACATAATAGTTAACAGTGAAAGATTGAAAGCTTTCTCCCTAAGAGCAAAATTAAGGCAGGGATGGCCAACCTCACCAACTCAATTCAGCACTGTAGTGGATTCTTTCCTAGTCAGTATAAGATATATCATATGTCATAAAGAATATGATTCTTTATCCTAATAAAAATCAGAGAGCATGCAAAATATTCACAGCTGGGAAAGCACCATTATCAGTGTTTGCATGATTGGTTTATCAACACAAGGTTTGGTGCCGTAGGTTTACCATCACAACAAACCACACAAGGCATAGCCATTCTTCACTTTCAGCAACACAGAACATTAAACTCCAAACTTGTGAAATAATGCACTGCAGGCTTCCTTTAAAGCCTTTAAGCCTTACCAGGAAACTTAAATACTTATTTATAAATCAATTACTTGACAAAGAGAACCAAGAAAAAGAAACTAACAAATTACATGACAGGAGTCACTGCCTCGTGATGATTAATTAGAACAGGAGATAAAGCTTATCTGGTATGTTCCTGCAGGTAGCAGAATTTGATTTCTAAAAATTCAATTTGCAACCAACTGTTAAGAGAATACCAACTGCAAAAAAGCGAGGCAGGTAGACAAATAATTCGTGTGTGGTGTGCATAAAAAGAAATATAGGACTACCTACATTGCAGATTTGCTTTTTCTCCCTACTAGGGCAATGTCAGCCAATGCAAATGATACAATTGGTGGGGAAATGCCAAACTCGCTGACTGGTTAAAATGCTAATTCTTACCTTTAAAAGGAAACACTTGGACTCATCAAGCAGGACCCAAGAAAAAAAGAAAACCTGCAGTTGAACAAACACTCACTTCCCATACATTTAGCAAAAGAACCTGTTATGCAGTTTCTGTCCTTGAAAGTGTCGACACGCTCATATTCTACATCTCAGACACAGCTCACTGTATTATGTATCTCGTGGAGTGTATAAAGGAGTGACTCTCATTTACTTTTTATTTTGCCAGTACACGCGTGAGTGGATAAAGCCAGCTCCCATTAGTAATTCCCAATGGGTGTGGGGCTAGGAAGGAGGAGAAGCAGCTATTAACCGTTGGGAGTCACCAATAACTGAAATGCTAATGTCACAGATAGCAACAAAACTTGCAAATGAGCCTTTCACACCCTGGAGGGCAGACCCTGAATGGAAAGAAGGGCAGACAACACAGGAGCTACATTCTCATGCAGACAATGTCAGGATCACAGAGGGAAAAGAACAGTAGAGGCCTAGAGATGATCTCTGAGTGTGGTTTTTAGAGCTCACTCCCCAGATTTATTCCCACCCTGGATGCCTCCACCACGGGGCGCCCTTTCTAAGGCTCAACAGATGCTATGCCCACTTGTTACTTTTATCAACTGTGTTCTGCTTCTGGTCTGGGCTTCCCACAGCCCAAGCTGTTCTGTTGTCATATTCATGCTCATCCTTAGCTCAGAGGTTGCTTTTCCAGTAAGATTTTTTTTATGCATATCATTTATTCAATACCGATTGCTGCTCTATCCTGATTCCTAATGTGTGACCCAGAACATAGTATTCATTCGTGAAACCTCTACTGAGCACCTACTATGCACCAGACACAGTGCTGGGAGCTGGAAATATCATTGTGATGAGGACAGATAAAGTCCCTGTACTCTGAGGTTTTCCTTGTGGAGCAAGGGGTGAAGACAGACTTGAAACAATTAAAATCCAATTCTTTTTTCAGTTACAGCCCTAACATGTGATCCAAGAAGCAGAAAGCAAAACAGGCATGAGAAGTAGATTATGAGAGCGAGAACTGAGTGAGCAGGGCAGACTGGAGATGATTCAGAAGATGTGAGTTACTGAGCCCAGCAGGGTGAACAAGGATCACCTAAGATCAGAGAGGAGCAGGAAAGTGTGGGTTCCACTAGAGTGAAGCACAAGGAGATGGGACCAGGCAGGTGGGGAGGGTGAGGCGACAGGGCCTGCAAGATCAATCCTCTTCTGTGTCCTCAAAACAGAGCACAATCAGTGGATGTGAGCAAGGGAGGTGGGAGTGACATCGTCGGGTGTGAGTTTCTGGAAGGGAACTCTGGCTGCACACATGGATGGGCAAAAGGAGAGGGAAGCAAGTCTGGACATGCCCGAGGGCATGCAGGCAAGGTGGCAGTGTGGGATGGACCTGTGTCTGGTCAGGGGGAGGCACAGATATGGGCCGCCGCAGAGGCCCAAGAATAGTCTCTGGAGAGGTGGAGATGAAGGGCAGAAGGAAGAGGAAGGTTTCACGGACAGCTCAGAGCTCCAGGGGTTGGTGCTGCCATATACTGAGACAGAAGGAACAGACTGAGAGGGAAAAGGGGTTTGAGGAGCTTCTGCGACATCTGTGTAGAGAAGCTGAGGACAGACGGCTACTCAGGTTTGGAGCCCAGAGGAGATATCCAGTTGCCTAGAAATACAACTGTGAGGGTGGTGTCGGCACATGGACCACAAACTGAGGTGGAGTGGGTGGGATGAACCCCAAGGCTCACTCATGCCTCCCTACTACACAGGACCTCCTTCCCTCCCCGGGTCACAACTGCTGCACCTTATCAAATCATAACTCCTTGTTCAAAGTCAGCTTTCATGGTAAACTAGCAGCAGACTGAGGGCGGAGGCTGGATGTTTCACTAGCTGCAATATCTCTAGCATCATACCTGGCATGGGGTCTGGCTGCAATACTCATTTGTTGAATAAATGAATGAACTGCCCCATGAGTCTACTGGATAGGAGAAGCAGCGGAAATGGAGCCCCCTGTGTCTCCATGTTTTAACCTGGCTTAAACAGGAAGTGAGACAGCACATTGTCACAGTCTGGCTTGCAGTGACTCCCTCTGCCAGTGATTGCCCTGAGCCAGCAGGGGAACACAGCTACTCCTATATGTCAACGCAGATTGGTCAGCTGCTTGTAGCAGTGGATACAAGGCACACATCCCAGCCCGCTGCCCCCCCGCCCCCACCCCCCCGAAAACCAGTGCAGATGTGAACAGGTGATGTGTAAGAAATGAGAAGATACAGCTTTCAACCATTCCCATGTAATGTGCTTACTCACGCCAGTCAATTTAAAGATTTCAGCAGAAAGGTAAGAACACAGTTTAAATTGGGTCTTGCCATTTACATTGATTTTCACACAAATAAAACTATGATTTTAGGGGCACTTCCACCTTCCTCCCCAACCTCTATATGTCAGCTCTACTCTTCCTGCTATTGCCAAAGTGGTCCTCTCCAAAACTTAGACCCTTTCTTGGCCCTCAGGAAACAGGAAGATTTGTGAGGAGAGAGGGAAAAATGAGTTGTTCAATTTTTACACATTAAATATGTCTGCTTAGACCCCAGATGACTTATATGTCAAATGCCAATCTATGTAGGTTGCAAATCTTAGCTATGGCCTTCAGGTTTGGCCATATGCCCTCGACTCTGAACTTGGGGTGTGACTAACAGAGCTAATTCTGCCTGGTTATGAAACGGCTCCAGCTCTGAGGCTGTCCGTGGACCCTTAACTCAACCTGGCTTGACTCTTCCCATGATGTTTTTTCATACCCGTCTTTGGTATTGACTATGGTGTTCCTCTTTCCATCTCTTTTCTGTATTAATTTTTAATCTAAGCTCAATCAGGAGTATTCTATAATCATTCTGATACCTATGCATGCATCCTCTGCTTTTTTTCTCCTTGGGATTTGTGATAGTTTTTATGGGTCAACTTGAGTGTGCTGTGGGGTGCCCAGAAATTTGGTTAAACAATATCCTGGGTGTTACATTTGAATTGGGAGCCTGAGTAAAGCAGATTGCCCTGCTCAATGCGGGTGGGCCTCAACCAATGCGCTGAAGCCTGAATAGAACCAAAGGAGGCATAAGGGAGAACGTGCTCTCTTTGCCCGTCTTTTAGCAGAGACGTCAGTCTTCTCCGACCTTCAGACTCGAAGTGCAACTTCCACCACTGGCTCCCTCAGGTCTCCAGCTGACCAACAGCAGAATTCTCAGCCTGCATAATCTGAGCTCATCCCATACAAGAAACCTTGTACACACACAAACATAGCCTCTATCGGGTCTGTTTCTCTGGAGAACTCTAAGGCAGGATTCTAGCACAAAGACAACTGTGAGAATTTTTTGTCTTTTCTGGGGAGTTTGTAACATTTAAGGTCTTTTTTTCCAAAATGTTTTGAAATTTATTTCCTCAAAAGTGTGGCCCAACTGTACTCTGGACTCCTTCTTTGGATACTATGAACTCTCAGAAAATAAGGTCACATTCTCAGATTCTTCTCACTTCTATCTATCTCACTAGCCATTTCTTTACCGATCAGAATTAAGCTCAGAGTAGCAACGGTCTTTGCCATACTCTATGATCTGAAGAATGGTCAAGAACTAAGCACTTTATCTTTGATTGAATGTGTATCCTGTTAACACCCTGTAATGTCCTCATCTGCACTTTACCTTGTCCTATTGTAGATTTTAATTTTAAATCAGGAAAGTATCTTTTGTAACGTCCTTCTGGCTAAGATGTATGTGTACTCACACAAGTGCAGCACTTCTGAGTTTCATTTAAAAAAATTTTTTTTTAATTTTTATTTATTTTTGACAGAGAGAGAGAGAGAGACAGAGTGTGAACAGTGAGGGGGAAGGAAAGAGGAAGACACAGAATCTGAAGCAGGCTCCAGGCTCCAAGCTGTCAGCATAGAGCCCAATGCAAACCGTGAGATCATGACCTGAGCCAAAGTCAGATGCTTAACTAACTGAGCCACCTAGGCACCCCTGAGTTTCATTTTTTAAACTTTCAATAAATTAAAAAAAAAAAAAAAACAAAAACAAAAACAAAAAACTCCTAGATTTCTAAGTGTTTTTGTTTTGTTTTGTTTTTTTGTTTTTTTTCCTCATATGCAGCTGAGCTATTGCCTTGGTTTTGAGTCTGTTTTACCCATGTGGAGTGGACGGAGTTGTGGTCTCCCAAAGATGTCCATGTCTTAATTCCCAGAACCTGTGAATATGTAATGGCAAAATGAACTTTACAGAAGTGATTAAATTAAGGATCTTGAGATGGTGAGATTATCTTGGATTATCTGGATGGGCCAATGTAAGCACATGGGTCCTCTTAGGTGAAAGAGGCAAGAAAATTGGGTCAGAGAGAAATCTGGAGATGCTACACTGCAGGTTTCAAAGACAGAGGAAGGGGCCAAAAGCCCAGGAGTGCAGGTGACCCCTAGAAACTGTACGAGGCAAGAAAACAGATAATCTCCTAGACCTTCCACAAAGGAATGCAGCTCTGTGGACACCTTAAATTTAGCCCAGGGAGAAGAATTTGGTACTTCTGCCCTACTGAACTGTCATATACAAAGTCTATGTCCATAGACTAAGTCCATAGTTTCCGATTTAGAATTTCGGAGTTACTAGAAATACTCTCCAGGTTTCCCCACCATTAGTGTGGGGTCCCAGGTAATTTAAATAGAGTATAGTTTGTGTCTTGGGAAGTTCTCAGGTAAGCATGCTATTTTTTTCCATGAAGACAGCCTTTTTCTCAAAGTGCATTGCCATTTATACGTGGTAAGTTTCTGTCTTCTCCAATGGTGAATCACTCAACATCAAGCCAAACTTCAACCCCCTGGGGCAGTGATGGAAATCTTTCCTCTTACTAGCATCCATGTGCTTCTAAGTATTCCACAGATCGGGAGTTGCTTTTGCTTCTCGAAGGTTGTTTCTCCATAATTATCTTCCATGGGGAGTGCCCCACATAACAAAAGAGGCAGGTTTCGTCTTCTCCTCTTCCCCCTCTGCATCACAGTGACAGTCACCAACCTCCCAACACTGGCTCTGAGCCTCTCTCCAAGGTCACCAGCACAGACCCTCCAAGGTCTACATTTCTTGGGTCTCCTGGGTCCTTCCACCCCCCACCCCAAGAAATAATCTCACCACCTCCCACAAAGACCCATATCTCTCCTCCTGGATCGAAACAACTTCTCTTTGTATTTTTTTAGTCCTGGTTTCTGTACTGCCAACTAAGCATCAGTAATCAACACGGCACTGAGTCCACAGACAGAACACATCCCGGAGAGGCATGCAATGAACACAGTCCTCTCAAATAATGCCCTTCCGTTTGAGAACAATTTTCATTATCTGTATTGCCCTTTTGGTATCAGATTCTATTCGAACAAAGAATTAACTGGTCAGTGAGGGAGAAACGTGGCAGAAACTACCAATTCCTCTGAGATGGGATGAACTTTTCTTCATTTGGTAAAAGCATAATTGGTAGTCTAGTCATACCAGGTACCTGGTTTGGACCTCTACCCCCTCCACTCCACCCCCCTGTTCCCAACCCCAGAGGAGACCCTGATCACTGCAGAAGAACATCTATGGCTCTGAGGAATAGAGTTTGAAAAGCACTGCAAGAAATATCTTTTCTCCAGGATGAGGTGTGTTTTCCTGGGGAGAAATGAGAAGGTTTGAATTTTCTTTTATTTACTTAAGTGTTATTTCTGGAGAAAAAAACAAAACACAAAACCAAAAACCAGAAACAAATAGTCTATCAATAGGAGAAAAAAATAAATTAACCATGATAAATTCATTCATAGTGGAATATCATCCCACAGTATAAACAAGAATGAACTAGAGCTATATCTCATAGCATGATAAAAAAAAAAGAGATTTATTAATGATTTACTCATCTGATACTATTTTATTCTTGTATGTTTAAAATGTTTTACAATAAAATATGTAATAAAAGTTTTATTATCTATATTTGAAACCCTATTTCAAAAATATTATACCCACATATGCATTCATGTGGAAAGATAACTCTCAATAGAATCAATTTTGAAAAGTTTATTTGCTGATAGCACAGAAACTTCTTAAACTTTAAAATGAGTTTGGTAATTTATTTCAGGAAAAACTAGAAGAAAAAAGGCAATGGGATTTAATAACAGATATGACAAAATCAATTTAGTAATTGATCACGTGCTATTAGGATAAAATAAAAACTGATAATACATCAAAATTTTCACTCAGTTTCAGAACACAAATTGAAGGGACAATTTTAAGAACAAAAGAGACAAAGAAGAATCCTATCAGGTCCCTGTAAGCATTCCCGAAATAAAATGTTAAATTTTGTTGAACAAAAAAATGAAATCTCTTAGGCAAGAAAATAAGCATACCTGATGTCCCAACTAGTTTGTGATTAGAATCAGTAATTTAATCATTAGGGTTTTCATTCTTTCTAGAAATAAAGCTTTAATAGCCAGACTGTTCTATTTGGCTACTTAATACATTTATTCTACCATCCAAATACACAATGCTTTTGAGACAGTAATTGTGTTTCCTCTTTCTAATTGCTTCTGCTGACCTGTGACTACCGGAGGTAAGTGACAGCTTTCATTCAAGAGACTCACCACCCTACCTGGATTGGTATAAAGCTGGCTTTCCACGGTTTTGCCGATGCACTGCAGTTTCACAGCCTGCAGGGAGTCGTCCACGTGCACGATGGTAGGCAGGCTGCCCAGGGTGTCCTGCACCAAGTTGGCCACTTCCCTGACATCAAAGAGCTTCAACAGCTCTGAGTACACAGCTGGGAAGGAGCTCAGAAACACAGCCTTAAAAGGAAGAAATTTATATCAACTCCAAGATACACCCTGAGAAATTTGCTGTAAAATGTCATTGAGTTTAAGACTATGACAAATAATTTTGAATGCTAAAAAAATGAATGTAAAATGTATCTGGTACCTAAGCTAAAAGGCTGAAATTAAAAAAAAAAAAAAAAAAAAGTGTGGCAAAATAGAACAATGTTTTAAAATGTGCAAGGGTGCCATATAATAAAAGTGAGAAACTGTGGAAAATCACTGACATTAGCAAAATGATTGGCAAAAAATCCCACAGAATCAGCAAAATGCAGGACGATCAAATGGAAAGAATGCTCCACCAAGACCTGGAATGCAGTAACTTCTATTTCATTTCTCTTTTGAGAAGCTTTCTGAAGTGCTCATATAAATCACATTTACCTTGAAGAAACCAAACACATGGACAAAAGCAATGAAGTTACGGTTAAAGAAAAAAAAACAAGACAGGGAATCAGAAGATCCAGATTATATGTACTACTGGCTTTGTCTCTAATCAACTCTATGACCTTGGACAAGTCATTTTAGCCCCTTGGGTTTTAGTTTATCACCTGTAAAATGAAAAGATCATTATAACAAACCTTTAGGATGCTTTCAGATTTACTGTAACCCCAGAACTGCGTACTAAGAACAATATTCTTTATATAAGTAAAGAAACTGGATAATCATTTTTTAAGGAAAAAAAGATGCTAATATCAAATCCTAAGGGGCACAAATTGGACTAGGATTGTACATCAAAACAAGCCGAGTCTTTTAAATTCCACAAAAGGAGGGCAATGGAAGGAAGAGTCGAGCAGCCTTAAGTCTACCAAGTAGGGGAAGGAGGCACATGTTTCTAATATGCTGATACTCAAGAGCTAGCTGGCTTACCAATGAGATCTGACACCAAAACAAAGTAGGTCGAGTCTACATGGGCTGATGATTCAAACATAGACTCAAATTCAAATTCGTGTGTTTTGGAATTTATCTATACAGCAGCAGCAAAAATATCTAGAACAGCCAAGACCTGTTTCTGATGCCAGAACCATCAAAATGCTTCAGGTGCTACAATCAACAGCTATGTTCTCCTCGACTCTTAAACATGATAGGTTTATTTGAATACATTTAAAATTAATAACTTGGTATTCTCTGTTAAAGACTGTATTTATATAACCTTCATTTCACTCTGCAGAGAGCTGAGTCATACAGATGAAGTTAAAAAAATAAGATACAATAAAATGAGCCCAGCTTTCTCATAACTGAAAAGTCAACTACATCGATTTTCCTCAGGAATCTTTTCATTTACCCATTAATTCTTCATATCTAGCTCTTTACTTCAAAAAAGTATTTGTGTGTGCAGTGAAGACACATGTATTAAAAAAGGATAAAGGAACAAGAACCTGTGATAAGGGCATCAAGACAGTTGTACCAAGATATGTAAGCTAAGGATTTTTTAGTGCAAATAAAAAGAAAAGCATAATTTTCTTTTGACCTTCCTGAGAGCCAAGACAAATAGAGAAAGATAATTATTAGGAATTTAGGGCAGAGTCTTGGGTCTCAACTCCTTCTGACATTGTTCTTCTCATGCGGTTCTCGTGGAGGCATCTGTCTGTAGAAGGAGAAACCAAGAGCCACAGCTCCAAGAGCTGAGTGAGTGGGCAATCCTGTTGGGGCAGGGCTCCCAAAGACAGAGCCATTCGTGAGCTGGGCTTAGGCCAGGATAACTAAATGATCATCCCGGTGGAACCAGGATGGCCAGGCCTGTGGGGCATTATAAACTGATCTAGTAGAAAGGTTTTCTGGGATGGCTGTTCTGCCTTCAGAAGACAGAAATGTCCCTGAGTTGTAGCCCACAGGCAAAACTGCAAAACAGAAACTGAGTTTTGTCTTTAAGACAGCCTAAGAGTAAAATTCAGACCATTGAATATCCTTGGCTCTGGACAGGATAGGCAGAATTTGAAGATGACTCCTAAGACCTTTGTCTCCTGGTGTTCCCATGACTATGTTGTTACATGGCAAAAGGAATTGTGCAGCTATAATAAAGGTTACTAATGAGTTGATCTTAAAATTGGAGATTATCCATATGGGCCTGACCTAATCACATGAGCACCTAAATTTTTTTTTAATGTTTATTTTTTTTGAGAGAGAGAGAGAGAGAGGGAGAGAGAGAGTGAACGAAAGCACGTGAGCAGGGGAGGGTCAGAGAGAGAGGGAGACACAGAATCCTAAGTAGGCTCCAGGTTCGGGGCGCCTGATGTGGAACTCAAACCCACGAACCACGAGATCATGACCCAAGCCAAAGTCGGATGATTAACCAACTGAGCCACCCAGGCATCCCTACACATGAGCATTTAAAACATAAGTTTTCTCTAGCTCATGGTAGGAGAACTCAGAGAGATTGGAAGCATGAGAAGGATGTGACTTTTCGTTGCTGGCTTTGAGAATGGTATTTGAAGAATACCAAGGAATGTGTATGGTCTCTAGCAGCTGAGAGAACCCGTTCCATCCCCAACCCCTTGCTGATAGCCAGAAAGCAAATGGGAATCTCAGTCTTAGAAACACAAGGAAACTGATTCCTGCCAAAGGCCTGGAAGATTTGGAAAGGGAATTCCTCCCCAGAGCCTCCAAAGAAGCCACCAAGGCCAATGCCTTGATACTGGCTGTAGGAGACCCTAAGCAAAAATTCCAACCAAACTTCTGATCTACAGGACTGTGAGCTAATAATTGGATGTTACTTAAAGCCATGAAGCCCATGGTTATTTGTTATGCAGCAATGTCAATGTCACACACTGGGTCAGATTAATGACACCTTCCTTCATAGAAGGGAGAGCTAAGAAGGTGTGGGGTCAAAAGGAAACCTACAATGGGAAAAAGTGTACAGTATTCTTCTTTCTCCCAAAACACAGAGGACAAAAGTCCACTTTGCTTAAAAAAACAAAAACAAAAACAAAAAAAACTAACCACTTCGTCATTTTATATGAATTCCCTTAGCATCAAAGTGAAATTATCACATCAAAATTTACGAGTATAGGATTGTACACAAAATAACAGAATGACTTCAGTAGTTTATTAAGATATTCGGAAACTTTACATACATTTTATATATCGTGTCAATAAAAAACTAAGGGCAAAAAAAAGAGAAAAATCAAACATGGTTCTTTGGAGGTACTAAAGTTGTTTCACTGCCTTGATTGGGGATTAGAGAATCAAGAGCAGTGCAAATCAGTATGTTAAACATAAAAGGAAACCCACTCTTCACTGTGCTGCTCCACAGTGGCCCACGTCTTGGGGTGACTACCAGGATGCAGCAGAAACATAACTAAGGAAAAAGATTTCTCTAACTTTAGAGAAGGAATAAACCTCTTGAGTCCCTAGGAAGGCATTGCACTGAGAAATTGTGACTTAAGATTAATCTTAAAAGTAAGAGAATATTTTTTCAGATGTGAATCGGCTAAGTTTTGTCCCTGAAACCGGTAAAGGTTTAAGGCAGATAGTCTCAAATACAACAGCTTTTATAAAAGTAGTGAGCTTTTAAGAACTTTGATCTAAACGAATACATGATTGGCTTGTTGGATTATCCTTTCAAATTATCAACTGCTGAAAAGAGGGTTTGGCGAGTGGGCAACTGGACTTTGAGGGATGTGGCAAGTTCCCCAAGCACAGTGATTGTACCATTGGCACCAGAGGCCAAAATGTCATTAAAAGAGGCTGAGTTGTACCCTTGCCCAGATGTAAGATCAGTCCATTTGTGCAAACAAGAGATTAACAAGAATAGTCCCCCAAAAGTCAGAAAAAGCACAGTACTATTACTGGGGGGTTGGTACATTTCTGGTGTTTTGCCATTATATGTAAAGCTTTCCAAATGTCAAATGGCACCAACTTATAAGAATACTCAAATGGATCTAGTTTTGTCTTCTATCTTCCACTTTATGTCCCAATACTCAGTGATTATAAATTTTTAGTCTCCAGGGGATGGCAGCAAAGAGGCTGCTTCTCCATCTGACAAGTTTTTACTCAAGTCACTAGAAACTAAAAATGTACAAGAAGGACTAAGAAAATGTAGAGTAAGATATTGAGAATGATCGCTGAGAACACATTCAAGGCCACGTTATTTGGAAAGTGGATAAATCCTGTTCTGAAACAAAACACGTAGAGCTACTCCAGGTAATAGCATTTGGCAACCGCTCCTCAGCATTGGTCATTCAGTCCCAGGATGATTAGGGTCAAGTTAAATAAAACAAAGCAACATGCAGTTTAGCCAAGTGCGATATAATGAGTCTCAAGTTGCCAGATTAAAATGCAGTGCAAGGCTTGGCGTAAACAACAGAACCAGATCGGCTCCAGTGAACTTCCTTCCCCAAGGCCGATGGTGACATCGTGTCTACTCAGAACTGAACCCAGCCTGCTGTAGACCAACAGCCGTCCCATGAAGAGTGAGAGTAGGCGGAGGAAAGCCAGCCTAACTTCTGCTCTGCGGGTTCGCGGGAGCTAGGGGACTCTTTAAAAGTCTGCAAAATTGCTGACGCTACAAATAGGAACTGGAGCTATGGATTCACTTACACTGCTATGTAAAAACAAATAAACTAGACTCATTTTTGTTTTATTCAGCAGAGATGCAAAAAAATTACCTGTGATTGAGATAATGCTCCTGACCCTTTGCTCTCTTGAGAAAGAAAGAAACGGACCGACATAAGAAGCTCCTGAATGCAGCAGCGAAATTCCTCTTCGTTTTGTCCACCGGTGGCAAGGGAAAACAGCCTTCGAGACTGAACTATGTACTTAAAAATATATTCTTGTGCCTTCAAACGAAATTTTGTAAAAGTTAGTTTCAAAGGAAACCAAGAGTATTTAACAATGACACGGCATAAAAACCAGGGGACATCATTAGATTTTTGAATTATTGATTTAAAAACACTTAAGACCCCCTGAGATTTTTGAACAGTATTTACTTGTAGAAGAAGAGCCTTTTTTTTTTTGCTGACGCTAATGAGAGAAAATGTATAGATAATTTAAAAATTCTGTGTCATTCTCAAGAGGCATGAACCTTAAATGCTTTTGATCCTCAGATAGTTTTTCAATTTAGTTAACAGAGAGATGCTGGTCTATTTCAGAAAATTTATTGTGCTTTGCTGGCAGGTACTCTTGCCACTTAGTGTTTTACCTTCAATCACACCAAGGTGATTAATTTATAATTAGTAAAATACTTGCTTTTAAAAACGTATACCTGTCTACTTTTTTTTCTGCTGCATCAAATAGAGTGGTACTCAGCAAATAGGAAATCGGAGGATTCTCAGAGCAGCTATTGAACAATCCCTTTAAGAATGTGTATTCTTGGGGCGCCTTGGTGGCTCAGTTGGTTGAGCGCCCAACTTCAGCTGAGGTCATGATCTCATGGTTCGTGGGTTCCAGCCCCACATTGGGCTCTGTGTTAAGAGCTCAGAGCCTGGAACCTGCTTAGGATTCTGTGTCTCCTTCTCTCTCTGCCCCTCTCCTGCTTGCACTGTGTCTGTCTCTCTTTCTCACAAATAAACATTAACAAAAATTATGAAAAAAAAAGATCTGTAGTCTTTATGAACATGTTTGCAAGTAAAGTATTAGCATCTCCGTTTACAACTGAGCACAAACGCCCAGAGATGTGGGCAGCATTAAGCCATGAGACCCAGTAAAACCTCAGGCTTCCTCACTGTGATCCCTGCTAAGCTACCGTATTCTCTCTCAAAATTTAAGACAAAGTGTTCACAAATGGCCTCTGCCAGGGTGCAGGAACTTCAAGCTTAATTGCTTATCTGTGGTCTTCTTTCATAAACCTCCCTCCTGCCACTCCTAGACTTCACTCCAAGTATCCTGGAGATCAGAATTCAATCCCAGGCAGGATCCAGTGGGCAAGCCTGGCAAAGTTTCTTTCAAATTTCATCAGCTCTGGAGGAGCATAAACCGATTAAGATCCTTGAATTGGAATGCTGGTAATATATCATCACCAATTACTGTCTGTGTAGAAGAACTGAAATGCTGGTAATACTTCATCATCAATTACTGTCTATGTAGAAGAAACCAATTAGTTGAGGCATCATGGTGCAACAGCCCTGGTAGACTACATTATCTGTTATCGACACCACGTCATTACCTTCAACACCTCCTGGATGTGCTCTTGCCGTTCTGCTTCTGTTATCCTGTCCACATACCACTTGAGAACTTTGATGAGATCTCTAAAATACAGGGAGAAATACACAGAAGGTAGAATTGGTCTAGCTCTCAGTTAAAAGCCAAGAAATCAAACATTTTTATCATAAGGAGGATTCTTTTTCCTTCACTTCTCATATTTTTCTGCTGAAATGCTTAATAGGCATCTGTACATCAACATCACTACCCCTTTTTGAAACTCAAGAGAGAAACACTTCCTCCCATTGAGATTCCCTCAATATGGACATATCCCATTGGCCCTGCTGTTTCCGGCAAAGCTTCCCAACGGGTGAACACAAGTATCAGAGAAAAGGTCTCTGGCAAAGAAAGTGCCTTGAAGTAGGCTGTCATGGTCAACCTTGAACAAGTGTTAACTGGGATTTCTTCCCCCATGACCTGTGACCATGTGAACAGCTGGATGAAGTATTCAGTTGGAGGCAAAAGGGAGTGTGGCAAGGGGCACCTGGGTGGTTCAGTCGGTTTAATGTCCAACTTCAGCTCAGGTCATGATCTAATGGTTCGTGGATTCGAACCCTGCGTTGGGCTCTGTGCTGACAGCTCTGTGCTGCCCCTCCCCCACTCACTCACACATGCGTGCTCTCTCTCTCTCTCAAATAAACATTTAAAAAAAGGGGGGGGGGGTGCGGCAAAGGATAAGGGAACATCTCCCTACTCCGAATCACATTCCCATGGGTTTACAAAGCCAATTCTCTGACCTTTGGGAAGAACAAAACTTCCCATCCCAGTATGCCTTTGTAAGAGAATTTCAAAAAAGGCCAAGTTTTCTTTTCTTTTTCTTAAGGAACAAAAATTGAATTAAAAAAAAAAGCCAATTTTCAAGATTGCAGGTTTGCTACCTTTAACTCTGCTCAGTTCTTGGTTTCAGGAAAGCAGAGCAAGCTTTTAAAAATGCTCCTCTTTTCTCTCACTCAGGGAAGAATACATGGATGGGCCACCAGGCAGGTGCTACCAGGAATGTTCTTCTGAAGATAACATATCAGTGAGTTTCTGACCATCCACAGCCCAAGAAGACTGCATAGGCAATATCTGTCTTCTTAGGAATGACTATCCTGCTCTCCTGGCCAACATCCAGTGTTAGAAATTACACCCTTCCTCTCTAGCTTCCAATGCTAATTTCAGTTGCAAGTGGTAACCCCTCATATTAGGGCCCCACATGTTAGGCCAAGTGGCAAAGCCAGGCCGATGTTTCCAACTATCCCTGATATTTCATTCACCGTCTCTAAAAATCCTGTTGACAGAGGGTCAAGTCTTCAATAAAAACTCCCTTCATTTAAAAGCTGGAGGCATAAATCTTCACGTGCCTTTTAGGGAGTACCCAAGGTAACAGGATCGAATGCTTATTTGATTACTTATTATCTTTTATCTATCACATGATGGGGGAAAAAGGGCAAAAACATGATTCAGTGTTTTTTAACACACAGCTGGGAATACATGATTGTGCATGTGCACAGCCATAGGTGCTTAAGGTACAGTAAGGTAAAAACGTGGGCAGAATAGCAATGATAGTATTAGAATGGGGAGAAAGAACTTTGGGGAACATTCCAGGGCTGTGCATAAGCAGGGCCAAAGGCCGGGAAGATGTTATACATAGCACAGAAAGAAGCTGTTGCCTTCTGGCAATTATCAGCTAGGCTGCATGGAGGCAGGTACGAGCTATGGCTTGTCATTACTCATTCACTTTAGCCTTGCTTGCATAATTTGAGCTGATGGGAAAGGAAGAGCAGTTAAAACGGCAGCTGATATCAGAGGGGAGAGTCCATGGCTGAACTGCTTGTGGCCAGGAACCAGGTCTTCACATTAATCAGCATGCATTAGGCATGCAGTAGGCACTCAGTAAATATTAACAGACGAATGAGTGAATGAATGAATGAATGAATGAATGAATGAATGAGTTTAAAAAGATATGATAGCAAATGCTGTTTTCCCTTCACATTTCTTTCTTAAAGACTTCCAGAATCAGCAAGGCATGTGGTGATTAAATGGGCTTGAGCTGAAATAACCACATATTTTGGACCAAAGAGTATCAAGTGAAATAGAGACATGAAGAAAAAAACTTTATATTTTAGGTTTTAGGAAGAGAATTCAGAAAGTTTTTTTTTTCTTTTAATCAAAATAAGTTGCAGCCATTAAAAAAAGATGTGTGAGAAAGGAAGATATTGACTCAAGAGACACTTCTGTTGTTGTGCTTTATTTCTTCTTACACTTCTTCTTAAATTTTCTTATCCTAATGGTTCTGCCTAGCAAAGCTCAGAAGAAACTGCTTCTAAACCAATTACAAGATAAAGGCCTTACCTGTATGCAAGTGCCCCAGCAAAGTGACTCTCAATGTAAGTGTCCATTACAGGTTTAAAATGATGAAATTTGCTATCTTGCAGCAAATTTATTATGTGAACCTAAAAAAGAAAATTGAGCTTTGTAAAACTGAATGCAAATCAAGACATATATACATTTTTTGGTTCTTTTTAAGTGACTCGTGCACTATTGAATGAGTATTTCAAAAACAGCCTTATGAAAGTCAAGAATGAGAGACAAAATTGTTAAGCTATGATTAAAGTGAATTTAAACTCACCAAAGAATCAAACACTTTAGACCCGTATTTTTGGGAATTTTCATCTAAAATTCCAAATAAGGTATCCAGTGTATCTTGCAGAAACTGTTAGATAAAGAAGTAAACTGATAAATAAAAAATCATCTGTCCTTCCCCCCCAAACAGTCCCTATTTCATGAATTTCCAAGAGACGGACAACACAATAACATATACCTTTACTATCTCTGAGCCATCGATTTCTTTCAATTTAGAGAGACAGCCTGTGATCTTGTCAGGGTGAGTTCTCCATTTCAAGAGATCAAGCATATCACCTTTCCAAACAGAAAATGAAGGTTAGCTGCTTTGGTAGAGAACAGTCCCTCAAATGAACATTTTCCACTGGCAGAGCTAGATTCTTAAACACGTTGCCTACCCCTCTTGGTCACCCAAGCTTCAGGTTCCCTCCTAGACCCTGACTAGCTAAGATGGCATTCACTACAGCATATTCTAATTATTTATCCCTTCTCAATGGCTCTTGACTTACAAACTCCTACTCTACCTTCAGTTCCCAGATCAGCTGTTGCTTCATCTAAGAAGTCTTTCCTGAAACTTCTAGACTGAGCTACCTGTCCCTCACCTCAGAGTGGCACTGACCTCACTATTACAATTGTTTATTTGTCTTTACCCCTACTAGATTGTAAACTCTAAGAAAAAAAATGTTGAGTTTGGTCCTATGGTATCCCAGCACCCAGTATAGAGCAGGTACACAGCAGGCAGTAGATAAATATTTGTTGAATCATTTCCTGCCTCTTCCCATTAAAATGGGAATTTCTTGAGGGTCAGGAATCTGCTTTCCTCATATTTGTGCCCCCTCCACAGCACTCTCCCTAGCAACCAATTCTACCTGGCAATAAAGGTCTTCTTTGACATATGTGACCCAGATCTGGCAGGACTAGAAGGTCCCTTGCACAATGATGAAAGGTCTAGTCAACTGTCAGATCATCTAATGAGCCCATGGACCTGAGAGGGCCAGTTCCTGGATTCCATGGTCATCTTCTATCTGGAAGGACCCAGCTCTTCAATTTCTGCCCCTTCCTAAACTGACAACATATTGGTCCGAGTCTAGCAGGGTCCTCTGAGAACCTCTTTACCTGGTGAGGGTAAAAATTCTTCCCCCAGCTTTCCTGGGCAGAAGTTAGAAAGGTTCCTGAACATGGTGTCCACCTTCACTAGTCCCCAGAGGAAGCAAGGAGACAGTCGTGTCTGGAGTCCAATGAGAGCAGTAAGAACTAACAAGGCTTGTGTATGCAGGAAGCTCAAAAAGCAGAGGAACCTGGCAGGGCTGGCTTCCCAGGGCTCAGTGGGGCTGCAAGACTAGGACAGCCAAGGAAGCAGCTAAGAGGGATTTTCCAGGCTTAACAGTGAGAAATCCAGTTGAAAGCATTCGTTTCAAGAGAAACCCAAATGGGACTTGCTGAGAGACAAAAAAGACCAACATGGAAACAAAAACCAAAAGGATACACACACACACACACACACACAGGAAATCAAGGAAGAAGCAGTTGTGATGAAAAAGAAAATGTGATGTAGTAAAAAGAGATGAGAAAAAGTGTATGAATCTTAAGAGGAAAGAGACACAACTTTCACCAAAGCCAGATTCAAGAGAAAAAGTTCACAAAGGACTTAATAGTGAGAAATTTAGTACTAAATGGAAATGTTTATCTACAACAGGGGGTGGTTTAGAATTAAAAATGAGGGAATTTTAAAAATAATGACTTTGAAAAAGATATTTATGATATTTTCATAATGGAAAAGCCTGAAAATGTTCAATATTCATGTCCAACTCAGACATCCTGGAGGTATGGCTGGTGCCTTTTAAAAAATGATTGGTTATATATAGAATAGTAGATAGTCCAACAGAGTGAGACCTGCCAGAGCAGACGTAGCAGGTGCATTCTTCTCCCATCTATTGGTTGCCTCCCTCCCACTTACTTCCTACTTCCTGCATCTAACTTCAGGATGCCTCCCTTCCCGGGCACCTTCTCTTACAGTTCCCCAGTGCATTTTCCCTGCACCTCACTCCTCACTTCCAACTCAACCTCCATTCCACCTCTTACTCCGTGCAGCTCCCTGCTCTCTTGCCTGCCCCTCGGAGCTAGGCTGTTGCAGGGGTGCCCAGGGCATGGTCCAGTGTTGAGGAATGGAGTGTGTGCAGAGGAAGAAGGTGGCTCTGCAGGCCAGAAAGAGGCATCCCCAGAGGCAGCTGTGAGATATCAGGAACAGCACTGCCATCAGCAGAGGTGGAGAACAGATGACAGTTCCAGACAATCAGATCGGGATGGGGCTATTCACCTGTCCTACAAGAAATCTGATGACTCTCTAGTCTGCTCATAATGGAAGAAAAGGGGGAATAAAGCAGTATGTTCATCTGGATGTAATTAATCGTGTGTACAAACTGCTCAGAATTAAGTCAAAATTGTTATCTCTTAGGGTCTCTATTTTAGCTACCTGAAGAATCGTTAGTTGCAAATCAGGAACTATGACCTACTACTGAAAATGTGTATTTTAAACGTTCTATTCAAAAAGCACTTAAGAGTATGCTGTATGCCTAGTCTACCAAGAGCTAGAAAACAGGTGGAGGACATAATCCCTATTTTTTTTTTTTTTTAAATCACACTCTCAGGAAGAGAGTGAATGAACTACCCACTATTTGAGGGAGAAGGAGATTTGGGGAAGTCAGCAACCATACAGCTGTTAGGCTAAATTTAAGCACTGTTTTTATTTTTAGCCTTTTTTTTAAAGTCGTGTTTAACAGCCCAAGGAAGATAACAAAGAAGTACAATCATTTCTTCCCTGACCCCTACTCTCAAGAATCTTAAAATGTCTGCTTGATCTGGCAGTCACAGACTTGCGACAGGGCGCTCCCAGCCTTGGTAGGCTGCCCGCGAACAACACTGGACTACAGAGCATGTGCAGAAAGGCACACCTCAGGGATCCTGGAACGCAAAGCTGCTATAGGAGACTGTTGCTAGAGACCGTATCACTTGCTAAATACCCAATTGTACTGGAAATGGATTTGTATGTTTTCCAATTTGAGTAAAATGAATACAAAGCAATTTAATTCCAATTTGGAACTGGATGACTTCCACACAGAAATATGTGCCTAGCATGTAAATTTCAGAAAGATCAACTAATTTCCTTCCTCCTTCCCATCTATTTGAAATACAGTATTTATTTCCCTGTTCATTCTGAGCTGTGTTACATTCACAAGGGGAATCAAAGTCAAACGAACAATTAAGTACTTATTAGTGTCCAAAACTGAGCCAAGCATTACCTTCCATCTAATGAAATGTTTAATATAATGATTTGGTGAATGGCTTTATTTATCCATATCTACCTGAAAATGTCTGCTTTTACAAAGTAGCAACTTCTAATTTTTAGGATTTGGTTCTGTCTTATGTCCACAATTCTGTCTAACATCCTAAACTGGAGAACAACAACAAATTAAGTCTGCAGGGCCAAATATTTTGACAGCAGATAAGCTATTGTTAGGATTATCTATGTGGTTGGCCGAATAATGGCCCCAGAGATGTCAATGTTATAATAACTGGTACCTATGAATATGTTCATCTTATACAACAAGAGAGATTTCACGGATGTGATTAAGTTAAAGGTCGTAAAATAGGGGGTTATCCTGGAATATCTAGTGGGCCCAATGTAATCACAAAGATCCTTAACAGAGGGAAGATGGTCAGAGTCAGAAAGACATAAAGATGCTATGCTGCTGGTTGTGAAGATGGAGGAGAGGCCACGAGTCAAGGAATATAGGTGGCCCCTAGAAGCTAAAAAAGGTGAGCAAAAGGATTCTCCCCTAGAGCTTCCAGAAGTGTGGTTCTGCTGACACCATGATTTTAGTCCAATGAAAAGGATTTCACGTTTGTGACCTTCAGAATTGCTCAATGATACATTTTTGTTGTTGTAAGCCAACAAATTTACAGTAATTGTTACGAGAACAAAAGATAACTAAGACAACCTGAAATTACTCCACCAGAGGCAATCAGTTAAATGTGAACCCGGGCTGTAAAACACACACACAACTAATCCACATAGGATAAATAAAATTTCTATCTAAGTGAGTCAAAGCAGGTTGTTTTCTTATCTTCATAATCTCTAGACTGGCACCCTAAAAATCAACTAAGTTTTGGTGAAAGCTTTATGAACATTACAGAGTTATGTCTGTGAAGTTTTTATTTAATTAAAATAACTGATCCCTGAATATGGATAACGTCTTGAAATTTCTTAACTCTCTTCAACCAAATTTACTGAAAATACGCAGTTGTTTTTTTAAAAACATTTCTCCAAAAATATTTTTGGAAGAGGAGAACAAAAACTAATACAAATGTGAAAGAATCATTTGCCAAAGTCCTAAATAAATATAGCAGCACTGCAAGAGAAGTTGAGAAGTCTCTTAAAAGAAGCCAACATCATAGTGCTACATTTTGCTGCTTTTCTGAGGCCATGCTCTAAGAGAAGAAATACACTTGCTACTACACATGCTGTTCTATGACACAGAAGAAAGAACTAAGAGAACTTACAAATGTTTAGGCACAGGAACATTTTATGAGATTCAATACCTGATTATGAAGTAATTCTCCTCATCATAATGAATCTGACTTATTAATATGGCATTCAGGATGCCAGCCAGAAGCCTTACACAGCAAACATGCAGAACTCAGAAATGTTTCATTTCCTTCCTTCATTGCAGATGATGTTTTCACGACAATTTTCCAAGGGGAAGAGCTTGTTTTATTAATCATAACTTGCTAAACAATCACTGACATAAAAAGTATTTTAGAATAGAAAAGCAATATCCATCTAATTAAACAAAAAACAGCCTTTATTCCAAAGCCTGCAATTAGCCTTGTTTATGGAACTATAAAACAAGCGAGATTAAGGTAGTGGTAGTCTTTGTCTCTGCTTCTTTCTTCTTTTTTAAAAGCAGCTGGGTTTTGAAGGGTTGTACACTTGGGTTTCGATGCTGGGATAATTTTGAGGTTCTTAAATTACATGCATTTAACAGACCACTGGGTCACAAATGTTTCCATTTTACTGGAAATCACCAACAGAAGGACTGACAATTTTTCTAGTGCCAAGTTCTTAAATATAACATTGGTGTTTATTAAATATGCCTACCAAAATTCACATGAGTACTTAAGTACAAGGGCTTTCAAATAAAACAGTGTTATACGTTACCATTCTGTGTGAGTTTTGTGGAACAGAGAAAAGATGTTATCCAAAAAGACTCCTTTGTGGCCTTCATGGCTTGATGATTATTTCCAAGGAGGAGGCCCTTGGAAAAGGGAAGTTTGAGGTAGCGGGTAGTATCCTGAAGATTTGTATTTTCTTCACACTGTTAAAAATATTAAGAACAAAATTAAAAAAGGAAGGGTAAGAGACCTCATGAAAATTATTAAGCATAATTTTCATTTCTATTGTTGATAAACTGGGAAACATTCCAAACAGCATCACAAATAGAATTTGGCTCTTAAGTAAAATACAACAAAAACGTAGAGAAGGAATTAAGCACGGATTGTGGGCTTAGACTGATTTGGGTTCAAATCCCAGTTCCGTTCCTTCTCACAGGAATAACTCTAACGCATTACGCTACCATGCAAGATTGCCATTTCTATCTCTAAAACCTTGGTGTATTGTCCTAGGAATTAGGTTCCATAAAGCCTTTCACACAGTGCCTGATACAGAGGAAGTGCTCAAGAAATCATATTTGCAGTGACCACAGGATTTTAAAAAATGCTTCAATCATTCCAACATCTCATGTGAGGCTATTATACAGCTTCTTACTTTGAAAACTGGCAAATTAAAAGAAACTTTTTCTGGGTAATCTAATAGTCCCACCATGTGACAGAAATCTCTACAGAAAATGTGAGCTAACAAGTGTAAATAGAATTATCGATTTAGAAAATACAGTTTCATATCCCTAATGTAATTTTTTTTATTTTTTAATTTTAGAATGAGAGAGAGAAAGAGAGAGAGAGAACTCGAGCAGGGGAGATGGCAGAGGGAGAAAGAGAGAGAATCTTAAGCAAGCTCCAGACTCAGCACAGAGCCCAACATGGGGCTTGATCCCATGACTCTAGGATCATGACCCGAGCCAAAATCAAGAGTCAGGAGTTCAACCAACTGACCCACCCAGGTGCCCCCTAATGAAATTCTTTCTTTAGTCAAGGGCTGTCACTTAATGTTTAAATCATCAGGAAAATTGTTGGATAAAGAATTGGTCACTTGGGGTGCTGACTCTTGATTACATGAGTTCGAGGGGGTTATGAGTGATGAGTTTGAGCCCCACGTTGGGTGTAAAGCTTCCTTGTAAAAAAAAAAAAAAAAGGAAGTGAATATTAATATGATGGCCATGTAGCAACACAAAGACTACTTCCCAGTGGCAAGAGGACAAATACAACCACACACACGTGGGGGGGATGAGGTTGTCATTATACCACTGCAGGACAGTACAAAGGAACATATCATAATCTACAGTGTATTTTTACTACAGATGTTGAACCTGAATCTACCACAACTACAGATTCCACTTCATAGTAAATATAAGGAACAGAATAACATGTTGAACAATACTATAGGGCAGCAACTAGAAGGCAGCAACTTCTGCAGGATGTCTGGCTTTGTCTCTTCAAGTCTGATGTCATAAAAATAGGGATTGTTCTAGACTAACACATAAGCCAAGTGCAACATATGGTCCCAGAATTGGACCAATGTGCTGAAAAGGAATTTTTTTTTCAGTTTAGACATTGACTTAAGCTCCAGATCAGATAAAAAAAATCAGTGATTGGAAAACCATTAACTGAAAAAGTAGATTACAAAATGTAAATATTATGAAGCAACTAAGATGTCCTTCAGTAGGTGAATGGACAAACTGTGGTACACCCAGACAATGGGATATTATTCAGTGCTAAATAGAAATGAGCTATCAATCCATGGAAAGACATGGAGGAACCTTAAAAGCACATTACCAAGTGAAAGAAGTCAATCTGAGAAGGTTACATGCTGTATGATTCGAAATATATGACATTCTGGAAAAGGCACAACTATGCAGACAGTCAAAAGATCAGTGGTTTCCAGAGGCTGCTGGAGCAGGGATGAGTAGGCAGAGCACAGAGGAGTTGTAGGGTAGTATAATATTATTATATTTTTAATTTAATTATTTTTATTTTCATTTTTTATTTGAGAGACAGAATCATAAGCAGACTCCATGTTCAGCATGGAGTCCAATGTGAGGCTTGATCCCACAACCCTGGGATCATGACCTAAGCCAAAATCAATAGTAGGACACACAACTGACTGAGCCACCCAGGCACACCTGGGCAGTATCATATTATAATGGCCATATGGCATTATTTCTTTATCCAAACCTATAGAAAGTACTCTACCAAGGGTGAATCTTCAGGTAAACTACAGAGTTGGGGTGATTATGATATGTCAAAGTAGGTTCATCCTTGGTAAAAAATGTGCTGTTCTGGTGAGTGACTTTGATAATGGGAGAGGTTATTCATGTGTAAATAAGAAATTTACATCCTCCTCTCCATTTTATTATAAATGTAAAATTGCCCTATAATGTCATTTAGGTATAAAAATTCATGCAGAAAAATATCTAGAAGGATACACACTAGAGGACTAATAGTTAACATCATCCAGGTAACGAGAGTATAATGTTTATATTTTATTTTGAGTTATCTCTATACTTCTTTGTAATGATGAAAGTGATTTTTGATTACAAATCTGAAAAAAATATTTGAACAGATATAGAACTGGCATAACTTAGGTTATTCTGAGTATAAACTTTAAAACTCATATGAGTTTTATTCCTTAAAATTTCTTTAAACATCTTCAAGGCTAGTGTCCTGGTCACAGGAAGGAAGTTAAGCACAAAATCCTTTGGTATTCTAGAATACTGTGTGTGGTTCATAAAATATTTCTAAATTTTAAAATAATAAATCTTTAAGAAAGATCTAACAAGTTCAGAGAAACAGAATCAGATTACAAGATGTTCTTACTAGCAAACCTGCCCAGTAACAGGAGTACCTATAAACACAATAAACAACCTCTATAATACCCTTCCAATGTTATAACTCCAAATGCTTTCTTTTATTACTGTGAGATATTTCATAGAGACAGCAGAGCGCATGAAACACACATATACAGTTTAGAGAATCATAACAAAGTGAACACTTCAAATGTCTTCGGAAAAAGTGCTTAGGCAAAATAATGTTCTGGAAGCCTAGAATGCCATCCCCTCCCGTCTTATTCTTGATGTCAGGGCTTGGGACACAGCAAGTCATAGCATGAGTCACAGCGCATCCCACTGCCCCTATTTCCTGCCTGGGTCTGGTCTGTGGGGTCATGAACATGCTCTGGTCTGCCATCCTTGGCCTGACTTGTGCTCCATCTGTCTAACCACCACTTCCTACTGTGACTAAAGTCTCGTGCAAACTCAGCAGACATACTGTCCAGCTATTTCTAGGCCTCCCCCTCAGGAGCTAGAGCCGGCCCTAGTCTGCCAAGCTCCATCTGTTCACAGGAATTCTGCCCCTATAGATAAAGCTCTTATCCCCCCACCCATCGAATGATTGCCTAGCTTGTGAACACTTCCGGCACTGTCTTAGAATTCCTGCTTGATGCGCTCATCTAGCTCCGCCGGTAGTCGTGGACTGACCACTTCTGTGATTGATGATACAATGACTGTGTCGTGTGCTTAGGGAGCACTGTGAATACAAGACTTGACTGCCTTCTCCTGGGCCAATCATTGTGGCTGGATCAGTGTCGCTAGCCCTGGTTCACTTCACTTCTCCCCCAGCATTGGGGGGTCAAGACCTCAGCAGGTGTGTCTGAGGTGTGACACCTGACAGTTTTTATAGCTAAACTCCATCACGCTCAGTCAAGTACAAATACAAGAATTAACACAAATACTAGGACACAAAAGTTATTTCAAGACCTTCTGCTAAAAATGCCAGGCGTGTGTGCATGCGTGCGTGTGTGTGTGGTAGGGGAAGGGGAGGTGGAGTAATTCAGTAAAGTAAAGCAGAGAATCACTCTTTGGTCTCTATGAACCTTTTGATGATAACATTTGCCAGGGGTTCAACACCGATTTTTTTTGTCCAGTAGGAATCAAAGGAGATAATGCTAGGTATGGGGTTAGAGTTGGAGGTTTTAATTTATTCCTGAAGAACTTAAGTGGCCTTGAGAAATTGCACAGAACAATTTCAGAGCAAATCTTTTGTTGTTCTCTGAGGTTCTCAGCATGCGTCCTTAACACATCATACAAACACTGGAGATTTTAAAAGCCATCCCAGAAATTACCATTTACGAGGGTTTACCACATATCAGGCACCGCAAAGCACTTTAATGCATTTTCTTATTCTTGTAACAACCTCATGAGGCAGGACACTGTAACCTGAGAAGCTTTGTGATTTGCCCAAAGTCACATCATCAGAACCACAATTTCTGTTCATAACTACTATAGAACACTGCCTCCTTCAGATGGTATTTTAACCAAGTCTTGAACTTTGCTATAATGAAGTACACATTGATTTATAGGTAACATACTGAATGGTGGGTAAGGCTAGGGAAGACCAAAAATTTCACTTAAAAAAAAAAAAAGGTGTATTTGTGGGAGATACTCTGGGAGGCAGCTTCGAGTCGTCTGTGCCGCTGAAATGGTTTCATGTCATATAAAACTATGAGGCCAAGAGCGAGATGACTAGGCTCTGTTCTGAAACCACATGGAGCATGTAGGATCACTTGACCCGGACGCAGTGGGGGGCAAGGCCAGCCAGGAGCAGGTAAGGCATGACACAAGAGCTTGGGAATACAACATGTGAGTGAGAGATCATCTTTTCGTTTACTTGATGAAACAGAATCTACCGAAGAGAAACTGAATTGAGAAGCAGTGAATAGAAACGGGGTTCTAGAAGGTGGGCCTAGGGTAGGGGCAGGTGTCAACCTTTAGAGCTGAAGCCATAAAGGTTGTCCAGCCTTTCATAAGGAAATGCACAGTTCATTAGCAAAAGCCAGGTAGTGATGAAGAATAAGCAGTAAATTCCTTGGGCCTTCTACAGCCAGTGGGGAGAAGTATCTGTGCTGGGAGGGCAATTCCAAGCCAGGGTATGGAATGGAGAAAACAAATGGGTATGAACAATCCCCCTCCCCCACCTCCCCTAAGAGTCAATTAGCTCACAGAAATGAAGCTGTATGGTGTGGCACTGCCCGTGTGTTAATTGGAAATACTGGTACAAGAGCCATGGTTGGGTGTTGGAATGCTCTTGAGTCTGAGGCTGACCACCAGAAAGCTGCAGCTTCCCACCAAGCTGTACCACATGTATTGAAAAGTGGTTTTGTCACCATGGTACAATCCAGTTATACGTCTACACTAGATGAGTGGTGAAATATGAATCGCTCGCATTCTGGGGACGCTCGCGCAACAACTGTTTTGGTTTGGGCACAAGGACAACTTTTTTCTATAAATCCTATGCAGGCTTGGAACAAGGCAATGAGGACATGAGGATAATAAGACCCTGTTGTCCCTGTTCCCTTGTGACAGACACAGCTAATGTATTACCTGTGTTACGGATATATGATGATAGACGAGGGGACAATTAACTGAGCCACTCTTTCTGGGAGAAATGAGGCAACATGACCACGGCCTCTTGAGGCTGCTGCTGGATTACAGGAACAAAACAATGTCATTGTCACAGTAAAGGACAATTCTCTGTGTTTGCTTCGATAGGCTGGGATCTGTGCGACTCATCTCAAAATGGCATGAAGTTAATTTATTACAAATTAGACAGGAAGAAGTAAGAACCAGCCCTCTGCTTGACTACACTTGAGATTAAAATCAGACCTGACAGGACAAATGTGCTCAGATTCTCCCAGAAGAAGTAAAAGCAGGTTCTGGGACGCGGTGGTGGTCTCAATCTGCTTTAAGATGACACAGCTTGGCTCACAGACTATTCCTCGGGCCAGGGTTGAAGACAGTTGATAGAGCAATGAATGGTGCATTGTGCCAGAGACTATTTGTTTGGCCCACCATTTTAGCTGTGTGAAAGAGAGCTGCCCTGGTCAGTCCTGAGCAGTGTTCCAGAAACGGGGTATCTGCAATAATATAAGCTATGTGATGGAGCGATGAACATATCTATAATTTATGCAGAAATAAACACATACTGAAATCCAGAGTGCATTAATCAACTTAAGGGTCTGTAATCTACAGAAAGTAAAGAATTAAATTTAAAAAATACAGTGAGTTAGACAATCCAGTTGGCACTATATTTTACCCGTTAATCATAACCAGATTTAAATAGTTGTGGCAGCAAAATACCTTCTTTTAGGGACTCTTTCAGTATAATTAGCCATCCTGAAGGATATTATTAAAAATTGATTAAATTCCTATTCACCAGTCCTTTAATTTGGTATTAAGAATGTACCAAAGAAATAAACAAAGTCCCTGTCCTTGAGGGAATTATGCATCTGGCCTCTGCACCATCCCATGACAAAGTTGTGACAAGGGCCGCTGGGTTCCAGCCCTGCTGGGGAAGGGAAATCAGGCCTCATGGAAGAGGGGCTGTTTGACTTCAGTCATACAGAATCAGAGGCTCGCCAAGCAAATGAGGGAGTGACATTTTATGTAGAAGAAATGGTAGATATAAAGGCACCGGGAGAATAAAAGCACATACATGAGACTATGGAGCCATGGCAATTAAGCCATGGCAACAGCACAAAGGTTAACTTAGTTTCAGTAAATATGCTAAGGTTATGTAAGATGTTAAATAAGGAGAAGCTAGGTGAAGGGTATATGGGAATTTTCAGTACTATTTTTTGCAATTCTTCTGTGAGTCTAAAATATCTTATAAACAACCTTTTCTTTTTTTTATGGTACAAGTATATTGTGACAACTATATGCACTTTAGTAAGGCTGCAGCATGGGAATTTTCAATGCAAAAAGGCCTCAGGAGGCACCTGAGTGGCTCAGTCAATTAAGCGTTTCACTCTTAGTTTTGGCTCAGGACACGATCTCACAGTTTCATGAGTTCAAGCCCCACGTCGGGCTGTGCACTGGCAGCATGGGGCCTACTTGAGATTCTCTCTCTCTCCCTCTCTCCCCACCCCCCGCCACACTGTCTCTGTCTCTCTCAAAATAAATAAATAAATAAACTTAAAAACAAAAAGCCTCAGAACTGCCTTAAACCTCTCAATTAGGAAAATCCCAAGGTGATTCCAATACTCACCTCTGGTTTCAATTCTAGATTAAGTACAGCCAAAGAGGTAGAGCTGAGAAGTTCTGCAACCGTCTATTTATATATGGAGGATGTATGTGAAAAGCCAAGGAAAACTGTGGGTTTCTGTCCATAGCCGGCAATGAGTGGGGGCAGGAGGAAAGCTCAGTTTGGGACCTGCTGAGTTTGAGGTGTCCCTGGCGAAGCCAGATGTAGATGGTTAGTAGGCTGGTAAAAGCTGTGGGCTGGAAATCCAGTGTGGCTCCTATCAGCAGAGACGTGGTGAGCTAACCCATGGAATAGCCTGAGACAGTTTTAGATTATAGAAGTCACACACGTTGGCCAAGGATGAAAGCTGTGATAACACCCACACGTAAAGGGTGGATAAAGAGAGGTCCTCAAAGGAGAAGAAGGATGGAGCTCAGGAGAACACTGTAAAGCAGACCAAGGAATGTGGGTTTTTAGGAAGGGTAATCAATAGTGTTACATGTTACAAGGAAGTAAGGAAAGATTCTGAAAGTGGCCAGTGGCTTTAGCCACTGTGGGAACAATGAAGATATGCTGGTATAATCTGTTAGAATGAAGGGGCTTTCTGGACGTCACATTAATAACCTTCAGTGTTAAGACCAAGTCCACCTATTAAGTGACCTTAGCCTTCTTTTCCTTTTTCTGTTCAGCATGGTATGCTTTTATCCTAAACTTATCAGTTTACTTTTAATTTTTTGAATTTTACAGGTGTTGCATTTTAAATTTCTCTCACAGTGAGTGGTAAAACAAGAGTTATGTGACCCAGGATGGGCACTAGTGACTTCGAGGGAGAAACTTCATTTGAGCTGTGGGGACAGAAGCAGCGTGAGGAACAAATGGAATGCAGGAAGGTGGAGACAGTGAAGGAAGACTGGCCTTTCATGCACACAGACCATGGTGGGAAGGGAAGGAGGACTGTGTGGCTATTTAAAAAGTCTTGTTTTTGTTTTTAAGAAATAGGCTTGAGCAGGTTTATTAATCTGAGAGAATACTGCCAGAAGAAAGGAAGCAGACACAGTTGCAGGAGGAAGAGGGGACATTGGGAGGAGCAGAGTCTCCAGGGAGTCAGGAGGGAGGAAGATCCTGAAGGAAGCAGGTGGAAGAATGACCCTTGGAGAGAAGGAGCCTTGTCCCGTCATCTGAGACAGGATGCAGGAGGGAAGGGAAGGAGGCAGATAAGCCTGCAGGTGGTAAAGGAGACAGCACAGGAAGTGAGGCAAGATCCTGTCCGACAGCTTCTGTCTTCTCTGCTAAGTAGAGGGAAGTGGTGTGACAGGCAGAATGGTGCAGTCTTGCCAACAGCTCTCATGGGGGCTGATCTGGAAGAATTCACGGTGAATTGGGAACAGCCACCCTTTCTAAGCTGTGTTCCCACTGTCAGAGCTTCTCATGTCTCTCTCTGCCTTGACTACGATGGTTTCATCAACAAAGAAGTTTTAAATTTTATACAGTCAAACTGACAAGTTTTTTTCTGTACTTGATTTCTAACCTGTGAGCTATTATTAGAAAAGCCCTCCTTACCTGAATATTATAAAATGTTCAGTCATATTTTTAAGGCTTTTGTAATTTTTTTTTTTTTTTACCTTTAATCTGAAACTTGTTTTGTTAGAAGAAGCAAGGTAGCTCTTTTGCTCCAATACCCATCGTGGTCATCTCATCACTACTTATTAAATGGGCTATTTTTTTTATTCAATGATTTGAAATCTCCTCCTCCTCCTATCTTTTCTATTTTTTCTAAAATAGTAAATTCAAGACTGCAATTATCAGCATGCTGTGTGTCCTCCTGCCATGGGAGAAGGATAAGCATTATGCTCATAATATGGTTTTACAATCATAAACTCCAAGTGGCCTCAGGCTGAAAGTGAACTTGCTGGCTCAGTACTATGAAAAAGAAAACCATGGCATCAACTAGAGTAAAAACAAAAGTTGTTAGAGTTGGCAAGTATCCCACACCTCTTCAAATAAGCAACATTGAATAACCCTAATCATAAGACAACATAGCTACTTATGGTTCTTCTATGGAACTAATGCTTCCTGATGGGTCTACTCAAAGTAGGTCTGCCCAAAATTAGACAACTTACAGACATCATCCCGGGCCTCCTTTGTGGTCGAGGAAGATCACTGGGAACACCTGTCTTTTAAATTGCTCAAGCTCAAATAAATGAATTTTCCTATGCCTTATGGATCGGAATTCTAAACATGCCCATGAAAATTTGTATAAGGGCTTGAGCAGATTCAAAGCTCTACTTCTGAGAAAAGTTTTGCCCTTGCCAGCAGGCCCATGACAGGCAACTGGTATCAGAAAAAAAGTGGTTCTCTGTCTGGAAGTCGGTACCAGTTGAGCTCCTCAATGCTTCTTCGGAGAAGCAAGCTCCACTCCCTGTCCACCTGGCATTTTAGGTGTAATGATGTCTCTAAAAATCAACTATGAATCTTGGTATTATTCATACTCATTTAGAGGAGTCAACCTGGACTTGACTGGACACTTAGCACCTGCCCCAAAACACTGTCTGACCTGTAGGTGTGAAAGCCCATACTTGATATGCCATATGAAAGTGATCCATTCTTCTATATATTATTAGGAAGCTGGAAGCTCAGTTTTAATGACCTTAGCCCTGCCTTTTGTGGGTCAAGATTTAATGTTACACAGAGGCAGTATCACAAACACTCATACAAAGTACCATTATGCTTTTTGGAAAACTGTAGCTAAAGACATCGCCTGTCATATATCTTACATAAAGCACCTCTCACCTAATGGTGAGATAAACAGATCATTTTAGTTCCAGTACATTGAACTCTATTTGTTTTACTGACTTCTAAATGGAAGGAAAATTTCCAAATTCTTTCTATGAAGCCAGCATCACCGTGATTCCAAAACCAGACCAAGACACCACTAAAAAGGAGAACTATAGACCAATTTCCCTGGTGAACATGAATGCAAAAATTCTCAACAAGATATTAGCCAACCAGATCCAACAATACATTAAAAAAATTATTCACCATGACCAAGTGGGATTTATACCTGGGATGCAGGGCTGGTTCAATATCCCCAAAACAATCAGTGTGATTTATCACATCAATTAAAGAAAGGACAAGAATCATACGATCCTCTCAACAGATGCAGAGAAAGCTTTTGACAAAATACAGCATCATTTCTTGATAAAAACCCTCAAGAAAGTAGGGATAGAAGGATCATACCTCAAGATCATAAAAGCCATATATAAAAGACCCAACACTAACATCATCCTCAATGGGGACAAACTGAAAGCTTTCCCCTTAAAGTCAGGAACATGACAGGGATGTGCACTCTCACCACTTTTATTCAATACAGTATTGGAAGGCTTAGCCTCAGCAATCAGAAAACACAGAGAAATAAAAGGCATCCAAATCAGCCAGAAGGAGGTCAAACTTTCACTCTTCACAGATGACATGATACTGTATATGGAAAATCCAAAAGATTCCACCAAAAAATTGCTAGAACTGATCCGTGAATTCAACAAAATTGCAGGATATAAAATCAATGCATGGAAATCAGTTGCATTCCTATACACCAATAATGAAGACAATAGAAAGAGAAATGAAGGAATCGATCCATTTACAATTGCACCACAAAAAACATAAAATACCTAGGAATAAATCTAACCAAAGAGGTGAAAAATCTATACACTGTAAACTATAGAAAACTTATGAAAGAAATCGAAGAAGACACAAAAAAATGGAAAAATATTCCCTGCTCCTGGATAGGAAGAAGAAATATTGTTAAAATGTCGATACTACCCAAAGCAATCTACATATTCAATGCAATCCCTATCAAAATAACACCGGCATTCTTCACAGAGCTAGAACAAATAATCCTAAAATTTGTATGGAACCAGAAAAGACCCCAAATAGCCAAAACAATCTTGAAAAAGAAAACCAAAGCAGGAGCCATCACAATCCCGGACTTCAAGCTATACTAGAAAGCTGTAATCATCAAGACAGCATGGTACTGGCACAAGAACAGACACTCAGATCAATGGAACAGAATACAGAACCCAGAAATGGTCCCACAAACGTATGACCAACTCATCTTTGACAAAGCAGGAAAAAATATCCAATGGAATAAAGACAGTCTCTTCAGCAAGTGGTGCTGGGAAAACTGGACAGCGACATGCAGAAGAATGAACATGGACCACTTTCTTACACCATACACAAAAATAAACTCAAAATGGATGAAAGACCTAAATGTAAGACAGGACGCCATCAAAATCCTCGAGGAGAAAGCAGGCCAAAACCTCTTTGATCTTGGCCACAACAACTTCTTACTCAACATGTCTCCGGAGGCAAGGGAAACAAAAGCAAAAATGAACTACTGGGACCTCATCAAAATAAAAAGCTTCTGCACAGAGAAGGAAACAATCAGCAAAACTAAAAGGCAACCGACAGAATGGGAGAAGATATTTGCAAACAACACATCAGATAAAGGGTTCATATCTATCAACACCCAAAAAACAAAAAATCCAGTGAAGAAATGGGCAAAAGACATGAATAGACACTTCTCCAAAGAAGACATCCAGATGGCCAACTGACACATAAAAAAATGCTCCACATCACTCATCATCAGGGAAATACAAATCAAAACCACAATGAGATACCACCTCACACCTGTCAGAATGGCTAACACTAGCAACTCAGGCAACAACAGATGTTGGCAAGGATGCGGAGAAAGAGGATCTCTTTTGCACTGCTGGTGGGAATGCAAACTTGTGAAGCCACTCTGGAAAACAGTCTGGAGGTCCCTCAAAAAGTTAAAAATAGAACTACCCTACGACCCAGCAATTGCACAACTAGGTATTTACCTAAGGGATACAGGTATGCTGTTTCGAAGGGACACATGCACCCCAATGTTTATAGCAGCACTATCAACAATAGCCAAAGTATGGAAAGAGCCCAAATGTGCATTGATGGATGAATGGATACAGAAGATGTGGTATATACATACACACACACACACACACACACACACACACACACACACGTATATATACGTGTGTGTATACATATATATACGTACACACACACACACACACACACACACACACACACACTGGAGTATTACTTGGCAATCAAAAAGAATGAAATCTTGCCATTTGCAACTACGTGGATGGAACCGGAGGGTATTATGCTAAGTGAAATTAGTCAGAGAAAGACAAAAATCATATGACTTCCCTCATATGAGGACTTTAAGAGACAAAACAGATGAACATAAGGGAAGGGAAATAAAAATAATATAAAAACAGGGAGGGGGACAAAACAGAAGAGACTCATAAATATGGAGAACAAACTGAGGGCTACTGGAGGGGTTTTGGGAGGTGGGATGGGCTAAATGGGTAAGGGGCACTAAGGAATCTACTCCTGAAATCTTCATAGCACTATATACTAATTTGGATGTAAATTTAAAAGAATAAATTAAAAGATATTCAATTAAAAAAATAAAAATAAAAAATAAAAAAAAATAAAATATTTTTGTCTTTGGGGGCACCTGGGTGGCTCAGTCAGTTAAGTGTACGACTTTGGCTCAGGTCATGATTTCATCGTTTCTGAGTTCGAGCCCTGCATCAGGCTCTGTGCTGACAGCTTAGAGCCTAGAGCCTGTTGCAGATTCTGTGTCTCCCTCTCTCTGCCCTTTGCCCACTCACACTCTGTCTCTGTCTCTGTCTCTCTCTCAAAAGGAAATAAACATTTAAAAAGTTTAAAATATTTTGTCTCAGTATTGTATTTTACTTTTTTAATTTTTAAGTTTATTTATTTTGAGAGAGAGAGAGCAAGCAGGGGAAGGACAGAGAGAGGGAGAGAGAGAGAATCCCAAGCAGGCTCCTACACTGCCAGCATGGAGATCTAGGAGGGCTCAAACTCACAAACCCTGAGATCATGAACTGAGCCGAAATCAAGGGCCAGACTCTTAACCGACTGAGCCACCCAGTGCCCCATCTTTGTATTTAACACTGTAAGCTTCTTTAAGTCACTTTTCGAAGTAGAGGGAATAGAAGGGACAGAAACACAAGGGACTTTAACTATTTTGTTAGCCGCTATATTTCCAGTACCTAGAATAGTGACTGACTTGTAGTTTGTGGTCAGTAAATTCATTGAACAAATAACTAGAAAATGAATGATTAGCGAAATATGCACATACACATGCATGCACATACCAGGGGAGGCTGCCAGGTTGTTGTGCATCATCCCTCATTTTATTAGCAATAATCCCAACGTGAGGAAAGTTTTTGTTTGTACTCCTTCATTCATTCAATAAATCTTTGTTGCACATCTACCATGTGCCAGAACCCCTGTGACCCAAGTTGTCATTCTTGAGGGACTCATAAATCTATTGGAGTAAACTGAGGGAGCCATCAGACAATTATGGGACATTATTATGAGTACAATGGTAAGAGATGTGTGCAGAAACCCTGAGAACTCAGAGGAGGGAAGTTGACCAGCTAGAAACACAGGGAGTAGGGGCAGAGAGTGAGGACCATTCTTGTGATAAAGGTTGTGGTCAAGGTGAGCATCCAAGGATGAGCAGGAGTTAACCACAGGGAGAGGGAGAGGAAGAGAAGACTCCAGGAGTGCCATTGGCAGAGGCAAAGCAGAGAGAACCAACATCTAGTGGGGGAAGGAACTAGAAGGAGCTGGATGTGGCCATGGCATCAAATCCAGGAATGTTGAGAGGTGAAGCAGTAGGGGATTGGGAAGCCTTGCACAATTCTGAGAAGCCTATGATTTATTTTCTATGAAGTCAGGAGTTTTTCAGGGGGGTTAAATTGGGAAGTGGCCTGGTCAGATGCACACCTTAGATAGGTCACCCTGATGGGATGAAACCTGGAGACGAGACGAAGGTGGGCAGAACCAGTTAGCCCAGGTATTAACTGATTAGTCTGGAAAGTCATGTGATCACAGAGACAGAGAAAGGCAAAGGAGAAATATTTTGGAGAAAACTGTATCTTTTAATTCTTTGTTTTATAGTTACTAGTATTTCTATTCTATACTTCTTCATTACTAGTATTTTTGGATAGCTTCTAAGGAGCTCTTGTTTTGTGAATTTTCTTTTTATTGCCTACTGCTGTATACTTTGTTCCCAAAGCTTTTATGACAAGTCTTGACGCACAGAATAGAAAGTAACAACTGCTAAAGTTGTTATGACAAAGAACTGCCGATTCTCTACTTGCTTGGTGAGAGCAGAGGATAAGAAACACGTAATGATGACTCTGCTAAATTCACTCCTGAGGGTATATAGATCTAGATCCGAAAGCAGGTATGCAACAGAAAATTTTAAAAACTTATTTGTAAGGTTATTTAATCCTCTCAGGGCAACAGAAAGGACTTTAATGTCAACACATAGGCTTACCCACATATGTACACCTAAATTAAAAAAGATATAAATCATCTTTAAAAGAGGTTTTAGGATCACACAGAATACAGAGACAATGCCTTAAAAAAGATACGCTCCTTGCTAGCAATCTTCCAAAAGAGTATTCTTTTCAGTCATTTTTTTCTCTTTTCCAGAGTGGTAACAAGATAATGAATTAATAATTCAGGCCCATCGTCAACATCTGACTGGCATTACCTTATGCACGATGAGCTCATGAGTGCCATCTGGAAGAGTCCTACCATCTTCCTGCATCAGGGGGACGAAGGAGAAACCAAACAATTTCTTCTCTCCTTTCTCCTTTGCTGTGAGAAAAAAAAAGAATTATTTGCTTCTTTAAGCGCCTATTTACAGACCTGTGTTCGGATTCACAGATTGCCAACAAGTGTGATCATCCAGAAATACAATCCACATTCAGCAGCTCCCTATACACAACAGTAAACAGCTTTTCTTGGGAGACCTCTATCTACAGTAGCCACCTTCCAACCCATATTCCTGCCCCATAATCTCCAAACTATGCTGCTTGACTAATTTTCTTCATGGGACTCACTCTCTGAAATTATGTTTTAAAAAAATTTCTGGATTGCCTATTTTTTCTCATCACATCCTCCCCTCTATTTCCAGGTGTAAGCAGCACTGAGGGAAGGATCCTTCTATTTTATTTTATTCTGAGCTTGGTATCTCAACAAGTACCAAGAACATGGTAGATTCTCAGTACGTATATGTTAAATAAATGAAGAAGTGAGTGAATGAATGTGAAGCTCAATGTTTTGCTTACTACTTGGGCAAAGGTAGTTTCTAAGCTCTGCCTTGGTCTATAAAAGAACCTTCCCTATGTCCACCTGTGTGAAGACAGTCCTATGGAAGCTACCTCCTTGGGATCTTGGACATGCTGGAAAACAAAATGAACTACAATCTATAGTTTAAGAAGAGCTTATTGCAGGAGTATTCTGGAAGATGGAAATGAGGCAATGAGGTTTTCAGATGCCCAATGAAGAATTACAATGGCTGGAAAGGTCAAGTATCATTGGCAATTATTTGTAGAGAAGGAAACTGAGGGAAAATGAGATCACATGATGTTGGGTAACCTGCTCTACATCTTGAGTACCATTCCAATTTTTTCCAACAAGCTTCCATTTCTCCAAAAATGGATAAAACATTAAAAGAAACTGGTTGGTTCAACTGGACTGTCTCCTTGTATTTGGATGTGTAGGGAGGAGTTCCAGGGCCTTGCAGCCTATCGGGGGCTGGATGGTTATTCTTTCCCACTCATGTGTGCAAGTGGAGAGTTATACTTGATGGAAGAGTCCAGCTTTGGAATGAGGATTAGAGCTAGAGGAGTGAGATATGGTGACCCTGAAGTTCAGACAAGAGGCTTTAGTAATACATCATTTCCTCATGATTGCTTCTGGCATTCAGCCACAGGGGAGTGGGGCACCACACAGAGAATAGTAATTTTGCCTCTCCAGTTTTGGCCTCTAGCATGGGGGCCCCCCTGAAAATGTGATTATAGCAAAAGATTTTCTTTTAAAGTTATTAATTTCAACCCCATAAAGAAACTGGGAAAATATCAATGTTTTTAAAAGTGAAATGAAAAGCACAGTGAAGATCTCTAGGATGAGATTTCTACATCAATGAGAAAGCTGGCTATGTAACTCATGATTTAGGGGAGAACACATAGTGAGAAGTAATTTCCTAAATTTATGTCACTATCTTTTTGGTGTGGTTTTTGGTATTCAATTTGGAAGGCTAAAAAGATTCTGTGAATGAATAAAATTAGCAAAGGTTAAGAAACACAGCAATAGTTTCCCCAAATATGCCTTGTTATAAAAAAAAAAAAAAAGCTAAATAGCAAAGTTTAAAGTACATGGTCTTCTGTCCCAAGTTACTAGTTCAGCATTAATAAATTGAATGGATTATTAGGCACAATATGATCCCCTTTCACTAATGAGGACCCTAAGTTTATCAATTCTACCTCCTAATTTTGCCAATTCATTTTTTCTAATACCCCAACTCCAACAATTGTGCCCAGGGACCTCAGATTTACTGACCCTCTCTCCGCGCCCATCAGCTCTCACTTCCCATTTCTACACCCCACCCTTCTGATCACTTAGGATCCCCTCAACCAGCTACTCCTCCACACTTCCCATTATAATGTTGTGGGTCGAAACCCAACTTGCACTTACACCTATGCCAGACCGATCTCACTTAAATTAATGCACATTAACCGCAGATGGACACTTAGCTGGGAAAACCTTCCACATATTTTTACCCAACTCACTTTTTCACTTTTCTAGATGGTGATTTCATCCATCCTCTTCCCTTTTCAAGCCTCCCATACCTCAGCCCTTCCCTCACTCTGAGCGGATGCAGAGAGGACTCCCACATGTTCCACTGAGGAATGCACCTGCTTCGGCTCTCCGGCACCATGCCTCCATCGTCCACTCAACCCAGAGCGCTGGACCCCATGCTCCCTTTATGCAAGGGAACTCCTCCTACACTTGTCCCATCTCTCTTCTACATCATCAGTTTTCCATCTCTTCCAGATCATTTCCACCAAATATGCTTTAGAACTCTATCTTAAAAAAAGAAAACAACAACAACAACCCTCCTGTGACCCCAGTTGCATTATAGTTACTATGTTACTATCTCATATCTCTGCTCTCTTGAATTCTTTCTAGCAAAGCTTCTGAAAAGATTTGTCTGTACTTACTGCCTGCCCTTCCTTTCCTCTATCTCAATCTTGGACTCACTCCTGCCAGACTTTCATCACCACAAATCCACTAAAACCACTTGTCAGATTCAATGACTTCCATGATGCCAAACGGGGTGGTAATTCCTCTGTCCTCAACTTAATTATCATTGGCACCTGACATATCAGATCAATTCCCCTCTTGAAAATCTTTCTTCAATTAACTTCCTGGATTCTATTTCTGGATTCTCCTTCTACCTCACTGGCTACTCCCTCTTAATTTCCTTAATGGCTTCTTCTCATTCTCTCAAGATCTAAATGTGAAAGTACCCCAGAAATCCACCCTTGAACTTGCCTCTGCTATCTAAATTTACTCTTTAGGAATCCAATTGCATCCAGTCTCATGGCTCTGAAAATCATGGGCATTGGTGATATGCTGGAGCTGGCCTGTACTGGCTCACAGGAGATGACAGTGTGCATCTATCCTCAACTCCAAGTTCAGTGATGGTCATGTTGGTAGCTTGAATTTAGCCATGGTGGGAGCATTTACTTGATGGAAATCAGCAAATACTATAATTCAGGGCTCTCCTCTCCCCCAGGCCAAGTGCTGGTTATTAAGTATTTACAGCACAACAATGGGCCCTGTGTTGTCCTCAAGTTTGTCTCCAGCTTGGACCTCATTCAACTGTCTATCTGACATCTTTAATGTCTAAAAGACTTCTCAGATTTAATATGTAATATTTGGGTTTTGCTCTCCAAAAAGATTCTTCCTGTTGCCTTCCCCCACTTCATTAAATGATCACTTCATTCTTAGGCCAAAATCTTCAGGGTCATCCTTGACTTTTCCCCTTCCTTCACATCTAGTCTATCAATAAATCTGCAAAAAAGAACTGGCCTACTACCGTCCTAATGCAAACCACTTTAACCTCTTACTTGGGGGACTGCAAAAGCCTCCTACATGGTTTTCTATTCCCACCTACAACCTCTCATCTCAAAGCAGCCAGGCTTCTCCTTAATCTAAATCCTCTAATGGCTCTCCTCCCTGCAAACAAAGTCCCAAGTCTTCCCCATGACTTAGAAGACAATATGGGATCTGGCTCCCCTGCTCTGTCTCTGGCCTCATCTCCAAACTCTCCCAGCTGCTCATTCTGGCCTCCTTGCTATTCCTTGAAAATGCCAAGCAGGTTTCAACCTTAAGCGTTTTGTATTCACTGTTCTCTCTGCCTGTAATATTCTTTCCCCAGATACCCAAGGGCTCATGCCTTTATTTCTTTTAGGTTGCTGCTGATACATCTCCTTATTAGAGAGCTCCTTTCTGATCAGCCTTTGTAAAATAACAATACAGCATCATCACTTTCCAGCACCTAAATCCAATATAATCTTCTTTACTGCACTTATCACTACCTGGTATAGTATGTATTTATTTGCTCAGATATTGTCTGTCTCCCCTTTTTAGCACAAAAGCTCTATGAGAGGAGGTATTCTGCTATGTTCACTCATGTATCTCCAATGCCCAGTAATGTGCCTGACACATAGTAGGTGTTCAATCAACATGCATGTCATGATAAAAAATACTTTTTAAATAAATACATGTATACAGAGAAATATCTGGAAGCTCATGTGATAAAATGATTGCCTGATTATTCATAGTTGATGGGATTATGGGGATTTTTCTTCTTCATGCTTGTGCCATTTCTTCTGAATTTTAACAATCAATATTTAAAAAAAAAAACACTGTGAACAATGTTTGAAGTACAAGGACAAGAGGACAGATGTAATACATTTTACTGAAAATAGCCTTTATTTCATTTTCCAAGTTCTCTGTCTAAATTTCTCCAAATGCTTTCTCCCTTTTTTCTCAGTTCATCTTTACTTTCCTCTATCGTTTTCTTACCTTAAAGCTCAAAGCTCATATGAGGCTCAACTGAGAACTGGTAACAGGGATTGGGGAAGGAATGCTATGGCACCATTCCAAGTGCTTTATGCTTTCCCCCTCCAAGTCCTTTCCATGACACTCCTCTGGGAATTTAGAAGAATGTTAAGACCTTGCTAGTCAACTCCCTACATTCTAAAACGTCCACAAAAGCAAAACTACTGGACCTTCCTGAGCCAATTCCAAAAACATGCCATCATCCCTGCAGTGGACAGTCCTTCTCTTCTCTCTGAATCCTGGTGCACTACACAGCGCTCAGGTGAAGTCACCGCTCAACTATTGGCAATGCCCCCATTCATTCCAGACTAAAGAGGAGTCTGCTGCTTCTCCAATAATGTGACTCTTTTGTACCTACCATGTATTACACTGTTCTTGAAGCAAGATTCACCAGAACCTTCTCCAGTCACAAGGTACACTTCTGGTAGTGTCTAAGACACATTTCAGGGACACAGGGATACCAGAAGATCCCTGGACTGGGGACTGGAGCGGGCCAGGAGTAGGGGCTTGAGAGGAGAATTAAAATAGAGATGTCAAGAAATGACAATTTTAGGGATAGCAATGTTCACATGGGCAAAACCTATAACATCTCTACATCTTGGGTTTTTTAAATTTGTAAAATGAAGCGATTACTTCATGTCATCTCTAAGGCCTATTCGGACTGACATTACTAGCCTGTCATTAGAATACTGTCTGAGACTGCACTGTGATGCAGGTATATGCAAATCAGATATATATCTGAGCCAGTCAGAGGCTTTCCTAGGCACTTTACAGGCCTAGAAAACTCCTCCTGGGTTCCCCGGAGGCGTCTGAGAGCTGGATGAGCTCTCTGCTGGAGAAGCAGCAGGTGGGTCAGGACTGCCCCAAACACCATAAGCCAGACACGTTTTTAATGCGTGTCTCCCCTTTCTAATCTTTCTAGACTATGAAAGTGATCAACTCATTTTTATGAAAATGAACAACTTAAGAAGAACCCTGTAGACTTCCACAGGTATTTTTTTCCTTCCTTGTCCTTCCTGTGTGTTTCCACAGACGTTACTGGTTCTTTGAGAAGAAGTGAGCCCACTCACCTTTCAGGACTCCACTCCCCTTCATTTCTCCCTCTCCAGGGTCTCTGGTTTGTCATACTTTCTGCAGAGTAGCCCACGTGGTCACTATAGCTCAGTAAGGACACTACCCCCACACAAGAGAGCCAGCCCCAAGAAAACACTTACTGGAACAATGCCGAAATTCAAAGCGGATGTGTGCGCCCCTGAATTTATCCACAGGAATAGGAAGTTTCAGCAGTTCGGACCACCTGGGACTGTTGTTATGATAAAGCACAAAGGAGTGGTACTCACTAGCTGGCGGCTCTCCAGAGCCAAAGGAGATAAAATCCTAACAAAGGAAACATGCAGGTTAAAGACAGCTTCAATGAAAGATTATTTGAAAAACAGCAGAGCAATTGCTTTGCTCTATCTGCCTGCTCCCCAAACAGCACTTCATGTAGGCCCTCCCTGGGCCCTCGCTGTTCTACACTTGCATCTGTTAGCAAGTGTGTCCACTTAATCCCCGTGCACATCTCCCAGGGCCTCCGGAGCCAGGGGTGGACCTCTGTGACAAGTGCAAGATGGGCAATTGCACGCCCAATGTGGAGTTCAACTATGCGGCAAAGTCCTCAACCTGCTGCAGTCACAAGCCTGTTCGGTGCCTCCCTGAGAAATGCACACAGCCTCCCTGAGGCTCACGCGAAACACTCCTTCCATTAAGGACCTGCTCCTATCACCCCAATCATCAACAGCACCCCATTCCTCAAGCCCTGTCTTGACCAAAATGAAAACAGACAGGATTCAATGTGGTAGTCTTTATTTTTTTTAACCAGTCGCCCAAGACAAAGTGTTCATCTCCAAAAGTATGACAGATGAAAGGGGAAGAGTGGGGTGATACTAAAAATGCAACATTTAAGGAATAGCTGCTCTGAGGAAATTACTGACATGATTCCTTAAACAATCAAACTGTAAAAGCCTCTCTGTTCTTCTACTGTCTCTTCTGGAAGGTATTTCAGTGATTTAATAAAAAAGGGAAGAAAACTACCCTGGGGCGGAGAAGAAACATAAGGTGGAAAAGACTGTAAATCAGAAGTTAACCAATCACATTAAAGATGAACCCCGAACAATGATGTGGAATTGTTTTACCAGAAAGTACCCACTATCCACGTACCTTTAAGATCTGGCCACTACTCTCCACAATGAACATAGTGACTTCCACATTTCTGGCCACGCTCTTCCCTCCTTTTTCAAATTCACCCCTTTCTATAGTGATGTACAAATCATTCCTCATTTCACCTAGTAGGAAAATTAAAACCATGTTTTTAGAGATAAATGTTTCTGTGAGTGAGTGTATGTGTGTGTGTATGTATAAATATATACATATTATAAATATATACATATTATATACATACACATACATACATATATATTTTATATATATATTATATATATATATATATATATATCTTGTAAGTATAATAAAGTACTCTATCAAGAAAAACTTTAGTTCATAAAATGAACTGCTATAACATACATATAAAAGTAAAATATATTATATTTACACTTTTATAAAAGGGCCCCCACCTTCATTGCTAATACCCAAGAAAAGTAAAGGCCAGCCTCTGCCGGTCTGAAGTTGCGACACTGAAAATGTACATTTAGGAGGTGAATACAGGGACGAAGAATGAAGGTGTTGTCAAGTCTCACCATTTTTCAATATTTCCCTCATTTCATTTATGAGGTGTGATTACAAAATGACAGCCTAGCAGGGTGGCTCAAAGAAGCCAGACTCAATACTTTATAGACACAACACTTAGAGTAGAAGAAAGACCCACATGGAATAAAATGACAGGACTGCAAAGGGTAGAGTTACAATTTAAATCTTTTTCTAAATTCACAGACAAAATGATCTCACTGCTGGAAGAATCCAGGTTAGGCTTTATGAACACAGATGTAGAATAATTCAGTTATGCAAGACAAAGTTGGCTTACTGTTCCTTACCATCAAGCTATAACACAAATAAGATCCGAACTGCCATATTCTATGAACACATACACCAATTTTTTTTTCTCAATTGGTTATTTATAAAACTTACTGCCACAAGAAAAAAGAAATTTGATGCCAATGACCAAACTTAGGCAAACACACTGACAGCATGCTTTTACCTTTCCTATGAGAATTAGATGATGGGTAAACAGTGAGTGAGAAAGAAGTAAACACAATGTTACCAGAAAGTTTTTGAAGATAAATACTGGTAAGTTTGGCAACATTGAATTCACTTTTACTTAATATAGCTTTCAAACATTAGAAGAATCAAAAGCAATATATATATTTTTTCCTAGTAAAAAAAACCTTTCCACAAAAAAAAGCAGATCACTAGAAGAAACATAACCACACAAGTAAGCTCACAAAATTGGGAGATTTTTAAGACTTCCTGACAGCAGTGTGTACAAGAAAGTACCCTAACTTTCAAATCCATGGGGGAATACCAGTGTGACTGGTCACCTTCCTCCATTAAGACAAACTTTTGATGATGGCATCATTTGCCAGTGACCTGGACTGACCAGGAAACAGACGGGACATGAAATAGAGAAAATAAGTAAGTCCCATAAAGGATGAAATCTAAACCACCCTTTATAAAGAGTATGTAGAAAACACATTGGAAATAGTTGATACAGTGGTCTCTGGCTTATGAATTTCTAGTTCTCTCATACAAATCAATTTGGGGAGGCAATGAACTTGGAATTCCAGGAGAAAACCAATATATTTCAACACATTTAAAATTATATCTGTGTGCTTTGTAGGTTTTTGTTTGAACCACCTCTCTTTTTTTTTTTTTTATTTTTTACAAAGTGGCAAGTAAATATTTTAAGTTTGCTACTTAAAAGACTACTACACACACACACACACACACACACACACACACACCCTTAATAAAAGTGCATTTTAATGATTTAACAATACCATTACTAAATTAATAGTGCATTCACAAACTCCAGCCTCTAAATCAACCAATTTGAACAAAATCAAAATAGGCCTGATATGCTACTGGTCGGCACACGTGCTATTTCAACACTATGTTTGGGAAAAAATTCTTGACGATAGTTCCCCCACTAACAGATTCGGCAGATAAAAAAGCAACACTCAAATCGAGGCAGATTAGAGCAAAATATGTCTGTTAACAATAGCAAAATTCCTTTGCTTCTTGGAATAGGTGACACATAATGAGTAGCTCTGCTTACAGACAGACTAAAACATACAGTGGGTGATGGGAAGTATGGCTACAGGGCTTTCTACTTTAGGAATTTCTCATAATGAGTAATTAGCTAGTCCAAACCACACGGGGCTTAGCTGTCCTGCAAAACCAAGAATAAGTGTTTCCTGCGAAGGAGACTTCCACTCTCATCTCTTGGGAGGAAGGGCAACTCTGACTTTATCAAAAGCAAGAAGGGATGAGGGAGGTTTGTAAGGTGACCTGTTTTCCCCAGTCTGTAGGCTAGGCCTAAAGGATGAATAGGGGTGGTGGAGAGATTAATGTGTTTCCAGAGCTATGAAATTCTTCATCCATGTACCCACTACATGCCAGATATTATTCTAGGCCTAGGAGACCCAGCAGTGAACAAAGCAAAAATCCTTTTCCCACAGAGTTTGGATTCCAGTAATAGGGAGGTCTTTAATACAGAAGCCAAATATATAGTATGTTGCATAATAACAGGAAGTTCTGCGGATAATAAGACTAAGAAGGGGCACAGGGAAAGCGGGTGTTTCATGAGAAAGACGTCACTGAGAAGATGAGAGATGTGAGTAAGCTATGGTATATTTTGGCAAAGAAGAAAAGTTGAAAATGGCATGAGCTTCCCAAACCAATCCATAAAGCCTGTTTAGCTTACACCGTAGCTGGATTCTTCTATTTCTTCTGAATTCAGAAGCGATTGTGAATTCAGATAAGCCTAAAGGATGTAGGGTAAACAGGAAGATTAGAATCAAAGATCTGGACTCAAGTCTCTTTCTCTCTACTGTTTGCTCTGTGTGGTATCCGTCTAGATGGGGTAATATAAACCTCCAGGCCTCAAGTTTTTGAGTTATTAAAATGGGGGTGGGGTAAAGACAGAGGCAGGGGTAAAAGAGGTGGTAGGAGGGACAAGACTACTTTGTTACGTTACACTGTTTCTGTGACTTACAGAAGAACTTCTGAAATACATACATTCATAAATTCAAACACTTTAGGCACATGCTTTACTTTTCTGGTCTTTAATGGTCATTATCCCTGCAACCTTTTCCTCTTTTGCAAACCTTTTAGCCTCAAATAAGATTTCTCTGAAAAGGGAATACACAACAAAGAGAACATTTCTCCTGGATGACATTCTACGTATGTCTCCCCAAGGAATTCTGCAGCTTGCTATGTTCCAGTACTGCCACGTACCGTATCTTGCCAAAACGTGCAGAAGGATAAAGCTGAAACGTGCTAATTAAAATCAATACACCTGAGGTCAGCTCTGGAGAAAACTAATAAGCCCAAATGCTGTTAAGAAAGCATCTTGGGTAATTAAGAGAGAAACCATAAAGTGAGTATGAAATGGAGTCATAGCACTAGTGTGAAAAGCTATTTTCCTGACAATGTTTATTAACACCTTGCACCTCTCAAATTTAATACTCTGTAAATTTGATGTGCATAACACCTGTCTCTGTTTAGTAGGCCCAGTGGCTTTGCACGTGAAAGCTTCGCAAAATATCACTGTAGACAGATAAATATAAGGCCACAACAATGGGAACAAATTCAAAAGAGTTCAGTGATTACAGTCAAACGGGATCGATTTATGGCTTGACCTCAATAGCCAAGAGGTTTCCATTATTAGCTGAAACCCTGATCTTTGATTCTATGCTGGGAATGCCATGGATAAAGCCCAAGCTCGCCACATCAAGTAAACTACTGCACTCAGCCACAGGCTAGCCAAGTGCCTTAGCTGGGCTGGGTACTTGGTAATATTTATGGAACTGGAAAAGTTCCTGCCCTTCCGTTAAAAACAAATCGACAAGTGTCTGAGACGAGGGGTATTTCATGGACTGAGATTATGACAATGATGATGACGGTGGCGGTAGTAGATAGATGGTAGTTCCATACTTTGCCAAGTGCTATACAGAGAACAGCTCATTAAATGCTCACATCAAGGTTAAAAGAAGGCCCTATTTTTCCATCTTACAGATAAGAAAATAGGTGTATAAATATTAAGAAATGTCCAACATATTCTAAGTTTACATTAAAATCAAGTATTTTCAGCATGAAAAATATAATTTAACAGGGTGACAATGGCCATCAAATAACCTAGTGTAATTCAGCTTTCTTCGCCAGAAGATCAGTGCCTTAAGAAAGGAAGGTATTAGTCCTACTCTGCTCTGTGTTGGTCAGATCAGACTTGAGGCACTGATTTCAGTTCTAGACACCATCTTTACAGGACAGGGACAGACACAAACGGCATCATCTGGACCATAAACAATACAGAGAAAGGACTCAGAGCCCATCAGCGGAGGGATGAGGGTGACAAGAGAATTAAGTGAATTTAAAGATGTTGAGGTTTCAAGCAGAAAAACTCAACCCAATAGATAGAAACTAGTCCAACACCAAGAGGTCATTTTGAGATCTGTGTTCTCGGGTCATTATCAATATTCAAGTTATGTGCCTGAAAAACCATCGCTAGGAACCTGAGGGAGAATCCATGCACTGGATATATGGCTGGGCTGCATGGCCCTTCAGGCGTGTGGCAGGCAGAATAAGGACACCTCCTGTACCCCAAAGAGATGTCCAGGTTCTAATCTGGGAACCTGTGAATATGTTACCTTACACAGCGAAAAGGGACTTTGCGGTGATTATTCATTAAGTTAAGGATCTTGAGATGGGAGACTTTCTTGGATTATCAGGGTAGGCTCAAAAGAATTATAAGGGTCCTTATAAGAGAAAGAGGGAGGGGCACCTGGGAGGCTCAGTCAGTTAAGCGACCGACTTTGGCTCAGGTCCCTGACTTGCGGTTCCCAAGTTTGAGCCCCGCGTCAGGCTCAGTGCTGACAGCTCAGAGCCTGAAGCCTGCTTCGGATTCTGTATGTGTGTGTGTCTCTCTCTCTGCCCCTCTCTCTCTCAAAACTAAAAACATTAAAAAAAAAAAAAAATGTAAAAGAGGGAAATGGAGGCAGGAGGGCCAGAGACAGAGAAGGCGGTATGATGAGGGAAGCAGACATAGGAATGATGTGGGGGCCATGAGGCAAGGAGTGCAGGCAATCTCTGGAAGCTGGAGAAGGCAAGGAAATGAATTCTCCCTTACAGCCATCAGAAGAAATGCGGCCCTGCCGAAAGACCCGGATTCTAGCCCAGCCAGACCTGTGCGTACTTCTGATCTCCATAACTGCAAGATAAGACTTTTGTGGTGTTTTAAACCACCCCTCTTGTGGTGATTTGTAAGAGCAGCTATAGAAAGCTCATACATATTGTATTATGTATTACCATGTATTATGTATGCCAACTATACCCAAGATTCTATCACTTAATGATAACTTCATGGGTGAGGGCAAGGACAGGACAGGAACCCAGGTAACTGGAAATCAAAGCAGAAAACAGAAAGGGAAAATTTATGGATGGGCTGAAAACTGAACTTTGGATTTCTCACATATGGTGCATCTTTGGTGAAACTTATCAATGTTTTTTTCTCCTTTTTGTGTCATTCTCATTTTTGTTTTGCCTTATTTTAGGAGAGTATTATGAGGTATTGAACTTTTTTGGGGGGTAGCTTTTCAATTTTTGTGGACTACTAAGAAAATAATGGCAAATGCTATAATAGCATCCATGATAGTCTTGCCAGAACAGTGTTGCATAAAGACAGGAGTAGAGATGGGCTGTGGTTCCCTGATGCCCACGATATTCTAGGACAAGGATACCTGGTAGGGCCAGCTGGGGAAAGTCCTACACCCTTGTGTAATGGGGCCTGTAAGCCTCAAACTTTTGGAGGTGCCAGCTCCTTCACCATTCTGATTTGGGGCTGGAATCCCACCTCAGTATAACCCAGATGATCCTTAACCTCCACCTCTTGGATCACCGTGGAATTCATTGGTTGAAAGTCCACAACCCCCTCCTCTAGCATGATCATGGGGTTCAGGTCTCAGGCAAGTGGTTACATGCGTGGAGGTCCAGTGACTTGGAGTGAGGGGTGGTGAGCTTTGGTTAGATTTAGGATGTATTTTTAAGGAAGTTTGAATTATATCACACTGGTTCCCACCTGCTTTTGCCAAAAGAAGGCTTATCTCAGGCAGTCCCATCTACTGATATGTCTCTGTCAGTAAGTGATAAAGAATAACATTTATACTTGAAAGAACAGAACTTCATATCCCCTTAAACACGAGGCAAACATATGCACAACATTCCTCTCACCCCAGTGTGCAAATCATTATCTAGTCAGCTTTGACCAAATAGAAATTTGACTTATGTGATCACCTAACACCCAAAGAAAAAGGAGGCTTACTCTGAATGACACTTGAAAACTAAACTTAAATAAATCTTGAGATGAAGATCAAAGCTACTACCACTGGCAGCCATTTGAAACCTGGGTTCTGCTAATTGTTTTCAAAGTGAGCCTCTACCTCCCAAATTTCAACCCCTCCCTTTCCCATCACTCCACAACTTTTATTCAATTCCTTTCAGGGTTAGGAGCTTCAAAGATCTCCTACGAAGACTGAATTTACCCTAACAAACAATGACAGCTTAATCAGTTGATACATGAGAACAAGTTTCCAAGGGAACAATGCACAAATGGGGAAGACAAAGTCACGAGGCAATGATGAAAGCAATGATCATGCTGCCTAAAAGAACCATAAACTCAGTCAGAATGGGCCTTCAGGCTGGGGGAGGCACAGCTTGACCTTCCATGACATTCCTGACACATCAGCTAGCTTTGCTCCAAAATGTCTGGTGGATGGAAACTTAGTCCTTCCCGATATTCAGCAGTGGCCCAAGTCCTACTCTGCACAGTCTGTTAAGACATTTAGAGGAAGGCTGTCCAATACTGTAACCACTGCCACATGTGGCAGCTGAGTACTTGAAATGTGACTTGGCTGGAAATAAATGTGCTATAAATGTACAATATTCACCAGCCTTCAGGGATGGAGGGTAAAAAAGAGAGTGTGAAATAACTCATTAAAAATTTTTTATATGAATCACCTATTGAAATGATAATATTTTGGATGTGGTGGGTTAAATAAAACATATTATTAAAATTAATTTCAACTCTTTGCTCTTACTCTTTTGAAAGTGGCTACTAGAAAAGTTAAAATTGCATTTATGGCTCTCTAATTACATTTCTACTGGAGAGCACTGATTGAAATATTTTTGCTGCTCTCCCCATCATGGGCCCAGAGACCAGACCATGGAACTTTCTGCAGAATTATTTGGTTTGTACGTAGCAGTGATGGAGCTTCAAAGAAAGTGACTTATATTCTTTGAAAACTGGACACCATAAGAAACAAAGTGCTGGATGGCCAACGCTTAACAACAGGGAAGGGTCATGCAGCTTGAAAGCACATGGCCAGATCACCTCTTCACACTAGGTGACATCTTAGAGACGTGCCCCTACAATAGCCAGACCAAGGGGAGAGTTTCTGCTTCTGTGTTTTCCCCGTTCCAAAAAGAGTCTGGCACTGATTACATCCTATGATCCTCAGCAGAAGTTTTGTGTATGCTCCCATCAGTGTCAAGACCTCAGATAACTCCTTCTGTAGAGAGGCAGCGACTATGTTGATGACCTTGTCCTGTGGGGATAAGCATGGGCCTCACCTGTCCTGACCCCTAGCAGAACACAAATCAATTCGGAAAGATGAGTCTAGACAATGAAAAGAAAAAAAATCATGCCAGCAGACTGTCAGTGCAACATTGACATTAGAAATGTTGTTCTCCTACATTGTCTCATTGAAGAATTCAGCTCAAGTTTTCATTAGAGCCACCAGTGAGAATTAACTGACAAGTCAACATTCTGAAAATAACAAAGGGAAACAAAACAATGAACACATGTTTGGCAATGTAAAAAAAAAATTCCACTCAGTTTTAAAGCTGCTTTCAGCTGTTTGTGTAAATATACACACCTCTCCCTTCTTCATCGAATGTGGAAGATTAAGCAGCCACCCAAGAAAAAGGAGAAAAGAAAAAGAAGCAGGTGCTTTAAAAATCATCTCTTGGCATCGCTGGCATGCGGACTTGTGTCCACGAGGACTGATCCCCTGGGCAGGGGGACCAATGCCGCTCTAATGTAGTACAGCAAAGGGACAGGAGCGAGCCTTATTCCAGAGAAAGTTCATTTCCATCATTAAAGCCAGACAAAGGCGGCATGAGCACAGCACATCCCAGACAATTATTCAGCTGGTGAAGTGTCATGTTGCTTTATATTTTTCCACTTCTCAATGATACTGCCCAGAGACCAAGCTGAGGAATTCTTCCAGCAGCTGTCTGCATTCTGTCTGAAAATATGTTTTTTATATTAGATTTGCCCATCAATTTGCTTCCCAGTGGCATGAATTTTTTTCTTTTTTTGTTACAAAGGAAAATACCAGTTATTTATAGCAACTGAAGGAAATAATGAAGGGGTGCAGGAGCCACTGAATCACAGGCCACCAAGTCAACAGTTCTATATACACAGTCATTTTCAACAAGAGTAGCATGAGACTCTCAAGCAGAATGGGTCCTTAAGCCAGGTCAGGTCACCTCAGGAAACTTTCCAGGCTCTCTGTTAGCCTTCCCCGCAGGAATAGGTTTGCACAGAGACATCACAAGATGCTGCAACAGGGCAATGCCAGGCACTTTCTCTATCACATTAGGTCTTTATCCACGGCAGTCCTAGCAGCTCTCTTACAGCTGTGCCAAAGGCCCTGTCAGATGCAACTTCCTGCACTTGTTTCCACAGGTGGGATTTACAGGATATAATTTCTAAAAATACTGTCAACAGTTTGAGATTATTTCATTTGGTCTACTTTTCTCTTGGTTGTGGAGGGTGGGATGAGGGGCAATGAGAAATACTACTATCTGGCATTTACTTGGATAGTGTGATTCTCATTAACTGCTACCTTCTCCACGTAGAAATGAACCCTCCCCCCCCCTACTTTTTTTGTCCTTTTACATTGCTAAAAGAGACCTGAAAAATACATCTCAAAAAGAACTAGGAAAGGTGGCGAAAAACATTTGGTATTTGTATATGGCTGCTGATTTACATATATATATCTTGGGTAGAAAAATCCTTTAGGAAGGTGAAGCTGCTGCCCAATAATTATTCTTATCAAAAGCTGTAAGGACTTCCCCTTAGTGACTTCACTAACATTTTCTACCAAAGGAAGTATTTTCTGGATACTATTTCAGTTTTCCTTCTTATCATGGTCATAAAGAATGCAACATGGCCCTACAAGTTACCCACGCTAATAAAAATGTCAAGATATTTTTAAAAACTTTTGCTTATTTATTATCATACACCTCATTTCCTTCTTTAGCATGGTCCATTTGAACTCTTTGAAACTGACAAATTTGAAAAATTTCTCAAGTGTCAAAAACAGACATAACACCCATATGTCAACCCTTGGTCCATCCCACATCACTTACCAGGCATAATAATATTAGAAAAACCCAACTTTCTCGTTATAGACACTCCATGAGAAAATACTGATGAGTATTCTCTTCTGATTTGTTCAATGTCTCCATGCAATAGTTGTAGGGAAACTGCTAAACCTAAAATAAATGAGAGATAACAGAGTAAAAAATAGGACAGAAATAGCATGAATGGAAATCTGAGCTTGCTTCAACAAGCCCACAACTATGAAGGCATTGTTAAAACAAAAGGTTAATATTCAGACAAAATCAACAGAATCTATAGGAGTAATTTCTAGAGAACACTTTTCCAACTTGACTATTTGGGTTTTCCCTTTTCCCCTGTTTAAAAAGGTTCATAGCAACTGGAAAAAATTTGAACATAACATTAAGAAGTGTGACTTCTGGCCCCTACACCCTCTTTTCCAGCCCCCCACCAGAAGAAATGACCCCACTCCGATACTCATGCCAGCAACTGATGACTGCTACCTAGCCCTAGAGGACACTAATCTCAAAATGGGAATTCTAATTTCTTTTAACTCTATAAAACCTATGAAGTTAACAATATCATTAAGGTGTACACAAATCTAGAGTCATATAATAATTCAAGGATTTTAAGGATATTCAGAGATTTTCTTAAACTTAAGTAACAAAGGTTATTATAATGAAAGTAAGATTATATTAATACTCTACACATTAGAAACTCATAATGGCATTATTTTCTACTGAGAAGAATTTAGCAGGATGCAGGCCACAAACAAAAAGGCATTTAGTCAGTAAAGTAGTAAAATTATCTTTAAAAAAAAAAAAAGCCAATTACAGTGACATTACTACAGTGGGATATATAAAAGATGAATGACACATTTCTCGTAACTTATTCCCCCAACTCCCAGGCAAGAAGTACAGAAAGGAAATTAATGCTGTATTTTTGTGAATATGTTTGTATATTTCTGGGATGCTACTTCTCTTTCTGTTTTTTAATTCCCTACTGTTTTTCTATTATTTTAAATAAGAAAGACAAAAAAAGAAGGAAAGGAAAGGAAAGGAAAGGAAAGGAAAGGAAAGGAAAGGAAAGAGGGTTCCTTACTTCCATTAGTGATAGAAAATGAAGCCAATCAAAGGGGACTTATTTTTAAAACTTCCAGTCATAATTAACCTGCACACAATTTTAAAACGAATCTGGATGGTGGAGTTAAGAGGATGATAAATCTATACTCCAAAGATTCTCTACCTATATCATTACTTACCATGTGCAAGTTACCATTCCCCATTCATCATTTACAGTACTACAATGCTCTCGCAAACATGAACCATAAGCATGACAACATTCATGCTGGAATCAAAAAGAAATGCAAAGCTTATTTACCACATATCTACATTAGGATTTTCCTTTCATTCTCCTTCAACAGTAAGAACAACAGAAGAAGTGTTTTGTTAGTTTGTTTGCTTGGTTTTCCATAAAGTGGTTAAAACATCAGGAAATTTTGTTTAAAAAAGAAATAGGCTCATAGAGAAGATGGAGCCTTCCCTGGGGTTCCAGTCTGATGAGGTATACCCAAGGGGCAAAGATTTAAGAGAAGAACAGCAGGACAGTACTGCATCATTATGTCCTCACACTTTCTGGTGTGTGGGTCTAAGAGAATGTGTCAGAGAGCTGTTGTCAGAATTTGGTTAAATGTGGCAGGTACTCAGGAACTTTAACTAAATCTTCAAGCCATTTTTACCTATCTATCCTTTATCTCCCTCCCCGCCCCACTCCATCTGAGTTGGGAGACTGAAGGCAACAGAATGGAGGAGCATCTGTCCCTCGATAATCACAAGGAATGAAGGAGGGGGGAATAACTGGTCTGGATGGTTTGATGGCGACACAATTTGTGTAGCTTTGGGATACTTTTATGTGGTGCTATTGGCTCCTTTTAAAACCCAAAGGCAGGAAAATGAAAACAAACTAACATGTGTTGTAATCCATCTGTCCCAGCAGCTATTTCTTCCTGACTCACACTCTCCCACTACCCCCACCTCATTACTGGTGTTTCTGTTCTCTTCCCACTTCTGTCCTTTTGCCTCCAAAATACTCACCCACACCATCACCATTAACATCATCAGAAGCTGATATACGTAGAAGGGCAGTTCATGCCAGACATGGTACCTAAGAACAGTTCCTCATGCTGGGGAGAACACTTCAAATCTGGGGTACTATAAGCAATGCTTTCACACAGAGAGTCAGATGGACTTAAGAAAATTCTTGAGGTCGTACGATTTTTTGCAAGTGAAGATCAATTTACTAGGACTTCTCATCAAAGGATCTAATCAGAGGCACTGGCAACATAATGTGTAAAGTAAGAAAAAATCTGAAGGGAAATGAGAAGCAAAGACATCATGCTATTCAGCGTAGGGGCTAGAAGAAAGAAAGTGACTAGGATTCTGGTTTTACCCTACTGGAACCAGAACTCATTTAACCAACAGTGATTTTTCTTTTTCTTTTTTTTTTTTTTTTTTAACATAAACAATACTTAACAGAAGATAAAACAATGAAAGAAGAAAAGCATTCAGTCAGAGATAATGCTTAAGAAAATCCAAGATGGGTTAAAAAAAAAAAAGCAAAAAAAAAAAAAAACAAAACCCAAAAAACAAAGAAAATAAAATCCAAGATAGAAAAACAATATGTGTTAGGGAAGAACATAGATATAAATACGAAAAGAGAAATACATCAATGTACTCTAATCAGTAGGCGCTACAGAGATGAGAGGAACGCAAAAGGGTAGAGCGGACCCATTCAGGGGAAAACAGGGAGGAGCCAGCTAGTAGATAAGGGAAGGGAATGAGAAAATAACAGAGGAAAACAGACAAAATACTATGAGGGAGAAGGAAAACCTTGCATTTAAGAGTTGAACACATCCTAAAATTTGGTTAGAAGGTATGGCAGTTTTCATTCTGGAGGTTTAGTAGTTATAGATTAAAGGCCAAGGTGTAATGATTTCATTTGTCTTGCCCAGTGAAACCAATTTGGAGGAGAGGGGAAGGTACTATCATTTTGAGGTGACTCAATTTCTTCAGACTAAAGAGCTCACTGATAGTCAAGAATTGGAAAGGCCAAATGAACTGAGGGCTTCACCATAATGTACTTGGCTCTTCCTAAATCACCAACTCAGTTTCCATAAAAAAAATTAAAAAGAAAAAAAATACCCACAACACTCAACATGAAACATTCAAGCGTGGGTATACTTTCAATAAGACAAAGAAAAAACATGATATAGCAAGAATCCAAAAGGGCTAACACATAAAGAGCTTTTGCAATACTAATTATTTTTCAGTCAAGGAAACTCTAGATCCTATTTTTATTGTGGCCCTTAATTATCATGACAAAAATCAACAGGATGGAGTCACCAGAACAATAAGAAATAATGCACTAAGATGAAGAAACTACTCATCACTACAAGGGAGAGACTCATCAAATATTCACCCATTCCAATTAGAAATTGGGCTAATCCTGAGGATTAGCCCTATCCTTTCAGGAGTGGTCATTTATGACACAGGGTATGTTCACAGAGCTGTATTTTTCTTTCTCTTCTTTTCCTAGTTAGCCAACTTCTCTAGCCTCATCTTACTTGCTATCTCTGGAGCTGGGGCCACTTGTAAAATTTTATGTGCTGTGCACTGGAAACTAATGTAACACTGTATACCGATTATACTCAAATAAAAATTTTTTAATTACATTAAGAACTAAAATTTTATTTGTACACTATTTTATTCCAACCACAATTCAACCTGCCCGCTTTGGGTATGGAGAGAACTTCCAGTTTGAGAGGAAGGTGGAAGGTGGGATATAAGGATATATATGATACTGAACATGAAACATGCACATATAAATAAAACATAAAGCAGAATGGGCTAAGCATATGCTAGCAATATTAAAATAAGGAAAAATTACTGAGGGAATTTGAAAGTTCAGGGAAGATTAAAAAAACAAACAGGAATTTATGACAACCAATAAGCTGAAGAATTAGGTTAGATTTTTAATTTTACAAAATATATAAATAATGTTTTACAATCACTTTTTTCCAGTCCTTAATATACATACCAAAAATGAAATTGCTAAGGGAGAACTGTTCTTCTTATTAAAAGAAGCGATCATTAAACTGAACATTTTTATCTGCCTAGATGTTTAAGAGCCAATTATAATGATATGATATCTAATTTTAAACAAAGGCATAGAAATTAATTAATCTAGAGTCTGTCACAAAATAACCTATTTCTCATGCTCAGCATACAGAGCAGTAGTGTAGGAAAGAAAGGCTTACTTTCTGTAGAATCAAATGTGGCTGATTATTTGGTAGCTCTAATTTCACAGGAATTGAAGTTAACTCAATCCTTAAGATGGTTCCTTTTAAATTCATGAAATTCTGCACTTTTATATAAAAATGCCAAGCACAGCATGATTTGTAAGTAGCAGGCAAAATTAATTTTAGACTATATCAGCCATTTGCCACCAATGAACCAAATAACTTGTAGCTGTGAATTTACAGCAAAGCAAAAATAAAAAATGACAAATACATTTGATAAATACATGTTATGATTAAGTGTGAAAGTTAAGAAATATATCATAGAGCTTCATGACTCTGTCAAATGTTAACTTCTCTGTGCTTTGGTTTCCACATCTGTAAAATGAAGTTAATAGTGATAACAACTTCATAAAATACTTTGGGTGATACCCGGCACAAAGAACATGCTCAACAATGTTAGCTGCTGTTAACAATGCCCCGACTATTATTACACAACATCACTGTTTCTGTTCTTGTTCCTCCCTACCATGAATATCAACAAATTACCTTCCATCAAAAAAATGTTCAACATTCCCTAAGTGCCATACACAAAGACGATATTCCTTTCAAAAGGCACACCCACTTACCACTAGTTTAAGCCAAGTATTGTAAATCTTCTGGATATTTGAATGATGAAGTTCTATGGAGGCCTTGGGGGCAAATCTGTCTATCATGTACAATATTCAATTACTGGAGATCTGACATAGACGCAAGTGATCAATACAAGTAGACAATGGTGTACAAACAGCCATACGTGAAGATGGGGAAATTCCTAATAGCACAGGGGAAGCCAGAAAAATAAGCAGTAGTCCTGGAGGCCATAATTAATTATTGTTATTCTAAATGCAACAAGAAGTCACTGGAGAATTTGTGTTTTAAGAAAGTTTTCTTAGTGTTCTTTGGAAAATGGGGCTGGGAAGGTAAAAAGCGGAACTGATGAGCACAACTGAAGGCCATTACAGATATGAAGGCAAGAAATAATGGAGGGTCATGCTGATATGGTTGCAACCGAGATGGAAAAAGTGATAAAGAAGCTATATGTTGCCATAAAAGAATGCATGTCTTTACGGTATATTACATGTGAGGGAATGAGGGAAAATAAGGAATCATGGTAGACTCCTGAGTATCTGACCTGAGAAACTATAGAAAATGGGGCTGTGTACTGGGTTGGGAAGTTTAGCTAAAAAAAGAAAGGAGTAAAGCAGGAAAGAGGTTCCTGGGTGGCTCAGTCAGTTAAGGATCTGACTCTTGATTTTGGCTCAGCTCATGATCTCACAGTTCATGAGTTTGAGCCCTGTGTTGGGCTCTATGCTGATGGCTCAGAGATTGTTTAGGATTCACTGGCTCGCTCGCTCTCTCTCCATCCGTACCCTGCTCATGCTCTCTCTCTCTCTCAAAATAAATGAATAAATAAATAAATTAATTAAAAAAAAAACTGCTGTGAGTTTTTAAAAAAAGAATAGAAAGGAGGATAAACAGTCATCAATACTGTCTTTTATAAATGCATAATTAACCTTCAGCGGTGTTTTTTATTTTTCATGAGGATTTGGATCATGGTCTGGGTCACTTGCTTTCAGCCTGAAGAACTTCAGTATTTCTTACAAAGCACATTTGTTAGCAAAAACTTATTTTTGTCTTGGAATGTCGTTATTTTGCCTACATTTTTGAAAGGTAGTTTTGCTGGGTATAAGATTCCTGATTGACACTTTGGTGGACTTTTTTTTTTTTTTTTTTAAACTTTCAGCACTTTTAATATGTTATCACTGCCTTCTGACCTCCACTGTATTTTATGAGAAATCAGGTAGTAATCTCCTGGGGGTTTCCCTGTATATGATGAGTAGTTTTTCTCTTGCTGCTTTCAAGAATTCTGTCATTGGCTTTCAGCATTTTTACTATGATATATTTGGGTGTGGATCTCTTCCTACTTATCATACTTGAAGTCAATGAGCTCCCTAGATGTACAAATAAATATTTTTCATCAAATCTGGGAAGTTTTCTGCCAGTATATCTCCCAATACTTTTCTTCCTCCTTTCTCTCTCTCTTCTCTCCTGGTATCCCCATTTTTTTTTATGTTGATGCACTGATGGTATATTTTTCTAAGGTTCTGTTCATTTTTCTTCATTCTTTTTTTTTTTTTCAAAAAAAACTCCCACCCTTTTCTAAAATCTACAGTTTTTTCTTGAATTCTCAAGAATTCCCACAGGCTTAAATTCCTGAATACTCTGTTTCAAATAAAGTCATTTCCTTACAGAAGAGCTTCTGAATTTTCTCTCCTTATGGGCTGCCTCTCTCCCTGAGCTAAATCTTTGACCCCTTATTCCAGAGTTGGAGGTGGATATGGTAGGCTATTCTTTAGAGTCACACTCTTGCTTCATGGACAAGGTTCAAGGGGCAAGGTTCAAGTTTACTGGGGCAGTAACTCCGATTTTCTCAACTTGCCTCTCTTCATGCAGCACCTCCATCCAGTGAGCAAGCTGGGCAAGGGCAAGTGCTGCCCCAATATTCCTGGCCTGTTGTACCTCAGGCAGAGCCAATGCCCTGTGAATGGGGGCTGGGTAGAAGGGAGGCCCCCTAGCTCTCAGCCACTTTGGCTGGAAATTTAGCCTCTGCATCTCAGAGCTAAGGGAGTTGAAAAATACAAGGAGCCATCACCCTTCAGTCAGACACTGTATCCCTTGACTGAGAGCTCAGGGAAGAAGCAGCCCCATCTTCTCAGCCACACGTGCCTGGAGGAGAACTTCCATCATGCTGAGCAGGGGCAGGTGGAAAGGAGGAAGTGGGTAGTGGCACAGGGTCACCAACTCTCTCTGTTCTTATCAAGATTTAGTAGGACTCTTGAATAAGTATCTCTTTACATGCTGTATGCTCTTAGAAAAATGTTCTGATTTTAGCACTCTTTAAATATATGATCCTTACCAGTTGCAGCTGTTTCTGTTTGGGGTGGGTCTATGCAGCTCCTCATGCTGCTCTTCTGTAGCAAAACTCTAAAGACACTATTTCTTGACAGTATTTTCATCCTTTGTGTTTGGGAGGTAGGGGCTAAGGGTAAAACATAATTGCTAGGACTTCTAAATGTGAACTACCAAATCACAACCATCATGAGGTAGCAGCAAAACTTGCAAAAGAGAGTATTATTAGATTCTGTCATAAAATCATCTTCAGTCAAATCTGCTTATTTATGAAATATTTCATACCTCATTATTATCAGAGCAAGAATTTTTACTTCTATTCCCTCTCATGTGCTTGATTTACAAAATCTATCATCAGAGTTTTGCTTTGAGTATTAGGATATTACATGTGGGGTCTGTGAGGTAAGATAATTGGCTTTTAAAATAAATACACTACAGGCATTTATCTAATGTGGGCCCAACTCAAAGCCAGAGAGAACTTCCAGGAGTAGATCCTGGCTGCAGCAAGTAATAAAATCCTGGTGGGATCAAGCGAGGTATTCACACAGAGAGGTCAGAGACAGGATCTATCTCACGGTCTCTGGAGTAGAGGAAAGAAAGGAAACCAAATATCTAGTAAGAGTGCTGTCAAGTGAGATAGCACTGTTGGAAAATGAGTCGATGGAGCAAAAGCCAGAAGCACTAGGAAGACACTAGAACGTCAAAATGAGCCAGATTAGAGAAAGAAATAAAATGGGCGTGTGACAGCACTAGAAGTCTACTGAATCATTAATTACATGATGGAGGAGCCTAGCTGCTTTAATCCTCTGCCAGCAGAACCAGATTACCCAAAGGACAACTGTCAGTTAACACTGCCATCTTGAAAATCTAGACAAGGTACCATTAACACTGCCAATGCTCAAATTTGAGGATGTATCTATTCTTTCAGATGTACTTTCAAAGCTAATTTAAAGTGAAGGAAGGAAGGAAAGAAAGAAGTAAAGAAAGAAAAGAAAAGAAAAGAAAAGAAAAAGATAAAGTAAAAGAAAATCACTCTTCTCTCTTAATAGTCCCACCTCTACTTCTGACTTTTAATCAGTATTATTCAGTTTGTGAATGTGCCTATTGCTATTTCTTTAAATCAACTTAACTCTCAGACGATGCAATTTTGACACCATTGAGGATAATCAAAGGGTTTGACTATAGGCTCACCTTCTGAAAATCAACTCCCTGTGATCTCTGAATTGGTAACCCTGTCCATTGGGAGGCCTGTGTTCTAACATGTAAATGGGATAAGTATGTGCAAATACTCTTGTAATTGTAATTGCTAGCCCACAGATATGCTATTTCTGGTTTTGGGAAGACTTCCATGTCTTCTTTAAAGAAGTGGTTAGCCCATTGCTCACAGTTATAGCAAAAATAAGACTAAAGGAATACATAATAAGTTATCGAACATCAACCTAAAACACTTAAGAGATGTCTGAAATTTTTTATTTTCATTGAGTTTTATCCAGAAAAGAAAATTACTGACCAAAAATGAGGATGGAGAGTGGCCCACTGGCATATACTGGAAGCTGTAATTATAGGAATGGATGAGACCATTCAGAGGGAATTCACATTTCCTTCTTAACATTGGAACATTTTCACCTTGAAATTTCCATCCTTATTTTATGATTTTTGGATATCAACATTTCAATGGTATATACTGAGGATTCGGTCAAGGTGGAAAAGTGGTTTGTTTTTTACTATTATGCAATAATTATTATTATTGTAATTTTTTTTCAAAACACGAAGCACATAATAAGCTAGTGGCTGGAAGCTACTTTTTAAAAAATGTATACTCGGGGCACCTGGGTGTCTCAGTCAGTTAAGCATCTGACTTCAGCTCAGGTCATGATCTCGTGGTTTGCAAGCCTGCAATGGAGTCTGTGCTGACAGCTTGGAGCTTGGAGCCTGCTTCGGACTCTGTGTCTTCCCCTTTCTCTGACCCTCCCCCACTCACACTCCCTTTCTCTCTCAAAAATAAGTAAACATTAAAAAAAATTTTGTTTAAATGTATACTTATGCATACTCATATGAGTATAACTTTCGATTTTTTAATTTATTCAAATACTTGCCTTTATAAACTGCAAATTTTTTCTAAATAGCAAATTTTCCTAACAATATTGCTAGTGATTATATCTAAGTTAGCAAAATACAGGTAATTTAGAGAATAAAATCAAGCTCTAATCAGTACTTCTATTAGTTTATACTTTGGTTTTCTTAAATATAGCATGAAGCATTAAAAATGTATTTTTTTAATTTATTTATTTTGAGAGGGAGCGAGAGAGAGAGAGAGAAAGCATCTTGGGAAGGGGCAAAAAAGAGGGAGAGAGAGAACCCCAAGCAGGCTCTGTGCTGACAGACACGCAGCTCAACCACACGACCACGAGATCATGACCTGAGCTGAAATCAAGAGTCGAACACTAAACTGACTGAACTACCCAGCTGCTCCTAAAAACATATTAGAGCATCATTTAATACCATATTTTGAACTCTTTTTTTTTTTTTTTTTTCTTCACGGTCATTCAAAGAGAATGGTTTAAAGTGTAAATGGTTTAAAGTTTAGATTAAACTGAAAAGCTAGCACAAACGCGTGCAGTACAGCCTGGGTTTCTTTTGTTATAAAGGCCGTCAAAAAAACTGCCAAAATATGAGTAAGACCTATAGATAAGCACGTTACATCAATGTTAATTTCCTGATTGATCATTGTATTTTAGTTACGGTCCCATGTCATACAGTAAGCAGAGGTAGAGAGGAATCATGCCTATACTTTGTTCTCAAACAGTTCAGGGGGAAAAATGTATGTGCTGTGTGTATGATATATGCATATATATTTGTGTGTTTGTGTGTATTGTATGTATACTGTGTATGTACACACACATATTTATAAACATTAAAGGCACTGAAGCAACCTTAGGGATTATACCAATTCAGTAACACTAAATAACTAGAAAGAGAGAAAGAGAGAGAATGAGTGACTGTGAGGGAGTGAAGGATAAAGCAAATGTAGTAAAATGCTAACCTTTGAGAAATTAGGAATGCTTTGTACTAATCATGTAACTTTTCTGGAAGTAAATGTAGTTGAAAATTTAAAAAAAACAACTTTAGAATAAAGAGAGCATGGTTTAACAATTAGGGAGTTTCAAAGGTGCAGAAAAAGGTCACATACTGCATTTCCAGCCAAACGATGATGCCAATAAGTACCAGCTTCTTTTAACAATATTAGAAAGCAAATTTTCTAAATGCAGTGTTCAAAATTCAGAAGCATCAATAGAGTTCTCAAGAATTATACTTCAATAATACGGAGTTAAATGGCTGCATTGCTCTGTAAGGGGAGGATGCTCAACCCCAAAAATGCAATCTAACTGTCAAAAGTCTCTTCACTTCAGCCAAACAAAGAACAATGTTCACTTCCTGCACAGAATTAAACTGCACTCCCTCCATCTAGAGCCTCTAGATGGGCTCCTCATCTAGGTAATTCCTTTTAATCTGCTGTTGGGGTTACAACGTACAATTGGTAGGAATGCAACCACGGATGCTCATCTTGCTAAGGCAAAAAAAGAAAAAAAAAGACTGCAGAAAGTGATGTGATTAGTCAATATGATTTCTTCTAGTTGTAAACTACATGTGCAAACTATAGGAAATAGGATTTCATAAATACTCAGATAATATGAAAAGATTTTGACGTTTCTCTCAGGACACATTGAACCAGAGCCAATGATTTTTACACAATTTACTTCAAGTCACAGAACTGAATTTGCCTCAGTAAATCACAGTGGCTCAGTCTTAGTTCACATTCCTAGGATTCAATTGCTAACATCTATTGGAGGTGACATTTATAATAACCATTTGCTCAGCAAACCAAAACCAGGCTCATTTTCATGACTATTTTTAGAATTTCAAATTCTTACAATATTACTTTTGGATTTTAAAATTCCCACAGAGCACAATTTTGGAAATTTCAAATTACTCAAGCTAACGAAACCTAACCATAGATTTTTTTTTTTTCTCCTTAAAGTTAAATGGATCTCTCCCAATTTTCTCCCAGTTTCGAAACTCAACAAAGATAGTGGTTAATGTACCTTTGCAAGGTAAGTTTTAGGTAAGGGGCAGGGGGGAAGGTGGGGGGTGGAGTCAGTTAACTAGACAAATCCCTTTATTTATTAAATAGACAAGATTACAATTCTAAGAGACAGGAAGACATCAATGAAGCATAAAGGACCTGGAAATTAGGTGGTAGAATGTGTTTCCAAAACTAATTTCAATGTTATTCTTTTTTCTCTTTTAAGTACCAATAACCAAGGAATAGTGGGAGGAAAGCAGGAAAAAACCCCATACTTTGTTGAATAAAACCAGTTCTCTTGAAAACCTCTGACTGTACTGCTTCCATTCAATCACCAATCCCATAGTCAGAGGAGAAAACAATGGAAGTCAATATATCGACCCACTGGGATAGTTTGAATGTTAGGCATCCCAATCTCCAATTTCAATTTTGTATACCCTTGCTTCCTCCACTATGTTTAAGGAAGTCATTAGAGAGCCTTCCTTCCAATAATAAAGCCAAACAGCTCCTGAATACCTCTCTTCTCATAATTGTCTTTCTACAAGAAGGGTATGAATAGACCAAGGTGACATCAAGCAATGATCCACCAAGACTGAAGGCTAGAAACTTCAGTGGCAAGACCAGAGCAATAGAAGGCAGACAGATGCTGGCCACTGGCAGCTGGCTGGGGCTCAGACTGAAAAGAAGAATGGGGAAAGGTGATCATAAGAACAGGAAAACAGGGCTCTACAGTAGAAGTCAATCTACATATTACAGTAGGCAACAAAATGGAGGATGGATTCTGCCAAGGCTGGAAACTTTTACATAGGGCTCTACAGTACAATGGTTTCTTTCACTCTTTCCAAAGATGCAACAAGTAGTTTTTCATTTCAGTATGTTGGTTGTAAAGAGAAAAGGTAGCATTAAGGGAATAAGGTGGTTTCGATGTCACTTACTGGTAGTCTCACTCAGGATTCCAGCAAGGGTAAGTGATCCATAGGTCAATAAAATTGACAAAGCACGTGGAATATGGGGAGCACGTCTAAACACCTAGAACTTTGCAAGGAAAAAGATGTGCTGCCCTTTCTTCCTGGAGCTAATCTATGTTATCACAAGGAAAACAATTAAATTTAAAAGACCTGGGAAGAGATATTAGCAATCAAATCAGCAGAGATAAATGGAAAAGACCAGTTCAATGATCCAACCTATCAATAATCCAACTGTGTTACTCTCAAAGTCTTCATTAAGGAGATCAAATCAGGATCCGTTTTGAGAAAATGAAACAAGGTGACGCAATGATGACTCCAAAGAGGGAAAACAATAATAGCTAACAATGAACAGGTACTTATATGCATCAAGTGTTGTGTTACATGCTTTGCATATGTTTTCTCTTTCAATCCCTCTGAAAGCCCTTAGAAGGTGCTATTACTATTATCCCAGTAAAACTGGGATTCAAACCTAGGGCATCTTATTTCCAGAGGCAAAGCTCTTAAAGGCTACACTCTCTATAAAATGACTCTCATATATAAGCAGAGAGAAATGTGCAGTTTGGCTTTAGTGGAACCCTGACCTCATAGGATACAGAATCAGTTATGTTAGGAATCTATCTGGAGGTATAAATCAAAGCCCACCACTGAGACCTTTACCGTGATCCTAGAGGCAACTGGGAATCACATCAGAGTCTGGAAAATGATATTTTCAAATAATGTAAGAACTGAGGAATTTTGTTCTGCATAAAGGCACACTGGAAAGAGGAAAAGGGTTCGGAGTCCATAAGGAGTTGGCAAAGAAATCTACTGGAGCAGATCAACACATCCTGCTTACTCAAGACTGCATCTGTGACAGCAGGGACAGTAAGGCAATCCATGGGAAAAACTGCAAGCTGGGGCTAGTTTCATATGTGTCTATTCACACAGGAGGTCAATGAAGGGAAATTAGGAGTAGAGGGACTCTCCCTTGTGGGCAGAAACCACAAGATACGTAATGGCTACAAATGTGTACCATTAAATACCCACAGCAGGAAAGGAGCAAGGCATAATGAATCATGTTTGTGAGGCATGAAAAGAACTGAAAAAACAAAACAAAACAAACATTTAAATCAAGTCCAGGACAGCACTGTCTAATAGAAATACAATTTGAGCCACCAATTTATATTAAAACTTTTCTAGGGGCGCCTGGGTGGCGCAGTCGGTTAAGCGTCCGACTTCAGCCAGGTCACGATCTCGCGGTCCGTGAGTTCAAGCCCCGCGTCAGGCTCTGGGCTGATGGCTCGGAGCCTGGAGCCTGTTTCCGATTCTGTGTCTCCCTCTCTCTCTGCCCCTCCCCCGTTCATGCTCTGTCTCTCTCTGTCCCAAAAATAAAATAAAAAACGTTGAAAAAAAAATTAAAAAAAAAAAAAAAAAAAAAACTTTTCTAGTAGCCATGGTAAAAAAAGTAAAAAGAAACAAAATTAGTTTTAGTAATGTATTTTATTTAACCCAATGTCTCCACAATGTTGTCTTTCAACATGTAATCAATATAAAATTACTGATGGGAAAAATTATTGATGGGATATTTTATGTTTTTTTTTTAAGTATGAAGTTTTTGAAATCCAGTATGTATTTTTATAATGACAGCACACCTCGATCCCAGTGCAATAAGCCTCATATCTAGTGCTCAATAGCCACGTGTGGCTAGTGCCCAACGAACCGGATAGCACAGGTCTACAGGGTATTTAATGATAAAAAATAGTCCATGGTATCATGAAACCCAAAAGGTTTAGAACAAAACTAACTAGGATTTGCCTAGAAGTCTACCAATAAATTTGGCAAGATTAGCTTAAATTTTTTTTGACGTTTATTTATTATTGAGAGACAGAGAGACTCAGAGCGTGAGCAAGGGAGGGGCAGAGAGAGCGGAGACACAGAATCTGAAGAAGGTTCCAGGCTCTGAGCTGTCAGCACAGAGCCTGACGCGGGGCTCGAACTCACAAACTGCGAGATCATGACCTGAGCCGAAGTCGGTTGCCCAACCAACTGAGCCACCCAGGTGCCCCAACTTTAAAAAAGTGGTATCTCTGAAATCTTACTGAGTGTTTGTTTGCTTGTTTGGAGCTGCTTAATTGACATTTATTAAAACTTTGTATTAACAAGGAAGATGAAAATGTCCTAATAAAATTTTTTTAAAGCAATAAAAGAATACACAATTATACGTATGCAGTTAGTGACAATATACACCACCCCCCAAAATTACCCCCAAAATCTAGCCATAAAGACTAGAAAAGATGTTTGTAAAAAATGGAACCGTGAATGTCTTAATCAGCCACAGAAACAGAACCAAGAGGAGATGAGAGAGAGAAGTGGCTCAAGCAATTGCGGAGGTAGAGGGGCAGGCTGGAGACTGAGGGAAGAGTTGATACTGCAGTTCAAGTGGGAATGCAGTTTGGAGGCAAAAGTCCCTCTTCCTCCATGGGTAGGTCAGCTTTTTTCTAGCAGGAACTTCAAATGATTGGATAAGGCACACCCACATTACAGAGGACAACCTGCTTTGTTCAAAGTCCACTAATTTAAATGTTAATTTCACTTAAAAATAACTTCAGGAAACACCTAGAATAATGTTTGACTAAATATCTAGGTACTATGGCCTAGCCAAGGTGACACAAAATTAACTATCACAATGTCCTAGGGTTTAATTATCTCTAATTCACAGTTTTTCATTAGAAAGCCTTTCATCTTTTTTTCCTTTTTCAAATTTTTATTTCAATTCTAGTTAGTTAACATCCAGTGCAATATTGATTTCATGAGAATTCAGTGATTCATCCCTTACTTACAACACCCAGTGCTCATTACAAGTGCCCTCCTTAATACACCCATCACCCATCTAGCCCATCCCCAGTCATCCTTGTCCAATAACCCTCAGTTTGTTCTCTATTGTTGAGAGTCTCTTGTACTTTGTTTCTCTCTCTTCTCTCCTCTGACTTTCTCATGCACTCATCTGTTTTGTTTATTAAATTCCACACAATAATGAAATATGGTATTTGTCTTTCTTTGATATGTGTTGCTTAGCATAATACACTCTAGTTCCATTCATGTTCTTGTAAATGGCAAGATTTCATTCTTTTTGATGGCTGAGTAATATCCCATTATATGTCCCAATATATATAATATCCCATTTTATATATATATATATATATATATATATATATATATATATATATATACACACACACACGATACACACACTTCACATCTTCTTTATCCATTCACCAGTTGATGGATACTTGGGCTCTTTCCATAGTTTAGTTATTATTGATAATACTGCTACAAATATCAGGTACATGTACTCCCTAAAAACTTCATTTTTGTATCTTTTGCGTATATACCTAGCAATGCAATTTCTGGGTCATAGGGTAGTTTTATTTTTAACTTTTTGAGGAACCTACATATTGTTTTCCAGAGTGGCTGCACCAGTCTGCATTCGGACCAAAAGTGTAAGGGGATTCCTCTTTCTCTGCATCCTTGCCAACACTTGTTGTTCCCTGTGTTATTAATTTTAGCTGTTCTGACAGGTGTGAGGTGGTATCTCATTGTGGTTTTGATTTTATTTCCCTGATGATGTTTGATGCTGAGCATCTCATGTGTCTGTTAGGGATCTGGATGTCTTCTTTGGAAAAATGTCTATTCATGTCTTCTGCCCATTTCATTGGATTATTTGTTTTTTAGGTGCTGAGTATGATAAGTTCTTTATAGATTTTGGATACCAACACTTTATCAGGTATCAGAGTTGCAAATATCTTCTCCCATCTGCCTTTTAGGTTTGTTGATTATTTCCTTTACTGTGTAGAAGCTTGTCTATCTTGGTGAGGTCCCAATAGTTCATTTTTGCTTTTGTTTCCCTTGCCTCTGGAGATGTGTCTAGTAAGACATTACTCCAGCAGAGGTCACAGAGGTTGCTGTCTGTGTCCTCCTCTAGGATTTTGATGGTTTCCTGTCTCATATTTAGGTCTTTCATCCGTTTTCAATTTATATTTGTGTATGGCATCAGAGAGTAGTTCAGTTTCATTCTTCTGCATGTTGCTTTCCAGTTTTCCCAACACCATTTGTTGAAGAGACTATCTTTTTCCATTGGATATTCTTTCCTGCTATATCAAAGATTTCATTGACCATATAGTTGGGGTCTATTTCTTGGTTTTCTCTTCCATTCCATTGATTTATGTGTCTGCTTTTGTGCCAGTACCATAATGTCTTGATGACTACAGCTTTGTATTGTAGCTTGAAGTCTGGGATTGTGATGCCTCTAGCTTTGCTTTTCTTTTTCAGCATTACTTTGGCTATTTAGGGTCTTTTGTGGTTCCATACAAATTTTAGGATTGTTTGTTGTGAGGTACGTTTAAATTAAATCATTTGGTCCATACACAACTGGTCACAGAAAAAGTGAAGACAAGTATACATACCAGTTTCTGAAGTATAGAACTTCATGATATATTCTACTATCTCCTCCTGATCCTTTAGGGACTCTGCCCTCATGGGCTCCAGGTCTATTGTTTATTTAGTGGTCGATGTATGACATTATGTGAATGAGATAAAACCCAAGTTACCTCCCCAACTCTTGGGAAAAGGAGGGGAAAACTGACCTCACCACTCACTACAGCCTGAATGGTGCCATAGGTGTGACTTGTGAACACTTAGGGCTGTCCCTGAACCCGAAAGTTTCTGTCTGCAGTTACTTTTTCTTTGTGGGTCAGTTTGGCCTAACGAGATGTGCACAGGTCTGAGAAAAAGGTGGTCTGAGTTTAGATTGTGATCTTCTACATTACCAGGCAAGTTGGACTAGAACATAAATATCTATATCCCAATTACTTTAAAAGCCAGTCTTAAAAACAAAGCATTCAGTTCAAATAATAGATTACCTAATTTGAAGTTTTTGACATCACTGAAAGCATATAGCTACGTACTTTGTTTCCACACGGTTTGAAGAGGGGACAGGGAACAAAGAATGTTCACCAAGTTTTTGTCCACTGAGCAAACTTAAAGATGTCACTATATGCTATGTAATATACTCTATGAATTTATTAGGATAAGACTATGTACCACATATTATACACAACTTGCAATGCTATATATTCCAGTTCCCTTAATAAGCATGCATACATTTTTCTGCATATGCCACTGCAGTTTCATTTACCCTCTTATTCAATTTCAATGCATAAACCTGAATATTTATTCTACAGTGCATAATGATGCTCCCAGCTATAGGCAGTGAAGCATGTTTTTCTTGGACCTTACTGACCAATTTCCATCCATCAAACCTATTCCACACAACAGTCAGGAACCCAACCCTATCTGTCATTTGGTTTTTAATAACTGGTAACAGCTAAGAGGTCTCAAGACTTGGTATTTTTAAACAAATTCAGGTACTCTGCTTTGTTTCAAACCAGAACAGGATACACTTTTTAAAGAGAGTTAGAGCTACGAGCCTATCAAAGCACAGGGAGACATACGAGATTGTTGACTTGCCATTTTTTAAAGTTACGAAGTGAATGCAGACATAAACAAAAGGCAGTTTGCTTCCTTCTTACAAAGATAAATAAAATAAAAGGACTGAAATGAAGAGTGGAGGTAGAGTCAGCCAGCCCCCCACACTCACCTGCATTGGAGCCTGTCAAATTGTAACGTGCGTTCAGCTTTTTGATGATGTTCTCGTGGATTTGGTACCACTCGCTCTCTGTGTTACACCTATGAAAACATTAACACTCTGTTAAGCTTGGATGATGGATGAGATCAAACAAAGATCTGAACAGTACCCCTGCTCTTTTTGGAATGACCACCATAATGAACTTCCTTAAATCTCCTGGGGAGTTCCCAACAACCAGTTTTAGCATAATTGCCCCATGATGAGCAGGGTGCCTGTATCTGGTAAATGCATGACCACCTACTTCAAGCCAGAAGTGGCTGTTATAAACTCACAAATGATGACAGTCCCTCTCACCACAAAATCTCAGGAACAATGTACACAGTGGAAGGCAGGGCAGACTAAGATTCAAACCCTCACTATTAACTGAGTTATGTCTTTGGGCAAGTTATTTACCCTCCCTATGCCTAGATTTCTTCATGTGTGAAATGGGGGTAACATACAACAATTGAATAAGCTTGGGCTTAGGATAATGCCTGGCATATAGTAAATGCTCAATGACTGTTAGTTCTCATTAGTGAGTTTCCACCCACTGTAACATAACTAAATTTGGCTAGCATCAAAGTGCAACAAATCAAGCAAAATGCAACTGAGGTTAACACAAGTTGCACTGGGGTGATTAAAAATACCCTTGCACGGAAGGGTAATTAAAGTCCCCCAGCTTTTCTTCTTCTGGGCTAAAAGGCATCGTTCCATCTTCTTACTTTCACAGCCATCTCTACCTTGCTCTTTCAGCTCTTGTCACTTCCTAGTTTATGTCCTATTTGTTCGCATGCTGTAGCTCACCTAGAAAACTTTGAAGGTTCTTGAGGAATAGATCCTGTAAATGTGTGTCCCCTCAGGACTTTGAACACCGTGGGTGCTTAAAGAGCATGAGCTGCATCAGTGAATGGATGGATGGCCCTCTGACTGGCAACTCCTCATGATTCCTAAATGTCAAGGTTGGTTACCCCTTCTTACTGCCATTAGGCTGGAGACAGCCTCCCTCATCTGAATATGCTTAGAAATCACTACTATTTTTTTTTTTTTTTGATAGCCACAAATGCTCCCTCCCAAGGGTCCTGAATATCAAACTTCTATACACTATCAATCAAAATGTCCCACAGATTTATATTCCTTGTGATCTTTGTACCTGACACTCACAATTTGCTTACATATTTATTTAATTCATCCCCATAGGCTTTTCCAGGATGAACATGACAGAGGTCATTTTCAAGCCACTTAACAATAGGGTACCAAACAGAACAATCAATCTTAGAAGGCTGGGAAATTAAGATGAAATGAAACCATTCCATCTGTCCAGCTGTAAGACGTCAAATTGCCATTGAGTAGTAGATCCTGTCTCTAGTTTTCTTATTTCAGCTCAGTGTGGAAGGAAGATGGCTTGCTTCCTATTAGTTAAGTGACTCCAGAATTCATGCTTTTCACCTACAAAACTCTAAGTAAAATCAAAGCTCAAGTATGTGACTGAAATATCTTCCAGGCTCAGATGAGGTATTTGTTACTCTTCTATATTTAAGTCCCAGATGGGTTAGGGATTCAGTCACATTAACAAATAGAGATTTCTTCCAAATTATTTCTAACAGGCACTTCCTTAAAAATGTTTTACTATAATCACACTTTCTTCTTAATCTACAGTGAGTGTTTTGATTGGCTAGCATTCCTCCTGCAACAGATTCATAATTTGCTGACGTGGCATTTTTAAGGGGATCTCTCTACCAGCAAGAATAACCTAAAACCTTATTTGATGCTTATAAAAACACAGACAATAACAACCACAAAAAGCAATACAATTTATTTTTATGAGAGTGAGCATCTCTCATAGGCAGAGTTGGAACGCCTGGGTCTTCTTGAGCTAGCTGCATAATCAAGGCTGATGCATGCAACTGTCGGTCCCCAGCGTTCTCAATGGCAAGATAAATAAAGTGCTTGCTACCCACACCTGGAAAGACTGCTCAGAAATGATGAGACTGTGATTGTGAGAATTTTATTTTCTTAAAAAGCAACGCCACACAATAGCATCATTATCACATTACTAGACAGTGGTGTGAAATAACACCTGAAAGCATAGGGCTCAGTACGTGACAGCTCAAGTTCTGGAGTCAGACAGTCCTGATTTCAAATCTGGATCCCACTCTCATGAGCCTGGTGACTTTGGGCATTATCTAGCCTCTCTGTCCCTTTATGTGGAAAACAGAGCCAAAGCATCTGCTTCACGGGTATGTCATCAGGATAACGTGACAGGATACATGGAAAATACTTAACACAGTTCCCTGCACATAGTAAGCACACAGTAAATAGTGGTCATTAGCATTAGAATTATTTCAAATACATTGTATTTTATGATCCCCAGGAGGGTTTGGGAAAAGATTCATAGGTATCAAAGACTCAAAGTATCAAGGATTTAATCCCAGTAGCCAAAATTGAGGGCTGCCACGTGATAAAAAGAGTAGTGAGCTTTACTACCCACTTGTTTCACCGGAAGTTTTCAAGTTTAAAATCAAGGTCACATGTTTTATCCTTCTTAAAAGAGACAGAGTTTTTGGTCCTAAACCACAGGCTACAAACAAATCTTTCTCAACTAATTAGCAAATGTGTGGCATAGGTCCTGGGGGCACTGGGTGGAGAACAGATAAATCCATGAAACCCTCCAGCAGTCGTCAAAAAGCAATTTGAAGTCTATATCCCACAGGCAGTTGGCCACTTGTATTAACCTACGAAAACTACTGGCATACATTGGGTATATCAACTCCACAGAACAGAAACTAAAGCACAATCATTCATGGATATGGCCAGCAGTTTGGTCCTCGAACCAGGAATGAGGAAACCCCACGCTCACTGCCCTACCTACCCCCACCCCCGGGGGGTGAGGACATCCCTATAGATCAACTCTCAATTTCTAAAAGTGTGGGGAGATGCTCAGGGTGGGGTGATCTGAAACCATGTGCATTTAAAAAAAAAAAATCAACTAACTTAGGATTTGGGATACATTAAGTGATTTTCTTAGTGGAGTGCTGTGAGTTGAACTGTCTCTCTCCCCTCAAAAAAGAATATTGATGTCCTAAGCCCTCAGAATGTGATCTTATTTGGAAATAGGGAGTTTATACAGGTAATCAAGTTAAAATTAGGTCACTAGGGTAGGACCCAACCCAATGTAAGTACATCCTTATAAAAAGGGGAAATGTGGACACAGAGATGGAAGGCAGTGATTGGGCAGTGCAGCTACACATCACCGAACACCAAAACCTGCCAGCAGCCACCAGAAAGTAAGAGAGAGAGGCATGGAATAGATTTGTCCCTCCTAGCCCTCAGAAGTTATCAACCCTGCCAACACCTTGATCTAGGACTTGCAGCCTCCAGAACTGTGAGACAAAAAACTTCTGCTGTTTAAGCCTCGGTCTTCACGGTACTTTGTTGGGTAGACCTAGCAAACTAATACTATGTGAAAGAGAAGAGAAATCATCTACTTGAGCTTTCTGTTCCCAATTCTAATGAGTTTATGTTAAAAACTATGTCCATTTTCCAAGAACAAACTAACACTCTGAGGGTAAGGACTGGTCAGGTTTTTAAATTCACAGGAGGTGCTCTGTGAAGTAGATGGTCTCCCCAGTTGATAATCTATCTGGGTTCTTGGAGTCTTGATTTCGTGATTCCTCTGACTGGTGAATGGTGATTTGTGGGCTCACTTGTGGCGAGTTTACAGAATGTTTTCAAGGAGTGGCTCCTAAACTCAACCCATCTCTTGCCCCTCCATTACGGAAATGGAGTAGCATCTGCCACACAAGAGCCACATGTGCCTCTGCACCCGCCCCAGGCCCCGCTGCGTTCGTGCTTCTTACATGTACACTTTTAGGATGAGGTCATCTTTTGTCTCTCCTGTCAGCAGGTCGGCAATACTAAGGACCGCACAGCCAAAGGGTCGCCGGTACTGGACGCTACAGGCATTCTTTTTTTCTCCTGCCCCCATTCGACCTGTTCAATTGAAAAGCAAACACAGCCCATGGAGCCATTTGACTGGTGCATCTTAAATAGATAGATCGGCCAGATAAAACACAACCAGGCAATTAAAAGGACACAGAGGATGTTGCTTCAGTTCGTGACTCTCCCTGCCAAGCACCTCACTGTGTGACCTCGGGCTCATAGCTGTAACTCTGGGCACCAACTGTCATCTTTGAAACATGAAGATTGGTGTTGGTCCCATGTTTGGGAACCCTCCCCCTGAGGATTTGTTTAGGCGACCCAGGAAGTCCAGGTCAATAAATGCAATAATGGTGTCCATTCCATCTAAGAGAAAAATTTTAAAAAGGTCCGTGTTTAAAGAACTATTTCAAATATTTCACCTTTGAAAGGAAGCAGTTTAGTAACCTTGAAGATATAACAAGGAAGCACGGATGATCAAAAGAACATGCATGCCCTTTCCTGACCCAGGGCTCAGGCTGATTAGAACTCAGCCAATGGCTGCAATCTCCCAGGATGGCTGTCACTCCAACACAGTTGCAACTTGTTTAAATTGTTATATATTTTTAAGTATATTATTGAGATACTGCTTTAATTTGTTATTGTATTTAATTTACCAGTGGATTAGTCTGAGGACAGAAAGCAGAAAGTATACTGAAGCTGAAATATAACAAGTTAATGTGAGGGAAAATAATGAAAAAAATATGCAAATCTGTTTCCAGATGTTTGGCAACAGATATATAAGTTGTTTTCCATCTGAGCAAAATTCTCCCACAGGACATCTAGAGGACTCCAACACTTCCCAAATCCAATGTTAAAAGTTAAAAAAAAAAAAAAAAGAGGGGGGCGGATATCCAACTTGGCTTCCATTCACTAGTAATAAAGTAAAACTACCTTAGCAATGCATCATTTTTAGGGAAATGCTTACAAATAGCATGGAAAAACTACAACATGGTCAAAATAAGTTGCTTTTTAGATGTGCAAAATTCAAAGAATCGTGTTTTCATGATCTGATGCTGTAATATGTAGCTAAATTTCAACCCACGTTTTCATATAAATTACACTGATAAACCAAACACTTTATAAGGTCCTATTTGAATTTATCAACAAGTCATACTTTTACTTACAAAACTGGCAAATAAATTTAAAGCTCTGTTCACTTGTTAAATGGGAAAAAAAAAAGTCTAGTTTACCTCTATTTTGAATATTATTACAGATTAGATTAGGATAAAATATATACTCCCATCTTTACCGGTATCATGATTTACAAATTCTTTTCATACTCAATCATTCCCTTTGTTAACACAAGCCGACACAGGGATTATAAGATTTCTGGGTGGAGTGTTTCAAAGTTACTTAACATCACACAAGGGGTTTAGTGGTAACAAACAACAACAAAACCCCTGAAACTCTCAACATGATTATTCCCACACAGACTCCTCCAGCTGTAAATTCCTAGAAGTTGATGCAGGGTAGGCATATCGCCCCAATTTTCTGACCCACTGTGGCTAGAACTGCACGAAAGCAAAAGCTGTGGGTGCCTGGTGAGGACAGCCAAGTAAGGGGGATGCAGGAAGTGCTCTCTCACCACCTGAGGAGCCGCCGTGAGGTTTGGGCCACTTTCTCTGACTGCCTTACACCCTAACTGCTGAGCCTCTACATCACTCATGTCCTCAGACACTCAATTTCAAGTTGTCTTTTCTGGCTGTGCAGGCACCACAGCTCTGGATACTAAAACTTTTCTCTCAGTCCTGCACCAAAAACGCTACTCGATGCCAGCCCTGGTGATTCCAACTCTAGAATTAATCAAAGTTCACAGTTCCGGTCAGATTTCTAGGAACTCTAGGCAGAAAGGCAGGCAGGCGTGGGGAAGGTAAAAATATTTAGCGATATTTAGTAAACAGTTTTGGGAACCAGCTAAAGCCAAAAGGAGAAACACAGCGATGGAAAAACCTTAAGCGGGATGGACGGCAGGAGGATCTAAAGCTATTTATTTCTCTCTTTTTCCCTCCTCTTCTAACCAAAGATCTGGGCTTAAATTCCGAGGCGAGGTGCTATCGCTCTTGTTCTCTGCAGCCAGTGAGGGTCAGCGTGCCCTGTTCTTACTAAAGCAGGTACGAGGGACATTCGAGAAAAAGTAAGAAGTATTTCTCCCTGACAGACCAGAATCCTCCACTCTTCAATTTCACTGCAGCAGATGAAGTCTCGCCCTTTCGCAGCGTTTCTTACCTTTATCATTCCTTCTCGGTCTCAAGATGTCACACTAGTAAATGTGCCCAACCATCAAGCAGTTTATGCAGGAATCTCAGTGAAGCATTAATTTGGCCAAAGCTCAGGGTGGGGGCAAGGGGTGCAGGTAGTTTCTGATTCAACATTCATTCTGACGACTTAACGATCATAAAAATATCTTAGTAAAACATGCAATCACTGATCCAACACCCTGTGTTCAAAAGACAGCTGTGTCACCGGTACGACAGAAGTGGCTCCCTCAGCAGCAGAGCCACCCAGGCCACAGGCAAGTAGGACCTGGAGTCCATCTGCCACATGTGTTTCTGCCACCAACAACCTGTAGATAACTTTTAAAAAGTTCGGAAAGCAAAAGGAGTTTACTGTTTCTCTCAATACTATAGAAAGTTATACTCCAATGCAATGTTTCTATGAAAATATCCAAAACCACATTTTACATTAATAACTGGCATTACACATTTGAAATAAACACACACACACACACACACGAAAAATTACCTAATAGACTGCATAGACTGCACCCCTGCCATCCTGGGCACACACAAAAGCTTGATCTCATAAATCCACTGCAGCATGCATTCCAATTTTTCCAGCATTTAAAAGAGATTCTTTGCAATTCCTCCCCCCCCCCCATATACTCACTTATAGAAAGAAAATTAAAACCAAAAACAGTGTTCTTTCTTTTTGTTTCAACTGCCCCTCAAATTAAAAAAAAAAAAAAAATAGCATAAAATGAAAATGGGTTTTCAGAACTCATTTTTATGAGAAAAATATAAAGAAAATCTATGTTGGAACGGCAACATGTTTTATAGTCTCTCTCAATGCACAATGTGGTTATCATATTCATAAGATAAAAGACTATAAAAATGAAGATCACTATGCAGGATTGCACAGTGATGTATTATTGTCCTGCAGCAGCATTCGCGAGCAGATAATATACCAGAGTTAGGGAAGAAGTGGGAACCAATTCCCAGTATCAGCTGGTTGGCTTTTAATAGAAACACTGTGTAGGCTACACAATGCCTTGTTTTACCTAGTTCCTCTGCCATAAAATACCTGCTTTTGGAGACATTTTATGAGTAAAAACGAGGGAAAATATTCTGGGTCTGTTGTGCAAGTTCAGTGTAGAACACCCAAAGTGGGCTCTGCAAGATGTTAGTAAATGTTACATTATATAAATGTTTCCACAGTCAAATCAAATATGGAGAAATCTTGGGCCAACCAAGTTAGAGAGGCATTTCAATTTTTCCCTGTAGGGCTTCTCAGACCCTTTTATGAGCTGATGATATTACACAAGTGGAAAAAATATACAGCATTCAGTATTTCATAACCCTTTTCTTGTAGCACTTTCTACAATAATGCTCTGTGGCATTCCACACTTTTGAAAATGCCAATTAGTATAAAATCTTCATAAACTTGTAGGAAATCCAGATCCGAAAAGTTCGATTTATGCTGTTAACAGGAATTAGAATTTAAAAAGACAAACACCAACTTTTGAATCAAATATGTTTAGGGAGTCCAATAAAACAAAACGAAGCACGACGACGACCTAATGACTTCTATGGAAAGAGAATAAAATCTATTTATGATGCATGAAGAGGTTGTATGTGAGTTTGGGGAGGCAAGGGAACACGTCCCAAATTCGGTGGTTCCTGGATTCCAAACTGGCTTTCGCTTCTTTCTCATCCAGATAGCAAAGAAATCACATCACCACAGAGACTGTTCAGCATTTCTTGCCGCTGCTGTGTCCCTATCACACTGACAAGTGTTGGACTTACCAATTCGGATAATGTGCACAGTGATATAGATGTCCCTTCTTAGTTCGCTGCTACCCAAATCCTACCAAAAGAAAAAAAAAAAAAGTGTGATTATTTTAAAACTCATAATTTATGCAAAAGCACTTAAAGGTAATAGCACATTATTTTCACAAATAACAGAAGAAAGACCAAGATAATGTCAACATTCTTAATGGAATTTTGCAGAAGCATATAATTCAAATGTCATTGTAAAACTACCACTACAATCACCTTGACATTGTAAGTCTACTGATGTCAAATAATGCTTAAAAAGAAAAAAGCTCATTCTACAATAGCCAAGTTATGAAAACAGCCCAAGTGTCCATCAACAGATAAATGGATAAAGAAGATGTGGTATATATACAATGGAGTATTACTCAGCTATAAAAAAGAATGAAATCTTGCCATTTGCAAGGACATGGGTGGAGCTAGAGAGTATAATGCTAAGTAAAATAAGTCAGAGAAAGACAAATACCATAGGATTTCACTCATATGTGGATTTAAGAAACAAAACAAATGAGCAAAGGAGAAAAAAAAGAGAGGCAAACCAAGAAAGAGACTCTTTAACTAAAGAGAACAAACAGATAGTTACCAGAAGGGAGGTGGGTGAGGAATGGGTGAAAGAAATGATGGGAATTAGTTGTGCACTCGTTGTGATGAGCACCGGGTGTTTTATGGAAGTGTTGAATCACTACATTGTACACCTGAAACTAATATTGCATTGTATGTTAACCAACTGGAATTTAAGTAAAAGCTTAAAAAAAAATAAGTAAAAATGCCACTACAATGAACTTTACACTGTAAGTCTACTGATGTCAAATAATAGCTTTTTTAAAAAGTCCATTCTTATTTTAATCTCTCACTCACTCATTCTTTAAACATTTACTAAGTATATTCTAAATACCATATGCCACGCTGAATCTAACAGGCTCTAACATGCACCAAAGGAACAGAGGTGTGTCTATCAATGGTGGTGTTAAGAACTCCTAGCACGAATGTACTTTATGTGTTATTTACAAAGTTTAGGCAAAGTCACTATTTTCTCTCACAGTAATTCATTTCCCTTAAGTAACAAAGCACAATTGCAAGAATCTGCTTCCTAGATGAAACAAGATCCACCTACCACAAAGAGAGAGCAATGTCGTTCTGGTTTATCTGGGGCTTTGGGAAGTCCATTTCTATTCAGCCTCAAGAAAAATCTCTCACTACAAGAGAAAAAAAGTTTAATATTCTGAAGATTATTTAATATCTAAGGACTCATCACTCTTCTAATTGCTTCTTCATCTAAGGAGTTAAACTCAAAAGTTATTAAGTCCTTCATCTGATGCCAAAATTGCTTATGTAAATTAGGCGCATGCCCAGGACAATAAACATCTGCTTCATTTCTGATAATACAGGCAAACTGCAACTGCAAAAGCAGAAAACATAAATATATATGCAAACAAAAAATTAACTTTTAAAAGAATAGGTTTTCATATCAGTGATATCATTATTCTATAAAGTAAAAACAAGTGCACTAAGGGAAAAAACAGGACCTAACTGAGTTCATACCTAAGAGGACTGTTTTTCATGTTTTGTGTGATAGTATTTAATAAACATCATACACCATTCTCAGTGGTAACCATCCATTATACGGTTTAATATTTTATGCTCTTATAAGTCTATAATCCAAAACACAAAGAGAAGGCCCAAGAAATGAAATTTGAATTTGCTTTGGTTCACAAAGGAACAGGAGAACTCAAACCCCCCACAGAACTTGCATCTGAATATACAGGGTCCCCAAATCTAATGCAAACACAAATGCTACTGATCAGCCACTAATTCAAGTCAATAAATGCTTGTGGATATCACTTAGATCCAAGGTAATGCTACCCTGTTTATATTTAAATAAATAAATAAGTAAATAAGTAAATAAATAAATAAATAAATAAATAAATAAATAAATAAAATAGAAAGAATATCAATCCAAGAAAAATGAATCTACCAGCTACCCTGAGCTTCTGAATTTCAATACCCTGGTGCCTATGAAAGAATCAAATGGCTGCCTGCCTCAGGCAGAAAACACGCAGCCAACATCCACAGAATGTGGTGTTAGCACACAGTGTGGCCTTGGTTAGTGTAGTTTCTGCCTAGGGAATGAGCAGGGAAAGGGAGTGTGGAGCATTGGTGAGACGCAGAACTACCAACTCTATGCGTTTTCATCACTCGATTTTTGCCTTAAATAATGGCTCTGTCACCCAAAATCTCCCTTCCTTATACAAAGGGAGAAATGAAAGCCATAACCACATCTCTAAGGAAGCATATGGATTTGAATTTATGGCTGTTTTGGAACAGCTTTATTCTCTTTTGCGATTTAAATCTAGATAGATGCACGCAATAGATTCAGCTACCTCGCTTACCTTGTTGTTGTTTTTTTTTAAGCTATGCCTATTCCTGACCTCTCATATGAGAAAAGGGAACCAATGACCATTGCTATGGGATCATTTCCATACCTATTACCTATGGGTTTGTTTTTGTTTTGTTTTGTTTTCCAGAGTGGTGGCTGATAAGGTCTGATGAAGAGAATATAAATTGCTGTAAGGTTCTCAAGTGAAGCTCAAGTTCCCATATGCTATGATTCTGAAAGAGAGAGTGGGGATGACAGGTCCAACTGGGGGTGCAAAATTACATTAATCTTATCCGATTATCATGATAATTCAAGGAGGAGGCTGTCAGCTTTCTTCACAGTGGAAGGAAATTCACTGTTATTTCAAGATTAAGACATGCTAAAAGGAAATGTGTAAAACTGCATCTTAGGACAAGTGAATTATACTTAATCATATTAGGTATACTGTTTTTGCATGAATTTGCCATTTGGTGGCTGCTCTGCTAAGGACTTTACAGGGATTAATTCATTTAATCCTCACTATGCCCTTATAAAAACAGCACTATTACTATACCCATTTTATAGATGGGAAAACTGAGAAATAGTAAATAGTTTTGCCCAAGATCACAGAGCTGGCCTGTGGCTTAGGATGGATTCTATACCACGTGTTAATTTAAAACCTTTGCACTTTATTTAAATGCTATGTAAACCGTGTCTCTGCTTTATAGAAAAATATTGAGCAAATATTTCCAGAATATTGAGATAAGGGAGAAGTCATTCATCTGCTTGAGACACCCACTGACTCAGCCAAGCCTCGTCTCCAGAATACAGGGTCACTCTCCCCAAACCCTTCCTGGCCTCAAAGGAATGAAAGAAATGAAAATCTGATTTAGCAGATTTCAGAGCTGTCTCTGGCTTAAAATGGTTCCTTACTAGGTTGTTCAATGAAACATACCTAGAAAAATAAATTATTTTACTAAACAAACGCAACATTCCAAAATGATTTAAGAACTTGGCTTTAGTCAAAACTCTGGAGATTTAAGAATGCTATTTGGTTTTGCTTCGGAGCCATCAAAGAAAGTTTATACATTATATCTCAGCCCAAAACACAAGCACTGTGACCATTATCCCCTCTTGTGTATCAAAGAGAGCATGTGCCAGTTCATATGTGTTTTCTGTTTGTTTTTTTGAGATGCACTTATGTTTGAGGCTCTTCCTTATTCCTACTGGAATGTTTAAAACAAATTTCATTTTATCTTCTGACAGGTGAGTCTAAAATGATGAGTACCAAATAAGGTTAATATACAAAAGTCAACAAGGCATTCTAGATATTAAAACCTTAACTTTAATACGGATATAAAATACCACTCCTTATTTCCAAGCTTCATCAATATCCTGGTAAAGCAGTGTTTCCTCAAGTATTCTATTTCAGAAAGAGATTCCTCTTGCTCTGTCACTATTTTAATTTCACCAGTCTAGACAGAATCCTGATTATGCAAGTATTATACTATATCATATCCTGTTTCAGAAAGAATATCAATATGTACTAAGCCAATGACATATCCCATAGCTTAAGCATGCTTTAAGGGGGAGATAAAAATAGACTGACGATGGGTACTATGGAAAAATAACCCGTGCATTTTTTTTTTTTTAAGACTTCTATTAAAGGAAAAAGAAAACCTTTGTGGCCAATTTAAAAAAAAAAAAATTTTTTTTTATTCACTTAGTGACAAATTCTTACACAAACTCAAATGAATTTCTCTTCAGCTTTGGTAATACAGCAACTGTTTAATCAGTAAATGGTTTCAGAGTAAACCAAAGACCTAGAGCAACACATTCCAGAATCTTTGGATTACAAACAAATACCCCTGATCCCATGTGTGGAGAAAACCAAAACGTATGCCTTCAAGGCTGGGAACCGAATAAGTCACTCGCATTCCACCTTGGAACACCTTCTACAATTCTCTCACAAACTTTGGTGGCCACGCACAAAGGCATTTTGGAGACTCTATTTTAAGTAAAACAGTGGTTATCTCTGATGAGAAAACACAACTAGTTTTTGTGAGTTTAAAAGTGTCCTATGATAAGATGTGAATACCTCCATTACATATTCATGTTTTTTTCTTAATCATAAGAGGTTTGTGTATTTCTTTCTATTACATTATGAGTAACCAGAGTACAAGGGGATCACCATGAACCTTTACATCCCCAGCTGGTGGCCAATGATTTGGTACTTCCTCAGTGTTTAATTAAACACTGAACAAATACAATCTTTTAGGAAAAAATACAACAAAATCCAAATAATTGGGGAGCTTTATCTCCCTTCCCAACTTTCCCTCTCTTCCCCATAATGTCCTTTATTTTGTAGTAGAGAAATGTACAAAATTCTCCAAAGAGACATTTCAATCAGTGGTGCCTCCCCACCAGATGTGAGTCACTGAATTACCTTCATGGTACCCCCAGATTCTAGATCATGACTTTAACCTTGTTCCCATGTACATTTTATATCTTTATTATATTAAATATATAGTAATGGAAAAATCTACAGTGACATCATATACTTCCAAATGAGAATACTGCGTCCTTTTTCATCATCAAAGAATGAATAAGCAAATAGAAACACTTCCAGAAACACTGAGAAATGAGACTTGATATTACCAGCAAGGAAAAATATCCTCATTTGACTTTTCCATATACTGCCATGTTCTCCCAGAGGAAATTTCACTGCCAGAGAAATTTAGTGTCCACCTGAATTCCGTGTGTGAGCCATTACAAATCATTCCATATTATAAATCAACAATGACAAAATCTTTCTTTGGAAATAAAGAATAAAAAATCCTATTTATTATTTATGACTTGCCTTCTTCTAACAAGAATTTAAGGAAAGCTAGATAATGAAGTAAGAATGTATCTAAGCACCCCCAGCATGGCGCCAGGGGAAAAATAGTATAAATAAATATATACCCTGTGCTAAGCACCATGACTTACACTTCACATGGATTTTCTTACTTAATTCTAACAATCACCCTATATGATAGGAACTGCCTCCATCCCTGCTTTATACAGGAGAAATCTGGGGCTTGGAGATAGGAAGCAAATTGGCCAAACGTGCATGGTCAGCAAGCGTGGAGCCAGGAAATCAATATTCAGGGCCCAACTCCAGAGTCTCAGCTCTTAACCACAATGCTATGCCATCTTTAAAAGAACAGATTATTTGGAACAAAGAAGAGCAAGACTAACCATGTCATATGAATGGGGACTTTTTATTGTGAATATTTTCAGTAAAATAAAAAATAATAGTGACAACGCACGAAACTGAAAACAACAAATAAAGGAACAAATGTATCCATGTTTCAGGAGTTTATGGCTGTGAACCTACTCACCTGTGCTAATGTGTTCTGAATCCTCTATGAGACCTCTGATAATGAAGAGTGTATTTCAATAACATGGTTTGGTAGAAAAGTACTTACCAGTGATCAAAATATATGGGGTCTACAGTAGGGGTCTGAAGCCCTCTGATGGCTTCTGCTCCCATTCTCAGCAAGATAGGATGCTCCTGTCTTCCTGCTCCTCTGCCTATCATATCCACTGAGAAGCAATCGCCCTTCTGTAGGAAGGCCTTTCTGTAGGAAGGCCTAGGGTCTTGGAGGCCTGCAGGCCAGGGTGCTCCCAACCCTCTGAATAATCAAGTGGCTCTCTCATAGGGTGTTCCTTGGATAATCAGTTGCCTTCAAAGAGCAACACACTTAAAGCTAGGAATGGCCAATGCCAAGGAGATTTTTCTGTTTCTCTGTACACATTCATGTTTACCTCCATATCACTCCCCTCTTCTAAAAAAGCAAAACTGCCTAGTGATTCCAGGTATGCAAGTTACACAACCCCTATTTCATCCAAAAATGTATGACCAGGTAGTATCTTTGGTTGAAACATGTAATGTGAAAGATTAGGATTCTGATCAAGCTACAAAAAATTATGAAGAATATTTCTAAACTCATGCTGAACAGTTAAATCACTGAAATAAATGGATGATCTCCAAGAGTAACAGTAACCAAAGACAGAAAACATTTAGATGGTCATGTTCTGGTAAGCTAATCAGAAAAATAAAACCCTGAACTGTCTGATTCTTCAACACTCATACTTTATGAAACCATTTGACCAAAAAATACTCCATCTGGTACCTTGGAAAATGCAAAAGCACTGGTCTTAAAGTTCACTGTGCTGTGGATAGAAATAACAATTATCATCTACTCTACCATAAGAAGTGAAGGGAGATGCACCAGGAGCCAGAGAGGAAATAGTGGGAGCCAAAAGATAGAAAGAGAAGAGTGAGGGGTCCCTGGGTGGTTCAGTTGGTTGAGTGTCCGACTCTTGACTTGGGCTCAGGTCATGATCTCACAACTCGTGAGTTCAAGTCCCACATCAGGGGTGCAGAACCGGCTTGGGATTCTCTCTCTCCTCTCTCTCTCTCTGCCTCTCCCCTGCTCACGTGCACACACTCTCTCTCAAAAATAAACATAAAAAGAAAGAAAGAAAGAAAGAAAGAAAGAAAGAAAGAAAGAAAGAAAGAAAGAAAGAAAGAGGGCAATACCTGGGTGGCTCAGTTGGTTAAGGGTCCGAGTTCAGCTCAGATCATTATCTCACAGCCTGTGAGTTCAAGCCCCGTGTTGGGTTCTGTGCTGACAGCTCAGAGCCTGGAGCCTAGTTCAGATTCTGCCTCCCCCACTCACACTCTGTCTCTGTATCTCTCTCAAAAACAAACATACATTAATTTTCTTTTTTAAAGGAAAGGAAAGGAAAGGAAAGGAAAGAGAGAAAGAGAGAGAGAGAGAGAGAGAGAAAGAAAGAAAGAAAGAAAGAAAGAAAGAAAGAAAGAAAAGAAAGAAAGAAAAGAAAGAAAGAAAGAAAGAAAGAAAGAAAGAAAGAAAGAAAGAAAGAAAAGTGAGAAGAGATGAGGGAATGGTTCTGCCCTGCTGGCTCCAGAGCCTCTATCCAAAAGGCAAGAACATCAAATATACAGTGATTTCAGGCTTCTGTGTCACTGCTTCTCCAGCATTTTCTCAAATGCTTTCTGACTGACCAACAGGGTAAGATGCTTCTGACAGTCTGAGGGCAATCGTTACTGTGCTCTATCCTAGAACAAGTGGCAGTGGACAACTCAAAACAGGAAGCCTCAAGCAGCTTCCTAAACGGGGGCTAACGCCCCCACACCCCCAGGAGCTGGTGCTGCTGCAGTTCAGGCAAGACTCTGGGGAGCAGGTGGAAGGTGTGCTGGCTGCCCCGCGGGGGGCCCCTGGACCAAGAGCTTCGGTGCTCACTGTGGCACAGAGGAAAGGTGAAAGGAATGTCCAGTGGGAAACAGAGGAACTTGCTGGCCTTGTCATCCAGGGGCTCCTAACCTGGGTGTGCACAACATGCTTTGGGGAGCTGTGTAAAAGCCAGGCCCTTCCCTGGAGATCCTGAATTACTAGGTCAGGATGGACCTAAAAGCTCCTGTATGTTTAAAAGCCCAGACATGTTTAAGAACCATTGTTTTGACCCAAGTGCCCCAGGCCCTAACGAGTTAGAATGGCTGGCTATCTTTTATGAGTCACACATACCAGAAAACAGGTAACACAGGCCTGGTATCTTCAAGTCAAAGACTTTTCCCCTTTCTTCTCCCAACCACATGACCAGACAAGGGACAGAGTTTTTCCTTGGCAATGTATGAAAGCAACTTCTCAAGCAAGACTTCCTAGATAAAGCTATTAATGTGCTTTCTAATTTTAAAACTAAAGCAACATTAGGGTCATGAGCTCTTCTGATTAAAGGGAAATGGAAAGAGAATGATCCTCAATACCAAGGTTCCCGGACTTTACCTCAAGAGCAGATTCTGAGTTTTCCTTTTTTTACAATTAATGTCCATGCCCAGATTCGCTTTACAAATATTTGAGGGCAAAGGACTAAGCAACCAACGAATGTGATAGCTTTGTCAGGACAGCAAAGGATTTGGTTTTAGTTGGATGATACAAGGGGACATAATTTTTTAAACTACAGTCAACTCTATTGCCAATTTGGAACATCAAGCTGATTCCTTCTTACTACTTAAGATGATTTAAAAGCATTTCATGTTAGTTTTCATTGCAGAGAATACAGCTATCTGAACTGAAACTCTCTCTAGAAAAGTAAAACTCAATCAAAAAAGAAATTCACTGCTTTTTAAAGTTATAAATAAGTGATGTACAGATCACCTGCTGTTTCACAGGCATTGTGCTATTCATCATTGACTGAGGAAGTTTTAAAAAATGATCTGGGTTGATTGTTGGTTTGACAAAAACAGTAAAAAGTTCAAACAGTTCAAAAGATTTGAGACCCCAGAAATCCCAATGTTGATTACAAGTAAAATTCTTAGAAATAGCTACACTGGTTGAGCCACTCAGGAAAATACTTGCTTGCATCTATCTCTAGAGAATTCATTAAGAATTTCAGTAGAAAACAAGTTCCTCAAAGAAGTAATGAAAAGTAGGCAATGATAGGATCTGATCAACACAAATAAGAACCAAGAAATAAGAAGACCTATGTAGGCAGAAGAGCTTATGCTTATTCTTCTGGGAATTTACATAACTTGATCATTGTAAATACTCTACCTTTGATACTTCATGAGGGAAAAAACACTGGTCTATGTACAGTAATTATTCTGATCTTTTTGTTAGGGAAAGCATTTGTAATAAGGAATCTTGAAAATAAAGCAAACCCAAGCTTAAGTAGTCTGGGCTGAAGCATGCAGTTCCTTGCAAGGAAGTATTAAATGAAAACAGAATAAATAACAAAACCTGAAATAAGTCAAGCCCTGCAAAACCAGTAAGTACAACACATCTTGCATGCATATATTAATTAGAAAGATGTTCTATTTTTTATTTTATTATTTTTTAATATTTATTTTTTTTGGGGGGAGAACCCAAGTGGGGGAAGGGCAGAAAGAGGGGGACAGAGGATGGGAAGTGGGATCAGGGCTGACAGGCTGAGGGCAGCAAGCCCGCTGTGAGGCTCGAACTCATAAACTGGGAGATCATGACGTGAGCGGAAGCTGGACACTCAACAGACTGAGCCACCCAGGCACCCCAAGATGTTCTATGTTTTAAAAGAAAATAAGAAAAATCAAATTTCCTTTCATCAGTTTACTGACAGATTGGATTCATTGCAAGTTTAAAAACTGAAAACTTCCTAAATAAAATTTTTTTTAATGTTTACTTATTTTTGAAAGAGAGAGACAGAATGAGAGTGGAGGAGAGGCAGAGAGAGAGGGAGACTTAGAATCCCAAGAAGTCTCCAGGCTCTGTCTATCAGCACAGAACCTGATGTGGGGCTCGAACCCACAACTGTGAGATCATGACCTGAAGTCGGACATTTAACAGACTGAGCCACCCAGGCGCCCCAAAACTGAAAACTTCCTAAATGATTATTAAGTACTATGTATTAGCCAGATGTTACATGCTTTTGGAACTTTTTAAAGGTCAAATTATTATTATTATTATTATTATTATTATTATTATTATTATTATTATTATTTTAACCAGGCAGCTACAAAGTCTCTAAACTGATATACAGGGACGCCTGTGTGGCTCAGTCGGTTGGGTATCTGACTTCAGCTCAGGTCATGATCTCGCAGTCGGCGAGTTTGAGCCCCACGTCAAGCTCTGTGCTGACAGCTCGGAGCTTGGATCCTGCTTCAGATTCTGGGTCTCCCTCTCTCTCTGCCCCTCCCACACGCATGCTCTGTCAAAAATAAACAAAAAAAAATTTTTTTAACTGATACATAAATGTTAATGTGTATGAGAATAGGTATATTAATTTCTGTAGAGGTTTGCAGTTTCTATAATTTTGAGAAGAAGCTGAGGGCACTAAAAAGGTTAGAAAGCATCATGTTAGACACTGCAAATATTCTTCTGAAATGGAAACAGCATATCAGTTACAATGCAAAGAGGTGGCACAGAAACTATCTTTTAAAAATAGTTCTTGACTTAAAGCTCAATAGCATTAGAATCTGAGTTCTGGAAGGGCAGGAATTATTTTTTCTGTATTATTCATTGATGTGTCCTCAATGCCCAGGTCAATGCCTGGCTCTGATGAAAACAGCAGTAATTGTTTGTTCAATGAATGAACATCAATGATTCAACAGCAATAGTGTGAAATCCATCATGCTCAATGGAAACAAAAAGAAGACACAGTCTCTGTTTAACTTGTGGTTAAAAGCCTCTAAATAGAAATACTTAGGAAAAGACACTGCATATGTATCTGCCATTTTTAATTCAGATTTTTTAGCATGACAGATTTTGCAAATGATGCTCCCATAGGTACAGGTCTGAGAATGTACTTCTGATTAATACAGACTAACATGCCCATCAACATTCCTCAACACCTTGACTTCTCCCTCTTACTCATAAGCACATCCCCACTGGAATAGAAGGATGGCAGCAAAAATGAAGACAATAATGGAATGATCTTATAATGTTTTGCCTCAATGACAATAAAAGACTTGTAAGCTTCCTTTAACCATATCACTGACCGCCCTGTGGGCACAAAAAGAAGCTGAGAAGATCAAGTCTCTTCAGAATCGGAGCCAAGAGGTGCCGTATCATTTCTAATTCCTTTATCAGCATATCACTTTCCTACAACAGAAATGGCACTGAATACCAAAGAAGTCCTTGACAGGTGGAGTGCTATGTGTGACCCTAACCTCTTCAGTGGGGAACTTAGGACAACTAAATCTGAATTCTCTACAAGCAGCAAACACAGGGCAGAATCCTGATGAGATGACCAGAATCCTGATGAAAAGAACACCAATCTGGTCATCTTTTAAAACACAGGAGGGGCGCCTGGGCGGCTCAGTCAGTTAAGAATCCAAGTCTTGATTTCTGCTCATGTCATGATCTCATGGTTTGTGAGATCACACCCAGCGTGGAGCCTGCTTGAGATTCTCTCTTTCCCCTCTTTCTCTGCCCCTTCTCTGCTCATGCACTCTCACTCTCTCTCTCTCTTCTTCTCAAAATGAATAAAAACCATTAAAACACAGGAATCAGGGTAAAAGGACCTTCTGGTCGCATTCTATGACATGGCATGGCTTAAGTAAGAAGAGACAAGTAGCCAGAATAAGTGCAGAGAGCTAAAGCGAATGAGAAAGCCAGTTGTCAACCCAATGACTCTATGAGCTTCCACTTTTCTGCCACCTTGAATTTCCAGCCACTTATTATTATAATACTGTATTAATCTGCAATTTGAAAAATAATTGATATCGTACAGCTCTTAAAATACTACAGGGAAAAAGAGTGGATGGAGCGCTTCTACCTGGGTGTTCTCGGCTTGAATGAAGTTATTTCTTTGCTTCTTTTGTTTTTAGATCTTCCTCCTGGTCCATTTCTTAAAATGTCTCCTATTAAAGACATCACCACATCTCTAAAGCAATTATTGTTGTTGTTGTTAATATGTGACACAGAAGTATGACCAAAGGGAAGCAAACCACGAAGTCTGATCGACTCCAAAGTGACAACAGTCCCAACGTTCACGCACCTGCTGGAAGAATTAAATGATGGAAAAGAAGAGGCAGAGTGGAAAGCAGTGGTGCCTTTAAAGAGGAGGCCCCAGGGAAGGTCACTGCGGGTCACTGATGTACAGACACCCACAGTGAAATGTGTGCCAACATGTCTAGACACAGCAGGAAACGCTCTGGGCCGTATGGAATAGTTGATATTGCCACAGTCCAAGGAGAATCGCTGAACGCCTTCTTCATCTATTTTTGTTCTCAAGCAGAGTTGTGCCCCCTGCACGTATGGCCAGACGTTTTCTCGACATTGTTGCTTTGCTTTGGAGAGGTTACAATTTTGAGTTAGCTTTATACCATAAGACTCTAAGAAGAGATCTATGCCAGCTCTCTTTTAACATTCACAACCATACATGCTCCTAATTTATGACAAAAATATAAATGCTGAACTTATGTGATCACACTATAATAAGTTGTAAATGATGTATGAAATGAGAAATTCTAGCACAGTGCTCAGAGAATTAAAAAAATCTCATCTGCTCTCCTAACTGTGTTATGTACTACAATACATACACAAAAATATTAGCATTTTTCCTAGTCTGGGCTGAATAACTATGCTCTTTGACAGCTGCCTTCTGGAAGCTCTTGAAAAATTTTCCCGGGAACTGAATTTTTCAAAACAAAACAAAACAAAACAAAACAAAAAACAAAACTCCACTTCTTTAATTTTCTTTAAAAAATGAAACGGCTAGTATTAGATCACATCTGCCTCTGAAGAGACCTATCGGAAGCTACAGTTTTAATTTTTTTTTTTATTTTCCTCATCATTATGCTAGATTCCCAATCTGCTCATTCTTTTCCAACTCTGAGGTTCCAGTCGCCAACTCCCATCACCTGCTTCTGATCCCTACTTCCTGAACACCTCTGGCAAAAGCTGGGTAACCTGGGAGCAAGCATGCACTACCCCTTTCAGACGTCTCTCTTTGGAGGGGTCTCACCACACTCAACAATTCAATTACTCCTCTCCATCTCGTTTCCTATCACACTTCTGCTCAGAGTCCACCTACCTTGTTCCTGTAACTCACTTTCAGCCCTCAATTTCCTTTCATCCTCTCTTCTGCTCCCCAATGATAGCGGACATTGTTTTCCAGCGTTACCTATAAAAGGTCAAGGCCACAAACCCAGTCGCTCCTTTCCATCTCAACATCTTCTGTCCATTTTCTGCCCTCACCTCTCTTCCTTCCACGTCAGAAGGAGTGCCCTTCCTCTCAGAGTAGAGTCCTTCACTTGCATCCTGAATCCCTTCTGCCACTTGCTCCTTTGAATCACCCCATACTGCTGACGCACAACAGTTCCTCCCATGTACTTGTGTAACGAGTGAATGAATGAACAGGCAAACGGTTAGAAGGAACATGCCATTCACAGAAGGTTTCACAGAACTGTTCCATTTCCTCACCTTTGAGAGGACAAACCAGTACTAATTCCGAGGTTCTGAGAAGCTGATCCTAACGAAGACACAGGACTTTCCTTGAGCATATAAGGTACTTCCTCTCACAGAATCCTTATTAATCATCTAAAAGCTGCTATTTTGCTTTATATATAAGTCAAAGGTTATACTTTAAAGGTAATATTATGATACACGTGTTATAGAATACTGAATGTCTTAGACCGCAGGAAAACATTTCCTCCTAAGTTTTGTCAAATATATTATGAAGAATATTATTTTCAGTTTATGTAAACGTAGGAATATTATTCTAGGCAGAATGGAATCCAGACTATTCACACAACTAGCGACTAGACCAGACTAATAAACCAGTCTTCTTCAAAGAGACTGTAAATCATGCTTGCTCTCATTGCTTTTTTGCCTACAGGCATAAAACATCTGAAGCAGATGATTTATTAACAATACACACTATACTGCTAAAAGTTAAACCAAGAACCCATATACCTACCACAGGGAATCCACAACCACTAAATTTCATCACACTAATTCCATCTATCCCTTTATTCTTTCTTTATTTTTCATGCCCCCACCCCCACCCCAGGTGAAGTATTTTAAAGCAAATCACATCCCTGATGCCATTCTACCTGGTTTACTATTAAGTCTCTCTGAATCTTACCTAACCTTAACAGTATGTACCTAAAAAAAATCAACAAGAATTCTTTGTAAAATGTCAAGAATTCAAGACCAAACACCATGTATCATTTCTGGTTATGTTAAACTGTATTTCCTATTTGGGTTTTTGAAAATCATAATCTTTATAGCCAATATTTACTGACCAATTACAAGTGCCAAGCATTATGCTAAGAAGTATATCTATTATCTCATTTAATCCTCAAATAGTCCCAAGAGGAAAGTGTTATTATCATCTTCATTTAGCACACAGTTAACAACCGTAAGAGACACGAACTAACTTACCCAGGTTGATGCAGCTGCGGAATTAAAAACCCAGGATTTGGACCCAGACCCTCTGACACCAGAACTGAGCCACTTACATACCATATAGTGGTGCCTTCACCACTATACAGGAAGATATGTGTCTTGAGGATGAACATAAATTCAGATCTATTTCATAGTCCTATATGAATCCATATAAGAAACCTGTGCCTCACCAATAATATTCACTACTTACTTTTTTCTTAAGTGACAGAACTAGAATGATATACTAAAAAAGAAGGTGACTGTGGGCAGTATAAATTTTACATGGAATGAAGCATTTCAAGGAAAATGGAGAGTTTACATGTATGATTGTAGGAAAAATACAGAACTTCAGGAAAGAATGTGAACAAGGTACCAACAGAAAGTTAAATTTTATCTTAATTTCATTACTATGAGAAGACTTGGAATTTAGTCATCAGAGTAAGACTTTCCAGAAGTACTACTCTGCCACTATTTTCTCAAGTAAAAGCCCATGCCAGCAATGTGCACGCATGAGCAGTCTTGTACTAAGCTAAGTACCCATGTGTGGCACTGAGACCCTATTAAATATATTCTCTGATGAGAATGAAATACAGTAATAGATTAGTCCTGAAACAAATTTACAGCTTTAATTAATGAAGTCTTACAGTACATCAGTAAACAAAGTAATGAAAGTTACAAAGGGAAGTAGTCAGCCAGTGAGCTATGTCATATTCATTGGCCCATGTAATTTATAGTCTGTTATAGATTAAGTGACACATGTCCGTACAGGGAAGGTATGAATGAATACACATATGCATCGCTGTACAGCCTACAGAAAACATAAATGCTAAGAGTATTTCTGTCACCAAACTGTTCAACACCCAATTTCAAATGCCAGCCAGAGGAGACACCTTTGCAGCATATAATGTTAAGTGGTTTGATTTCTTTATATATACATATACATATATATACATGTAAATTTATATATGTATATTTGTATTTATATATAAATATATTGATGTGTGTATATATATGTATATCCTGATATTCCCAATCCTGCAGTTCAGTTTATGCACATCCATACCCTTTCTTTTCTCCCTGTCACTGGTCCATGGCTCATCTCCCCACCTGCAGTCTCAAACCAGTCTCCTGATGCCTCCAAAGGGACACTGGTCCAGCAATTACTTCCCCTCTCCCCTGAGTGTAACCTCTCCTTTGTTAGTGCATCCTTCCTGTCAATGGAGCTCAAGTCTCTCCCACTCCAGGTTCCTAAAAAAAGAACCAAACCCTCAACACACCCCTTACTACACACTGGTGAGTAAACCTTGGTTGAAAAAGAAAAGAGAATATGATAAATACTGAAGAAGATGAGAATAGCGGTTAAGAGTACTGACACCTGATGAGGCTACAAGTTAAAATACCAGCTGTATGGGGCGCCTGGGTGGCGCAGTCGGTTAAGCGTCCGACTTCAGCCAGGTCACGATCTCACGGTCTGTGAGTTCGAGCCCCGTGTCAGGCTCTGGGCTGATGGCTCGGGGCCTGGAGCCTGTTTCCGATTCTGTGTCTCCCTCTCTCTCTGCCCCTCCCCCGTTCATGCTCTGTCTCTCTCTGTCCCAAAAATAAATAAAAAACGTTGAAAAAAAAAAAATAATTTAAAAAAAAAATACCAGCTGTGTCGCCTCGCACAAGTTACTCATTACCCCGGGGCCTCACTTTCCCTATCCATAAAAAAATGGGGATATTAAAAGTCCCTACCCTAGAGAGTTGTTACAAGGGATAAACAGATATTTTTAAAAGAGCTTAGAACAGTGCCTGGCACATCATAAGCATTATATGAGTGTTTTATTAAATAAATAGAGAAGAAGAAAATAAAATAAAGTTACAGATAATATCTAGGGAAATGACTCCCTGACTTTTCCAGCTATCCCCCCATGGAGTGGGGAAATGACAAACTTTCAACCAGATAGATTCACTCCAAAAGCATTTTACTCATATAAAACTAGATTTTTCAAACTCTTTTTTTTTTTTACTAATTATGTTTTACAGTGCTATATCATGTCAAGACTGTACAAAACTCAACTACATAAAAGTGTGTTCTATTTGCTGATAGTCCAATGCAGCTTTATCTGCAGGCTTCTCCGGGTCGGTGCTGTCACACAGACAAATGAGGAAGGGAAACTGGAAAAGAAGTACAGGGTCGGTGTACGTTAGCAAGATGGTGTCAGAAGTAGACAAAATCTTTACAGATGCTTACAGCAAGAGTTGGTGCCACATGCATCAGACGCCTAACATTCTGGGGTCCCTTCAGGTAAAATTAACCGGCTTCCTAAGTATGGCCCAACTTCAGTGACAATTTAAGATTGTTTTTGGAAAATGTACCCTTCGGTTTGAGGAGATACCACGTGTGCCATTGTTCCACTGAGTGAACCAGAAGGGGACCATTTTCACACGTCTCCTTTTGCATTTGACGTCTCCAAGTACCGCTATGACTTTTATCACTGGCATACGGGGTGAGCCAATGCTACTTCGCTTTTCTTCAAGTATTTTGAGGACTCAATTCAGAAAACCAATTTCTGGAGCACAGAGTATTTGTGAGGCCCTCTGCCTAGATCTAGTATTATCATTATCAGTAATTTATAACAACCTATTATTAATACTATCAGTCTCTGGAGTTCTAACTCTGGCCAGTAAAATCCTGCTCAACCATGGAAACTTTCAGGTAAATACTGAAGCCCTTGAGGACTGAGGCCCACAGGGTAGAGTGGGACAGACTGCCAGCTTGTAGCTCAGCTTTGCCTCCTGCCGGGTCTATAAGCTTAGACCAGTTACCTACCCTGTCTGTGTCTTGGTTCACTCCCTATAAAATCAGTGCTGGTAATATTTTTAAAGCATTTAGAAAGAAGTCTGGAAAATGGTTAGTGTTCAATAAATGCTGGCTGTTTGCTTCTTGGAGGAGGAAAGTTAAAACAAAAAAAGAAAAAAAAAAGTCCTAACCAGTTGTCTGCCTTGTGGGAGAAATAAACATCTACCTCTCATCATCACTCCTCTCCAGGCTTTGCACATGTCAGTCACTCTAGTTACACCAGGACAAGGTAACTTCCTGTGATTAATAGTCAGGATAATGTTGTCAGATTACACTTAAAATGTGTTTTATTTTTTGTAAATTAGAGCACTAATGATCTTCAACAACAAAAGCATTCACTTAAACATACCATCTTTTGTCTATGGGCTTTCATTACTTGGGCTGGACTTTGAACTCAGAAAAGGAAAAATAAAAATCAAATGACCTGGTTTCCTCAAAAGAGAAATACAAAAAAATCTAAGAGGGAAAAAGAGAGGGGGAAAAAAAGGTGAAATGAGACTTGTGAAACTTAACAACCAGCTACGATATATGGATTTTATATGGATCTTATAAGTTACAACCTCCTTATTTGGAATTTGTAAAACTATATTTATGAGTCAATATGGGAATACTGAATACTGCCTGGATATGGATATCTGATGATAAGGGAATATTCATTTCTCAGTAATTTCTTTAGAGTTCTGCTTTTTAGGGCTATACCCCAAAATATTTACATACAAAAATAAAAGGATGTCGAGGACTTGCCTCCAAGTAATCTGGGGGCAAAGAAGAGGACCAGAAAGAGGTGTGGTTAAAACAAGAACCAGCCTGAGATGATCACTGTTGAAGCTGAAGGCAGGTACACGTGTACGATACTATTCTACTGTTTCACGTCTGAAATTTTATTTAAAAAAAAAAAAAAAAAAAAGGAAGCTTTACAAGACATGCATGTTGATTTTAAAATACCATACATCCCATACTGCATCCATTGTTGGGCCTAAGAAGAAACACAAGGAAGTCTCACAGTCATATCTTACCTTTCTGATACTCTTTCCTGAGAAGATGTGAATACTTTACACTCATTAGCTATGCTGGGAGCAATAAAGGAAGCCAGACCTGTCACCGGTTTCAAGATGAAGGAAAAGACAGAGGTGAGTGAAGAGGTCAGGGAAGCAGCAGTCAACTGGGAAGACCACAATCACGTCCAGTCTTCAGATCTGTGCACCGTAAGGCCTCTTCAAGAGTTAATGGTGATATTGCCCTGTGCCATCAATGGAACCGAAGCCACTCACAGCAAGGTTTTAGAAGCTCCTTAAAAGAACAATCACTACGCTGCCCAAGGCCTCAGAAAGCCAAGCAAATAAATGTGAGACTGTTTTAACACCTACTAAGCACATATTTTCATTCCTATTCATTTCTTTGCAGATCATCTTTACGGTGATAATGAGTTTGGGAGGTGAGAGCCAACAGCCAAACTCAGTAAGTAGAAGCAATGAAGAAGGATTTAGGCTTGATTTCTTCTAGGGTCATTACCTCTCAGGTGGTTTATTAGAGGCGTGCGTGTGACAGAAGAAAGGGGAGGGGAAGAGGAAGAATGGGCAGAGGGAGAAGGGGGAGGCCGGCACACCTCACAGACTAAGAAAAAGGTCCAGCTCCTGGTCTGAACTTGGGGACTGCAAAAACATATTCTGAGGCTCCTGTACCCAGCTTATTTTCCTACTTTCACCAAGTAAACAGGAACAAAACAAGGGGAATTCTGTCGATTCCCGACGAAACCACGAGACCAGCCAATATTAATCTTAAATTAAATTAATGCACTTCCTATAGTAATGCAATGTGAACATCAGTGGCCAAGGGGAATTTGTAGCCCTCAAAACCTTAGCCTAATAAGCCTGAGCAAAAGAGTGACCTCATGCCTCCCTTTTACATTCTCACTGTTTGTTAACTATTTTAGAGACAACATATTATACAATGTTATGAGGAACTTGTTAAACTACCTGGAAAAACCAAGCTAAGACAGACTTCAATATGTTAGCAAGTATTATCTCTAAATAATCTTCCCTATTTCTAAAGCAAGTGCTAAGCTGTAACTTGGATCTGTTTTTCAAGCCTTTTTTTCTTCCCTTTTTAGTACTGCTGGTTTGTGAAGGGGGAAAAGTTTTCTAACTCACTGATTCATTTCCTCCAAAAGTATGTAAAGCAGATTTTGAAACTATTATCACAGTTATTTACACATCTCATAAACTCTGTCCTTTCTACCCCAAAATGCTATCTTTAAATTGTATGGATATAGTCCTCTGTCCAGAAAAGTCCTCTTACTAGTAGGTAATGATTAACATATAAAATAATTCACCAAAGATTTTATGGCTATAAATGCATTAAAAGTAAACTTAACACATATTTCTTAGGAAAAAAAATATTTTTTACCAGGAAAAAATACTCCAGAATTTATGTGTGTTTATAAAACAATATATGTGGCTCAGAGTTACTTAAAACTGACAGCATTTATTTAGTAAGCATAATTTTTAAAAAATATGGTAAAGTTGGGTCATTATGATTTGTGTGATACGATTTAAATTATAAATTAAAATTTTTAAGGTAAAAGATGGGGTGCATTGTGTTCAGCTTTTAAACAAATCTAAAAGATTTCAAAACACAAAAAAGTCTCAACAAGGGTTGAGGCCTTTGAAAGACAACCAAAATATTCACTATAGGTTTCTCCTATATATTGAAAACTTGCCCTCAGAAAAGACTCTGAGAACTTAGAAAGAAAAAAAAAGTATGTGAAACTGTTTACTATGTCACAGCTCTAAAATTCTAATGGGAAGGCTTCCAAGTATTTACGTCTTTCTCAATATTACCCGATACAGATAGGATAAGAATAATGTAATTGTTTAGTGAAATTTTCAAAAATAAAACTCGTTGAGCCTGATAATAAAACAGTTAAGATTACATGTTCCTCGCATTATCAGTACCAAGTAACTCAAATAACAGACCTGATATCAATGCCATACTTTCATTTAGTAATAATTATCATGGTTCTAGAGCCTTTTTGAGTTTTTCAAAGAACTTCTATAGGCATCACACATCTAACTTTCATGGGAACCTCCAGAGGGTAGGCAAGCTTAGAAATTCACACAGTTCTACAAATGAGAAAATAGTGGCTGACAGAGTTAAAGTATGCAACGTCATATATCCCAAAGCTTGCCAATTACAAATACTCACCATTCCAACATTAAAACATTCAAGGCAGGTTTTCATGTGCCGTTACCTGATTGGCCGATTCTCTTTACTGTCAAACAGAGAGAAGATGACCTCAAGCTCCTCTCCCAGGTTAGAACACATGAGGCTCTTCATTTGCACAAAGAGGTGGTGATTGCTGGCCTGTACTGGGGTATCTTTCTTCCGATGTCGGTGCTCCATCTGAAGGACACCCCCAACAACAAGAACATGATAAGCATGGACTGAAGAAAACAATGTGATCCAAAAACTAGATAGCTACAGTATGATTAAGTTGTCCTGTGCCATCATTTTTTTTTTTTTTCCTGTGGGTTTGGCATCTATTTGGATGTTACATTCCAAATTTTCTTCCAACTCCTAAAATAAGAAACCATGAAGTTTCCAGACCATTAAGGAATCTTGCTTTAATAATTTGGTTTTTAATCATTAATGTTAAAAGGATACCAACTTGGGGCGCCTAGGTGGCTCAGTTAGTTAAGAGTCCGACTTTGGCTCAGGTCATGATCTCATGGATTGTGGGTTCAAGCCCCACAATGGGTTTTGGGCTGACATTGTGGAGCCTGCTTGGGATTCTCTCTCTCTCTCTCTCTCTCTCTCTCTCTCTCTCTCTCTGTCTCTCTGTCTCTCTGTCTCTCTCTCTCCCTCTCCCCTGTCTGCCCCTCCCCGACTTGCACTTTCTTGCTCTCTCAAAATAAATAAGCTTTACCAAAAAAAAGAAAAAAAAAAAAAAGATACCAACTTATTGAGTAGATCTATGAAGTAAGAAGTTCAAAAGATTCTACTGTTCCCTTATCAGCTTCCGAGGTGAGAACAAATTACTAGTCATCTTTAAAACGGCAGACTAGAAGTGCCTGGGTGGCTCAGTCAGTTAAGTGTCTGACCTTGGCTCAGGTCATGATCTTGCAGTCTGTGAGTTCGAGCCCCGCATCAGGTTCTGTGCTGACAGCTCAGAGCCTGGAGCCTGCTCCAGATTCTGTGTTTTCCTCTCTCTCTCTGACCCACCCTCCTCAAAAATAAATAAACATTAACAAATTCTTTTTGAAAACCAGACTAAATCTGTCTGGTCATTTCACTGATGGCAGCTGAACAGTGCAGCTGTCACTTCACATCTGTCATAGTTCAAAGTCCTTTTATGTATACTCAATTGCAAAATTGTGGTAGTTTTCTGAGGCATGCTGTGGCAAGTGATATTCAATCACTAGAGCAAGAAGATATTTCTAACTTGCAGTGGAGCTATATGCAGGCAGACCGGGCAAGTCAGTGAGATATCTAAGGGGAAGAACAGCATCCATATCCATCTCATTTCTGCCCTCAGTATGGCTACATGGGCTACACTTGGGAGGCCGAATCAGAAGTGGGAAATAATACAAAATAAAGGAGGAAAGGATTCACCCGTGGTTTCAGGGGTGAAGAGAACATGCGTGTGATCATTCAGGCAACACATACTTGTTAAATGTCTATTATATGCCAAGCACTGGGAACACACTGATGAGGAAAACCAGAAATAGCCCCTACCTTCACAGATCTTATCTACCAGAGGGAGCAGACATCAGCAAAATCATCCCACATACAGATGGAAAAATACACTGTGACGAATGGAAGGGAAGAACCAGATTATCATGAACATCTATAAGGAAGCAATCTGCCTTTGCATCCAGGCAGTCAGAGGAGGCGTCTTGAGACAGTGATACTTTGGCCAAGAGCCAAAGAGTGAGCCGGGCCGAAGAACCATCTCGGACAGTGCTTCTCAGACTATGTAGAGAAAAAAACCAGCTTGTTCTCCCCTCAATCTACTATAAACAGATATTTTTTGTTTCTAAACCTTTACTCACCATTTTTGTACTTTGACCAACTACAAACAGTTCATGGTCCAGCTAGTTCATGGACCACCTTTGAGGAGAACTGATTCAGGGTACGAGCATGGGGAAAACATACACAAACACTTGTGTATTCACAGAACAGGTGCTAAGAATGTGGAGGACTTTTGCTTTCCTAACAAAGACTTACTAATGACCACCTCTTTTGGGTGACCTGACAATTAAAAAAAAAAAAAAAATAGCTCAGGAATTAACTCCATAGTAATGAGGTAATATCCTTTGCTTATGGTTAAGGTACATAATTCTGTACATTAGTTATCCTTTTATGTTTCTTAGTTCAACAAGTGCTGACTGACCAACATTTGAAAGGAAAAATATGCCATCTAAACTTACAGTTGTAAATGTAACAATGAAATTACCATGATTTTTTCATGCTTTTATCTTTAATTTGAACTACTCAAAAAGTAAACAGTTTAAAACCCCAATTAACCAAATGCATCTGTAATCACTGTATACTCAACAGGTACAATGGACGTCTCTCTGTGAAAGTGAAGTTAAGTACACTTTCTTGTAAAGTGCACCTCAGCATTGTGTTATGTGTTAGTCATAATTGCTAGAAAAAGCTTCCTGCAGAGAAATATTCTATCAGTAAAAAAAAAAAAAAAAAAAAAAAAAAAAAAGGCATAAGCATTGTTTTCTGAGAAGGCTGCTCTATATTGCTCTTTCAAAATTCTTTTTCAACAGAGCAAAAGAAGCATCATACATTCACATAACTACATCTCTTTAACTCACAGAGAGCCTTTTTATTTTCTGAAAAATGCTAACTATCTACTGGTATACTTAAAAGTTCAGGGTAATACCGCACCAAGTACCGTGAACAAATGAATGACTACCAAAGACTAGAGTGGGAAAAACAGGCATAAAAAAACCTTATTTAAATAAAGGACCTCAAGGAGTTGTCTGGTCTTCAAATAGCACAGAGTTCCTAGCATCAGTCACGACATTCACTAAAAACTAAGCCCTGGCAGGGGGGGAGGGGGGGAAAGCTCCTTTACTCATGCAAGGAATTCAATATATCTAGATCAGTGGTTCTCAACCTTGGCTGCACTTTAGAATCACCAAGAGAGCTTTTAAAAAATACTTATGCATAGGACCTATCCCAGAACAATTAAATTAGAATTTCTAGGGGATGGGGGGTGCCAAGAGAGTGATAGTTTTAAAAGCTCCCCGGGTGATTCTAATGTGCAATGAGGGTTGAAAACTATTGATTGAGATCATATGCTAAGACATGCAAATCACAGCTGACTGAAAAATGCATTGTTGCATCTCCTGTGCAGTTACTGCCTTGCAACCTTGGATCTTTGCATGCATGCTTGTAATAAGCCTGCCTGCTTCCACCCTGATTATGCACATGTGACGTGTGTCCTCACAAATTGCACTGAAGTCCCCCCTCCCTTCACCCACCACTGTTCCAGGTCTGGAAGAGATTTGGACTTAAGTAGGTTATGATTATTTATCTCTTGGAAACTCACTACTATGGAGAAATGCTAAAAATATCTCTGTGAAAACAGTATTACAAAAACAAAATTAAAAAGGCATGTTCACACATCAAGGGCGATAATTTGGCAGTTGTAATAAACAGACAAAAATCCATCTCAGAAATAATTTATGGTTAAAAGGCACCTATCAGTTACTCTAAATGTGCTTACAGTTTAACTAGATTTTTGATTAGGAAAGAAAGAGATTCATTCCAAAGATTTATTTAAGGTATGCAAATTTTGTGTCCTCATATAATGTATAAATTACTGGGTGAATGGTCTATACCATGGTTTTTCAACTTCAGCATTACTGATAATATGGGCAGGATATTTCTGTGTTGTGGGGCTGTCCTGGGTTTTGTGGGATGTTTAGCAACTTTTTCTGACCTCTACCCACCAGCACCTCTCCTCACCCCCATCCCACCTCATCTCCATTTGTGACAACCAAAAATGTCTCCAGACATTGACAAATGTCCCCTGCTCTCTGAGAACCATTGGTCCATACACTAAGGATCACAAAGCAAGCAGCTAACATGATCTTATAAAACCAAGAAAGGTTCGTAAAAAGATACTCTGCATGCACAGATAACCAGAGAATCTAGCTACAGTTCTCTTTATTTATAGAAGTATTGAGATCTGGCCTTTGGCAGAAAACCAAAAGTTCCAAGTGGACATATGTTAACACTGTGAGGTTTAGCATGTGTTAACTGCTTAGATGAACATAATCGGGTGAGAAAGGTCTGCTAATGGGCTATCAAAAACCTAAAGCAAGACTTCCTCCCCCCCCACCCCAATGATAATGTATGGATTTAGTTAGGTGCAACCACTTGTGTTTCAAATAGAACATGGAGAAGACATTTAAAAGACAAGTGGTAACAACCTCTACTGTATGCCATGGCCCTTGATCCCTAAGAGACAATAAATAACAACAACAACAACAACAACAACAACAACAACAAAAAGGGTTTGGTGGTGATACTTGCAAAATTCTTCCTGGTAAGGAAGTCACTCACTATATGTTACCCACAGGAAAAGACCAGTGCTATGGAAAATGTGAAGTATTGCTAAGCCAGGATATAAACCGAAACCTGAAGCTTGAAGGTAACATGTCCTTCTGAGGTTTATAATAATTTGCATTTTTCTTGGGCTATTGTTTGCTTTAGGAACAGTAAAATACAAACACTACTGGGAGAAATTTCATGTAAAATCCCAAATGAAGAGTTGGGGCTAGGTTTTAAGTTATTAAAAATGAAAAACACCCTCGAATGGTGGTCACTGCTCAGCAGCAGCAGTCTCTTCCACCTGTGGCAGTCATTGCTCGTCCATCCCAGTCCAGGTAAGACCCTAGGGTCCTATCAACATAGCACTCCTGGCACCACCACTAACAAATTAGAATGTTGAAAGAGAAGAAGTCAATTTGCCATCCCGTATAAGACACAAAATGAAAGGAACAAAGATACAATTACACACACACAGAGAATCAAACTAGAAAAAATAAAATGTATTTGCCTAAGACATTATTAGTTGCTTATAAAATATTTGATATTCCTAGCTAAATGTGGAGATGTGACTAGTATGATCTGGCCAGTGAAATGGAACTGCAAATGTTGTGTGGACTTTCCAGCAAAGCTCCCTTCAAGTTGTTGAACTGAGCAGAACCTACCTCTTTTCTACTGCTGGAGAGTGGACATAATGGCTACAGCTCTTGCAGCTATATTATACATTCAAGTATCCTTGATGATGGAAGCTAAGTACTTTAGAGCAGAAAAATAAGAGCCTGTATCACTTTTGACACCATGAAAGCACATACAAGCCCAGAACTTCCTGCCTGTTGGCTTGTATATCGTGAGAAAGAAAGAAATTTGTATTATGTCGAAGCTTCTATTACTTACTTCATTGGCCACAGCCAGATCTAGTCTTAACATTTACAATATAAGGTATCAATTATTCTTGCCACTTTGCCTAATAAGGATGAAGTAAAGGTGAACGAAGCATGAAAATCAACTAAATGCTTAGGTGCTCTGGCAACATTAACTGCCAAGCAAAGGTATTTTACATGCATTTCTTACTTAATCTTCATAACAAATATGGTAAGAATTATTTCCTTACTTAATAGATGAAGAAATTGAAGTTTTGAGAGAGAGACTAAGCAATCAGCTCAAGACCACAGATCTGGTAAAGGGAAGAGAAAGAATTCACATCTACTTTTTTGGATCTATACCCACTGGTCTTTTCATAATACCATAACAACCTCAAAAATAGTGTGAGTGATTGCTTATTAAGTACAAAGCACTGTACAAGATTATCTTGGGCATAAGAGATGAAGTATAAGACAGTGCCCACTCTGAAGAAACTTCAAATTGAGTGAGATTAAAAAACAGAAGTGAGAGACAAATTTGATGCTTAATGAGTTAAATAAAACAACTAAAATAAAGATGTCTCATTAAAGGATATGACTGGCAAATCAATTATACTCATTTTATTTGTTATACAAGCTAAGAATTAGTGATAATTTTACCTTAGAAAACTCTTATTTTGTCTCCTTCCTCTTTCGCTGCCTCCCTCCAATTAACCTTTAACTGTGTTTTTGCTACGTACCCAATATTCTGCTTAGCACTGATGCCACAAACTTCCTGCTTCTTGACTCGCAAAGGTCAAGGTGTACCACCTTTGGCACAAAGGTGTGCCACATGAGACATCACTCTCAAGAAGCTCAATGTGAAGGAAATTCTCTACAAAAAAAGAGAACTAATTCCAACTGATATAATAAAGTGTAGATAATCCAAACAGATGAGCGACTAAGGAAAAAAAGTGGTACAAGAATTGCTTTCTATAATCAGACATAAGCCCTAATGGGCTTACTGATGATTTTTTCCTCTCATTTTTCAGATACAGATAATCTCAGGCGAAGAAAATCCCAATATTCTATGAAGAATATTGTAAGCTTGGGAAGCTTTCCAAAAGAGGCAGGATCTTGCAAAAGGTACTCCTTTGAGCATCACTGTAAAATGCATGGAGCTTTAGCCTTTGAAAGCCCTTCCCAAACACATTTTTCTTTTGTTGGGGGTTTTAAAAGGGCCTAGTTAATATCAAGAGATTAGTTAATTTTTTATGCAAGTATTAAGAATAAAAGGCTAGGGGTGCCAGGGAGGCTCGGTCGGTTGGGCATCCAAGTCTTGATTTCAGCTCAGGTCATGATCTCATGGTTCAGGGGTTCGAGCCCCACATCAGGCTCTGCGTTGATGGTGCAGAGCCTACTTGGGCTTCCCTCTCTCTCTCTCTCTCTGCCCCTCCCCTCTATCTCTCTCTCTCAAAATAAACATTTTCAAAATGCAAATAATGCAAGTAATGTATAAATGAACAAATGTTCTATGTATAAATGAATAAAAAATGCCCTCTCTCTCTCACTCTCTCTCAAAATAAATAAATAAACACTGAAAAAAAAAAAAAGAATACAAGGCTAAATACAAGGTAGATTGGACTAGATTTGGGGAATCTAGATGCCAAGTAAATAAGTGAACCTTAACCTACCATGTAACTAGAAGAAAACTCAAGTCACAGGTGATTCCATGGTGGGCAATATGATCAAATATCTTAGGATTATTACCAGACTTTAGCACTTAAGATGGATTAGGGTCTAGGAGGGGTGGGGGTGACACCAGCAGTTGGAGACAATGGGGGAGACACTTTCTATGGTATTTGGGCATAGTGGTAATGGGAGGACCGAGTGGGGTAACATGCTGGGGATCAATAACTGGATGTCATTAGTCACAGCCCTGTTGTGAAACACACAGACAAATATGTATGACTTGTAGGCATTTCACTAGATTAATGAAAGCTACAAAGATGTGCAAAAGAACTTAAAACTTCTTTAGTTTTACTTCCCAGTATTTAAATGTTGAGAGCTCAGCGGAGCACGTCATGTAATTCTCAAACAGGGAAAGTACCTCGGTTTTTTAACTTGGGGCATGGTCACCTCAGCTCTCAATTCTCTACTTGCTCCAAATTAAACTTGGAACATCCTGTTCTTACAAAATCAATCAAGTACGAAGAGTGCCATGGAAACCACAAAATTAGCAGTGAGGTTATGAGCCAAGGTTTCCTGTACCTACCAATCGGTAGAGCTCTGTAATGCTGATGTCCTCTGGATCCACCATCGCATACTCCTTCCTAGGCACCAGGTCCAGTCCCAGTTGTCTAGAAAACACATTGCAAAAGTTTGGGGGAAATGTCATTTCTACAGAATATATTTAAAAAAATCGTCATTTTTACTGTATCACCCTGAAATTAGATATGTCACCCACCATGCTTCTTTCTCTCATACTTTTTACCTTGTATTAACTTGTTACCGCAGATGGAGTATCTAGCATAGCTAAGGTGGTCCCTGGACATAATTTGAGAAACACAAGATGACGAAGGCAGGTAAATCAGGGGAATGGACTGGCACCAGAGGCCTTGATGCTGTGTGGTGGGGAGCCATGAGCACCCCACAAACTATCACCACAGGAACCATTCCACCTTGGACTGGGATAGAAACAAGAACAAGGCATAATTTTGTTCTAGAAATTGGAGTTGAGAAGAGGGGAGGTTGGCCTTTAGGACTATACTCGGCACTAAAATACCTAGTCGCATCTAGAGCTAACATATTTCTAATGTGGATCTCTGGCAACACGCGTGCAGTGCTCAGTCACAGCGAGTTCTGGGGTCAGTTATTAGGAGAAACTCAGGAAAGGCAGGGGAGAGGAATTAAGGCAGCATAGTTTTAGGCCTGGGGCGGCGAAACAGTTTGATCTCTTGTGTTAGGTGACCGCACGTGGCTTACTGGACTGAGAAGTGTTCTAAGATTATACATCCAGCCTCAGCAGGACCAAGGATTTGTGATGTCCTACCAAAGAGAGAGGAAAGGAAGTGTAACTGCCAGTTTCCCTCTGGTGACCTCGGTTAACATACTGGTCCCCAGGGACACCACTTTACTACACTGATATCAACGGTCTATCATTCTATTCCTCTACTTAACCAACCACGACCATCCCAAAGGTACCATGATGGCTTTGCAATGCCCTCGAGATCAAGGTCAAGATACTGTGTCTCCCCTAGGCTCCCATCAGTTACCCCATTCCAGGTCTCACATGTAATTCTCAGAGGATAATTTGATCTCTGTCCCTTTCACAACATCATTCTAACATGGATGCCTTCCGCCATGGCTTTTCCAGTTACAAAACCACAGCTTCTCACTTGTGTGTTTAAAAAAAAAAAAAAAAAAAAAAAAAAAGGAAAAATCCTGAAATTCTGTCCTTCCCCCAAAAGTCAATGGAGGTTTCATGAGTAGAATTTATTAGTTCTGCACTAGCTTCAAACCAGGCACTGACCCAGCTACCCTGAGGGACAGTTGTTCTCAAGATTATACATCTGTGACCTTCTTGATGGCACTAGTTGTCTCAGACATGAAAAAAAGTTTGATTTTTTTTCAATTATGTTTCTCTTTGAGGAACTTAAGAAACACACTCCCATTCTCTAATTTTTGTTGAACTTTCAAATCACAAACAGCACTATGATTGATTCTTAAAATAACCATGTCTCCCTGTTATGGACTGAATATGTCCTCCCAAAATGTTTTTGTAGGAGTCCAATAAGACCAACCCCATAATGACTATATTTGGAGACATGGACTATAAAGAGGTAACGCATGTTACATGAGGTGCCAAGGGTGAGGTCCTAATGCAATAGGACTGGTGTTCTCATAAGAAGAATGCACAGATTTCTCTCTCTCTAGGCAGGTACAGAGGATAGGTCACGTGAGGACACAGCAAGAAGGCAGCTGTCTGCAAGCCGGCAAGAAAGCCCTCACCAGAAGCTGAAATTGCTGGCACCTTAAACATGGACTTCTAGCATCCAGAATTGTGAGGAAATACATGTGTGGTTTAGGCCACCCAGTCTATGGTATTTTGTTATGGCGGCCGTAGCATACTAACACAGCCCCCTTGGTAGACCTCACCAGGGGTTCTGATAGGGTCTCTTTCCCATTCTCTACCCCCTCCCAAGAGAGAACCACTGCACTACAATTTTAAGGCATCGTTTGACACCGGGTCAGTATTGCTGAGGAAAGATTATCTAGCAAAGGAAAGAAGATTTATGCCCACATATGAATCATGCCACCTACCTCACCCACAACTCCTATGAGAAACTGTCCCACCCGTATTCTTTGCTGGGAGGCACGCAGAAGACCTGAGGCTGTCTAGTCATCTGACCATCTCCCCTTCCCAAGCAACACCTGACTGGCCGACACATAGGCACCTGACCTGCAGGCAAATAATCCTTGGGCTGGCCAGTAGCTTTAAGAGGCTGGTATAAAATGCTCAGTCTAAAGAGGAATAATAGATACTGGCTTTCAATGAGATTCCTTCTTTGAGTATTTGGACCTAGAAATTCAGAGCATCAGCCATGTGACATGAGGAAGAAAAGATACGTGAAGAGCAGCTGATCTATATCACTATAGAATGAATAAAGACCAACTCGAGCTGCACAGGTTCTGGAGCAGGTATGAAGTCCAGAAACCTCCTGGGCTTTGGGCCCCAGAAGTCTGTAACCTGCAAGTCTCTTTCTCTCATAAGGCTTTGATTGTTGAACTTCTGGCTTCCTGGAGTCCCAGCTATGTGAATAGAGTTTTATCTGTTTCTATTTTGTTTTGTTAATTCCTAGGTATATCCTTAGAATAATTCTCCGGGGAGCCCGGGTGGCTCAGTCGGTTGAGCATCCGACTTCAGCTCCGGTCATGATCTCGCAGTTTATGAGTTCGAGCCTCATTGTCAGGCTCTGTGCTGACAGCTCAGAGCCTGGAGCCTGCTTCAGATTCTGTGTCTCCCCCTCTCTCTGCCCCTTCACTGCTCGTGCTCTGTGTCTCTCTGTCTCTCAATAATAAATAAATGTTAAAAAAAAATTTTTTTTAAAAGAGTAATTCTCCCACTGTTTGGTTTCTTAGCTCACAGAACAGGATCAGGGTAGGGCTTTAAAACCTCTAAGAAGGGGGTGCCTAGGTGGCTCAGTCGGTTGAGTGTCCAACTTTGGCTCAGGTCATGAGCTCACAGTTCTTGGGTTCGAGCTCCATGTTGGGCTTTGCACGGACAGCATGGAACCTGCTTCGAGTTCTCTGTCTCCCTCTCTCTCTGCCCCTCCCCTACTCATGCTCTCGCTCTCTCTCGCCCTCTCTCTCTCTCTCTCTCTCTCATAAACATTTTTAAAAAAAACTTTAAAAACAATAAAAAGAAATGAGGCAAAGTGGGAAGGGAGAAAATGGAAAAAGAACTCTCAGAATACAGGAAACCAGAGTGGGGAGGGGAGGGTCAAGTTCTATATCAATGCAGTCATTAAATTGTTCCTGGACATCAGGAAAGAAGGATGAATGGATTCTCCCTCCCGTATGATCTTAGCAGGAAAGTCAAAGGACAGCACAGGATGCTATGGGGAACAAAAACAGGTACCATTATTTTAACTCTGATGCCTTCAGGTGAGAACACTTCTTTTCATGGCCCTGTTAGGGAATAAAATGAGTATCTCCTCCTCCTCTTCTCAAGCATCCCATATCCTAAGGGCTTCCCTTTACCACTCTTCAGCAGTGTGATAGATAACTTGAGATTGAACATTCTTTTTTGTTTCTCCTGAAAGGAGACAGAAGTTTACTGAATATACCACAAGGGAGTGGCAGGCAGGACAGCAAACGAGAGGCTGTCCACCAAGATCGAACATTCTTAAACTTGTGTTCATCCAGAGATCTACATGCTGACATATAATTTTGTAGGACAGTATGATCTAGCTTAACATTGAATAGAATTATCTGAATTTGCTTTTCATTTAGCACTATTCAATAAGAAAACTAATTTATACTTACAAGAATAAGGTAAATGCACAATCTGTGTGCTGTAAATTGGTTTTAAATAACTGCTCAAAGAAAACAAATGAGACCTCAGAAAATTCACGAATTTGAGGATGAGCTATATAAATTATATTGCTCATTTTCATGCATCCATGTTTTACCAACTTACCATAAATTAGCCACACAACTGCCCAAAGTACAAGCTGGAACTTACGTGAGTCAAAACTGAGTCATGATTCAGTCATAATTAACGTTTTTCCCTCTGTCATCATCTTTCTTCCTAAAACTGAAAAAGTATCATCTTCTTGCCTGCTCTATATTTCCAAGTTATTTTTGATAAACTACTTCATCCAACTTTCTTCCTATTTACAAACTACTTTTTAAACTTAGACCACCATAATGACTAAGAGCCAATATAATTCAGTGAAAACTCAAAGTTTTTTTCAAAATAAAAAAAGAAACACATGATAGACAGTATGGGTCCCTTTCCAGCAACCATTAGATCTACCCTGCCCGGGCTGCCTCATCTCACAACACAAGAGTGAAGGCTCAGCACAAATGGCTGCCAAGCTCTGTTCCTCAGGAAACGTTGTGTGTTTGGAATCATGTTGCCCTGGAGCGAAAAGACCCTTGGACCTTATTGAGTTCAACCTACTCCTTCCATGGATGAAGAAAGTAAAGTCAAGAAGGGCTCAGGAATTTGTCTCACATCTTAAAAAAGCAGCGTTCCTAGTTCAGTGTCTTGTTGCCATTCCACACGTTGGGTTGTTTACACCCCACAGGAATGAATCTCCTAGAGATAAATTAGGGCTACCATACCCGTCATCTGTAAAAAGGCTGAATGGCACATCTTGCTCTACAAAACAGCAGAAGGACTCTGGGTGAGAATGAGATTTAAAATGTGTTAGCAGGTTCCTATCTTCATACCTATATTAGCTCATATCTTGGCAGAATCAAAAGTGAATTCTGAGGGGTGCCTGGGTGGCTCAGTCAGTTGAGTGTCTGACTCCTGGTTTCAGTTTCAGGTCATGATCCCAGGATCGTGGGATCAAGCCCCTAGTCAGGCTCTGCGCTGACAGCGTGGAACCTGCTTAGGATTCTCTCTCTCTGCCCCTCCCCCACTGTGCATGCATGCTCTCTCTCAAAATAAATAAATAAACATTTTTTAAAAAGATGTTGGCAAGGAGAAAGGGGAACACTTTTGCACTCCTGGTAGGAATGCAAACTGGTGCAGTCATTCTGGAAAACAGTATGGAGTTTCCTCAAAAAATTACAAATAGAACTATCCTATGAGCCAGCAATTGTACTACTATGTATTTACCCAAAGGATACAGCAGTGCTGATTCAAAAGGGCACATGCACACCAATGTTTACAGCAGCACTACTGACAATAGCCAAATCATGGAAAGAACCCAAATGTCCATCAACTGACGAATGGATAAAGAAGATGTGGTGTGTATGTATATATGTGTGTGTGTGTATATACATATATATATATATATATATATATATATATATATATATATATATATATTGGAATACCACTCAGCAATCAAAAAGAATGAAATATTGCCATTTGCAACAACATGGATGGAGCCAGAGTATATTATGCTAAGCGAAATAAGTCAGCCAGCCAGAGAGAGGTAAATATCATGTGATTTCACTCAGATGTGGAATTTAAGAAACAAAACAGATGAACATAGGGGAAGGGAAGGAAAAATAAGATAAAAACAGAGGGAGGCAAACTATAAGAGACTCTTAAACATAGAGAACAAACTGAGGGTTGCTGGAGGCATGTTGGGTGGGGGATGGGCTAAATGGGTGATGGGCATGAAGGAGGGTACTCGGGATGAGCACTGGGTGTTCTATGTAAGCAGTGAATCGATGAATTCTACTCCTGAAATCATTATTACACTATATGTTAAATAACTTGGTTTTAAATAAAATTTAAAAATTAAAAGTAAAAATAAAAAAGAATAAGAAAAAGTGGCTTCTGATAAAATAATTTCCTATGCTCAGAGAAAAAAGCACACTAGCTTCAAATCAGTTTTTCCAGATTCAGTAAGAGGCAAATTTATCTGTGGTATATGCCTGGCCATTTTCTCCTTTTCTGCCTGCCTTTCTTTCATTCTGTAGTCCTAAGATCCTTTCAAGGTCCAAACAGCAAATGGGGACTTGGGGAGAGGAAAGGAAGGAGGACATGACCAAATATGACATTGAGGGATCTTTTAACTTCTTTCAACAAGCCTAGGATCACAGTCAAAGCTTATTCTAATTTCTCACTCACATATTAACATTCATACTTAGTATTAGTACAACATGAGCCTTGATTAGAGCTTTAAGTGATGAGATTTACTACAGTGCTTGGCTGTTATTTTAGATTAGTCACTTAGAGTTTTATTTAAAAGTAAATCTTGGTCTGCTTTTTACGGAGTTCTCCCAAGCAGCTCCTCAAAGAGCCTAATATATACACACAGGCGGAATTAGGGCAATAATGAATGCCCCACCGGTGCACCTGTTTTAAGACTTTTAATGGGAGCTGTTAGCATTAGTGTCTCCCTCCAGATTACTCTGGTGACATATTACCATGGTACGGAAGTGGTATATATTAAAAGCAAATACACATGCCAAACCCAAAGCCTATTTTTAAATAAGACCTATTTAGCAGAAGCCATATCTGGTTGATCCCTGTAAACATTTCATATTCTGTGAGCACATGCATGCCATCTGACCTCACAGGGCACTAGAGAACAAACAACTTCCTGTCGCCCTTACCAGCCCTAGAGGATGCGGTGCTCAGCTCTACCAGTGACAGTCTGCACTAAGCACACAAACGGAAAAAAGCTGAAAAAGCCCCATATGGTGTTTTCTGGAGATATTACCAAGTAGTGGCTCACACCTAAGTGGCATCTGTCACCAGAGACACCCTCCATCCCCCGTGATGGACAGTACTCACTCATTGCCCCAGTCCAGGCGGGCAGTAATGTGGCGCTTCACATCCTTCATCCGGTCATGGGTCAGATGGCCCACCAGCACCTGCCGCCGCAGATCCAGGATTTCATTCATGATGTGCCACAGCCGGTGGAAGAGATCGCCTTCATTTCTCTGGGAAGGACACAAATGTGGAATCGGTGGTCAGTCCCCATAGTGAGTTGTGAGGTAGCCGTGGAGGAAAGGGAAGGCTAAGTCCTGCTTATTACCCTCTCTGCGCTTGACAGATTCTCTGTCAACAGATACCTCCCCCCTCGTGTTGTCAATTACATTTGCCACTCTACATGTTTTCATCCAGGTTCACGATGCTGCTCTTCTGCCCAAGAGTCTACCTCACTTCTAAGACTCCCCAGCACAGACAGCGTCCTCACTACGCCTCTGTACCCGGAGTCTGCACACCCTGTCTCCCCTTCCATCTCAAACTCTCCTTTCTGTAGCTCTCTCCCAATTCTATGTCCTTCAAGGCTCCACCTGAATTCCACTTCTGTCAGGAATCTTCCCTGATAACTTTTGCCCATGTTCTCATCCCCCTTCTCTGAACTGGCTGCATACAATTAAGGCCAATTCAGAGGAAAATACTGTTTCCTAATTATTTCTTGCATGTTGCTCTTAATGTTTACTGTATTTCCCATCATAAGCTGGGTACACCGACGGCTCTCAGACTCATTCACTGCTACTCTCTGGTCACTAGTCACACCTCTAAAAAAAAAAAAAAAAATGGTGTTTTCCCTCTTACTTGTTAAACATTCATGTAGATTCAAGATATTCTCCCCTGAGAAATTCATTAAGCAAGGCAGCTTAATGTAAGGAAGATGGGTTAAACTCCTGGCTTCAAATCCTGGTTTTGCTACTTACTAGTTTTATAGGCCTTGCGAGTGTGTTTTGTCATTTGTGAAACAGAGACAGTATGATCTCCCCGTAAGGTTGTTTTGTGGATTGGAGACAATGTTTGTGAAGAGAGCAGTACAGCACAGTGACGAAGAGCACAGACTCGGGAGCCCAACTCATTAACCTGCATTCCAGCTTTGCCATTTTCTGGTTGAAAAACCTTTGGCAATTAACCTCTTTGTGTGTATTTTCTTATCTGTAGAAGGAGTATCATAATAACTACCTGGTAGGGTCACAGTAAAGATTAATGAGTTCAAATACTAAAACTGTGAGAATAATGCCTGGCTTAGAATAAATGTCACGTAAATGTTGGCCATTATTAATATGGCTTGGTCCAGAATAAGCCCTCTACAAATATTGTGTCTTTACCAAAAGCTACTCTACATCTCTTACCCATGTGCTTAGGGCAAAAACCATTTCTCAATATCTGCCCTTCATCTTTCTTAACCAGAAGCTATGCTTTAACTTTCTACTAAAACATCAATACAGGACATTAAAGTATTGAGATTTTCATATATCTGAAGTTCTCTACAATGATAGACTTCTAGAAATATCAAAGTTCTGTGTGATGGGTAGGTACAGAGGCTCAGTCAGAACACATTTTTCTAATTTTATTTTAAAAAAAAATGTCTTCTGCCTTATCAATACTTGCTGACTTAAAGTGTTTTAATGTACTGTGCAGGTTAAACAAATGTGCTGGCGAAACACGAAGCATTCTCCATAATATTATCCCTGGTCTTCTGAGATACAAATAATCACACTCCTAACTCCTAAAGCACTCCATTGAGCTTGCTCTTCTATTCTCACTCTTTACTCATTTAATACACACCCATACAAGTCATTAAAGGGACACTGTAATGCAATCTTCTAGTAATTCACTGCTCAGTGTCTGTGTTTTCCACGTGGTGTAAGCTCCCAACCACAGACACCATGTCTGTCTTGGGCAGCCCCAGCCGCTGGAGAATGAATGAAAAAATAATGTGATTTATAGGAGGTCATATATTGTGGATCCTGAGAGGTAGATTCTGTTTAGGTCACGGGAAACAATCAGGGAAGATCAGGAAAACCTTGAGGATGTCAGTGGTCATGAGGAAAGGTCCACTAGAGTCAAAGAAAGTACATAAGGAAGATATAAAATAAGTCTTGTGCAAGAAAATGGAGAGGCAGCTCCCTCTTGCAGTGACTGTCACAGGGCGAGAGTCACCTTCCCTGCTCTTGGGGAAGGTGTTTTGTAGTCGTGCAGGAGGATGGGCTTAATTTTCTAATGATGTCCCCTTTAGTACCTAAGTTTAAGAGAACGCTAAGATGAGAAGGAAGCCGGTTCCCTCAGAAAAATGAAAACCAGCTGGTCAGCTCTCCCTTTAGGAAAACGGACATACCTCAGCCCTGAGCAGCAAAGCTGCTCTCCTAATGTGTGGAACCAGTACCTATCTGGTCTGGCAGCTAGTCATAAAATGATGATTCTTGAAAAACTGGACAGTTATGAAGACTATTTAGAAACATCCAAAATCCTCTTGATTTAACAGTAAATGAAAAGGGTAGGGTAAAATATTAAACACCTGGAACAAAAGATTATCTGTAAGTTCCTGCAATGCATCAGAAATGTAGCCAAAACTGAACTGTGAGTATTGTAGTGTTTTAGAGAATGGGGAAGTTCTCATTTGCCTCAAAATGAAAAGAGCATAGGTTCTGGGGCAGCAGATCTACCTTCAGACTCAAGTTTCACCAGTTAGAGTGGGACCCTGAATGGGTTATCTCTGGTAAGATTCGGGAATAAAAACAATCTGGCAGAGCCCCAGGGAATAAAGATATAAAATACTGAGACAAAGGCCTGCACAGAAGTACTTAGTAAAAGATGGCTGCTGTATTTCTCCTAAGCTTTTTGTGGTTACGTTACTGATATTTTATTAAGTGATATTTTAAAGAATATTATTTAGGCTCTTACCAATGACATTAAAAAGAGCAACTAGCACTTCTTAAGTATTTACCATGAGCTTTTAAGCTAAATGTTCTACTACTATTAAGTCTATCTCATAAACTGCTTACAATTTACAAGATATTATTATCCTCATCAAACATCTTCCAGTGGAGAATCCAGGTGCCTTAAAAAACACTGGAAAAGAACATGGATGCTCAAGTATGATGAATCTGAACTAAAACATTGGGCTTGAAACACTCTTATCAGGAAGAGAGAAACCAAAAGGCCCAACATAAATAGCCAAGTCAACCTCATGTTCAAGGTCAAAAATCTGCTTTCTCCAGGTTAAACTTCATATTTGTTCCTAACATAACAGACTACCATGCCAGTATCTGGGGGAACTTTTAAATAACTTTCTCTCCATCTCCAGTACTCAGGACATTAAAAAGCTGGAAGGTTACTCCTAGAGCTTACAACACAGAGATTTTTCAAGCCAATCAAGTATGTCCCCAAAATAGATGCCTGCAACCTGAAAAGCAGGTAAAAATAGCTAGATAAGGCAGAATCAAGAGGAAATTCAACTTTGTTCCCCACAAGCAGCCTCATAAAAGGGAAAGTGCTGGTGCTCTAGCTCCACAAATGGATGACACTTACACTGCCATTATTTTTATAACTCGTATGTTGGGTATTTAAATGATGCAATGACCTGAACATTTCAGATAGTTTCATTTCCACGTTAATATTATGTACAATGTTATTTTAAGTGAAATAATACTTGGATTTTATATTCTTCCTGTTAAAAAAAAAAAAAAAAAAAAAAAAAAAAAAAAAAACCTGAAAGGGACATCTGCATTTCCTTTGCTGCCTCTCAGCACAGAGCCCCTGAGTTCAGTTATCTTGACTTTGCATTTACCTCATTCCAGCAAAGCTTAGACTGGCATTTCATCTCAGACTGCCCTGTGGATTTTAGTAGTGAGTCCTAAAGCCACCAGCTCTAGGAGGGCATGGTCAGAGAAATCCAACATCAAAAGGGGTTTTATTTTTAAGATTTTCTTGCTTCAGTGAAATATCCTATTTCATTTTATATGTAACAGACAATAAAAACTGTCATTCTGTGCCAATGTCCTTCACTAATTTGGATTTTCTCTTTGACAAGCTGTTTCAAATCATTTTGTCAGGCTAAGTACACCTTTGTATTTTGAACGCATCCCCTCAAATGATTAAGCTGTTCTATAAACGTCTTTGAAAATAAAAGGAGAAATAGCATTCATCTTCCTCAGACATGTTCAGAGATCCAAAGTGAGGGCCCTAGATTCACCTAAGAATCCACACTCGGCCATTTTCCAGCTGCTTGGCTCAGAGCAAGTACTGTACTTCACTCTCTGCCTCATTTTTCTCATTAGTAAGCTGGGAATGATCACGGTCACAATTTCCTTGAGTGGTTGTATGGATTAAATGAGATACTGCATACAGAGTACTTCTAAAGGGTTTGCAACACAGTTAAGCTCTCAATAAAGACAATTTGTTATAATAAGTAAATACGTACATAAAAACATAACCCCCAAACATGGACCACCCCCCTGGTTTTCAAGAAACATTCCTTTCCCTTGTATATTTAGAATATTCTTGTTCATTCTGCCTAAGGAGTCTATCATTTTCAGTACACTTGAATCATTTACAGAAAATTAGAATAAAATGCCACCAATACTCCAATTGCACTGAAAAGGAATTTCTTTTTCTTTGAAGATCAAAAATACTCAGAAAGCCTAACACAAGTTCCATGTAAACCATTCTATTTGATTAGATGCCAGAAAAATCATGTTTTACATTCCTACAGTTTGAAGAAGAACTCACAAAACACATGATTAGCGGACACACAGATTACAACAAGACTATGTCTTGTGAGGCTCTGTATCTCCAATTTCTGGAGGAGTACAAGTGCCTCACAGCAGGTGCTCAATTATTAGTCAGTGCTTACCCTTGTTCAAGTATTCTTAAAACAATTCTCTATCCGAAAAACTATGCCATTAAAAAGTTACCACATAGAGCTGTTTCCACATGGTTCCCCAGTCTCTTAATGTCGATGTCATTTCTGTTATAACAGAGTCTTCAGTGGGAATAACCATTTCAAATTGTCTGTGAAATTAAAAAAGAAAAACGAAGTATGCAGGTCGTTATCATTGACAATAATTTTATTTTAAATCCTCTAAAAGATAAAACTAGAAAAGGAAACTGCCTAATTATTTTGGGTTCTGCACACAGTAACCAGAATCTTATCATAGACCTGTGTGAGGGATGTCATGTGGGTTATGGCACTGCAATACCAAAATGACCACCCACTTCATCAACGTCAACTTTGAAGAGTGTGGTAAGAAGCAACATTAACAGAAGAGTTCTGCTCCAGCCACAATTTGACTGCTGAACAACTCATTTAACCTCCCCAAACCCAAAAGCCTTCATGTAACATGAGGTCACCAAGCTCGCATCAACTATGAGATGGCTTTTGCTTTCTAAGCATTATGACCATAGGACTCAAAGACAATGACAGACTTGTTCAATGATCAGGATATTATGTTTCGAAACATGCAAAGTGACTTAGTATTATAAATATCTACACACTGAGGTACAGATTAAACACTCCCTTGCTCTTCTTTTTAATGTTTATTAATTTCTTAGAGAGTGTGTGAGTAGGGAGGGGCAGAGAGACAGAGGGAGACAGAGCGAGACAGAGGATCTGAGGCAGGCTCTGTGCTGACAGCAGAGAGCCCAATGCGGGGCTCGAACTCACAAACTGTAAGATCATGACCTGAGCCGAAGTCTGATGCTCAACCGAGTGAGCCACCCAGACGCCCCTGAACACTCACTTGACCTTATTAACACTTCATTTTTATTATCTGTAAGTGGGACCATGAAAAAAAAATTAGTATATTAATGTTATCATGCATCATAGAGCTTAAGAGCTTCTGAAATCATAAATGTTCGAACATCCATTGCACAATGTTCTTCTCTCTGATTAGGGTAATATATTCTTCCTGTTTTTTCTCCACAAGTCACAACCATACTGGAAAACATTCATACCAACATCTACTAGGATATATACAGTGGTTCTGATGTTGAGAAGATACATGAAGATAGGGACAAAAAAAAAAAAATCTAGAAGGTTTCATTTACCCTCTGTGTCTATCTTTGACATATAACAACCTTTTTCTTTTTTCAAATTGTTTCAAGTGAAAATGCCTAAGTGGCTATTATTACAACTTTTCAAAAGAGTGTTACCTGCTATGTGATGGATTAGTTTCTTAACATTGAGTATGTATTTTTTCAAGGACAATAATATGTAGAAGGTGACAACATCTTAAGACAGTGAACCAGGTTGTCTAGATGATCAAGGGAAAATTACTTCTTAGCATGAGGCTAATAACTGGTCTGTAGCTCCTTTGTGATGTTATATCCAAAGGGTGTATAATTGTCTTTTGTAAAGTCTTCTTGACAGCAAGTAAGAAAACTAAAATCTTTACCAAGAGAGCCTTGTTTCCTCATTTCATAGTGCTGTTAAAATACTTGCTCTGTTAATATTCCCCTTCTTTCTAGACCTTAAGGAAACACAGCTGAAAATGGAAAACTGGGATTTAAACCTAGAAATAAAAGTAAACAGTAGTTTATGAACTGCGACATATCCAGAACCTTTTCTCAAGTCAACATGTGGCATTTGCAAATGGTAGCTCATGTATTTTGCTTCTGAAGCAGCTGTTGCAATTTAAATGATGAATATTTGGAGATACAGATCATAAAATGATCAGATGTAAGGTCAAGAAGGGAACGATGAATTTCCAGGACAACCCGACAACCCAGTTAACGTTTAAAAAGTGGCATGACCTCAAGCAGCAATTAAACAATACAGAAGTGGCCTCGCTGTTCACCAACTATAATTTAATTTAAGGACCCCCATCAGCCCTACATAGCTCTGAAACCCAGGACTGAATGTAAAGGCAATTCAGTCTGTGAGAAGTTGATTTGGGATTTGTTCCACCAAAATGTAAATTTTTAAGAAGCTCCACAAAATCTCTGTTTTCAACGAGGCAGCTGTTTCCTCTTAATTACACCAAAAGCAAAAATCAATGTTCCAGTAGTCATAAGTAGTTGCCCCTGAAATTACATTTTGCTTAGTTACTCTGAGATATACTTTGCAGCAATTTCATTCCAGTGGGCCATCAGGCTGCTAATCTTTCTTTTCCTTTTTTTTTCTTTCCTTAAAGTTTATTATTTATTTTGAAAGTGAGGGGAAGTGGAGGGCAGAGAGAGGAGAGAAAGAATCCCAAGCAGGTTGTCAGTGCACAGCCCGATGCAGGGCTCAAATTCATGAACCAGATCATGCCCTGAGCCAAAGTCAAGAGTCAGATGCTTAACCAACTGAGCCACCCAGGCAGGCACCCCAAGCTGCTAATCTTGCAGTAAGAGAGGCAACATCAAAATCCTAAACAAGTTCTTTGGGAAAGCAATCATCTAGCAATATGTGTTCTCAAATGTTTTTCAGACTAAAGTTTTTCTTCCAGTTAATAGTCCTAGAATCTAGGGTCTCAATCAATTCCAATAACAAATTCTTCTTCTTCTTTTGAAAATCATTGTGGGCTCTACCTTCAGTGTTCTCTGCTATTTTAATGCTCATTATGCCCTGTATCACACAGAGAACCCACAACCAAGTCTTAAACTTACACAACTAAATTTTGAGACAACTTTATACATGCTTAAACTTCCTCAGGCTCAGGGAAGGGGGTCAGATACACACCAGTTACTGCCTAGGACAAAAATTTATAAATAAAAGAAGGAATTTATTTTGATAATGTCCCACCCAATCTGCTTTGAGAGGTAGGACTTCCAACGGGTCAAGTGAGGACTGCTATCATCTTTGCTAACATCCTCCCTTTCCCTTGGTCAGAGTGTAAGGTGTGGGCTGAGTGGCTCTTTGCTCTGGAGAGTTGAAGGCATAGGGCTGGGCTTGGGACAAAGGCAACAAGGAAAACTGATTGCATGGGTTTGCCCAGGTGGACACTTTAAGGGTCAGCGTAGAGACCTTGGGGGTTCCACCTTGTCCAGCCCAGATCACTAGGGCAGAAATGTCAGAACAAAGAGTAAGCTTATGGTTTAAATATCTTCTAGAGGTTCCTCTGGTTTACTTGAGGGGAGCTGGACAGCATCAAAGTGGGCCTGGTGGGAGGGTTCCAAAAGGACTGATAACTCTGCTTGACTCATTTCTGGTGGGTTACAGCTGCACAACATTCCCAAAGGACACACATTTATTCAAACAGTAGTAGTAGGGGCCCCTGGGTGGCTCAGTCAATTGAGCATCCGACTTCACCTCAGGTCATGATTTTGCGGTACATGAATTCAAACCCCGCATTGGGCTTGCTGCTGTCAGCACAGAGCCCACTTCAGACCCTCTGTCCTCCTCCTTCTACCCCTCCCCTACTTGCGTGGGCTCTCCCTCAAGAATAAAATAAACATTAAAAGACCAAAAAAAAGGTAACTTTCTAAAAAAAAAAACAGTAGTAGTGGTAAATATTAATATTAGAATTACGTTTTTAATCTATTTTAAATAATTACTACTGCTACTAGTAATGATAGTAATATTGCTTAAAGTAGCAGACATATAGGGATTTGTTCCACCAAATAGGGGTGGAACAAATATAGGGGTGTCTGGGTGGTCCAGTTGGTTGAGCCGCGACTCTTGATTTCAGCTCAGGTCATGATCCCAGTGTTGTGGGATAGAGAGCCCTGTTTCAGGCTCTGCAATGACAGCGCAGAACCCGCCTGGGAGTTTCTCTCTCCCTCTGTCTCTCTGCCTCTCTCTCTCTCTCAAAATAAGTAAATAAACTTTAAAAAAAGTAACAGACATATACATACAAGACATATAGTATAAGGATCTCCTAGACTCTAAGTTTTATCCATATAGGAAACTCTGACTGTATTTATACCATAGATTCTCAGCCACCTGCAGAGATTATTTCACTAGATCAGTACTCTACCTTTACAGACAGTAGATATAAGAATCATCCATTTAAATAGCATCCTTGGAACTTTCTTGGTAAAACTCAAATTTGAAGATCTCATTTACTATACTTTAAAATGTGCTTTAATAATTCAAATAAATTGCTATTTTTTTTTCTATTTGAAGAAAAATGTAATTTTGCAGTCGAATCTGTCTTCTTTCTTTTGTCATAAAATGACAATCATTCAGTGATCCAGGGCATATTTCTTATGGCACTGGCAGCAAATGTTTGGATCCAAATCCACAGTCCACTTACAATGAATCACCCGCTCATGATAAGCAGTTAAATAAGCAAGTTCTACCGTTTTATACTATGGTATTTTATTTGAATGACCCTGCTATCCTGACAGCTACTTCAAGAACTTTTGCAAACAGACTGGAAAGACTTTTAAAATATATGAGAAATCTTAGGTGATCAATGAGCTCAATCAAACAAAGTACAGAAATTCCATTCCCTAAAATAGAAGAGTGGCTTTGTGAAGAGGTGACACGAAAACATGGTATTATCCCCATTTAGGGAAAAACAGTCAGTCTTGGGTGCTTATAATCAATGGTAAATCTAGGAAATTCCCAGGGTTTGAGACATGACTCAGCACTCCATGGGTTGACTGACATGCTTTCCTATATAGCAGAAAACCAAAAAGAACCCACTCCTTGTGCTTACAATTAGGCTGATTCCATGATCTGTGGACAATGAGAGACCTCTGGTGCCCTCAGACTCTCTTCAGGTCTAGCACACATAGACGGAGTGCAGTAAATTGTCTCCACCAACCGCCCTCACCAGACAACACAGACAATGGCATGATCTCCTATAGTTCATTTTTCAAGACAATTACTAAGCCTTTCAAATTCTAAAATAAGCAATGGTTCTGTGAAAATCCTCCATTAATAAAACTCCTTTCTTACCCTTTGTTCTTCACACAGGCATTTTTCAAATGAACGTAGCTGGAAGGAAAGATACCCTGGAAGAGAAAACATGAAGGTTATGGTGCTAGTGGCTGGATAAGGGGGGGGGGGGGGGGGGCGCGGGGTTGGGGGTGTTGGAAAGGGTGTTCACAAGTCATAGGCATACACTACAGTCATACAGCCAGAGCAATATCAGAAATAGGAAAAAACATCTCTATCACACTGGACCCATCCTTTTATTTTCCACCACTGACTAGTTTACAAATTCAGGGATTCTCTGAAGCAAATATAGTAAAAAAAAAAAAAAAAAATTAAATCTCACTCAAAAATCTATTCTTTACAAAACAGAGTTATTTAAAAATTTTCAGGAATTCTGCATAGAATAGAAAGCATGTTAGACTGAATTAAATTTTTTTTTAATATTGCATGATTTTCAAAGAGGGTTCTTTGTTTTGGTAGTTGTTCTCTTACTTCTCTCTCAAACACTCGTGGCTATTTTTAAATACAGACACACAAAAAAATCACCGTGAATCGAGAGACAATACATATATTATGTGTTATGGAAGATCTCTGATGAAAACATAGCAGGAGTTAATCAGCAGGCTGCATTCTGATGGAACAAAAATTAAACAAAAGACACACGCTAGCTTAAAGCTTTTTATTGTAGAGAAAAGACAGGACAAGGCAATTGTTCCTTTGTTCTAAATGGGATGTTGAAAGAAGCAACATAAAAAAAAAATTAGCATCAATTTTATTGTCCATTAAATGACAATATCTTCTGAATGATTTTTGATGTGTAATCAAATGACAAATTCAATTAAATATTTAGGAAAGCAAATGCCATTTGAATATGTTATCACCATTGTGGATCCAAGGATAACATAAAATTTAATAAGCAAATTCTGTACATACAACAGTAATAAACAGATATACATGTTAAAAATATATTTTTTTCCTTCAAAATTTAAATTAACTCAAAATGGTAGGATTAACAAACAGAGTAATCATAATTAGTAAGAAAAAGTCAGAACTTGAGGTTAGAAGAGTGGCAGAAATAAGTCCTATTTTTCTCAAAATTATTCTAAATAAATAATTAAGTACTAAAACTATATTTGCATGTGCCTTGCAGATGTCCAAAAATAACTTTAAATAAGGACTAAAATATTAAAAATATGAAATTTCTATACTCTTTTGCCCCTCAGGCTTTCCTTTAGAATGACCAAAAATAAATAAAAATACAGTTATTACATACAGCTGGATGATCCAGAGAAAGGTATAGTTAAGCAGAAAGGCAGGCAGAAGAATTTCGATTACTTACATTATATTTTGAGAATAAGAAATTATACAATTTCTTATCTAAAATCCTAATAAAGCCAGAATTAAACCAACAAGTGAACATGACATGTAAGAGAGTATTACAGAATGTACAAAGCATGGCTAAAGGATTGAGAAGTTAAAGCAGAGTCACAGATAATAGTAAGGATTAGTTCCAAAGTCATAAAGTATACACGAGAGGTAAAACAAAAATCATACTACTTCCTATTATAATTCCTGAGGATGTATATAAACATATAAAGGACAAGGAGTCTTAGCTTCTGTCTGGAATGGTAAGAAGGGGAAGCTCTTTATAATATGGTTTCCCCATGTTTCACCTGCCCAAACCCAAAAGGGACAAGGTTGCTGAAATAAACGTGTTTCTCCACACTACTATTTTACAAATGATACCACAGAAAACTTAAAGATTAAATACCTCTAATTGATACTTCTTTTGGAATATCCATTTACCCTGAATTTTAATTTCCCCTTGAATTTTAATTTTGCCCTCTGCTAAACTAACACTTCAAAAAGATTTTGTTTATATATAATGAGCTTATTAAGGTCTTCTCAGTACAAATTGCAAGAGCTATGTTGGATTACCACTTGAGTAGCATGTCTTAATGATAATCCAAGTTCAAAGGAATTTTCAAAATTATGAAAATCTGAATTGCCATTTGGCATTTCAACTAAGAGTTCCAACTGTAATTACAACTGTAAAATGAAATAAAATAAAATAACTTTAAAAAAATTCTGTAATTATGGTTAGGAGTAATATTTTTTACCTTGACATTTGGGTTTTTTAAAGCAAATCCTCTGTACCAGCCTGTGGAGAAATAATCATGGTCATTATTTTGATTAAACCACTGTAATGTTTTAAAGAAAAGTGATTACAAATCAATCTGTCCTTTACTGATAGAATTTTACCCTATATGTAAATATTCTATGTATGAAAAGATGGGGGTTGGAAATAAGCTGGACTATAGCTCAAGAGACTACTAGTTTAAGTATTCTATTAATACAAGTATTTTAAAAATTCTAATGGAAATTTATATGAAAAATAGAAACATGCATAATAGAAGTACAGGGTTTGGAATCAAAAGATTGGGCTTAAATTCTGGCTTTGCTACTTATTATTTTATTTAGGGCAGGTTAATTTACCTGAGTATAGTTTCTCTACTTTTATAAAAGGCTATACACTATGTCTCAGGGAAATTTAAGAATCTGCAAAAGATTTAATATGTTTCCAATTTGTCTTTGCCTGACTACAAGGTCCAGACCCTATCACCAAACAACAGGGCTCAGCCAACAGTCATAGAGTGAATTTTCACATCCTTCAGCCCATCATCTAGGGTTAGGATCAGTCTGATAGCATAAGAAGTGGGAAATCTGTTATCATCCATTAATAACAGTGATGGGCACTCTTATCAGCAAAATGTTCTAGTAATGATCTGACCCTAATTTTTATTCTATAGAATGCCTATGACTTAACCTCCAAGCAATTCTGTATCAATTGTATAGCACTATCCCTAAAGAGTAACACATCTTTTTACTGCTTAAAACAAGCACAGAGCATATATATGAATATATATGGTAAATAGATAGCCCCCTATAAATGTATTATTTTCAACTTAGAATTTCTTCAAGCACAGAACCATTTTGTTTCTTGGTAAGAAATTATTTTACCCTGTAACAAATATTCTGTTGAATTGGACCTTTTAACAAACTGAATTTTTAAAAGGAAATATTTGAACTTGTATTTAAATATTTTTCTTCCTCATAAGTTTTCTGAAACGGATATATTGTAAAATGTCATACTTAACAGCTTTAAAATCAGTCTGAAGCAAGCAGAATGAATTGAGCAGAAACTGTATATCTCAGGATTTATTATATCCCTGAAAGACATATCCAAGAAATATATCCAATGTTAAATAATTATTCTAACAGAAACCAAAACTTTTTGAGAACTGCAAAAATCTCATACAGAGGTCTCTGTCCAATTACATCACAGCGAAAGGTTTTTAGGTTACAAAGGAGCTATTAGCTATGAAGCCCATTTTTATGCACCATTCCAAAACAGATTTTATATTTACCTGTACACAAAGTAAACATAGACAAAATGCATCTGGCAATAACAAGAAAGACCTTACTATATATTTTCTTTAAATTTTTTAAGATTTATTGATTTTTGAGAGAGACAGAGTGTGAGCGAGCAGGGCAGGGGCAGAGAGAGAGGGAGACACAGAATCTGAAGCAGGCTCCAGCTCTGAGCTGTCAGCACACAGCCTGACATAGGGCTCAAACACGCAAGCTGTGAGATCATGACCTGAGCCGAAGTCGGACGCTCAACCGACTGAGCCAGCTAGACAACCTGTATTCTTAAAGATTTCATTTATAGTGGGCAGAATAAATGTTCATGTATTAACACCATTTAATGCCAGGTTATAAGTGAACTTAATAGTTCTGTTTTGGGGAATACAGTTTCATGGATGTTATCATATTATAAATTCCTACTGAAGATAGCATTTCAGAAGAAAATGAGTATTTTGGGATATACTAGAAGGGCTTTAAAATGTGGCCATTTTATTAACAAGAAAAAAAGAGTAGTCATTTCAACTGGGATCTTTTTAAATACTAGCGTTCAAGTCCATTTACAGGAATGGAAACATCTGACGACATACTAAGTATCTTGATTTAATGAGTTACATGCTGCATAAATCAATAATAATCATAAAATTCTTATAGTATATTCCACAAACATTTCAAATGCATTGAATAACTTTAGTTCAAATTTAGGGGTGGAGAGAGGACTGCAGGACCAGAGCAGAGTTGGCCTTGGCTCAAGCCTTCCCCAAGGCCTCTGATTACCTAACCTTGCAGAAGCCATTTCTGCTCTGGATGTATGTTTCTTCCTGTCCTGGGCACCTACAAGACACTTGAGATTCTGACAAAGACCTTCTAGTTTGGCACTGAATCATGAACTCCCACAAGTACAGTAGCCTCAACTGCTTTCTATGTTGGCATCTAGTGAATATAAAGACATAATATCAGGAACAATAAAATCAGCTTAAAAATAGCAAATCATGCTTTCCCATAAGCCAGACATTGCAAGAAACAAACTTTGTCAAAAATGGTTCACTGTGACCACTGGAAAAATTCCAGAAATCAAGAGGAGGACAGAATTTGTAAACATTACGAACTGTCCAGTGGTGAGGAGGTTGGGTATATAGCTTCAAACCACAGGGGGGTAACTAGCCCACTTACCATCACACTTCTCCAGGATCTGAACTGTATCTCCAATTTCCAATGACAGGCCATATGGTACCGTTCCTCGAAAGCTGGCAATAACTGCAAGAAATGTTATAGAATATATGAAGATAATCATATTGGTTACAGCCAGTTATACTGCTTACTATTAAATGTTACCGACTAGGAAAAATGAATGTGAAGAGGAAGTACACTTGGAGAGCTAAAACCTGCTGTCATGCTTAAATGTTACATATTTTTGAAGAGAGTCAGTCTTACATACTTTACCAACTTCCAGGTCAAATAAGTGTTACAAATACGAATTTCAAAGATAGGGAATTTACTAAAACAATACAAAATACCAACACTAGCACTCAAAAACCTGTGTGACAAAGATATTTCCTGAAGAGCCCTGGAAAGACCTGTGCCATTGTTACTGCTATATTCACTCTTCATCCAGACACCTCGCCCGTAATAGTTACTCAAAAAATATGTTTTCAATAACAAATGACGAATGCCTATCTTTCTTGCTGTGAAGCTTGGTTTACATTTCTATGATGTTGCTTAAAAGAGATTTCTTTTCCCTAGACTATAAACTCCTCAAGAGAAGCGATTGCATCTATTTGTTTACTATACTAGCATGTCCCCAGAGCTTAACCAAGTATGTGGCATGAAAGCAGTCTCTTGAGTAGTAATGGATAGTAACAATTTATTTAACTCTGACTGGACTCCTCTCCTAGCATTAAACACAGAGCCATGATGACAATCCCCATATGGCTTAACTCTCCTGGAATCGGGCGTGTGTGTCCAGCGGTAAGTAGGGTGTCACCATTTAGCCTTACCTAGTGATTAGAGACTGATTTCTGAAACATTTCACAGGGCTGGACAGGACTAGGATGTTAAAACCAGAGAGAAAGTATGTATGGGTTAGTCACCTCTGGGTACCTTGAGGATCTACAGACAGGTTGAAGCACAGTGATTCCCCCCAGGAGAGCAATGCCTGAGTCAAAAAGGAGATAAGGATGGAGAAATAGAAAAAAATGCACCCAACACACGAAAAAGAAGAGACATGTTCTGTTAAATACTATGAGCATCATATTGAACTTGCAATTCACGTTTTAAAAAATGATAGTAAATGCTTTGACTGCATGGTTTTTAAAAGACCACAATTTTGGAAATCCATTTTATAATTCTGTCTTAGACAGTGAGATTTAGATACAACCCCAATCCCCAAAATAAATTATTGCCACTGTTGTGAACGTACTTTAAAAGCTTGAAGAAACACATGAATCTGTCAAAAATCAGAACATGCCATAAGTAATGGGCTTTTAGAGAGGTCTAAAACTCTTCCGTAATCTCCAAACAAAATTAACAGTAGAGATCAAAACACACGACAGAAAACATAACCCATGGTACATGAGATGGATGAAAATAATGGTATAGTAACCAAGTTAGAACATTTTAGACAAGCACTAATTCATGATGTCATTTTTTTTCTTTTTTTTAAAGTTTATTTATTTTTGAGAGAGAGAGTGTGCACACCCGAGTTGGGGAGGGGCCGAGAGAGAGGAAAAGACAGAATCCCAAGCAGGCTCCGTGCTGACAACAGTGTTTAATCTCATGAACCGTGAGATCGCGACCTGAGCCAAAACCAAGAGTCTGACACTTAACTGAGCCACCCAGGTGCCCCCATGATGTCATTTTCTAACTATAACCATAAATACCACATGACCTCATACTGAGGTACTAGAAGATGTTTGCTCAAAAAATAATCAAGGGTCTGTATATCTTGACAGATTATCTCAAGTAACTTTCAGAGAGCTCTTACAAGAGATCAACAACTGAAGACACAGTAGACTGATAACACTTTAAAAGACTTCAGAAGAAGCTTGCATCCAGAATTGCCTTTCTTCATTCATGAAGTTACCTCGACTGCTCACAACCCTGGTGGTTCCACACTGCTCCGCTTAGAGATCTAAGCACACAGAATCCCCAGCACAGCTCTGTATACAGCTCCTACTACTCACAAATGCCCTTGTAACTCCCAAGGCTGCATGTTCTCTCCTAGCCCTCAGCACCTTCTTGAACACAGTAGTACCATCCATGGACTTCATTTCTTCCCCTCCCTTCACACTTCACCCCACTCAATCCAGCCCTCACTGTGCTCTGAAACTGCTCTACTGAAGTCACCAGTCCCCTAACTGTGACTTTGCATATCGCCTTCAGGAGTCTATCCTCTCTTGAACTGGGTCTCTCACACTCCCCAGCCTTCTTCTATAGAACTTCCTTCCTTTCTTAGCTCTCTTAAATGTTGGTGTCATCCAGCATTCTATGCCCAAGATGCTGAGGCATAAAAGCTGGGGTGTAGGCAAATGGCATCAAGTTTGGTATTGTGAGACATGAGTTTGAACCCAGATCTTAAACACTTATTAGCTTTTTCATTTTAGTAAAGGCACCTCTCAAAATCTGCATTCATTACCTGTTCAGGCAAATGGGGGTAACAATAAAGGAATTGTAAAAGGTAGTGGAGGATTAAATAAAGCACCTATCAGAAATAATTTACTACACACTAGGTACATTCTAGTCATTTAATGAATACTTCAATTATTTAAACTGTACTTTTTCCTTCCTATCCATATACATTCTTCCTTTTTGGAGAGAGAGCCAAGCCTTCTAGAATCACCTGTTGACAAATGGTTTGCCAAGTCTCTCTCCAGTTCTGATTTGTGCCCACAGAATCTGACACAAACTTGGAAACTGTAGATCTCTGTTCCCATATCTAAGCACCTAAAACCGAGCATACTTCCAACTGAACCCGTTATCCTGCCATCCTCTAACCAAATCCAGCTATTTTCTCTCTCCCAATCACCCATTCTGAAATGTTAGTCTAAAATAGTAGTCTATTGACAGTCCTGCTTCATCCTGCTATTACAAGGTGGATTTCTCTGTATCCCTCAACAGGGCCACTGTAAAGCCTTCTGGGATGCCTCCCTGGATGTCCTTCCTCAATACAATGTCCACAATGCCACCAGTTACCTTTGATTCAGTCACCTTTGGGTTTAAGGTTTTGCAGGGTTTCTCGTCTGTATGTGTGTGTGTGTGTGTGTGTGTGTGTGTGTGTGTCCGTTTCTGCATGTGGCATCAGGAAAATTTTTATATTTCAACTATTCGATTTGATTTCCTTGGATTTCCTTGGCTCCAAATATGGTGTTGTGTTCATCTCTCCCCATTTGCTATTACGTAAAAAATTAATTTGGATTAACAAATATGCATATAAACCTAAGTTAGAGTCAAGGATTTTAAAATTTTTACCTAAGATGAAAATGTTAAGTGTAGAGCATAGCCATCTTGAAAGCCATACCATAAATAGCTGCCTTTTATCATTCATAATGTTATTCCTTCATATAATGATAATCAGTTTAATACCTATTAACAATTCATTTGAAATTAAATGGCTGGGAGAAACAACCTCATAGAGACTCATAAGTATTTTCTGTGAAGAAGGTAGAAAGAAAGCAAAATCATTCTGTGAAGTAGAGACCCATACCTCAGTTTCAATGATACTGTTTGTCCATGCAAACAACAAATTCATTACTTAAAACTTTTAAACAGCACAGAGAAACTCAATCACAGAGTCCTACAACTTTTCAAAGCAAAAACAGAAAAAAAAATAATTAAAAAACTACTTGAAGTCAATGAAGTAGGTCTACCTCGCAGACAATAACAAGTTCTTCATCGTCATTGTCAAAACAGTATTTACAATGATTCTACTTGCCACAATTCAATTCAAGTCTGGCAAAGGCTGCCCTTGCCCTTTATGGGCTGACAATCTAAGATGAATGGAATGTAACGTAAAAGAATAATAATAATAATAATAATGAAAATGCTTTGTCCCTTCTGACATAAAGGAAAGAAACTCATCTCTCAAAGTCAGAGTTTTGGCTTCGTCTTTCTAGTAATAGTATCTCTGACTCATGAACAGATTGTGGTCTGAAAGGTCACCTGTGATCTGACTATTTACAACACAGAACATGGTATTGTTGGTCTCAAGTTCTGAGATTAGCCCAAGAATCCTGTTTGATACAAAAATGAAACTCCTTGTTTTTTTGCCACAAAAACATGTGCTATGATTGCACCAGAAACCAAAAAAACAAACAAAAAACCATATTGATGTGAGTAGTTGTATGATTTTGACACACAGCAGTAGCAGTTAGAAGGCAATGATGAAGCAGGCACGGACTGTGCAGGCATGCTAAACAAACTCTTGCGCAGAGCACATTTAGAACTGGTTCTTGCCTATGTCTGCATGCATTTCACATTGTACATTCAGCTCTAGCTTGCCATGGATATATCTATAGTTAGGTTGATTAGTTTTGAGTGTCATTGGTGGACTTCTGAAGAACCTGGATAAGAGCTGGAGCAAAGAGAAAAGGGAAAGGGGATTAATGAGAAATTCTTTCCAGGGACTCTATTTCATAAAATGGTGAACTACAGAGGAAAACAAGGGGCTACCTTCTGTGCACATGTACAATATCCGCCTGTAGGGAGAGACCAAATGTGGTGGGGAAAAAAAGAATACTACTCGAAGCCAAGACTCTTCTTTCTTAATAGCTGTCTGGAATAGGGCTTGAGGGCAGATGGTCATCACTTGGAGATTTCTATAGGTACCTGGCTATCAGTATGACAGCAGGGCTGTGGAAGCAGGTGGCTCAGAAAGAATGAAGAAAAAATTTAAATGAATGTGGGATGGGGAGATAAACTGGGAGCTCCTGAATGCTGCTTTGATGCTGGAAATGAACTAAGAAAATGAAAGAAATGCTGTGCTCCTTCTCATCCTCAGACTTGCCATGACCTTGGGATCTGGCTCCGTTCTGGAAGTGGGTCACGCCCCCAGTACACCTTGCAGCCACACCTGAGAGCACAAGCACAGGCACACTTACAAGCAGGAATCCATTCATATGCCACAGTTACTACGGTCAGGACTTGAGCACGTCCCATGACTCCCTTCTGGACTGAGTGAAAAATCACAAGCGTATTGAATAAAACATATTCATTTCTGACACTTCACAAGTATCACCTGAAAATGTATTGCTGTCCTTGACTGTGAAGAGGATAGGGAACTTCATTCTGCTTGAACCACTGCCATTTGGATTCAAGGTAAACATAAAGTGTGGTAGTGGCTGCTGCAATACCAAGATCCCTCTCCAGAAATGCATGACTTATCCGTCCAGCTGCTAAGAGCATTAGGGCAGGCAGCCCTTGGCTGCCAGCCCCCTTCCGGAACTGTCTCAGCTGTAAAGGGCTGCTTTGCCCAAGGTCACGCCCTCCTCCCAGGGTGGCTTGCATCTAGTGACTGCCCGGGTGGGAGTTAGAAGGCCAGATCCTCATGCTGTAACTCGGTACAACTAGCTCAAGCGACGAAGGCTGTCCAGGCTTGCATCACAGGTCAACTTCTTCTTCTGCCTTGTCCTGCTTCCTTCTACTCCCGTCCATGGGTGTGAATCCTGAGAGCACTCCCTGAGTAACATCATGCAAACTCATCTCCAGCTCAGAGTCTGCTTTCCAGAAAGCCCAACCTGCTACCAGTTTCAAAGCTTTACCCATTCAGAATTTATGTCTTCCAAAATTTATTTTCAAGGGATAAGGAAAGTAACCTTATTAAAATTACTACTTTGTGTTAAGGGTTTTGCTAAATTCTTTATGTATTATTTTTAATCTTCTATGATGTAGGTACTTCCACTTCCCATTTTAGAGATAGAGAAAAAGAAGAGGAAAAGAGACAAACAAGGCAACAAATCAATGATATTAGGAGGGAATTATTCCACATGAAGATTTATTTGAAGACATTGTCACTGCGGCAGTAAACGAACCGTTTTTATTCTCCAGAGTCACAAACGTATTCTTCACCTTGGTTTTAATGTTACAAATGCAAAGGCATTTGCCTAAGTGGCTACAAGAACAATTAAAGGTCAAACAATAAAACTCTGAACTAATTATTACATCCGCCTATCAGTACTTTTAAAAACAACTTAAGATGATAGAAAAGGTTATGGTTTGGGCCAAGTGCCAGCCAAGAGGAGGGAAGAGACAGAGTTTAAACAATTATCTCAAAGGCATCCCAGCACTTAGGAAAAGGAGACAAAGTTAGAGACTGGAGGCCTGGGGCTTAGTTCCATGCTTATGAACCACGTGGTCCTCGGTCCTTCCATTTGCCATCCTGGGATGACATCACCTGTCTGGCCTTGCTCACAGAGATGTCACAAGGATCAAACAAATTTATGAGAATAAGATTTGTAAGACTATAAAATGTAAGGAACATAGGGTATTATATTTTCATCATCACTGCTACCCAGTAATTTGGAGGCTGAACCTGAATCTGTCATAGGCAAAAATAAGGTTTCCATTTTCAGTAGTAAGTCAAAAATTCTTTCTGTTATTATAGCTTCTTGGAAATCATTATTAACAAGTCAAACTTAGAAAGATTCAGCCTCAGCCATTTGAGAAAGAGAAAAAAGTTGATAAAACAGGATTTCTTTGGCAAATGAGACTGGTAAGGAAAATAACAGAGTCAAGAGGGATTTTCCTAAAATGCAGGGCTAGGATTGGAAGGAGATTCAGCTTTAAACATTCACTCTGCGTCACAATATTTGTCTGAGGAATAACAGAGAGCATCAGGAGGGAAAAATTACAATTCGCCCGTCAGGTCACAAAGTGGAATTAAGTAACAGAAAGTACGCATTGCTTTCCCCATGATCCAAGTGAAGAATTTTCACTAAGAAGCAAAATACCATTTTCCAAACAAACATTAAATCTACCACCAAGCATCTGGTGTATATAGATAGATTATATAGGGTGTGTATATATATATATATATATATATATATATATATGTATATATATATAGCCTCTTTCCAGTATGAAGCAGTTAATATGGAAATTATGTTATTTAGGAGAATTTCTGAAACACAGGATTAAATTTCCTGATTTTTTTTTGTTGTAATCTTGTGCTAGGAGGGAAGAAAGAAAAAAAAAATACACTGTTCTATCCTTCTGTGCCTTTCCCTCCCCCTCTGGTTTCTCTCCCCAAGTACTAAATACTCAGTCACAACACAGCCCAGGAGAAGCGAAGGGCATTCCTGGGCCCCAGCATCTCTGCCTTCTGCACCATGGCAGAATGACTCCCAGGCTGTCCCACAGTGGGGAGAGCCCAGCTTGTCCTCGCAGCCTCTTCCAATGTTCTGTCCAAACTAATATCCAACCCTGTCTCATCTATGAACATTCACATCACACAGTGAAGCCTGCATATTTCTAATTTTTCCTCCAGACTTTTTTTTTTTCTTCTCCAATTTGAAGTTGGGCTTTCATTCCCAATGTTGTGCAAATTGCACAACTCCCATCTGAAGAGAACCAAACTCTACATTCCTATTTAGTACCTTCTCTTTCTACTCTGCTAACGAAGCCCACCCCCAATTTTGAACAAACACTAGTTCTGACTGGTTTTGGCCACTGAAAACCAGCTACAGACAATTTCTTTAGAAAATGGGAAGCCAGTAAACAGGTCAATGGAGAAATAAAACAAAGTCCAAAGGTTCCCCCCCACCCCCCCGCAAATCGAGCTCCTACACATTTTTCCAACCAACCTTGTCCTTTATAAACCACATTCACCAGTCACACTGAAGCTCTTATCTACGACTGAGCAAATGCTTTTCCTTCTACTTGGGATTCTGGCTTCCTGTTGCCTTTCCCTATCAGGCGTTCTTCAAAAACACTCAAGGATCCTCCTCAAGGAAGGCTTACTCTAGGCACTCCTCCACTTACATCCTAGTTAAACTCATTACCTCTAGTTTTGCAGCTCCTTTATGTTCCCAACACCTAGCACAATGTCTGACACCGAGTGGGTACTCAAAAAGTATTCCTTGAATATACACTGGAATGAAATCACCAAGGTGTGCAATGTACTCATTTATTCAGCCAACAGCCACCTTCTATGTGCCAGCTACACGGTAGGCACTAGAAATACAATGCTGAAGATAACACTTGGCACCTGCCTCATGGAGTTCCTAAATCATGAGAAAGAATTTTCCTCTATCTTTTGGCTCCTACAAAATACAGTTATTTTATGTCCCTGGTGACTTTTGTTTTTCATTTTTATTTTTTAAAGATTTTTATTTATTTTTTTAATTTTTCGAAATTTTCTTTATTTATTTTGAGAGAGGGAGGGAGAGAGAGTGAGGGAGTGCGCACGAGTGGAGAAGGGGCAGAGAGAGAGGGAGATGGAATCCCAAGCAGGCTCTGTGCTATCAGCGCAGAGCCTGACGTGGGGCTGGAACCCACGAAACCATGAGATCACGGCCTGAGCTGAAACCAAGAGTCAGACGCTCAACTGACTGAGCCACCCAGGAGCCCCTAAGATTTTTATTTTTAAGTAATCTCCACACTTAATGTGGAGCTTGAACTCACAATCCTAAAATCAAGAGTTGCAACCCCACCCACTGACCCAGCCAGGTGCCCCTCCCCAGTGACTTAAATGTACACACAGGGACACACTTGTAGTTCTATTTATTCTCGTGTGGAAAAAAATGCCTACTGCTAATTTTTTTTAACTTCTAATTTTAAAATAATTTCAGATTTATAAGAAACTTACAAAAATGGATACATCCTTAACTTCACTGCATCAAACATTAAAATCTTAAATAAATATAGTACACTTAGCAAATCCAAGAAGTCCATACTGATACAATGCTATCAACTATTCTACCGATCATCTGCAAATTCCACCAACTCTCCAACTAATATCTTTTCTAGGTTAAGGATCCAACCCAGGATTCCACATTACATTTCACTGTTATCTTGTTAGTCTCCTCCTATTTGACATTATCTTAGTTTCTGTCTTTCATGACCTTGATGTTTTTAAGAATACTGCCCAGTTATTTTGCACAATGTCTCTAAATTTAGGTCTGATGTTTCCTCATGATTAAATGTAGGATAGGCAATTTTGGCAAGAATACCACAGAAGTGATGATGTGCTGTGATCAGTGTACCTTATCAGGAGGTATATACAATGGCAATGTATCTCATTCCTGGTGATGTTAATTAACCTTAATCACTGGGGTAAAGTGGTTTTCCCACTACAGAGTTACTAGTTTTTCCTTCGTAATTAACAAATTACTATGCAAATATACTATTTTCATCATACTTTCTATAGCATACATTGATGATTCTTGCCTGCAACCTTAGCCATTTAACTCTGATGTTTTTTTATAGGGTTATCCAGACACAGCTGAATTATCTTAATTGCAGTCAAAACCTACAATGGATCCTTTTTGAAGTAGGCACAATATCCTGACTTTAGTCTTTATTTTTTAAGCATAAGACATAAAATTAACCTCACAGCTACCAGAGGTATCCTTGAGATGACCCAGTCATATCAAACAAAATAAAACTTTAACCTTCATTTTTTTTAGAAAGTGAAAAATAAATAATATTTTGGCCCAATTTTCAGTACAATGCATGACCTCTTCAGGTACTACTCCCTTAAACAATGAGTGTGTGTGTGTGTGTGTGTGTGTGTGTGTGTGTGTGTGTATTTGGTCAAAGATAGCTTCTGAACTGTTTGAACCCAACGTTTTCAAGGAAAACTGGATGGGCCCTATCATTAACTATAGCCATCTGCAGGTTTGAATTCAACTCTTTTATCTTTACTATGTTTATTGGTGACTAATAAGAGAATCACGGTAAAATTTCAATTTATTTCACGGAAGGAATCGAGCTTTCTATGATGGCTAATTTTATTTATCAACTTGACTGGGACTCAGGGTGCCCAGATTAAACATTATTTGTGGGTCTGTCTGTGAGGGTGTTTTTGGAAGAGATTGGCATTTAAATTGGTGAGTTGAGTAAAACATATTACCCTCCTCAATGTGAGTGGGCATCACCCACTGAGGGCCTGAAAGAATAAAGGCAGAAGGAAGAATTCAAGCTCTCTGCTTGACTGCCAAGCTGGAACATCAGTCTTTTCCTGGCCTCAGCTAGGACCTCCAGTTCTCAGAAATTTGCATTATGGGACTTCTCTGCCTCCATAACAACATGAGCCAAATCCTTATAATTGTATATTAATGTCATATATGTAATATATAATAAATAATAAATCACATAGAATCCCATTGGTTCGATTTCTCTGGAGAACACTTTCCGCGTAACCATGTACCATAATACTTCCTAATAATTGGGTGCCATAATCCTCATTTTTAGTCAAGGTCTTAGGCTTCCCTCATGTTCACAGCAGCTACTACTGTTTATTAATTCTTTCCCATGCTGTATTAGAATTGATTGCTAAAATCTAACTTAAAATACGACAATGACTACAAACTACAGTGAATCTCTAACTTACAGGTGATTTACATTTTAGAAATGTTATATATTTGGTTATTTAGAATCAATGAGTAGATTCTCAAGCTACCACATAATAGCCTACTTAATCGATTAAGCAGCTTCAATTATAAGTTCGCATGCAATGAAAATTAGGGGATGGGAGAGATTTCAGTAGAGTAGGTACGCTTTGGGGGAGGTGGAGAGGTAGTAGCCAGTGTGGAGAGACAATGGACATAAGTTAACTCCTTCCTGATAACAAGTTTCTCATCCTGGTCTCCTAGAAAACCTCCATCCTAGAGAGGGCACCACACTACACTTGCCACGGCCTGGTGATCCAGCTATGCTGCTCAGTGCCCCCAACACAAATGGCATAATTATGAATACATCTTGCTTTTCTTCCGTCATTTCCCTTTTCCCCAGAGGAACACACTTACATTAAGACCACCTCTCTCTTTCAAGTCCATTCCTACCTCAATACCTGGTGCAGACACAACAATTACCTGACCAGTGGGAGCTGAGAGAATGCACGCCTATGTCGTCTAGGGTCTGATAAGTGTCCACCCCAGCTACTCTTTAGATTTGCGAAGTGGCAGGATTACAAAAGCCTTAAAGGGATAATCACAGCATTATACAGGGGCGCCTGGGTGACTCACTTGATTAAGCATCTGACTTCGGCTCGGGTCACAATCCCACAGTTCATGGGTTTGAGCCCCATGTTGGGCTCTGTGCTGACAGCTCAGAGCCTGGAGCCTGTTTCAGATTCTGTGTATCCCCCTCTCTCTTCCCCTCCACTGTCTGTGCTCTCCCTCTCTCTCTCAAAAATAAACATTAAAGTAAAAAAAAAAAATCACAGCATTATAGGTTATTTATAAACCTGGTATTCGTGTGGCTTATTTTACCCAAAACATTCATCTAACCCTATTATTTCCACTTTATAAATTTTCTAAGAAGCCTTTCTGTTCCCCCTCAATTACTATTTTTAAAATTAAAAGATATTAAAAAGAAATGCTGCCAGTTTATCTTTGAGATTTTTAATGACAAGTTAAGGCAAAACTCATGAAACTATAATGGCCAAATCAGGGAACCAGGATAAAAATGAACATTACCAATTCAGCACTTATCAATTATAAATGAACTTTTAAATCCTTCCTCAGGGTTTTTAGAGGGCACCAAGTTTCTCTAGGGAGAGTGTTTTCTCCAATTTTATAAACTAATGAAGCAACTGCTTCCCAACCCTTTTCTCTCACTGTAAATTTTGGCTATTGATCCCAGATGTTGTCCATAAGAATTGAAATACTTTGATTCTTTGTTAGCAAATTGTTGCACTATTTACAAGAAACTTTTAAAAACTACACCCCTCCCCACCCCACCACCAGCCATATTCCTCCCATGCAAATATATCTCATTTTTTTTTAAATCAAGAATGAAAATCACTGTGCTGGGCTAGGGTTAAAAATCTTTGTGGGGCACCTGGGTGGCTCGGTTAGGCATCCAACTTCAACTCTGGTCACAATCTCAGGGTTTGTGAGTTCAAGCCCCGCTTTGGGCTCTGTGCTGATGGTTTGGGGCCTGGAGTCTGCTTCGGATTCTGTGTGTCCCTCTCTCTCTCCCCTCCCCTGCTTGCACTCTGTCTCTCTCTCTCTCCCTCAAAAATAAATAAACATTAAAAAAATTAAGAAAAAAAACTTTCTAAACATTTATTCTTTCCCCTTATACAATCAAACTCACCAAATAAACTAGATAAGTTTTCCAAAATAACTTTAAAAACAGACAACAGGTCTGGTGTTAGAGCCAAAACCAGTCATTTATTTCACAATATGCTAATTAGGAACAATCCATCTATTGCAATTCCTTGGTCTGAATGATAATTTTGCATTTGTTTTTATTTTTCTGAGTATCACTGGAGGTGACTCAGTCTGGTCATGAACTAAATCTGACAATGTGAATGCCCTTGGGGCTTACATACAAAGTGACTGCCTTTAATATTCTAGCCAGTGCAGAGTGAAATAACAAGTGCTCGCTCAAAGATAATAAGATTAGAAAGAGAAAAAAATTTCAGGCAACACAGAAAATTTATTTTTTTGGAAGACCATCTCCAACTGCCCAAAATAACCTCAACATACAAAAATTAAAATGACCATGGAATGTGTAATTCCATCAGTGTGTGGGAATTTAAAGATAATTCCATTTGACAAAAAGAAGAATTAGGACCTCGAATTCCTAAGCAGCCCTAGAAATCACACCTACAGGAAAAGTCCATGTAAGAAGATGTGACTCTTTCTTCTTTTATTAGTGACTGTCATTAAACGTATCTGCTTTTATAGCCTCTGGTGGCAGCCGTATGTTAATTATGCCTTATAAAACACTGACAATTTACTATAAGTTTCACTATTAATAATAAATATAGGTAAATAGAGTGGATTCTTAAAGTATAAAAGCAACCCATATAAGTGAGTAATGCAGCTATTTCTTCATATAAATGCATGGATCTTCCTATCTTCATATCTTCTTTCTTCATATGAATGAACAGACTACCAAGAATCCAAAATAATATGCTTAAAAGTTCTGAACTTGTCAACTTCTCATAAAATTCAAATACAAAACTGTAAACCATATCAATAAATGTCCCTGTCCTTTCCCCTAACTCCAGCTCTTCCAGCTGAATGAAGTATCAGTTAACAGATGAACATGCTTCTTGGAAGTTGTTTCAATCACGAAGTTAGAGGGTCTTTTTGTGTGAGAAATATTTGTGGCTTTTTGAACCCTTTCAATGAATCTGGAGTAGCCTACTAGAGAATGCAGTTTTTAAGAATTCTGCATTTTCCTTGGAGTTCTTAAAACCGTGGATGTCCAAGAAGGTCATTTGTTTGTTTGTTTGTTTGTTTACCTAGGAGATAATAGAACTAAGCTATGCTATGTCAGGAAATTCCAATCTACAATTGGAGCTGCACAGTTAAAAATACTAAACATTACAGGGGAAACTTTCCTATACTGTGTTTTAAGCTGTGAAACAGATACAAAACAAGTCCCTAAGTGCCTCTCCATCATCTCCTCCCCACCAGCTGCCCCAGTTCTGACAAACACACCAGGCAAGGAGGACATATTATCCAAGATCTCATCAAAACAGATGGGTTAAAATGTACCCACCCTTCCCTCCATCAAGCTATTATTTCCCTTTCTTTGCCTTAAGATTGAACCTTTTTTAGTTCATGATCCATACGTAGAAATAATAGATCATTCTGTCAGTTTCCCAAAGACAAGTGGGGTCCTGCTAGATTTAAGATATGTCAAGCAACTTAATGTGCATCAATCGCAAACTCCCAAGGTGAAAAAGTTCAGCTTCACACAATTGCCTGGCTGTGGCAGTCCTTCTGTTTGTTTTTAACAAACAAAAAAAACTCCCCAAAACCGGCTTAGTTTGAATCCCTGATGTTCTTTATTTAGTCTGCAGCTTGCACCTAGTGGCCTTGTGAAAAATAAATTTCTGAATTGACATTTGTTTTTGAAAATGGGTAGATGTCAATCATTTATTGAAGTCTCTGGCTTAAATGATGAAAACTTCAGAATCCCAAACCCAAGGGCCTTGTAAGATCACAGGGCTCAGAAAACAGCCTGAAATAGATTTTGCTTTCTATGCCAAAGAGCCACTTGTACCTGACAAGCAAATTTTTAAAAAGAATTTAACGGGGGCGCCTGGGTGGCTCAGTCGGTTGAGCGTCCGGCTTCAGCTCAGGTCACGATCTCACGGTTCGTGAGTTCGAGCCCCGCGTCAGGCTCTGGGCTGATGGCTCAGAGCCTGGAGCCTGCTTCCGATTCTGTGTCTCCCTCTCTCTCTGCCCCTCCCCATTCATGCTCTGTCTCTCTCTGTCTCAAAAATAAAATAAACATTAAAAAAAAATTAAAAAAAAAAAGAATTTAACAAATGGACAAAAGCTAGGCAATAAGAGTCAGGGAGCTAGAACATAATGAGAAGGTGTGATAGCTGGTAATCATAATGGCCCAGCTTAGATAAATGTTATCTCCAGATTTAGGTCCAAAAGACTCAAGGGTCTGGAAAATAGTGCAGTTTTAAGGAGTTAGAATTGGCTCCTATAATCAAAAAGCACACTGCTCTCTCTAGAGCCCCTCTCTTCTTCCACACACTCACCACTTAACAGAATAGGATCATAAGTAAGTTTTAACATCAGGAAATTTGGGGTAGGGGAGGTGGAGGTCTCTTGGATTCATAGGTACACATTTGATTCTATAGCTGGACAGTATGTTTACACATTATCATCTGTATTTCTCATTCCCAGTGATTGCCTGTGCCTCTAAGCCCTCCTCCCACTGGGGAAGGAGTTTTGTTTCCAAGGGACAACAGAGCAAAGGGGGAGATGCTCAGTCTCCTACTTCCCAAACAAGCTTGCTCATTTTCCAGTCAACAGTTGTGAAAATCAAGGCTTTCATTAGCCAAAGACTGGCTGCTTTGCTGGGATAAGCATCTTCTAAACTCGTTAGGCTATCCTTCAAATGTCAAGAACTAGAACCTGGAGGACTCAGTCATTGCTCTAAGATACAGAACATGAAGATACAGAAGGCATTCCCACCATTGAAAGAAGAGCTTTTCTATTCTAGAAAGGGAGAGAAGAGGAGAGGAGGACAAAAGGGGCAAGCCAAAGGGTGGTATAACAAACATAGGGCCTGTCTGGTATCCTACTGGGGTCAAGACCCATGAATAGAGAGAGAGGTTGCAGAGAGATTCCTTGAAGGAGTTTGGAAATTTCAAAGCAAACAGGTCTATCCCACTGCTCCATGGTACTCTGGGAGGGGCAGCAATCATAACAAAGTAGAGTGAAAATGGCAGCCTAGTATAGTTAATAAGTTGGGTCTGAATTAGCTAGCTTTCATGCCTCCCCTCAAGACAGTCTCTCCCTCTTGAGAGGGCAGAAGAAGGCAGTTGAAAATACAGAATCACACTCCTACCAGGTCCTCAGAGGCTATGGAGTGGATGACCCAGAGCCCAGGCTGGATGGACTGTGAGCTGAGTCGCAAAGGCTCTCACCAACAACTAGATCTAAGGTGGGGCAAATGAGGATGGGAGATGAGCCCATTACCACGTCCTGCCCACACTGGGAGACTAACGTCAGATTGCACTGGGAAGACTAAAGATGATGCCCAGAGCCATTATAATATTTCTCTTCTAAAGTGTTTCAGTTCAGAAATCAGCCCTTTAGATATGGACTTAAAAAAAGAATCCATAAACTGCTCAAATGAGTATCATGAGCTTTAGAGCACGGACTTCAGCAAATCCATGTTCTTTGTTCAGAAAATTACCGGTTAGTTATTGGCCATGTTGTATATAGGTAAGGTGAGTCCCAGAGATATAAAATGTTATAAATATATCTGTTCTCAAAGGGCCTATACCTACAACAACAACAACAAAAAGGGTAGATACAAATGAAAAAATAAGTAAAAACATCAATCCTGTTTATCCTTTGAGTAGCTCAAAAAAAGGAAGAAGTAGTGTGTGAATTTCATACAGTGTTCTCAACTGTAAGCTGAATAAAAATTCCTTAGGCTACTGGCAGTACAGGAGGAAGTCTAACATCCTCCAACAGACAGGTTAGGCTAATCCACTCCGTGAGTCTGTCATCCACAAAGGATCCCATCATTTCCATAAATTCACCCAAATCTACTCAGTAATTTTCCTCCCATCTGTAACAGTTTCCTTAAAATCTATGCCTTTTCATTTACTTACTGCACTTGGAGTTCTGGTCTAATATTTCCTCAAAAGAGTCTCAAACCATTCCTACCTGTCAGACATGACTCTACAAAAAAAAATTTTTTAATTAAAAAAGGACTAAGCCTTTTTCTTTTTAAAAATTTTTTTAAAAAAAATTTTAATATTCATTATTTATTTTTGAGAGAGAGCCAGGGAGGAATAGAAAGAGGGAGAAAGAGGATCCAAAGCAGTCTCTGAGCTGTGAGCCCACAGCCTGACATGGGGCCCGAACTCCCAAATCATGCATGACCTGAGCTGAAATCAAGAGTCAGCCGTTTAACCAACTGAGCCACCCAGGCGCCCCTACAATTTTCTTTATTAATTTTTAGAATATCGACTAATGCATGTTTACTGGAAAAAACACTAAAACATCACAAAACTATCTAAAGTAGCAAAGGAATGTCTACCCCTTCTCCAGCCACCTTTTCTCAATCCCACTCACTGGAATTAAGAGTTCATTCTCTCTTGCTCTCGCTCTCTCTTTCCCTCCCTCTCACGCTTTCTCCTTCTCCCTCTCACATAGTATTTTTTATTCATTACTGTTAAACTTTAATTTATTATGTTTCCACAAATTCAGGCTCACCTAATACATATTCCTCCATGACTTGCTTTTGCATTCAACGACACGATATTATGTAAATTCCTGATAACAACGTAATGCCTGAGATTCACAGTGTGAAGGACCATAATTTACCGAAGCATTCTGTTATCAATGGGCATTCAGGCTTCCTCTAATGTTTCACTAATTCACACCAAGGCTCTTCCATATGGGTATCCTGCAGAGTACCCTCTCTCTGTTTGCCCAGTTGAAATAAGATGATGGCTATTGAACCAATGGACTACACACCAGACTACAGAGCAGGCTAGAGCAAGCCCCAGAAAGCCCAACATCATGTTAAGGGCACACAAAATGCTTTGTCTATAAAACATTCACTTGATTATTTATGCTCCTAAGTAACATCAAAATTATAAGCTGAGAAAGCCTGCTAGACATCGGCAGGGGCACTATTTACTTAGCAGTATTCTGTATCACGATAGCACGAGAAACACTGACAAGTAACAATTTTACCTTTCTCTCTTGACATGAATCCATCTCTCCTCTGTCCCACCTGGGTTTCTCCCAGGGGATGCTATAGTATGTGCTTAGCAAATTATAATCACCCACTCAGTAAATGTTTATTAGACATCCACCATAGACTGGGTACCATTCTCTGTCCTGAGCCAGGAGAACCCACAAACATATAACAATCATTCCTCTCAGGAACTCCCTGCAGGAGGTATTATTACCTGTATTCTATGAGGAGGAAAGTTGGGCCCAGACAAGTCACAAAGCTTGAGAATGGTACCTGGGAGTGTTCAAATCCCAGTCGGCTGATGGATGTCCCAGCTGTAATTACAGAAGGGAACAGATACCTCAGCTGTGGAGAAGAGAATCACCTGCACTTCTGCATAGGTGGGTTAAAAATCCCATTTCTGCTACTTATTAACCGTGTGCCCTCAAGCAAGCTATTAACCTTGCTTTGGCAAGTTTCCTCAAACTGTAAAATTGGGGTAATAACAGTATCTGTTCCACAGGGTAGGGTGAAGATAGAAGGAGTTCCCAGCGAGTGTGGAGGGTGTTCGGCACCGTGATGGGCACACCCGGGCATCCGGGACGCATGCTGCCCTCATTGCTTCCGCCTGCAGCACGACTGCTGTAGTCACCGGGCAAGTAGTTAACATTAAGGAATGTTTCCTGATGAAATGCTTAGTTAATGCCTAGTCTCTGTGATTTCCTGGCTGCAAATGCCTACTAAACACTAGAAACCAAAAGTCTGCAAACTGCTCCCAAAGATTCAAGTATACCTTCTAGTAAAATAGAAAGCTTTCTAAGTAGCCTTCATGACAGGATTTCCCGAGTTGCTACATAAAAGTGAGGGAAGCATACAGAAGTGGAAGCAGGAAAGCTGTAAGATGTACTTGGTGCATAGTTAATGCAGAGAACTTTGGCAAGGGCCCCTGTGTTTCCCCCTTAAAGATTCCTTGTTGACTTCCATTCAAGTCGTAAAAAGCATCAAGAAAATCAGGCCAAGCAATGGGGCAAAGTTACACTCCCATTCATAAAGATACGCCATCTGCTTCTCATGGGGCAAAACCTCAGTAAGAAAGTACTGTATCAGACAACATCATGCCTTCCGGATCAGAAAACAGAAGTGTTAGGGTACTGTGCTTTCCACCATGTTTGAAATCGGTAGTGGTAAAGGGTTCTTTTTTGCTTCCCTAAACTTTGTTCCTGGAACCCAACCACTAGAATACTAATGAAAGACAGGCATTTTGTTCTCGATCCCTGAATGGTGGTAGTACATTAACTCATACTGCATTATTTTTGCAACTCAAACACCTGCAAGGAAAATCCTCAACTTGTCAGTACATACTATGTCTTTAAGGAATTAATAAAAATAATTCTTGAAGTCAGACTTACTCTTAATCTACAGCATAGCTTTCTTCATGTCATTAAAAACTAAAGCTTTGATATTTAATGCTCCTAATTGCTAGTAGGGAGACCAAGTAATACCAGTACCAAAGAGAGTCTTTTCACCTTGCTTCGTCAGTCATATGATGGTCAACATCTTTCCTTCCTAAACCACTTTGTTTATGCCTTTCAGGGACAAGACAGTATTTATCATGTACATGTTGGCTAACCTTGACTTGCTTTTCAAGGAAGAGTATCTATCTTTAAAAGACATGATCAAGGATACAATGTTTTCAATTTTCTAATCAAATGACTTCATAAAGATAATCAATTTGCCTTAAAATTTAATAGGTATATAATTAAGGTGTCACCAGGTCTTTCTCAGCCTGCTGGCCTTCAATATCATCTGAATACTGATGATTCCCAAATGGACTGGGAATCTAGTTGAGACTTCTCCCTTGAATTCCAGATTAGTACCCTCAACTTTCTCCTTGATACCTCCATTAAACTGAACTCTTAATCTCCTTTTCCCACCTGACCCAACCCCCGTCTCAACCCTGTTATATTCTCAGCCCTCCATCTCAGGAAAGCGCACTGCCCTTCCTAGCTGCTCAGATCTACCGAGAAGTCATCCTTGCCTCTCTCCTCTTACATCCTTTCACCAACCCACCAACGAATCCTGCTGCCTACTTGTAAAGTACATCTAGAGTTGGTCCACCACCTCTTTCCCCTCCGCTAATACCAGCCTTGTAAAATCCTCATCATCGCTACCCTGGATTGTTGCAACCACCTTCCAAAGCTGTCCCTGCTTCTAAAGCCTTGGTGTTCAGTCAATTCTCCCTAATGGCAGCCAGAGTGAATCTTCTAACATTTAAGACAGGCCATGCCATGCCTCTGCTCAAAATTTCTCCTCTCCTCTTCCTTGACAGACATTGGTTCTTTTCATGCGTTGGGCTCTCAGGAGCAGTGCTGCTATCAAGACCTGTTGTACTTAGCCATGTGTAATGTAAAATTAGCAAAGTGATACAAAATCTTTCACAAAATTAGCCAAGTGATACAACTTCTTCCTCATTATTTCATGCTACTAAATACATTTACAAAATAACCAAATTTCCAAGTTTAGAAACTTGGTTTGCATAACACAGCTGGTCATTGCGAAAGCACTCATCAACAGAAATGCTGAAGACCGACCTAAAGTATTTGGTGACGGCGATGATACTACAGATGTCCTCCAGATGCTGATATAAGCCAAATTCTCAGGGTTCACTCGGTGCCTCCCGTGCGCTGGCACCGTGCTGGGGGACAGCGATCGGGTCGTGGATAAAAAAGCTGTTTCTACCTTCTTCTCACTGAGTTCCCTTCACTGTCACTGAGCTTCCAAGTCCACTCTATATGATGCGTGAGATCACTGAAAGCTGAGAGACACCCTGGCTGAGGACCAGCAATAAATACAGACCCAGCTTCTGATCTGTATTGTGTGGATGGTGGCAACACACTGTTTATGTGGGCTATTTGGGGTATTTCTTGGCCTTTTCGACTTAGTTCAAAGTGCTGAATTACCAGAGCAGCCAAGGAGAGGATAACCGACTCCATCACTGTGACAAACTCCTCTCTCAGGCACCCTCATGCTCCCTCTTGCCTCAGCACCTCTGAGTCTCCCTCCGTGCAGGTGCGGGTGCCAGCAAGACCCACCGCAGGTGGCGCTGGTCATGTCTCTTCCCTGTAAAAGCCTTCAGTGCCCACCCTCATGACTGCTGAGGGAGAGTTCGGCATCCTTTGTGGCCCAGCCCAGTACCCCCTTATTTGGGGGCCTCCTCCCTTACAATCTTTAAACTGTATCAGCAACACCAGATCCTGCAGTTCCTCTCACTCATGATGTTTCTTAAGTCCTACTGTCTCATATGTGCCCCTCTACTGTGAACAGCCTTCAGCTTCGTTCCCCGCGTACTCTTTTGTAAATCATTTTGAATTCAATTAAGAGGATGTCACCTCCACCAGGCAGCCTTCCCTGCCTACTCCTGTGCACACGGCTATCTCCCTACCCACAAGAATCAGGTAAGTAGCTGTCCTGCTTTGGTGCCCTCATTATACCCAGAGCAAACCCCTCTAAACTCACCCCTGTATGTGTACAAGTATCAGTCTTTCCCACCCAACTTTAAGTTCCCGGAACTTTGTCTAACAGTACATTATCTAACACGTAAGAGGTGCTTCATAAAGGCCCCAATACCACCTTTACAACTGTCCCCTAGAACAGCGATCAGCACAACATTCACTACCAGCCACATCCAGCCCACCACTTGGTTCTATAAGGCCTATGAGGTAAGAAAGGTTTTTATATTTGGAAACACTGAGACTAAAATCTAAAAAAGAGCTGTAATTTGTGACATGGGAAAATTTTCTGAGGTTCACATTTCAGCATCCGTCAACTTTTATTGGACCATAACCAGACTCAACCAAGCTCACCTTGTCTAGGTCTGCTTTGCACGACATACGACACAGACTGAGGCAACACAGACTGTAGGGCACCCAGGGCCTCTGACATTTGCCATCTGGCCACTTGCAGAACGGGTTTCCTGCCCCTGCTCTAAAACCCAATTCCTTTGACTACAACTATCTGAGTCATCGCAATTCCAGAGCACTGTGAATTGATGGGAGAAGAGCAACAGAAGTTCAAGTTAAAGAGCGTCAAAAAGATCACAAGGGGCTGAAGGTGGAAGATCAGCTCTCCCTGGAAACGGTGTTGCTCAGGGTAGAGTTTTACCTCGGAAGCAGTTCAGCTGTGCCAGCTGAGGACAGAATGAGTTTAGATGACCTCACTTGCTACTCCCTAGCATTGTCTAATTTGGGGGCAACTGTTGAAAATCATAAATGAGATATTTCAACCCACAAATCTGCTGGAACATCTGATGCTTTCATAGAGCTCTAAAGTACAAGATCCTAAACACAGACAAAAGAATTTTGTACACAGGCAGGCTTTACTCCTGTCTTTATGGATTCTAATTTCTGTTAACTAAATAGAAAATAATTTGTAGCAAATTGATAAGCAAATAATAAACTAAACTCCTTTGGCTTCTAGTACTTTGGTCAAAGCAGAAGATAAAATGTACTTTAAAAAAAAACAAACAGGGGGATCTGGGTGGCTCAGTGTGGTTGGGCATCTGACTCTTGATTTAGGCTCAGGTCACCTAGCGGTTCATGAGTTCCAGGCCCGCATCAGGCTCTGTGCTGGCAGTGCAGAGCCTGCTTGGGATTCTCTCTCTCTCTCTCTCTCTCTCTCTCTCTCTGCCCCTATCCTGCTCGTGTACTCTCTCTCTCAAAATAAGTACATAGGCATTAAAAAACAAAAAGGACACTCATGTGCTGGGAACCTGTGCTGGACCAAAGAGCTTTGAGTTTAGGGGGCTAAAAAACACATAATCTCAGGAAGGGAGGGGAAAAAAAAAAAACTTGACTTTTTATTCAAATGTTATTTAACTTGCTTCACAAGACCCAATTCCCTTTCAATGGTCATCTGAGTGCCAGGCAGAGAGGCTGAGACATGTGGTGGATAAATCACAGTACTTTCCCCACACTTGCAGTCTAGGGAAGGATGGACACGTGTGGCCCAGTAGTTATGATGCAGTTTGAGGATGCTACTCAAGGTATGAACCGAGCAGTACAGAGAAGATGCTTACTGACAGATCTGGGAGACGGATGATAACGCCTCCAAAACAAGCACAACACCTGACTTGAGTTTTAACTGATGGAAAGGATCATAGAGGCAAGGGGAAAGGAACAGGGAGCCACTCAGGGACCACAAGTAGGTATCACTACAGCACAATGTATGGTCCCAGAGGGAAGAGAAGGCAATGGAATTGGGGAATCAACTTTTTTAAAGACTAACTTGAAGAAGGTCCCAACAGAGGAGTACGGTCCAGGTCCAAACTCTCCAAGGGCTGAGACTCTTAGGGTGAGAACCTGATAGGCAGCAGCAAAAATAAGAAATGGGCTCCAGCAACTTCACAGACCTCTATGAAAACATACAACTCTCCCAAGAGCAAAAGCATTTTGTTGGCAGAGCGGAGGCTGAGAGCTTGCATCAAAAGTACCAAAGGGTGTTTGTTTGAAAACTACCCCCCCCCCGCCCCGCCCCAATCCGATCTCAGCACAGAACTACCTTATCTCACTGGCATGATCCCAGCAGAACTCAGTAGCTGAACTGCAATTGCCTACTAATACCTTAAAAAGACCTTCATTTAAAGAATCACCACGTGGCTGAAATCAATGGGAAAAATTTCAACCCAGGAGGAAAGCTTTTCCCCTGTACAAAATTCTTTTGTCTGTGTTTAGGATCTCGCACTGAAAGAACCTTCCTGAAATGGCAGTTCCCAGGAGAATGAACATCTCTGATCACCCTCTGCATGGCCAGTCATGGCCGTGCTCCACTCTCCGGCATGAAAAGGCTCGAGCTGCCTCACCCTGTTCCCTTCGTCCATTCCTCTCTCGGCACAGAGGACACAAATTCCACACTAAACAATACTACAACTCCGTCCTGCTTGTGTGCTTGTGAATTTTTTTTTTTTCAGATTCCCAATTGTTTAAAAATAATAATGCCAGGGCTAGGATTTTCAACCAACTCCCTGTGTACATCGGAGAGCCAGCAAAGCTGTTCCTACGGTGTTACAATACAAGCAAGGTACATTCTGAGTCTTCCCTCCTTTATCTCTTGGCATCCGGCTCCTTCCAGCTGCCCTTGAACAATCTGTCACTGAGTTGGTGGCACCCAGCTTGGAAATGTGCCTGCTCATCCCCTTGCTTCTGTGTCTCACCAGGGCCCATGAGATCTGAAGCAAATCTGATAAGCTAATCATTATGAATGTGCAAGCAGAGAGGCTCAATGGCCAGTCTCACGGAAAATCATCGTTTCAGCTACAGGCTTTGGTGGGAAGAATACACATCTACCCTCCTGACCTCCCACCCAGCACCTCTGATTCACTAGGCTCCAAAAGGAGGTAGGAACACCATTTGGACCTCTCAAATTATGCAGTGCAGAACTGCTTCTTTTGCGGGTAGGTCCTGGATATGAATCTGTTGTGTACAAATGAAAATCCTAAGCAGCCTCCAGGAGTAAAAATAAACACGGAAAAATAATTCATAAAATGTCATCATTCATTTTCAGCACTGGACCAGCACTTGGTATCTGCAGTATCTGTTGCAAAGTCAAATCGACATTGGATGGGAACTGTTGTTAACCCTTGAACTTCCATGCTAACATGAAGGATAGAACTTGTCACATTCATTTGGATAATCTAAAATGTCAGCCAGGAGTCACTTTTGAACTTAACATGGAAATTCATTAGTTCCAACAGACAGCAGTGTTAATGAAGACGGTAATTGCACTCACTGGGTGGTTTGTTTGCTTGCGTTGACAGGAGATACTATTATGAACCAATTTCATCCCATTTAATCCTTGGAAGTACAAGGGTAAACTACTGATGCATCACAGAAAGAAATTATTTTTAAGAAATATGGCGGAAACTAAACAGTGTCACAACTCATTGTTTTTCTAAACATTCATGACAATTAAATAGCTGTAATATTTCAAAAACTATCTGGATGTCTAAATCATTACCAATGTAACTTTCTGGTTCAAAATGGCTTGAATAGGGGCGCCTGGGTGGCTCAGTCGGTTGGGTGTCCGACTTCGGCTCAGGTCACGATCTCGCGGTCCCTGAGTTCGAGCCCCGCGTCGGGCTCTGAGCTGATGGCTCGGAGCCTGGAGCCTGTTTCTGATTCTGTGTCTCCCTCTCTCTTACCCTCCCCCGTTCATGCTCTGTCTCTCTCTGTCCCAAAAATAAATAAACATTAAAAAAAAATGGCTTGAATAATTTTCTTTCTTCTTTGAAAATTTTTTGAATTAAAAAAAAATTTTTTTTATTTGGGAGAGAGAGCACATGTGAGCAGGTGGGGTGGGGGAGGCTGGTGCAGAGAGAGATGCAGAGAGAGAGAGAGAGAGAGAGAGAGAGAGAGAGAGAGAGTGTCAGTCTTAAGCAGGCTCCACACTCAGTACAGAGCCAAATGTGGGGCTTAATCCCACAACCCTGGGATGGTGACCTGACCGAAATCAAAAGTCAGATGCTCAATCGACTGAGCCACCCTGGCACCCTGAAGAATCTGCTTTTTAATAGAAGCAAAGCAGTTAAGCTGGAGACCACTACCTCTGCAGGAAAAACATTACCGGTATTAAGAACTTTGCTACTGGCATGTCAGGTGTCTAATTCAAATTCTGGCTTCAGATTCATACAGACCAACAGAGAGGACCAGGACTTTGATTTTGCAGAAAAGATGCCCTTTTAAGCCCACACTAACATGTGGGCGTGGAACTACAAGTTCCAGGTATCTGTTTCCCAAGGAGAACACACATCAAGACTGAGCGGGCTGGGATGCGAGCTCAGGATGCTTCTGAACAGTGAATGCTCAAATCTGAGACACACAAAACCATCTGAACAAATACAATCCCTTTCCAGAGCCAACCATACCTAATCCACTTGGCAGTGTTAATGCTGCCTCAATTATTGCGGCTCAAGGGTGAATTCACAGTTTCCAAGTGTTTCCAAGTCACCTTGAAATTACAAAAATCATGAAACATTAACAAGGTGAACCTACACTGTGCAAAGCGCTTTTATCTTTTCTAACCATTTCCCTCGCAATCCCTGTAGCTTAGAGGCAAAAGGCTCCATACAGCTTAAATCCCCTCCAGCCAGGCACTGAGCAAGATCTGGCAGATTCTTCCCTCTGACTTCAGCCAGAGCTGATGAGAAAGAGGAGCTTTCATCTTGTGGGACTTTGAGCTCCAAGAGGTGTGAAAGGCTAGAGCCACACAGAAAGAACTTGCTGGAGAAGAAACCTTCCCAGAGGGATGAAGAGAGCTCTGTTAGTACAAGGAACTCCTGGAGCCAGTAGCTGATCCAGCAACAGTCAGCACCTCAGATTTCTCAAGTTAATGAACATTTTAGGCTAGTTTGAATTTGGGGAAAGTGACGCACGTAGCCAAGAATAGCGGCCACATACTTGCAAATACTCATGGACACAATGTAGGGCAAGGGCCAGAGCACTTTAAGGGCGAAGTCACTGGCTTATACTCTCTGGTGACTGGTAGTTCATCATGGTGAACCCATGCCTGTCTGTCCCCTTCATTTAGTGCCACCAAGCCAGAATAGAGCTAAGGGGGAAAGAGCAGGAACATTACATGAATAGCAGAGACATTATGCAACCATGGCCATGACCTACCAACAACTGTGCCGTAAAATAAGGGACACCAGCAACCATGAAAAAGCCAAGTAAGGATGACACTGGATCCAAGCCTGCGGAAAAGAGGGGCTGTTTCAGTTCCTGTCTCAGTTCAGGCTGCTATAACAAAATTCCATAGACTGAGTGGCTTATAAACAACAAAAATGTACTTCTCAGAGTTCTGGAGGAAGCAAGTCTGACACCAGCAGGGTGTCTGTCAGCAGGGTAGGTTCTGGTGAGAGCTCTCTTCCAGAAAGAACAAGCTGGCTCTCTGGCCTCTTCTTCTAAGGGCACTCATCTCATTCATGAAGGCTCCACCCTCATGACCTAACGACCTCCAAAGTCCCCACCTCCATACACTATCCCAACGGGGTTAGATTTCAACATACGAATTTTGGGAGAATACAAATATTGTGTCCATAACAGATCCCCAGCAAGCAAGGGTGACCTTCACCCAATTCACTGCGGACCAACTAAGGGGTCATCCTTCATGAAGTCACTTGACTCCCTTTCCTGCCTGCTGATCTTCAGTGGTGCCGGAGTATCACTCTCTCAGCTACTTAATTAAGGTAGGATGCCAAAGGGTTTGTCTTTAGGAAACTTTAATTCTACTCTATTCTTCTTCTTCTTCTTCTTCTTCTTCTTCTTCTTCTTCTTCTTCTTCTTCTTCTTCTTCTTCTTCAGTTTATTTATTTATTTTGAGAGAGAGAGAGCATGAGCAGGGGAGGGGCAGAGAGAGAGGGAGGGAGAGAATCCCAAGCAGACTCCACACTGTTAGCACAGAGCCCAACATGGGGCTCGATCCCACGAACCGTGAGCTGAAATCAGGAGTCAGACACTCAACTGACTGAGCCACCCAGGCACCCCCCCATTCTTATGGCACCCCTCTCTGATTCTTCACGGTTCTCCTTGTCTCCATCTTCCTTCCCACCTTGCCTCTCTCCCTGACTTCTGTCCTTCTTCATGTAAGTTCCATACTGTTAAAGATAGATGATACCTTCCTACAACTTCCTACAAATGTTTCCCACCCAGCTCAGTATTCATAACCTCCCCTTGTGCACACTGCTTTACAGCCTATAATCAAGTCAGAGCCTCTTACACCACTCCCCCCTGTTGCCTGTCTTGGGCTCTAACTCAGGGACACACTTCTTTTCAAAGAGAATTTGCTATGTGTGGTTCATCATTTCAAGCCTCTTCAAATTAATCTCATTGCTGCAGGGCAATTTCTTGCTTCACTCCAAGAACATTTTTGAAACTATTAGATTAACCCTCGAAAGACAGACTTAAAGGACAGGCTGACAAATCAGAATTAAGGTGAGGTGAGCATACCACTAAGATGGTCAAAAGGCTAGGAGATACATACAGCATACGCTAGAAATTCAAATCAAATCAAATGGCATTCCTTCCCGAGATTCACAGCAAAAAGCATGTCTACCTAAAAAAGAAGGCAGTGGGTTTGCACGACAAGGCTGGCCATGATCTCCACAGGAACAAGACTGGGAAACACAAGTGCCAATGCTGAATTCACTGCAATCGGCAGCACCAACTTCACCACGATTTGTAATCTTGTCATGAGACCCTTAAGTAGGTCATAGCAGGCCTAAAAAAAATATTGACAGCAAGAAAAGTGTGATGGGTGACAATGTGTACATCATCTTGGAGGAAAAGTCAGTATTTTGCTATTCTGACCAAATCTTGACTGCATTAAAATGATGAAATATTTAGGAAGAGAGTGTACAAAAATATCTATTCAAACAGAGAATCTCGAGATATCGCACCATCAGCTAAAATATGTGATGGGTGATGAGGCTTAAGGTGCTGCCTACGTTAAAATGAAAATCCTAAGGGAATGGCTACAAACACCAAATACAATTAAGAAGTTATTTACACAACGAGGCTAATTAAATTTCTAAATCGATCTCTCACATATTTCGACAGTGAGGTCTCACATGAAGGCTGTTCTTGGCTTCCATTTTGGGGGCTGCTTGCTTCACTTTTAAAAAGGGCCTTTTGGTATTCACTGCAAGACACCAAGGTCCTCAGGAAGGATCTTATTCTGAATTCCTCACTACACGATACTGTGTTGCAGTCAGATTCCTGTGCGTTATGTGAACGCCATATAAAACAGCAAGTAAGGCTGTGGCTGGAAGGTAGACTAGACTGTGTTTCCAGCCACAGATTTGAGAGCCTACGTATGATACTTTTACTGTCTCATTCCCCCTGCCCAGTGCCCCCCCCCCTTACCTAGAAAGGAAGGAAAGGTAGACACGGGATGAAAATAAATGCACTGCCTTTCATTCATAGTTTCAAATGAACATTTAAGTATCAGTTGAACAATTTTCTCCAATATATTTTGCTTTCCATAAGGAGAAAACACTCTTATCTCCAAGAGAAACAAAATCTTTTATTATAATATCCCCAAAGGAAAGAAGAAGGGAAGTGTTATAGCACTCATTTATTTAGCTAAACAATGCAAATAAAACTCTCTGCAATTGTTTCTAACTTTAGTTGTTTCTAACTAAATGCATCTACTTCAGCAGTCATAAATCTGAGTAAACAATCCAATGAGATGTTAAGGTATAATTTTAAACCAATTTTTCTATTGCATGTATTCCTGGAAAGCTCAATATAAGGCAAATAATTCCAGAAGAAATACAATATACAGACAGACAAATACAAGAGAATTCAAAGAGAGGGCAAACAAACTTCTCTATCTTTCTAGAGTAGAAAAAAACAGGCTAACAAAAGCAAATATAAAAATGACCATTTCAGGGGCACCTGGGTGGCTCAGTCATTAAGCGTCCGACTTCAGCTCAGGTCATGATCTCATAGCTCGTGGGTTCAAGCCCCGTGTTGGGCTCTGTGCTGACAGCTAGGAGCCTGGAGCCTGCTTCAGACTCTGTACCTCCCTCCCTCTCTGCCCCTCCCCTGCTCGTACTCTGCCTCTCTCTCTCTCTCTCTCAAAAGTAAATAAAACATTAAAAAAATGTTTTTAACGACCATTTCTCTTGTTATCTATCATTTGAGGATTTGAGAAAATGATGAAAAAGCACAAAACTTCAAATTTATAAATGGATTTTGAATACCACCCATCCCATTCCTTAAAACAAAAGGAAGCCAAACAATATAAAAAACAAAACCAAAACAACAACAACAAAAAAAACCAAAACACCTTTGAGAGGATAAAGGCCAACACCTTTTACCCTGATGTACATGCTACATACATCCTGCTAATGAATTCACCAACACTTTTCAAGGTATGCCTTAAATTTCTTTCTGAAATATACACGTGTTTTCTCATCCCCAAACATACCCTCTTTTAGGATGTATCAGTCACAGGGTATCACTGTTTTCCTCACCCTATCAGTTAAGACGGGGCTTCTTTTTCTTGACTGTATGGGTCGTGACTGCTTGACCAGCTTGTGTGGACACAGGATTATTAAGGCAGCTCTGCAGAGGACAAGAACAGGTAGCTGGCACTGGTTCCTAATGTTCACTGCCTCAAATAACACAGTCCTTGGAAATCTTAGCCATTATATTTCAATGTTGGGGGATCAAAAACTTCTTTACACTTAAAAAAAAATTCAATCTTTAAAGAGAACAAGTAAACTCAACATAAAACCTGCATCAGCATTAATGTTTCAGTGTTAAATATAGTACTCAGTGTGACACAATCCCTAGAAGTAGAAGTTTCGATGATAGCATCTAAATTTATAAATCGTGCAATAAAGGAGCACATTTTCAATTCACGGGCTAATCTATTGTGCTTTTGATTGGGTGTGGGTTCTAAGCTCCCTCTCAAACTTTTATTTTTTATTTAAGAGCCTAATATTTTCACTCACTACAAGGGGGGAAGAGAGAGAGAGACAGAGAGGAAGGGAGAGAGAGAAGCTGAGTCATGTGTGTGTGTGTGTGGGAGCAGGAAGGGAGAAGCAGAAAGAAGATGCAAGGTTAAGTCAAGTGGCCAACTGAGAGAACCAAAGTTTTATAATGGACTGGGTAACAATAGAGGAACCAAACAAGACTGCTGAACATACTTCCTCAAACGGCTAATGAGAAATTTTAAGAATCTTTTTAAAGTGATTAAACGTGGAGGGGCGCCTGAGTGGCTCAGTTGGTTAAGCCTCCAACTTCGGCTCAGGTCATGATCTCACCGTTAGTGAGTTCGAGCCCCGAGTCTGGCTCTGTGCTGACAGCTGAGAACCTGGAGCCTACTTCACAATCTGTGTCTCCCCCTCTCTCTCTCTGCCCCTCCTCTGATCACACCCTGTTCCTTGTCAAAAATAATAAAACATTAAAAATTTTTTTTTTAAATAAAGTGATTAAACAAGGAAAAAGGAAGCTGTGTGTGTGCCATCTTTTGAAGCAGGATCCCTGATAGAAAGAAACAAGACCCAGCAGAGCTCTGAGTCCTGCCCATGTTATTCGTCCCAAGAAGTGGTAATGAACAAAAGGAATGAATTGACTAAATCCCGAACACTCTCACTTAAATGCTCTCACTTGGAGAGAAGCTCAATTGGAAGTCCTTAAAAAAAGAAAAAATGTTTGACACTAGAATCCTGTACTTCCCAGGTGCCCCAGGCTTGCCACATTCCAAAATACTAAGCAGAGTTAGGGGCAAGTTAACCAGCAGTGGTGCAGGCTTAGGTTATTAAAAAATGCGTAGAAGGGGTGCAGTTTTGGCTCAGGTCAGGATCTCGTGGTTCACGAGTTTGAGCCCTTCATCAAGCTCTCTGATGATTGGGCTCTGTGCTGTCAGCATGGAGCCTGCTTCGAATCCTCTGCCCCCTCTCTCTGTGCCCCTCCCCTGCTCATGCTCTCTCTCTCCCTTCCTCTCTTTCTCTCTCGAAAAATAAATAAACTTAATAAAAATATATGTAGAAAAGAGAATATCCCAGTAAGGTGACCAACCATCCTGGCTTGGTGGACTAAGAGGTTTTCCTGGGATTTGGCATTTTGAATGCTAAATCTAGGAGAGCTCCAGACATACCAGGATCATTAGTCATCCCAGGTCCAGATCCTCCAGCAAAGACTGTACTCCGGTCCAGCTGACCCCCACTCTCCCTACTCTCATGCCCTTGGATTATGAGTACTGCAGCAAGGCTGACAGCCAGCCCTCAAATTGTACATAGCAATTTGAAAGTCAATTTAGTCTTGGATAAAGTAGAAACAGGATCAGGTACATTCATATCTATTTGATCAGAACAAACAGATACTGTGGAGAGTGGTCTCCATTATGCATGAGTGAGATGAAACAGGGGCAAATTACAGGCTATACTAAAACAAAAAAATTCAAGAAAAAGGTCTCATGTGCAAACTACAGATGTGGAACTAAGACTGTAAGGGACATCACCCTAGAAACCGGACTTTCAGTGAGGGTTTCACATTCATAAAAACTTCCTAAAACTATGAAGTCTGCAAAACAAGTACTCAAAGACTAGATGATAGAACAAAATGCCAAAATGAAAGGAAGATAGCAGAAATAAGGAGAGGCACAGAAAACAAAACAACACTGGGTAGCCAGTAAACAAATTAGAAACAGCAAAGGGTAAAAGATGAAAATCTAATGGCACAGAGTAAAGGTTAGAGATAATCCTGCTGAATGTGGCAGGAAAAGACAAAAACATTAAGTGAAGTAGAGAGAAGGTGACACATGGAGAATCAAGATAATCAAATGTAAGGATGATTGATGTTCTTGAAGTAACACACACACACACACACACACACACACACACACACACACACACGGGGCAAAGAGAAAAGAAGCATTCATATTCAAAAACCAGACCACAAATTAAAAGGAACTGTGATCCATTGTTGGTGGGAATGCAAACTGGTGTAGCCAGTATAAAACACAGCATGGAGTTTTCTCAAAAAATTAAAAATACAATTACCATATGATCTAGTTATTCCACTACTGGGTATTTACCCAAAGAATATGAAAACACTAACTTGAAAAGATACATGCACTTCTATGTTTATTGCAGCATTATTTATAACAGTCAAATTATAAAAGCAACCCAAGTGTCCATCTATAGATGAATGGATACAGAAGAGGTGGTGTATGGATGTATGTGTTTACACGGACATACACACAATGAAATATTACTCAGTCCTACAGTAATCTTACTTCAGGACTATTACTTCGTCCTCACTCCTAAAGAATGAAATTTTGCCATTTGCAACAACATGGATGGATCTAGAGGGTATAATGCTAAGTAAAATAAAGTCAGAGCAAGACAAATACCATATGATTTCACTCACATATGGAATTTAGTAAACAAAGAAAAAAGAGACAATCAAAAAAACAAATAGATTCTTTGTTCTCTACATAGAGAACAAACTGATAGTTACCAGAGGGGGGAGGGGTGGTGAGAGGGCTAAAAGAGGTGAAGGGAATTAAGAGTACATTTATTGTGATGAGCACTAAGTCATGTATAGAACTGTTGAATCACCAGAGGAGTTAAGGTGGCGGAGTAGTAGGGGGACCCTATGTTTGCCTCATTCCTCAAACACAGCTTAAACAAACAAACAAACAAACAAAAACATCAAATCATTCTGAACACCCAAGAAACCATTTTGAGGACTGAGAACTGCACATCTAAAGGGAGAAAATCAGCCACATCATGGAAGGTAGAAACTATGGAGAGTTAATTCAAGGGAGAAAAGAATTGTGGGTGCTGGGGAGGGACGGAGTCCTAATCATGGAAAGAGAGAAAGAGAGAAAACAGCCTGCAGGGGATTGCATTTGAATTGTTGCATCAATACACTATAACCTGAAACAAATACAACACTGGATATTAATTATACTAGAATTAATTTTTTTAAGTTGTATTTATTTATTTTGAGGGAGAGAGAGACAGAGCGAGAGAGAAAGTGCGCAGGCATGTGAGCATGGGCAGGGGGCAGAGAGAGAGAAATGAGAGAAATGAGAGAAACCCAAGCAGGTTACATGCTGTCAGCACAGGGCCGAACACGGGACTCAATCTCACAAACCATGAGATCATGACTGGAGCCAAAATCAAGAGTTGGATGCTTAACAGACTGAGCCACCGAAGCACCCCTGGGATTATTTTTTTTTTAAATAATAAAACTGGAGTACAAAAAATTATAACACACCAAAACCTCTCCAAAATAAAGGAAGAACCAAACCTGCAGATCAAAAGGGCATTCTCATGCCAGGGACAATTTATACATAATGGAAAAGAATTCAAGCAGTAGCTTAAGTTGTTGAAATAAAAGAATAAAAAAATTTTCAGGCATCAAGTATAAAAAGCAAGTTGCCTACTAGAGGCAGAAAGACAATAAAACTAGGCTGACTACAGATACCTTCATAATAATGTTCAATGTCAGGAGATAGTGGGGCCAAGTGTTTACAAAAGGAAACATATGACCCAAGAATATTATATTATTAAATACAGCTAATTTGCAGTTCAAGTATAAAAGCAAAACAGAGGCATTTGCAAACATTTAAAAACTCAGGAAATAGACAATTCATGAGTATTCCCTGAGAATAAACAAACCAAAAAAACTACTTGACCATGAAATCTGTATAAACAAGAGATGAATCAAAATAAAGAATTCAGAAATGGAAAAACTGTGGCAAAAGGACCTGTGGTGAGCACAGAATCTGTTTAAATATAGAACTAAGACTAAACAACTAGGGGATTATGATTGCAGATCAGAGTATGAATGCTCTAAAACCTGAAAAAAGAAAAACGAATTCAAGCAACATAAGGGGCAGTGGGAGGAAGCACCAGTTTGTTCATTCTTCTTGTTTTTTTCACAGGAAGATAATCCCTAATATATAAAATGCTTAAATTTACTTTGTTTAAAAAATTTTTAAGTTGAGGTATAATTATACATAATAAAGTACATAGACCTTAAGTGTACAATTTGATGGGTTTTGACAAATACATATACCTGTTTTACCAATACCCCAGTGAAGATACGGAACACAACAGACATCATCCTAGACAACCAATCACGTCATAGGGAACCACTGTTCTGACTTCTCTCACCAGAGACCAATTTTCCTTGCTCTTGAACATAATATAAATGGATATAATATATGTACTTTCGTGTCTGTCTTCTTTGCTCAATATAATGTCTATGAGAGTCAACCTTGTTGCTGTGTACCTTTACAGTCCCTTCCTTTTTTATTAATGGATACAATTCTATTGTATGGCTGTCCCACATTTTGTTAATGGCAATTGTTTCTAAATACTTACGAACATTCTTGCACAAATCTTTTTGTAGGCACTAGGTTTCATTTCTTGGGAGTTAATATCAGTGGATTACTGAATCCTAAGATCTTAATTTAATTTTTTTTTTAAATTTTATTTATTTTTGAGAGAGACAGAGACAGAATGAGTGGGGGAGGGGTAGAGTGGGGGAGGGGTAGAGAGAGAGGGGGAAGAAAACAGAACCAGAAGCAGGCTCCAGGCTCTGAGCTGTCAGCACAGAGGTTGACTTGGGGTTTGAATTCATGAACTTTGAGATCATGACCTGAGCGGAAGATGGAGGATTACCTGAATGAGTCACCCAGGTGCCCCCTAACATCTTAATTTTGTAAGAAACAATTTCCTACAGCTTCTGTATCACTTTACATTCCCTCCAAGAGTAGAGGAGACTTCCAGTTGTTCCATATCCTCATATAAGCTTTGTATTTTCAGTATTTTAATTCAAGCCATTCTGATGCGTGCATGGTAGTTGTAACATGATGACCCCAACTTAATGGTTCTTAACTCTTCTCCTTACCTTGGAGGCATTATTTTACATATGAATGTTTTTATGATGAAGATACTTATTCAGAAGTTCAAAAATCCCTCCAGTTTCATTTTATTACATGTAATGCTTTATATTCTAAAACAGCATGCACAACATGAACACACTATTCATACCTACCTACCTATCCACTCATTCATTCTTCTAGTCATAAATTTGCAGAGGCTAATTCTCCACAAATAATATTTTCTTTCTGGCAGGTATGATAATTTGGGGATAATTTGTAACTGTCTTCTTTTGTGTTTTTCTACATTCTTTGTATTTTATAAAAGGAGCATGTCCCTTAGTTTAGAATGTTGTGAAGTCATTACTTGTTGTTACAAATGCACAGAGAAGAAAATGGAGGTGAGATCAAAGTCCTTTTGAAAAATTAATTAGCAGGCATATAGACAGATCATCTCTATTTTGGGGACTTTTGACACTTCAAAAACTTTGTAGGGAGGAGGAACAGAAGAGGCTTAGTAGTGATAAATACTAATGTCACCATGCCACACAAATGGATGATGACCAAAGATCGATACGTCAAGTGAAGCCAAGAGCAAACAACTTGTAGATGGCAGTATTGTCACTCTGGTGCCACCACTGGCTGTGGAACTTCAAGTGTTTTCTGGACAGGCTACACCTTATACAGTCACTGAGTATGTATCCTGAAAACCAATACCAGTGGGACCATATTTCTCTTCCAGATGACACAGTAACAACAATGTAAAAATCCAAGCCGAATCTGGGTAATCCTCAATCAGGGAATTAAGTCAAACCCTGTTGGGTTTTATGGAAAGGACGTAACTTTCCTACCAGCTAGAGTTGACTTTAGTCCCTGCTCTTTAGTTACCACCTCTAATGTTGTGTGACAATAAACAGGACAATGTCTACTTCATTGAGTGGGGAATTTTTTTTTTTTTTAAAGCAACATATTATAGACCAATTGGACCAATCAAATGACCTTCTGGGCTTCAGAAATGGTGCCTATCAACAAGTTCTCCCACACAGAGGTATTCATGTCCACTTTAGGCTAGTCCTTCTCCTCTGAGAGGTGGTTTAGTCTCTGCACAACAAAGACTAAATAACAGGAAAGGGATTTAAACAGGGGAAGCAGAACAGAGAAGCTAGGAGTATTAACATTCATATACCAGGACATATTCTATTGCTTCAGGCTCAGTGAATCTCTGAGATCCCCCAGAATCATCATCCATATTGAAACATGCACTTCAAATGCATTCCACACTTAAGTAGTGTAAGTGGTATCAGAACTGTCTCCAACTCTTACATTATTATTTCAGTGAAAAGATATTTACTGATTACATACACTATAAGAAGCCCTGCCACAATTCCTGCTGCAAGGTTGAATTGTCAAGCACTTACTATGCCATGCAGAAAATTGAAGATTTTAAAGAGAATTTCATTTGGGAGTCTTAGAAATGCATAAATCTAGTTTTAAACTGTCATTCTTTCTTTTCCTTTAAAGTAATTTCCTACTTGAAATCTTCTGGTTTTTATATATCATACCCATCCTTAAAGTAACCCTGGAAAAATGAGTGTACAAGGTAAAACTTTCTCTTTACAAAGAATTTCCTGATTCCCAAAGAGCTAAAGACTTGCCCCCCAGGTTACCTCTATATCTAACACTTGTGGACTACATGCAATCCACAGAGTTCTCCTGTTTCCTTAGCACTGTTTTGTTTTTATGAGGATCTTTATTTTTTTTTAAGTTCATTTATTTTGTGAGAGAGAGAGAGAGCATTATGAGAGTGAGTGGGGGATGGGGAAGAGAGAGAATCCCAAGCAGGCTCTGCACTGTCAGCATAGGGCCCAATGTAGGGCTCAATCTCACAAAGTGCAAGATCATGACCTAAGCTGAAATCAAGAGCCAGAGCTGGATGCTCAACCAACTGAGCCACCCAGGCACCCTTCCTTACCGCTATGTTTTACAACAATTATAGCCAACATTTAAGAATGAAGAGTTTTTGCATAAATTAGTTTAATTTCCAGCTTTTCTTGAAAAATAAGAAAATTCTGTTACTCTGGATCCTTATTTCCCAGATTAACAACTTAATTTAACTAACAACTGACCCCTTTAGATGAAAAACATAACCAATTACTCCTATTATTTTCACCTGGTCCTTCCCACTCGTGCGCCAATAAGCATTTGAATTTTTAGCCCTCACCATACATCAGGTGTATTCTACTACAACTACCTTATACATACTGCTGTTTTCATTAATAAAGTATGAGTGAGTTAGGCACAGCTTGAAGCCATCTTGTATGGAGCCCGGTAGCGAGAAAATACTCTCTATATACATACGCTAACCCTATTTAAAGTGAGGTCAAAATATTTCACGGAGAAAATTTAATAAGATCAATATGAAATAACAATATGTGATAAGATAGAAATCCTCCAACAGGATTCTCAAGTGACAGAAGTTAAATTTCTAGTTATTTGCTATCAAATCTTATGATTAGAATTCTATATAAAAACGTCATCAAATTTAAGTGACACAAACAGGGGAAATTATGCCACAGGTAGACTCTGTGCTTTTGGTTTAAAATGTTCAATAATGGGGGTTTGTTTAAACAAATCATGGTGTTCTATACAAAGGAACACTAGCATTAAGAATGATGTTACAGAAGGAAATTTAACTGCATGAGAAATTGATCAAGAAATTGATCACGAAGTAACATTCAGTGAAAGGATCATGTTCTACAACCATATATCCAGTTATTATACATAAATGCATTAAGTATGTGCAATTATATGTATTAGATTCTATAAATGTGCATTTTAAAAGACAAAGTATATACAATGCTTAAAGTAGTTATCTCTGGGTGGCAAATTTAGAAGTAATTATTATTTTATTTTTTACAATTTAACAAAAACCAAGTATTATTTTTTAGTAAGACCGTGATAACATACCCAGTTCAGCCTGAGATACAACTCCAAGTTGAAACCATTAGTTGAGACATCTTATGAACTATTTTCCTTAGATTTTACAGGGAAACACTGATGAACACTGCCGATAAAATCCTTGCAGAGTCTCAAGCACCCATCTGTTGTGACAGGAAGGTCACAGAATGCCCAATTATTATAATTCTTTTCAGGAGAGGTGAGACCCTGAGGTGTAGCTGTCAAAGTAGATAAGAATATACAATTATAGACGTTAAAAAATATATTTCCTCTGACCTCCAGGAAGTGGGAGAAGAGAAGAAAATGGGGTCAGAGTTTATTTCCATATTAGTCAATATGTTTCAACAATTCACAACCTTGAGCAAATTTTAAGTATCAAAATATGGCATAACTCAAAGTATATGAATAGACAACGAATTTTAGGTAAAAGGAGGGTCAATGACAAATCCATCGTTCAATGGATAATGAACAATTTCAAGAAACAAAAAGTTAATTATTCTAAATCACACTACTATGTAACAATAGACCTGAACATTAAAACCCCATCTTCAAATTGCAAGCCCAATGCTCTTTCTACTCTAATACTCTGCTTCTTGTTCCATTTCACCATGGGCATAATACAGGACTCAAAAGACATTTTAGTTATAGTTCCTGTATTCCTATGAACTTTCAATTTGGCGAGGACACTTCCCATTTAGGAGTTTCCTTTCCTTGTCAGTAAAAATGAAGAACCAAACCTCCATGATTTCAGTGACCCTCTCAACCCTAAAATTCTATGATTCAATGGCAAAGAGAAAACATTAACTTGGACCCCAGACTACCCGTCTTTGTACCATATAACCTACTTTCGGAGAGCCCATTGGGTCAAGAGTGCCAGCCTGTGGGCTCATAGAGGAGCACATTGCCAATGTAAAGATTCTCCAGCCCCTAATGGAATGCAAACAAATGGCTGCAAGGTGATAAAGAGTAATAATCTCGGAGGATGTTTATCTCTCATTTTAGTGACCCTCCTCTGCCCCAAGGGCACTCACTGGAACAGACATCACTGTAGTCCAAAGGAATCAATGACCAGGAGATAAACACACTATGTTCCACCCTCAGGCCTTATTTGTCTTAGAACAGGAAGATCACGTCAAAAAAAGTGGTTACTGGACCACAGACATTGAAAAAGTATCAAGAAGTTACCAAACACTACTGATAAAACTCACATCCAAGACAGCAAAGGCATATAAAACTTGTTACATGGGAAAAGGGTAGAAGATGAATATGTGCTAAGTAAAAATTCCACAAATGCCAGGTGACAAAAACTAGAGCAAACATATCAGGGTCTGGGGGGAGGGAGGCATTTAGTTGATAATGCACAATCTATACAAAATAAAATGAATGCTGTCCCACTGCTTGCTATATGAATAACCAATCATCTATGGACAATAATGGCTCTATTAACTCACCTTACTTGACACTCAGTATGTCAGGCATAAGAAGGAAATAAGCAGACATTGTCATCTAGCCAACGAAATAGAGACTTGTACATGTCTTCACCAAAATTCTGTCATTAAATCTTCTTTTTAATAAAAAAAAAAAATCCTTAGCAATAATCTCATTATCCTCCTGAAAAATATATGTTTTACTAGTAAGTCATATTTAATTCTTCTACCCTCAAGAAACTGCTACAAACTAACTCTTAATCACAAAGGATAGGGTCTTAAAAACAGGAACTTACTTGTTTTGATCTGTACACAATGATGCAATGATAACCTAACAACACTCCAATGAGAGGTTACAGTGTAGATAATCAAGACATTGCCTAAAATGTTAAAGATTAAGATCTCTATCAAAAAGGCATTATTCATAAAAGCCATCAATGGAAAAAATGAGGTGTCAGGAAATCATCAATGTTTAACAAATAGGCAGATAAGCCATTCTCACAGAACACAGTCAATTTAAAGAACAAAATAATGCAGAAGAGCAGTTTGTTATCAACCAGTTACAAGCACCAGTAGATCCAAATATCAGGGAGAGAACAGACAACTGTAAAGAGAAGGGATATGAGAATATTTGATTTCGACATGGCTTGTACATAATATTTGAATACCCCTAGATGTCAAGCCAAGTCTGGGTCTCCCAGGAGTTGTAACAAAAGTTCTTAGCTTCCATGGGCTACCTGGGTGGCTCGGTCAGTTAAGCAAGCATCCAGCTCTTGATATCAGCTCAGGTCATAAGATCACAGTTTTGAGAAAATGAGTCAGGCGTCAGGCTCTGCACAGACAGCATGGAGCCTGCTTGGGATTCTCTCTCTCTCTCCCTTCCTCTCCCTCTTCCTCTCCCTCCCTCCCTCTCTCTCTCTCTCCCCCTCAAGCACATGCACACATCCTCTCTTCCTCTCTCTCAAAAATAAATAAACTTTAAAAAAAAGTTCTTAGCATCCATCCTGAAATAAGAATCTTAGATGACATTTAGCAGGCTACATTATTTTGCACTTGAGCCACAGACACTCAGGTTAAAAAGCAGACTTGGTGTAACTAATTAGAAAAAAAAAATTAATAGTAATTATTGTTGTTATTATTAATATTATCAGAGCTGAAGATTCACTTGGATGGCACTATTTAACAGGTTTTATTGAAGTGCTTTGCATATATTATGTCAATTAATGTCATGCATGTCAATTAATCTTCTCAATTCCTCTATGAGGTAAGTATTATTATCAACCCCACTTACAAATAAGGAAACTGAAGCCCAGAGAAGCTAGGTCATTTAGGTAAGATCACACAGTGATTGGAACCTAGGAAGTACGCTCCAGAGTTTGTGATCTTAAACACCACCCACCACCACGGTTTACTGTCTTTGCTTTTTCGTAGGTGGGATTTCTCCCATTCTATCACTACAGCTTCACGAACGGCAAACGGCATGCTAGGTTAGAAACAGATGATGAACTCAGTCACATGGGTTTCACCAACAACCTGTGCACCCTTGGGCACCCCATTCTATTTCCCTAGGCTTCAGATTCTTCATTTGCATAAAGTTTGTTCTTTTTTAGACAATGTTAAATAATATTTTTGTCTAGTGCTCAAACCACACGCATTTGGTCCTTCTACCTTCATCATAACATCCCATAACAAATTTTTTCTCTAGCCCAAACTTCTCCTCTCACTCATGCATCCAAGCATCTACCTGGTATCTCGATTTGGGTCTAATATGTACCTCAAACATACCACGTCCAAAATCCAATTCTTTCATACCACTTGCCCCTTCTCTGGTCCTACCCCATTCCTAAACACCCCACTACACATAGCTCTCTTCTACCAGTACAAGGCCAAAAACATTACAGCCATCCTTGATTCTCTTCTTTCTTCACACTGTGCATCCAGTCCTTCAGCAAACACAAGGATGAATTCTTCAAAATATAACCCAAATTGACCACTGTCATCACACAACTTCCCCCATCTGAGCCCGAGCTCTTCAGAATCTCACCTGGACTGTTTAAACAGCTTCTAACCACCCCACATCACCCCCAAATTTCCTCCCTGCTTCACAGGGCAGCAATCAGTGGGATACTTCTAATACCAGAATTCCTCAAGCTTCACCTCTACTCAGAATCCGCCAGGGGCTTTACCATCCTTCACACCATGCTAATAAAGGGCCAGGTGATACGGTTTCTCACCATCTTCATACACTTATCTCCTGAAATTCTCTGCTTGCTCATTCCACTGGCCACTCCAGTCTCTCTCTGATTCTTCAGTTACACTCAAGCACAACCCCATTTTCTAGTTTTGTACACGGCTCTAAAACACCCTTCCCTCAGACAACTGCATAATCTTCTTACTTAAGGTCCCTGCTCAACTATCACCTTACAAACAAAGGCTTTCCCAACTAGTAGATAAAAATAGTACCTTCCCACTGTCAAGATCTATCCCATTATTCTAACTTACTTTACGGCATTTCCTGTACTCCCCACTCCCTCATAGCCTCATTAAAGTATTACTTCCATGAGCGCTCAGAACTGTTCACTGCTATGAATATACCTACTGGAAGAGTATGTGACACATAGCAGATTCTCAGTAAATACTTATTAAACAAACAAATAATTATCACAATGTGTTATGATGATCATTTGATACTAAATGGTTATCAACAGAGAACAAGGATCAAGCCTTTTTTTTTTTTTTCATCCACACACTCAAAACTTAGCCCTTGCTTAAAAGATAATAACCAGTCAATAATAATTATCAAACATACAGGAGCATTTTTTGTTTTTACCCTGAAACATACTACTTTCCATAACAGAGTAAGAACCAGTAGTTTCAGAAGCCATGTCTCTAAATCTGATAGGCTGGTGAAAGCATGCCATTTTGTTCAAGAGAGCACTGTTGACCAAAAAAGCCCTAACAGACATCAAAAGCACTGCCATCGCAAATGTTACCATTTAAAAGATGAGGGAATATAGGTCAACTGCCGTTTGCCAAAAGTTAAAAAGAGGGTGGGGGAAGGATATTAAAATTCAGGCCTTATAATGTGAAGTTAAGAAAATAACAGCATTTCTTCCATGGAGTAGAAAGAAAGCAAGTTCCCTTTAAGCTACCACTTTTAAGTTTACATTCATGGCATATGGAACTACTGTTCAGGGAGATGACTATTCAACACTCTGTCCCTTGAATAACAACTGTACTTAAAATAAACAGAACGTGTCAACTGAAAACCTACATCTCATTTAAGCTTGTCCTTTTGTTTTTTTGTTGTTGTTGTTGTTTTTTGGGTGGGGCTGTATATACTTGTTATTTGCTAGATTCTAGGAACTTTAATGAGTGGTTTAAAAAAAAAAAAAAGGAAGAAGAAGAAAGAAAGAAACAAAGAAAGAAAAGGCAGGGGCGCCTGAGTGGCTCAAGCGGTTGAACATCTGACTTCGGCTCAGGTCATGATCTCACAATTCATGGGTTCGAGCCCCACGTCAGGCTCTGTGCTGACAGCTCAGAGCCTGGAGCCTGCTTCAGATTCTGTCTCCATCTCTCTCTGCCCCTTCCCTGCTCACGCAGTGCCTCTCTCTCTCTCTCTCTCTCTCTCTCTCTCAAATATAAATAAACGTTAAAATTAAAACATTAAAATGTATGTATGAATAAAATGTATGGCAATAGGTCTGAAGGAAAGCAACAAGTATACTATCTTAAGTTCTTATTCTACATGTGAGGTGGTACATTACTTGAAGGTAAACTGTAAGTTAAAGATGTATACTAAAAACTTAAAGTAGCCATTAAAAAATAATCAACAACAAAAGTTTGGTTGTCAACAACAAAAGTTGATAAGCCAATAGAAAAGATAAAATACAATTATAAAAAAATAGTCAATCCCAAAGAAGACAGAAAAGAGGAAAAGGAATACTCAGTAAGACAAACAGAACACATACAGCAAGATGATAGTTAAAAAATCTAAACATATCAGTAATTACATTAAATGCAAATGGTCTAAACATCCAATTAAAAAGCAGGGATTACCAGATAAAAAAAATCAAGACCTGGGGCACCTGGGTGGCTCAGTTGGTTAAGCGTCCAACTCTTGAATTTGGCTCAGTTCACAATCTCACAATTTGTGAGTTCAAACCCTGTATTGGGCTCTGCACCAACAGTGAGGAGCTTGCTTGGGATTCTGTCTCTCTGTTCCACCTCCATTTATGCTCTCTCTCTCTCTCTCTCAAAATAAGTAAATACACACACACAAAAAATCAAGACCTAATGACATGCTGCTAAAGGAAAACCAATTCACATATAAAGGCACAAGTTAAATTTAACAAAGCAAGATTAACCAAAAGTAAGCTGGAGTACCTATAGTAGTATCAGACAAAGTAGATTTCAGAGCACAAAAATTTAGCATGGATGACGTCATTTCCTAATGATAAAAAGAGTCAATTCAGTCAGAGAATATAACAACACTAAATATTTACCTACTTAAAACAGAGCTTCAAAATTAATTACAGTGAGATGAAGCCAGATATGCTGGAAAGAGTGTGGTGTTTAGAGGCCTACAGACCTAAATCTCAACATTAGCCTAACCACGACTAATTTTGTGATCCAGGGCAAGAGATGAAACCCCTTAGAGCTTCATATCTTCATCTATATTATAAGCATTCTTAAACCTTTATTTGAAGGAGGCAAGATGATTTTTCCTCAACACTTAGCATAATGTCTGATACAGAGGAAGAACTCAAAAATCGTTATGTTCCTCTCCTTTTACTGGTCACTGTGTCTGTTTCAGCATTCCTTCCAAAATGAGAGAACTACCTTCATAAATATGATCTTGCATTTCCCCCCAGAATTTAAAGGAGCCTCTCCTAAGTCTTCAGAGTATTGGTTATCTTTGGACCAGCATTGTTTTTGTTTAAATTTTAAGGGAGGCCTCCAACTGAGACAAAAGGAACGTGAACTATGATGGTAGCTCTGTTACCATCCAATGCTAAGGCCACTCTGTCTATTCCCTGACTTTAAATGAAGTGTACATAAATCAGAACCATCCTAAACTTGGTGTCTACTTTCCCAAAAGCCTTTTAGTATTCTGTTTAATCCACATATGTCATATACTTGACCCTTTAATAACACAATTTGAACTGTGTGGGTCCACTGACAAACAGACTTTTCCCATAAATACAGTACATCATTCTAAATGTATTTTCTCTTCTTTATGATATTCTTAATAACATCTTCTTTTCTCTAGCTTACTTTATTGTAAGAATACAGTATATAATACATATAACATACAAAATATGTGTTTATCGACAATGTTATTTGTAAGGCCAAAAATAGGCTATTAGTTGAGTTCTGAAATCAGAAAAGTTATATGTGGATTTGGGGTTGCATGAGAGAATCAGTGCCCCTAACCTCTGCACTATCCAACAGTCAACTGTGTAACATTAAACTGGTCTAGAAACAAATATTTTTGGGTATTAGACTCCAGCTGGCCGTCCATATTATAAAACAACTATTTATGTAGAAAATTAAATATGGTCATTGATATGAGTGACTTATAAAAGTAGTACTGACAATACTTCTTAAACAAAAGCCAAGTGTTTAAAACAAAGAAAGAAAGAAAGAAAGAAAGAAAGAAAGAAAGAAAGAAAGAAAGAAAGAAAGAAAGAAAGGAGAGCTCCAGTTTCAAGTGCATACTTTTTTCGCAATAAGAAACTGTTCATCTCCATTCTGATTTTTCACGGATTTAAAAATCTAGGTAAAATTTCAGGTTGTCAAGACAAATTCAGATTGCCAAGTATTACTAAAATCCAAATTCTGAAGTTAGAACATCTATGGGTTGATTTTACCTCAGTATTTCAAAATTAGTAATCTCCGATTATGGCATTATACTGATGAATCAGTGAATTGTAAAAATCCATCCTGTGCCAAGACAGACCATTGGGGAAATTCTAAGAGTAAAATATGGCCACTGACCACAGTTTTAAAAAAAGATAGTATTACACGGGGGTACCTGGGTGGCTCAGTCAGTTAAGCATCCAACTCTTGCTTTCGGTTCAGGTCATGATCTCGCAGTCTGTGGGCTCAAACCCTGTGTCAGGTTCCATTCTAAAAGTTCAGAGCCTGCTTGGGATTCTCTCTCTCCCTCTCTCTTTTGTCCTCCCTCACTCACACATGACCTCTCTCTCTCTCGAAATATATAAAATTTTTTAAAAAATAAAAAATATATAAATACATACATAAATAAAAAAATTAAATTTAAATTTTAAAAGCTAGTATTATATATATATATATATATATATATATATATATATATATATATATATATATAAATAATTATAGCAATATTATCCAGCACTTATATATATATAAGTGCTGGATAATATTGCTGTACTATACATTACTATGCTGACCCACAGAACAACTAGTGTACAATAAAAAACTAAGTGTCATTTTTAAGGTTTAGGAAGGTAGGGCAATGGAATAGAAGGAGAGTGGGTGTGAGGTGAGGAAAGTCTTCATGAATGAGTCTGGAATTCCTCATCGCCTTCAGGATGGAAGGTTAAAAACTCTCAGAGAGGTGAGGTAGGACACTTCAGCAGCAGGCTTTACTCATACAATAGAAGGTAAATTTAATGGCACCAGATTAAAAGAAGCCTTGAAGTTTCTGCATACACATTATACTTTCATGAAGGGAAATATCAATGACACTAAATTAGAGATTCTTTTTAAATGACTTCTTTTCTTAAGAGGAGACAGGAAGAGTGAAGAAGAAGTTAGGAAAATACGCAGGCTCCATACTTTTTGATGTTAATTTCTGATATAAGATATCCAAAAATGATTGCAATCATTTTTAGAGAAGCCATTAATAGGTCAGGAAAAGATCAGACAAAAGCATGACATTTTCTAATAGTAAAAAAAATTTAATTTGCACCTGGCTGCAAATGTTTTTTCAATAAAAACTTGAGAGCATGAAGGAGAGAACCTCAGGGGCTGTTCAAACGATAGGTTATTACATGAGATGATTTGATATTGCTATGAAAAATATTCAAGCATTTTTAAAGACCAAAAACAATACTCTTACATATTCCTAAGACTATTATAATTTATTTCTCATAAGGCTTACTTTTAGTTAAAACCTAAGAAAGGGTCTAGCTAGACAGATCCCTATAAATCTATACGTGTATTTAGGGCTCTATATTCATAAGTATGTGTATAGAGAGACATAATTATATAGAAGTACATATATGTAGATATACATTCTTAAGCTCTCTTTTAATATCCAAACCCTAATATTCCTCTTAAAGAAAGCTCTATAAATACATGTTGTGTTCAGAAGAATTTTGAACTTTCAACATTCTTTCTTATTTTCCATTTCTTCTCCCTTTTGGGGCACATAATGTATTACAGATTCCCATGCTATATTTCTTTGAAGTCCATTATAAGGCTATCTTTTTCCAGTGATAGATCACCAGACCTGTTTCCAATGTACCAATTTACCATCTGTATCTCTACGTTCGGTATTAATGCCCTAGTCTCAGCCCCGAACTGTTCTACAAAAAGCTTCACTGCTTCCCACTTACCCACTAGCAATCATGGTTGTTCTTTCCTCATAGAAGCAGCTGGGCTTATATACCCACACCCTTTCACCACTCTCCTTTGATATGTCCTTGCAGTGATTTCACAGTCCCCTCCAATATTATTAAGCTCTTCATCCCTCCCTTCATCAATCTCATTTTATAGTTTTACAAACTAAGGCCCAATACAACATGCATAATTTATGCAACATATACAGTCTGTCCATTTTAGAATCAGTTGACAGAATATACCCATATGATTCCAATTCCTTGTTCTGCTCTCTATCTCACCAAACAGACAGGAGTTAAAAAGGAGTTAAAAAGCCCCCTATCTGGTGTTTATTCATTTCAATTATTGTTATTTCAAAGGACTCCTATATAATGAGATTCAATTCTCTTAACCATTCAAAGCCTAGAGCTAAAAAAAAGCACCGATTCTTACTGACCAGCCATCATTCTGCAAAGGCAATGGCAGGCCATAAACCTTCCTAATTATAGTACAATATTTGGCCACATGCAAGACCCCAGGGTGCTATTTATATCCTACTTCCCAGATCAAGTTCAAGGGTTTGAAGTTCAAGGGAAGGACAAGCAAGGTGCGACAGTCAGAACTCACTGCTGCAGACTGTACCACAAGGCTAAAAACAGGCAAGTAAAAACACCCTTGTTCATCTCATTTTTATGACTTACTCCATGTGCGTATCTTTAAACACATTTTTCTACAAGAAAAAAGAAATCAGTCCACTCATTTCATCCCCATTCTAATCCCTATTACTCAAAAGTCCAAGAAGTAATCCTGACCCCTCTCAGGGAGGAAAGTACCACTAGCTAGTACAACCCAAGGCATCACCTAGATTGTTAATGATAGTTAACAATGACAGTGTCACCAACATCATAATAATAAAGGGCTCTCTGTAAACACTCACCCATACTGAATTTATGCTACACAGTATGAAAATTTGTTTTGACAGTTTAGAATTTTCCTTGCTTTCCCACTCAATGGTATGCATGCAATTACTAAATCTATCCAATCACGTCTATCAGAACCTGTAGGAAGAAAGTCCAAGGTAAAGGCACTGTCAGCCGTATTGTAATCCTCACACCAAGAGTCAATCATTTGGGACGGAACCTGACCCAAGCACCTAGAGGAGGGGTAGAGGAGTGCAAATTGCAAATGAAAATGGGAACTGGCCCCGGTTGCTGGAGAGGCAAACAACACACGTTCAGGGAGTCATCGTCTGAGCTTCGCCAGCATCCTCAATGTGAAGTCTCAAAGCTCTTCTTAGGAAGCACTCCTCTGAAGACCCAGGGACTGATGAACAAATTAACATATTCAGAATAGTGAGGTTCAGAAAATGAATACCCCAATTTCTGAATGGGGTCACAAAATTATGACTCCCCCAGCATTTAGGTCTGGGACTGCAAAACCATAAATTCCCTGGATAGAACTTACTTAATACTGCTTTCCAATTCAAAAATGATGAGATCTATCACTGTATACCTTCATAAGTCTCCATGTATCCCTACAACAACTCACTCCAATTTCCAGAGGAAAGAATCCCCAGTCGGTAATCCCAGCATTAAAATTCTGACCTTGATGGGGCGCCTGGGTGGCTCCCTCGGTTAGGCGTCCGACTTCGGCTCAGGTCATGATCTCACCGTCTGTGAGTTCGAGCCCCGCATCGGGCTCTGTGCTGAGGGCTCAGAGCCTGGAGCCGGCTTCAGATTCTGTATCTCCCTCTCTCTCTGCCCCTCCCCCGTTCATGCTCTGTCTCGCTCTGTCTCAAAAATAAATAAACATTTTTAAAAAATAAAATAAAATTCTGACCTTGTTGCCAAAAACAACACAGAGGTCACACATTTATAAACTGACTTCCAAGTTAAAACCAGAGAACCCAGATGTTCCTCTTTTGTCAACTAGCCTCTCAGCTAGCAATCACTGGCCAAAAAATTCTACAAAATAATAAATACAACTATATATTTTCCAGTTCTTGTGGGTAGAAAAAAGACTTTCATATATCATTGGATTTACCTGCCTCTGCTCCCAAAATCTTTTATATAAGTCATTCACTACATTTTGAATTGGCTCATTTAAAATTTATTCAGAACTTCTCTTCCAAAAACATTGCAGCTCATTTTTGGACAACAATAAAATAGGCGATATTGTCAAAACCCTTGAACTTATTCCAAGAAGGATTAAAATAATTTAAGCTATATATATTATGGGAAGTTAAAATAAATTTCGTTTGTTTAATATAAAGAGAAAATATAAACTAAAGAAACATGAAGCAAAAGCATATATAAGGATGAAAGGAAGAGAAAGCCAGGAGTGGGCCTGATGTCCCAAATGTATTCTGTGCATTTCCATATATTGCAAAAGATGGAACAGATGGAACTTCACACCGTATGTTTAGTACAAAAGATGGAACTGGCTCCAAGCTCTTCTGAAAGAAAGGCAAAGAGGGAAATGGTTGTTGACAAGAACGTCAGTGTCCATAAGCTAAAATGCAAGAGACGGCGAAGGAGAAGCACAATGAGACGTGATGGTGACATCTGAGAAAATGTTTTCCCTCCTCTCTTGAATCCAAGTGTGTTCTGCTAGCTTTGGCTGGGGAGGCGGGCGGGCGGCAGGTGGGGAAGGAATAAGGCAGACGAGATTCCAGCTCTTCAACACTGTTTCAACAGCAGCAGCTCGACTTCGTTTTACATAATTGGCCTCTCTGTAATAAGTTATTTTTAAAAAGGGTTACGTGGCTTTATGATAAACAAACTGACAACCACTGACAGAGTTAGGTCTACAAGATGAGCCACTGAGGCACAGAAGAACAGGTTAGAATTTCTGTGTGTGTGTGTATACAAAATATGTATATATAATTTTTCTACCTTAAGAATAAAATTAAGTTCTCCTGATGTGTGTAGTCCAAACTGTCCCAGGTGCAGTAAGTCATATGGTGCTGGAATTGTGAGGCATCCAGAGAGGAGGGGGGGACTCCCCCCAGGGGGAAGGGCCCATGAAGTGCTTCACTTTTAGCATGGTGTGAATGACAGCAAAGCACCTGGGCCTGGATAAGTGGATTTACAAACAAGATTATACCAGCATAAATGAATTCATTTACAAATGGGCAAACGCTTAAAAAGATTCTTGAGATGAAAACAGAGATTAAGGGTAACACTAATAACAAACACATGCACACAAACAAAAAACGGTAAAACTGACACTTTTGTGGATTTAATCAACCATATGTCCCAGGTAAAAATCAAAGATGTAACTCGATCTGAAGAATAAAAGTGCTAAACAAATCATGCAACACAAGTCTGAAATAATGAAGAAAACTATTTGAAATATGTATTTTATACCCATTATTTTTAATAGTGAACTATGATCTAACTATATTTTGTAGTATTAGGGATCAGCTATTAAACTCAAATATCACAAAAAACTTAGTCCAAAACTCATCTAAGTGAATACTTTAAAATGGGTGCAATACTGTATGTAAATTAAAATTAAAAAAAAAAGCAATGAGGCCAAGGATAATAAAATACTTAGAAATCAATCCTCAAATAGCTATGTCACAAAGAAATAAGCTAAGATTAAAAGCAATGAACTGTATTTAAACACTGCTCTCAATAAAGTGGCATTACTATATTATATGACTAAAGGGGTTATATAGTATTAATAAATATTAAATGATAAAGTTTATTTTACTTTTATCTCTTCCTATAAGAACATTTTTATAAGTGCTTTATATTATGCTTAAAAAGATAAAAACACTTATTTTGGGATTGCAGACTCATTTTCTATCAATGGGGTTTTACTAGTAGAAATAAGCCACTGTATGAACTATATAAAGTAAAAATATCTGGAAAATGTTTGGAAAGGTACTTGGAGAGAAAGAATTCCAGTACCAGTAATGGCATCTTATCTCTGCTCCCACACCCCTGTTGATGTTCCTCTATCTTCATTCCTACCATGGTAAATGTATTTTTATAATATGCAGTCCAGGTAATTTTTTTTTCTTTTTTATAAATCATCAAAACCTCCGTTATAAGGAATAGCAAATACTGCCTTTTCTTTTTCATGAAGGCTCCAAAGCAATAAGAAGTGATGACATAATATAATATGCCTAAATTATTTTCATACTATAAATTACCCAAGCATAATTCAGATTACACTTCATTGGTGACCTTTCATCTAAGCCACCCTACTTGATTAGGATCTCTGCTATGTCTTTTACGCCCTTTCAAATACCTACTATCATGCATGGGGCTTCCATAAACTAAATTTGTCACCTGCTCCCTGTTTCATTAACCCAATCATGAACACATTAAATACTGAGTCCCCTGAGTAAAGGCTTCATGTAACCGATTCTCAGAGCTTCAGTCAGGCAAGAGCCTTGATTACAATTTTGTTTGCTGTCTTACAGAGGACATGGTGAGATAATGAGCAAGAAGACAATGAAGTAAGCTGGACAGAAGAAAGGGAGAGGAGAGGAAAGAAAAAGAAGCCTCTGTACACTGACAGAGGTCAAAGCCTACTTCCGCTTCCTCTTCCCGCATTTGCAAGGATCCCATTGTCCTTTTAACAAGTAAAGACAGGGAGCTACGATTCACAGAAGAGAAGAAAAGCTCTCAAGTCATAGATCAAAACTGAGGGAAAAGCTGACTTGGGCAAAAGGTTAAGCTCCACTGTAAGGAGATCAGAGCTTTCTGCCTCTGATCTGGCCTCTGTTTCAGTAGACTCAGGAGGGTAACCTTGTTTCAACCATTCAGGACATTCAAAGGCAGAAATCACAATAATGTTCTTAAACGCATGTAATCATTTCCTATTTATAAAATTATGCTGCAGCATTTCAGAATTTCTTCAATTCAATGAATATAAAATCATCATGGCAGAATTTAAGAACTTACTCCCTTTCACCTATCAAACCAATGTATGATGATCATCATCATTCTATATTTTCCTTCATTTTCATTTAACGGCAAAAGTGACTTACAATTATTTTACCAACTCTGGATAGAACATAATCAAAGAGAATTTTAGATATACATCCCTGACGAACCAACCCTGTCTCTTCAAAGAAGTCTCTCTACCAAATTTAATAGGGATGGTTGACTAAAGCAATAATTTTTTTGATTAATATAAAAATTAACATAAACATGGACACATCAAAAGAAAATAAAATGAAAGCCATGGGACAGGGATAACGAGCTCTAGAAGTGGAAATGCGGACACTTTCCAATGGCTGTGTCTAAAAGTTTGAGAAATCTTCCTTTTCAGATACTGGCATTTACTCACCTCCCTCGCAGTACGCTGTACAGATATAACCACTCACTACTACTGCTGTCAGAGTCTACACCAACTCCAAATAAGAAGAGAATACATTTAAGAGCCAACAGAAAACGTTAAAGAAATTCTTAAGAGAAACCTTAGAAAATGCCTTTGGTGTAACGGAAAGAATTGATATCATATCCAAGGTCACTGGTGGCTAAAAGGGCTGCCAGCTCCAAGGGAGAATCGATTTTATTTCCAACTCCTTCAAGGAGGAACTACCAAGAAAAAGAATGGATGAGCTTTCATCCTTGATTTTTGAGCCATTTAAAGGCCAAAAGCAAAATCTAACAGGAAAAGAATGGCTTGAGTTTATCAGCTTAAAATGTATTGAGATAACTGCGAATAATTCCTCATGTCCTACTTCACCATGTTTTCCCTTCGTGCGTTCCTTTATTTCACACAAACGAACTTTCCAATATAAAAGAGAAAGGATGGAGTTGAAAACTACTCACTTTTCCCTCCCCACACCTCTCCCCATCATCTTCGGGTGACTTTCCCACCAAGTGATGACGATCACACATGTATAAATCAGCCTTTCCCATAATGACCACTTTGGATGGATTCAAGGCTACAGCCTCCCGGACAAAAAGGACTGCCATCCACCCTTTGGAAAACAGCTGCATCCTGCCCTGCCTGGCTTGCTCAATGCCCTCGAGGACTGCAGAGTTTCCTTCACACGACCACACCAGGCAGTTGCAGAATTAAATCACAGACCTTCACAGTCACGAAGAGAATAACAGCCACACTGGAAAAGACTGTCCCTGAGGGCCAGGTTTTGGTTCATGAGGTAACTCAAGACAGATGCCCAGGAGGAGAGGGGGGGCTCTGGGCCTACAACACACTAGCCTTCATGTCACCTGCTTGCTACCACCCCCATCCTTCCATGTGATACCAAAGACAGTTCAGCACCCAGAAAATTCTTTTAACTTATTTTACTTGATTTTATTTTCAAGGGAGAGGGAGATCATGTGAATGGGGGGTGGGGGCAGAGGGAGGGAGAGAATCTTAGGCACACAGGGATACAGGCCTCAAACCCACGACTCTGGGATCACAACCGGAGTTGAAATCAAAAGTCAGATGCTCGAGACACCCAGGTGCACCCCACCCCTCTGCCCCTGCCAACGCAAATTCTTTATTAGCTCTCTTTGGCCACTTTTGAAAGTCTTAAAAAGAAATACACCAATGTTTTCCTTTTAAAAAAAAAAAAAAAAAGATTGATGAATGTGACTTCGATTCACAGTAGCCTTTCCCAAATTTTATTTTGTGGAAAATATTGTAGAAACATGTTAATAATGTTCCACTCAAATGAAAAATGGGGTACATAATTTTCAAAATGTCAACAGGTTCTTTTGTTGGAGAACTTCCCAGTGTCTTTGTTATGTTAATATTCACTGGGATTCTCCCAGAAGGGAATAAAGTCATGATAGAAACCAGCATCATTTCACATTTTTTACAAACACTATCTTACTTAATCCTTAAAACAGGCATATGCAGTACCTAAAATTATACAGTGTAAAGATGAGGAAGTTGAGGATTAGAGAGATCATGATAATACAACTAGTAAGTAGCAGAGCAGACACCTGAATCCAGATCTGGCTCCAAGATAGGTTTGTATTTTTTTAATCATTCATTCATTTACTCACTCACTTAATAAATATTTACTGATCATAAGACACTCCAAATACGTATTCTGCCCTACTAATATTGATCATTATGACCACCATATTTTTAAAAGTTTTAAACGTACACAAGTTGAAAGAAAAGCACAATGAATATCCATTTCTCCTGCCCTTGAAATTCACTTTGTGTAAACCAAAGTAAGTTTCAAAACGAAAGAAGCACACAAAGGAAGTCATCAAAGTGGGAAAAAGAACCATAAACATTCACAAGACATTCTGAAGGAGCTCTTCGGACTCCAGTAAAAACAAGACTGATTCTTAAATCTTCTATTTGATTCCAAAGCGAAGGCAGTTGTCAATGGGTGTATATTTCGTTAGCGCTTTACACAGCACTTCTTAATGAATATATTGTAATGACCACCAAGAAGTGCTAATATATCCTCATCTCTGCTGTATCTTCAGCACCAAAAACGGTGATACCATGAGAGATGCGTGAGGGTTGACTTTAAACAATTCTATTTGCAAATGCATGCATACACAGAAATACATATTGTATGATTTTAGCTGTGCCCTTCCCGATAGTGCAACAGCTCTCCCTGCCTTTACATCATGGGTACACTCAGGTGTGGATGTGCCATCTGCACACCCTCCCACTAGTGCTCTAGTGGGGGGTGCACTAGACCTCCCACCCCCACCCAAAGACAGAAAGGTTACATGCAGAAAACGAGTAGGATCCACCTAAAAGATATAGAGCAAAGAGGATCCCCCAGTTTAAAATAAATTCCAGAGGTGGACACATCTACAATACCTTCCACTGTGACCAAACCAGTTCAAGAGGAGCCTCAAGACAGAAGCTCCAAGGCTCTCAAACGCCAGGTCTGTGTTTGCCACACACCAGCCTTTCTTTCACAAGCTTCTGGCCTTCCTTTATCTCCCATAACGCAACTGCAGAAATGAAGGGCATTTGCTAACGGGACTCTCTACGATTTCCTGCCTTATCTCCTACTTTTTATTTTTTGTATCTCACTTGCACGCACCCTCTCAAAGAGGTCACAATGAACACAGTCCCTGCTCACGTGTTACAACCTTGCCGTGGTATGACTAGGAGATGTCAAATGTCAGTGTATCTTGGAAAAAGTGGATTTAGAGAGTATCTGTCATATTTTCATTTGTGGGCACCCAAAATGTTGTTCTTCCTCGTCTTTTTTAAGAGGAGGGGGCCATCTTTGACACCTCCCCATACCGTGAATCCTCCCTCACAGCTTGAGTGCAGCCATGAGACCAGGCTCCAGCACTCAGCTGTGAGCTTTGATTTAGAAGTGAACTATATGAAGAAACAAAGACAGGCCCGGGACACACATTTTTCTGGCACAGGTGATACAGCGGTGTGGGTGCTGTGTGGGTCACAGCAGAGGCAGTGTGGCTCTGGAGTTGGTGGCGTTCTCTTGTCAGCCTAGTCCTGTGGGGTAGTTCTAGAAAATGTCCATGGAAATTTAGCCTACAGCATGTTTCTGCATCTTTTCAAATAGTCTATAAAACAGCTAATATCACATAATAAATCCCACTTAAACCAGCTAGGGTGGTTTCTATTATCTGTATCAAAAAAAAAAAAAAACCCTTGGGGCACCTGGGTGGCTCAGTCAGTTAAGTGTCCGACTTCAACTCAGGTTGTGATTTCACAGTTCTTACGTTCGAGTCCCACATCAAGTTCCATGCTCACGATGCAGAGCCTGCTTGGGATTCTCTCTCTCCCTATCCCTCCCTCTCTTTCCCTGCCCCCACCCCCAAAAAATAAATAAATAAACTTGAAAGGGGAAAAAAAAAAAAAAAAACCCTGGCAGATACAGAATTCCTTGGAAAGGAAAGGTTTTAAAACTGCAAAAAGTGCCAACCAATGGAGCAAAAATCTCATAAAGTCAGTTCCACACCACTTCCCACCCCTCCATCTGTATTAATGTGTTTCAATTTAAAAACCTGAATTAATTATTTAATTTACTGTGATAATACAGAATTCCCTCTTGGCCCTAGTACCAGGTGATAAACAGGTGCTTTGCTTTGTTAGACTGGCTCCTATGACAAATGGGGCATTCTGTCAACTACGGGAAGGCAGCTCTTAGGGGTTAACTGTGCCCTGCCCCAGATTCCTATGCTGAAGGCCCAATCTCTCGTATCTCAAAATGTGACTGTATTTGAAGACAGGGCTTTTAAAGAGGCAATTAAGTTAAAGTGAGGTGATTAGGGTATCCTAAGAAAACGGAACCAGGAGACATACAAGGACACCAGGGACACACAAGTACAGGTAAGGCCATGTGAGGATGCAGCAAGAAGGTGGCCATCTGCCAGAAGAAACCTCAGGCCCCAGGAAACACCAACGCTGCTAAAACCTTGACCTTGGATTTCCAGCCTTCAGAAATGTGAAACAATAAACTTGTTATCAAAGCCCCCCCAGGCCGTAATGCTGTGCTATAGCAGGCGAAGCTGACTAATCCAGCAGCAGAGAAAGCATTGATTGGGCGTGCAACCACATAGTAGGCTCTGGCCTTCATTCTACCAGTCACCAGCACGGGGACTTGAGTACCTAGTGAGAACAGCCTGGAACCCATCTCTGCACTCTCCCTTCTCTCACCACATTGCACATATACCGCTGGCCCATTCCTACAACATGCCGAGCTTTTGCTCACATCAGGGTCCATGTGTGGCATGCCTCAGCCTAGGGACGTTTCCCACACTCTGTACATATGGCTCTTTCTTAGCCTCCAACTCCTTAGACTTTGTGTCTTTCTCTGAGAGGATACCCCTGACCGTCGTATCTAAAAGTATTCTTTCTCAGTGCCTTACTTTGAAACTACTTACTATGATACAATGATTATTGTTGCTAACTTGGTATTTCACTGTCTTCCCTAGTAAAACATGAACGCTATAAGGGAGAATACCATGTCTACCCTGGACGTCACTATATTCCCAAAGCCTAGCAAAGTGCAGGGCTCCCAGTGATCTCTCAACAGATATTTGATGAATAAGCTCAGTGAACTGGCTCTCAAATTCTAGTCCACTAAATGGTGCTGGGCTGCCAGCACCTCCTAGGGGGCTTATTATTCCCAGGCTCTAGCCCTGAGACTCTGTTTCAATTGGCCCAGGATGATAACAGTTTAACAAGTTCCCCAGATATTCTCATGCACAGCTGGATTTGGAGCCACTGGACTACATCATCTCCCGGGTACACTCCAAAACTAAAGTCTCTCCATACTTTTGTGTCATGATACTATTTTCCCTCCAACTTATCACATAAACTGTTCTGAGATCAAACAAACGCTGGCCATGGAATCACTAAGGAACAGCCACTGCCATCACCAGGTGATATGATACCAGGCATCCAAAATGGGGCTTCTGACAAAGGATTAAAAACATAAAAAGACTTAAGGGAGTGTCATGGCACTACCCAGATGTCCAAAATGATGACCATCAGATGCCCAGAATAAGCACACACTGCCTCTCACACCTGAGAGTAAAAGCAAATGGCCCAAGATACTTAACTTTGGTTATCTACAGGTAGTGAATTCACGGGTGATTTCACATACTTTCTTTTTATCTCTTTTACAAATCTTACACAATGAACACTATTAAATTTATGACCAGGAAAAAATAAATATGCAACTTTAAAAGAAAAAAAAAAAAAAAAAAAGATTCCTATTCCTGGAATCAAACCGGATACTGCCACGATACCAAACAAAACATTCCAAAATCCTAATGTGGAGAACCTGGCCAGAAAGGCCATGGAGGGAGTGCACCTTCCTGAAGGGTTGGCCAGAGCAACAGAGGCATTCTGAATAGGCAGGAGAGAGGGTATGGGAATGAGTCAACCCGGGAGGTATTCCCAGAGGAGGTACTTCAGCTAAGTCTTAAAGGAATGGAAAATATACTGAGAGAGAAAATAAAGTCTTTTGCATTCTCACTGGGCGATAACCAGAGGGCTAAAAGGGGAAAATGTGTAAATGACATGGTAATGTCCTGGGGCCTGCTGCGAAGCAGCATTACTCACATTACGTGCAGGAAACAGGCAGGGACAGGTTTCCTGACAACTCCTGTAGAACTGATAGGTTTGACTCGCCTCCAGTACCTAAGGGAAAGTAGAAAACTCCCCAGAGAAGGATAGATGTACAAAACATGCCTTCAAAGGCCACCACTTGAAATCTTTGGAAAGTCTTAAAGCCCTGCCACATCACTGCTGTGGAAAACTACAGCAGACACCTATCACAACTCCGGCTGTCCGCTACCACCAGCAGCTTAATTATCAGCATTTTTGGTGAAAGATACAGAGGACTCAGGCGACAGTGCAACTACATCTAGTCTCAGCTCATGAATCACTGCACTTAGATGTCATCTCTAAGCAGATACATAATTATGTACATAGAGAGCCAAGAAAACCATCCATGTCCCACACCATGAGGGAAAGGAAAAATGAACTGAAGGAAAATATAAAAAACTCTAGATCTCTGTTCCTGCATGATACGTTATTCCTGTTTGTTTAATTGCTATTGAGGAGTCAGACAAGGAGAACTGGACTTTTATTATTCAAACACAGCACTGCTGATTAGTAAGAAGAGTGTGACTTCAGTCTTACAACCCCTCTGGGTCAGTTTCTTAACCGTAAAATGGGACGGGTGTCTATGTCCTTCAATGAGTCCTTGAAAAGATCAAATGATGTTAGAAGACCATGCCCTGACCCTGACAGTTCTTTTTTTCCCCAGGTTGCTTGGGTTACATAGCAAGGCAGGGTAGCAGAGTGCTTAAGAGCACTGGCTGTGAGTAGGAATTTCAGGTCCATCCCTTTAGGTATGTGAACATGGGCAAGTTTTTAACCTTGCTAAGCCTCAGTTTCCTCACCTATAGAATAAGGTAATACTATCTATCCCATAAGTTTATTGTGAAATGTTTTTTAAAATAATTCACATAAAGTGCCTGGAACCGTTCCAGACATGTTACAAATACATACAAAATTATTATTATAATTATTACCTTCATCTTAAGCAAGGGGAAGCCCATAAGGCAACCTAAAGAAAAACATGCCTCCCGTGAAAGAAACTTTCCCTGAAAGGAATCCCCACAATGGCCTGAAGGAGACTCACCTTTCTAGAGAGTCCTACTCATCCATGCATCCCCAAGTACCTCCCACCGTGCCCTGAACGTTGTAGGCAATTACACTCTGGTTGAGTTAATGGTCCCAAGATCCTTCTTGCCCTCTGATAGATGCAGGATCTCTATATCTGCATTACTCTCCCAGTGTTACACGAGAGGGTCACTTCTCTGATGACCTAACATGAAAGTACCCCAACGAAACAGTTGAAAACAAAAAAGAGGAATCATATCATATCATATCATATCATATCATATCATATCATATCATATCATCAGGATGATTCCCAACTTCTATCTCTAATTCCACACTTACACAAAATGTGTCTCCTTCAGAGCAGTGAATGTGCTTGACATTTAAAATGCATTCTTGAATAAAATAACAAAATAAAATAAAATAAAATGCACTCTTGAGTACTTTCAATAACAACGACCAGCTATTCTGAACACCTAATGATTATCTGCTGCCTGACATGAATACTGACAGGCAATGAATAAAACAATGAACTTTTGTCATCTGCTGGACAATGGCTCGATACTCTTCTCCTGAGAAGAATGTGTTCTGTTTGGTTATGTAGGCTAAATAATTCACACTTTGCTCATCTTCCCGTTCAGGCAGCCACTTGGCCAATTATTAACGAAAGACACAATTCTTGGTTTCAAGGGGCTCTCAGTCTAATGAGAAAAGCAGCACAGTGTGGTTGTTAAAAGGTATGGCTCTACAGGAAAACCAACATTTCAATATCAGTTCACCTCTTGTTGGAAGACTAAGCAAAACAGCTAAACTTCTATAATTCTCTTATCTGTAAAATGGGGAAAATAGTATCTGCCAGTCTTTTGACTAGGATTAGTGCCCTTGTAAGCAGAAGCCAGAGAGCTAATGAGCTCTCTTTCCACCGTGTGAAGACATGGCAAGAGACAGCCCCTGTAAACCAGGAAGAGGGCTCTCACCAGGAACCTAACCATGCTGGCAAGCTGGTCTCAGTCCTCCAGCTCCCAGACTGTGAGAAATAAATACTTGTCGTTTGAGCCACCCAGTCTATGGTAAGTGGTTATAGCAGCGTGAACTAAGATGAGGACATCATCATCACCACCACCACCACTGTCATCGTCATCATCACCATTATCATCATCATCCATCATCACCATTAGTGGTGGGAGATTTGTGATGACAGAATCACATGTGGGCTAGTGTCAGAGCACAAGTTAAGAGTAGCCACATTAGTGGGAGGAAGCAGAAAACTCCACAGGGAAAGAAATTACTTACTGGAAACAAACAGGCACAGAAGAGGGAACAGGAAAAATAGCAAAGCAAAAATGGCAATTGCCTGAAGGCTTTTTTTTTTTTTTTTTTTTTTTTTTTTTTTTACTAGGAAGGGAGGAAGAGGATTTAGCTGGATGGTCCACACTTCTTTGAATTTTCTTTTGAGTAACTATTAATGCTTACCTCATGCAGAAAAATACTTAAAGCACTGGGTAGAAGACGGTTCACTGCACTGAATTTCTTTCAATCAAACCAACAGGGCTTTGGGTTATATGACAAAGGAAAAAACTGTTCTACAAAGTCATTTTGTTTTCGAAATGGTAACATTGGGCATGATGTGAGTTTACCACAGCCCACAATGGTACCCTCCTCCTAAAATATCTGGCAATTTTGCTGGTATCTGACACTGGCAATGAACGTGATTGCTCTTACACAATTTTTTTCTATTGTCCTCAACCAGTATTATTTACTTCATCAGTACTATTTAGTTCTCGTTCGTTTTTATTTTCTTCCCCGAAAACAGTTTGAAGTACCTTCAGGTCAAGAATTTCTACCTATTATATCTTCTGCAGCCCCTGCCTCACAGAACGTACTTACATATGTCAGAAAAATCAATAAATGTTGACTGAAGGGGAAATATAAGAATTCCTTAGCATCATTAAGGATAGTGTGAAATTTGCCTGACCCTCCAAGATCTAAATTGTGAATCTTTATTATTCTCGCACCCAAAAGCAAAAACAATTTAAAAAATGGTCATACTTCTATTATTTCTTTAACTGGAATCAACTCCAGAATGATTCTAATTCACTAGGAATGTTAATACAAATTGTAAGAGCATTACATTCACAGAGTAGTCTTCAATCTTCTCAAAGAAATTCAAGTAGTTCAAATTCTCTTAAATACTTTTTATTCACAATTACCTGCCAAATTCTTATCTTCATACTGGCATGTCCCTGCCCATAGCAGAAAAAACTACAAGTATGCTAGCTTGAAGAAAATGCACTAGAAGCAGTATGTAATACAGACAGAAATAAACCTAGCGGGGAGTTCCCATCTGAATCCTGTCAAAGGAAGGGTCGAGGCTCACCTCCCAAGTATTAGTTAAAAAGATTAGATTGATGAAAACCCAAATGACTCCTCTTTCTACATGTTTACAGTTTTAGTGGAATTCGACTCTCAGAATCTGAAGCAAATGCATACTTCTTCATCCTGCTCAACTTCCTTGATTATAAACCAATATGAAAATTAATTCCTGACTCATAACCTGCTACAACGCCATTTAGTTTTTCGGAATTTGAAATACCTTCCGTTTTCTTTCTCAAAGGCTCTAACAAAAGTGCTACCATCTTCATTTGCAAAGCTCTAATAAACCATAATAATTCTATACACTCAGGAACTACAAGGAGCTCATAAATTTATTACCTCTTTAGAAATTCTCGTGTGTGAAAAAAACTATCTGTGACCAAATTACCAGCTTGAAAAATAATATAACCATAGTAAGTCAGTCAACAGTCTATTTCTTTTTCATTGAATCTTTCTAACACCTCCACAAGACATTACCTATAATATATAGGCCATTATATATGCCCTTGTGATCCAGATCCCTTATCTGAAACCATGGGGCCAGATGCATTGTGTAATTCAGTATTTTTCCAGGTTTCAAAAAGTAAGTTGGGTTAATCATCATGTTTTACTAACCTTCCCACACAGATGTCCATTCAAGATCAATATTTCTGCAGCAACGTGTATGAATATTATTATCAGCAGGATAGATTAGCTTTTACTCTAAAATGAGTTATGAAAAGATTTAGATTTTAGACATTGGGGGATTTGGGGATAATAGATACATTAGATACAATTCCAATATCAAAAAGCTCATAGTCAAACACAGGGAAGATATTTAATTATCTCTCACGCTCAGTTAAAAAGTCATTGTCATCTCAGCACCAGCTGGCTGGCTGCTGGATCCCAGGCACACAGGGACCCTGTTCTGAACTCGGCAAGAGCACCACCCTCTCCTCAGTCTGTTTCAATTCTGTAGTTGCTAAATTTTAATAACCTAACCTCTCCCCTACAGCTGCAACCTTCCTGGTACTTCAGCGTTCTCCTCTCACCTTGTCAGTTTCCTTGGTAACACCTTTATACCTAGTTAACAATTCTTTATACATTAAAGTATCTCTGTTCAAATAACTAGTGTGGTGACTGTCCCTGATTACACTCTGGCTGATAAACTATCTACAACATGCTATAATAAATATGAGAACACAGACCATGGAATAAAATTCTAACAGTGGGGCCAAGGAAAGATACTAAAGAGCTAATAGTTGAATCAGGACCCCACATGACAAGAAAGAATTCACCCACTAGAAAAAAGGGGGAAAGGAACATTCTGGTAGAAAATACAACAGACAACCACACAGAAAATGCAGAGCCTTCTCATGAAAAGAATTTTTGTAGGGGCGGGAAAGGAGGCCAACCTGGAATACAGGCTTTTGCTGTTACTAAGAAATGTTTTCTGTAGATAGTACAGAGTTACTGAAGACTCACACGCAGTTCCCTATTTGGGATGGAACAGCGCTGACGGTGGTGTAGTGGACAGCTTACAGGGGAAGTACAGAATAGAGGAGAACTTGGAGATCAGTAAGAAAGGTTAATACTAAGACAAAGTCTGTCCCCTAAAGATTTATATAATTTAACAGGAAATGCAGACACAGCTCACCAAATACTGTATCACTAAATATAACTGGTTCCCAAATTTGGCAGCAAACAATGGAATTTCAGCGCACTCCAAAAAGTGGTATGACAACTTTAATTTCGGAACTAAAGATGTTCATTACAAAGTACTTCTACATAGATTCAACCACCCTCTTGCATACACACCCATCACCACAATGAAACTTTTGAGTATGTAAATGTTAGTGGGTCAAATCTTTGCCTTTATTAAAAACAAAAAGAAAGAAAGATCCCTAGAGAAATGAATAGTATACCAGGAATAAACTCTTACAGTTCAAATGAAGTACCCAAATAAATGCAATGACTACTGATTTCTTAAGTTGATTTTCTTTGAACTCCTGGATAATACAATTTTTACTTACTCATATCCTTACATTATCGGTTATTTTATCTTCTTTCTGAAGCTAGATCATAAAATTACTTTGTCAAAGGGAAGTGTCACATGTGACACTTTTCCTATATTCTTCTACAATCTGTCACAGTGAGTAAAAATTCCTAAGACATTTCTTGAATTATATGCCAAAAATACAGTATTCTTAGATATTCATTTAAGGAACTCTAGAACACATACTACATGAAACTATTTTGTTAGAACAGTTCGCAGTAACTTGAGGTGAACAGTGTGATTTATGTACTTTTATATCCCTTGGAAACAAACATAGCATCTCGTTCACATTATGTACATAACATACACTTGCTGATTTGAGCTAACTAGGGAAGAGAATGGAGGGTCTTTAAAATATTTTGAAATCAGATTCTTCATTAATTTAGGATCTGGAAAATCAGAGTTCATAAAGACAAACTAGACTTGGCAAAAATAGTTTACATTTTTGGAACTCATTTTTATATTAAATAGGTTATTTAAAAAAAAAAGACAGATGAGGAAAGCTTAGGACACCTTGGCACCCTTCCACAGATTTGATGATCAAAGACATCTGGATTTTTTGATTATTTACAGAAAATTCCACCCTAAGGCCCACTTGATATTTTCAAAATATGTTTTGCAATATTTGGCCATTCTCCAGGTGGCTGGTTTAATTCACATTTCCCCAAACACTCATCTTATTGGAGAGTTTGATTATTATTCCTGTATGATTATAAATGAGCCTTAAATTCTAGGTAAAGTATGTTCGGTTTTATAAAACAAAATGTTATTATTTTTAATTCATTTTTCATTTAAAATTGAAGTTTAGAACTAACTGCTCATTTGGTCATAAGTCTCATTTCTCTGTCGAAAAATATAGGTAAAAGCTATACATTATATACACGTTTTGTTTTTTAGGAAAAAATACTACATTTAATTATGAGATAACTAAATATAGCATTTCTTAAAGGTTGACAAGCACACGTATTATTTCCATAGCATAAAACAAAGAGAGTCTCATTTGGAGATTCTTTTCTCCAAGGGATCTGTTAAACAGAAGTGTCAAGGTGTGTATGTGAAGTAGTTGGGCATGTTGCCTTTAGAAAAAAAATTTTTAGTTTATTTTTTTATTTTGAAAGAGAGAGAGAGAGGAGGAGAAAGAGAGAAGGGGAGAGGGAGGGAGGGGGAGAGAGAGAGAGAGAGAGAGAGAGAGAGAGAGAGAGAACAAGCAGGGGAGGGGCTGAGAGAGAGGGAAAAGGAGAGAATCCCAAGCAGGTTCCACACTCCACACAGAGCCCAATGAGGACTCAGTCGCACGATGGTGAGATCATGACGTGAGCCAAAATCGTGAGGCAGACCCTCAACTGACTGAGCCACCCAGGCACCCTGACATGTTTGATTTTATTCACTGTGAAGCCAAGATGAAAAAAAAGGGAGAGACAAGTCAATGGGACGGGCAAAGAGCCACTAAATGCCAACCAATATCCAACAAATAAGATTAAGGTCGCTCAGTAGTCAGAAGTTCAAAACCCAAAAGCAATACGCTTTTCTGATTACAGTAACTTTGGGGATAAATCTTTCCTCCATCCCCAACATGACCAACTAAACAGTCAATTAAGTCATGCAAAAAGTGAAAATGGTACACAGGTTGCTAAATATCTTACCAGCAAAAAAATCCAACATATTTGAGATCATTCAGAACATTGAGAACAAAAATGGAATAGTATTCACACCTACACAATGGGAAAAACAAATCACATAAAAGGAAACCAAATTAGAACTGTTTTCCTTTTATACTTCTGATACCATAAACATATTTTAAATATTTACACAAACTAACATGTCCTTTAAAAATATGTTGTTTATAAAACAGAATTATGAATCATTTATACTTTGCGCTAAAGAATGATGGAATGAGTATTTAGAAAAAAATATTTCGTTAATAAATCACTTATAAGTGTTCCATAATGAATTGTGGTACCATGTATCACAGTAACATGTTTTAAATCATGTGTGTAAGAGACTGCCTTCAAAGAGCACCTGTAATTTATTTATATATGTGTGTATATGTGTATTTTTTATCCTTCCAGCTATTTGTCTGTAGTATCAACGCAACATTTTAGGCTGGATGTTGGTACTGGAAATCAATGACTAATACTTATAATTTTCTGCATAACGCTCTCAAATTTTTATCAAGTAGTATTCTTTTTAATACCTTTGGGAAAAAAGAACTGTAATCAATAAACTTAATGACGAAAGGTAGTTAAAAACTGTCAAACAGACTCAGAATAAACGTTAATCACTTTGTGGTAGTTATTCATTAAAAGCATAAGCCAAAGTGAGTGAAATTATGACTATTATATTTATTGAGCACATCTACACAGACATTACACTAATTATTGATAATGTTGACAAATACAGAAAGCTGTTCTCTACTAATGATATATTGAAAGATGATCAACTCAGGACATAGAAGTGTATTTGATCCTTCTTGAAATTTTAGGGCTTTTGGGTATATGAACATAATTTTATCTCTCTTCCAGTTTTAAGAGATGGGAGAAGATTCTTTCTCAGTTGATCTAAATCTGAGCTTTCCTTAAAAAAAAAAGAGTGCCTTTTTTCTCACATTCTGTCCCCAGCTTATCTAATACCATTAGAGCTGCATATTTTCTATTTTTTTTTTAATGTTTATTTATTTGTGAGAGAGAGAGAGTGTGTGAGCAGGTGAGGTGCAGAGAGAGGGGGATAGAGGAAGTGGGCTCTGCCCTGATAGCAGAGAGCTCGACCCGGGGCTTGAACACAAGAGCTGCATGTTTTCTTACATGAAACAGTAATGGTTTACAATTCTCCAGGTAAATACTTCTTCCTCTTATTAACTCATGGCTACTTTTATTATTAAGATCAAACTATTAGGAATAACAGTCTTACTACTTTGGGAGAAACTTAACAAGTACAAGCAGGGCACAGAACGACATGGTGATTTAGGGATAATATACCTAACTAGGCAGGATCATTGTGGATTATCAAAGGAAGGTGATTTAAGAGTCCGTCAGGTTATAACGAAGAAAAACGCTATAACGCGGCTCCAACCTTCTTCCCTGAGACAAGATGGACAAATAGTACCTGACACACTGATATGACCCTATTGCCTGTCCACTTAAGCCAACTGAAAAGACAGGCAAAGACTAGAAATGTCCAAGTAAGGACACACAGGAAATATTTAGCCATACATGCACTTTCCTGCAGAGCCTGGATCTCTGTTCTAAACACATATCATTACCATCATTATGTTTTATTCTATGACAAGATAGCAGGCGGGAAGAATGAGGTAAAATGAAATAATTTCTAAAAATTAAACAAATCCAAGTGAATTCCTATGCATTTGTTTAAAAAAAAAAAAACTGCACAGAAACTGAAGAAGACTTGACTTGCTTGCATTTTGTTTAGATCAGGAACCTAGAAGTTTTACCCGAAGAAAAGCTCAATCTGTTAAAAGTACGTTTACCATCCCCAAAAAAGCACATTTACCACCAAATAATACGATAAAATAAAAATTCATATAATCCTGGGGCACAGCATCCAGTAAAAAGGCCATTAAAAATCCCAATGTACCCTACTTATAAATTATATTACACATAAAATGTACTTTTAAATTTGAGCCATAATACATTCAAGGGCACTGACAAACCACAGCTAGCCCAGAGCTGAACGAGGGTAGAAAGGAGTCCAGACACTTTGTCCTACAAGAAAGAAAAAAAGTTCAGTAGAAACTTTAAGACTACAAAAGAGAAAACACTTCAAGGGTTGACAAAGAGATGTGTCCTTGGTTAAGCTAATTAGCTTCCCTGTGCTTTAGTTTCCTAACTGATAACAAACAGAAATCATAAAAGTACCTACCTCAAAAGTCTGTCATGAAGATTAAATAAACTAAAACAAACACTGTAAGAGTGCCAGGCACAGAAGTGATCTCAACAGGGGCTGGAGACCATTAGTAATGCCATCGTTATTATTTTCTATAGCCTCCAGGTGGCAGAATTAGGAGCAGTGGGGAAATGGAGGTGAAGGAAAACAGATATGGACCGAATATTAACAATAAATCCTACTTTCCTATTTCTAGGATTCCTTACCTCCTTTTTAAGTCTAACTTAGTTGCACTGACTTCAGATAGGTCGGTTTTTAAACTCCTGGGCTTCCTTAGCTAATTAAAATTAAGTTTCTCCTTTTAAAAAAAAAAAATATGTTTTTTTAGTTATTTTGAGAGAGAGAATGAATAAGCAGGGAAGGGAGAGAGAGGGAGAGAGGGAGAGAGGGAGAGAGGGAGAGAGGGAGAGAGGGAGAGAGGGAGAGAGGGAGAGAGGGAGAGAGGGAGAGAGGGAGAGAGGGAGAGAGGCAGAGAGAGGGAGAGAGGGAGAGAGGGAGAGAGGGGGAGAGAGGGGGAGAGAGGGGGAGAGAGGGGGAGAGAGGGAGAGAGGGAGAGAGGGAGAGAGAGGGAGAGAGAGGGAGAGAGGGGGAGAGAGGGGGAGAGAGGGGGAGAGAGGAAGAGAGAGGGGGAGAGAGGGAGAGAGAGGGGGAGAGAGGGGGAGAGAGGGAGAGAGGGAGAGAGGGAAAGAGGGAAAGAGGGAGAGAGGGGGAGAGGGGGAGAGAGAGAATCCCAAGCAAGCTCCACACTGTCAACACAGAGCCCAATGCAGGGCTTGAACCCATGAACCATGAGATCATGACCTGAGACAAAACCAAGAATCTGACGCTTAACCAACTAAGCCACCCAGGCGCCCCTAATATTAAGTTTCTATCAGAAGAGCTAAAGTTAGACCAACTGATTTTCATACACATCATTTACATTTAAAAAATAACACTCTTAACTGACCTAACTGTGGATCAATAAACTTTCTTGAAAATGGGATTTCCGGATAAAATACAGAATGCCCAGTTATACACAGATTTCAGAAAAGTAACACAGAAGTTTTTAGTATAAGTACTCCTCAAACGTTGCAGGGAACAGACTTATACACATTCTTTTTCATTGTTTATCTGAAATTAAAATTCAACTGGGTGTCCTGTACCTTTTATTTGCTAAATCTGGCAACTCTACTTCAAAGGGTAAATGTTAACAAAACTCAAAGGAACCGAAAATGCTTTTTTTTTAAATAAATTTTTTGAGGATCCTTTTCCACTTAGGATGTTTTCTAAGATCCATAAGGAAATGTTGCATATCTGCCACTTCCGTGTTTAAAAGATGTTTCAGAAGATTTTGCTCCCTGACGCACCCTTCAGTCATCTCTCAGATTTCCTGTGCCAGCTTAAATTGCTCAAGAAGAAGTTACAATCAGCCACGGACTTGTGGCAACTTGAAGGACCACCACTTCCCATTCGGCTGAAATGAAGACAGACCTTAGGGTAGACTTTTGTTTTCACCTCTGTTTGGCACAGATAACACAGTTCCTCTGTTCCAGGAATATTTACACAATGAATGTATCCAACTATTTGAGATGACCAGTGTCCCAGAACACACCTTCCGTCATTTTCCTCAGGCTCCACAAAGTCCACGATCACCTGAATACTATAAACTAGGAACTGGTGCAGATAGTGAGGGATTTTGAGGTTTCAACGTTTATACTTTCGTCATTAAAAACTTACACTGTATGGTTGATGGAGTGTGAGAAACGACAAGGCAGATTTAAGTCACTGTTCGAGCTGCTGTTCAACAATATTGAAGAAACTGTAACAGGACACAAATGACCACTGTGGTAGGTTTCTGGAGGGTCTGCCACTAACAGAAATGCCGAGACATGAAGGGGAACGGTGGTGTCATCAACAGCCTTTGCAAGAAGAACTGAAACAGGAAGAACCCTGCGTCAGGGAGGAATGAAGTCCGGCGGACAGTTCAAGGAAGCAGTGAGGTTTGAAGAGCTTCACAGAATGTGGGCAGGCTGTACTACATGACTCAGTTTCCACATGACCATTACTTCTCAGGGATGTAGGGAACAAACAAGACAACCCCTGTGAAAATATTCTGCACACTGTGAAATCTTTAGGAGATGCTGGTCATTGTGGTCATGAATCAAGATGGCCTGGATCCAGGGCTCAGCGTGAGGGCAGAGCCCTCCAGGGAAGTCTGAGATGCAAAGTGCCCCCAGGAGTATTCATTACGCCCTGCACAACAGACCAGGTAGACAAATAAAGGACATCAAAGCTTGACCCTAACATGGGGCTCTTCCAGACAGCCCGCTTGAGGGAAGTCATTTTATCTGGCTGATCTCCGAGACTTATTTTTATCCTTTTCTTATTGTATATATATTTTATCAGCTACCTCAAATGTTTTGTAGACCCTAACAGAAACAAACAAATCTTCATAGCTCCATTTCCTAACGCCGTAAGCACTCTTTACACAGCTGATGTTTAGTACATGTGTATTAAATAAATAACTAACGGCTGTTTTCTTTAAGGGGTCAAAAGAAAGATGCTAATTGAACTTGGGCCTTGAGAAGGAAAGGAGGAAAACTATCTAAGGTACCCTACTTCCAAATGCCAAGACGAAAGGAGGCAGATTACAGAGCAATGGGGCACTCAGCATAGTGCTCACAAGTACAGGCTCCGCAGGAAGATGGACTTGGCTCGGAGCCCTTGCTGCCTCTCTTACCAGCCATGTAACAAATAGGGCAAATTGGTGATCCTCCCTGGGTTTCAGAATCTTCATGTGTCAAATGGGTATCCTAACAACACCTATTGCAGAGGGACATGGGAATTAAATGAAATTATACATGGAGACTTTATGGCATGTCTCTGGCATGAAATAAACACTCAATAAATAGTAGCAGGAAGTAGCAATAATAGCACTAGGAATGAAATACAGAAACATGAAAAACTTCTTTTAAAAACCTATTTCATGACTGGAGTGAGAGGAAATCTAGGCTAATGGAACCATGCTTTGTGAAATGGGAAATACATCATGTCTTACCCTGAAATTCTCATCAATTATACTAATATCAGTAGCAGGAATAACAGTCACCACTACACCTTCATCTGTGGTCCAGAAGTTCAAGAACATGCCAGGTAAGGAAGTTGATAATTCATCAGGAAAGTCAAGGGGAAAGGAAGAATGTGTAGAAATATAGGTGGTGAGCTCTGTGGTACAAAAGCTACTTTTTCCTCCCTCTACTGGGAGATGGTAGAACTGGAAATCCCTCAGCAGGCTGGCATCTCCCATGGAATCAAACATCATAACTGTAGTTTATTACAAAATTGGTTTTTCTTCCTTGTAAGAGACTGGAAAACCCTGCCAAGAATTTATTGTTAAATTAAACATTTAACTAATGGAGATGGGAAGGCACTTAAGGATAGTAGCAACTCCACCTCTCTCTCCTACTCGTAGATTAGATACATTTAGCACATTTAAGGCTCTGAATAAAAAAATAAATAAATAATAAAAAGGAGAGAGAGAGAGAGAGAGAGAGAAGGGAGAGAAAAATACTAACCACCATATCACTTCCTGAGACATTTCAAATTAAAAGCAACTATCTGACATTAGCAGTGTTTTTCATGCATCTGAAAAATAAATAATTTTGTAAACATGGTAAAAATCCTGCTCAGGTGATTTAGTTAGAAATAAATTTGAATTAAGGAAATAGCATTTATTGTGAAATTTATTTAAATAAAAACCACTTTGTTACTTTCAATTCGTTATGGAAATTGTCAATTTGAAGTCCACTGGGTCTGCTTTGTGAACAGATTAAGCACACTTCAAATTAGTACCAATTATAATTAGCATTGATTATATACCAAAATAAATGTTCTAATTTTTATGATGTACTTTTTTTTATAGGTTCATAACACTAATCTTTTTAATAAACCCTTTCTCCATCCACTGCACTAAGGTGGATTTCAAAGTAGCTTAGGCAGAATGATTAGGAATTAGAACTTTATATTAACAAAACTGTAAAGTATTTGAAAATAACTGTATTTGATATGTGAATACCCCCACAACTGTCTCTGGCTTTCACATCATCTCCCCTGGTTTCATTTACAAGCACCCAGAGATTAAGTCATTGGACCCTGGAAGTTCTGTGAGCTGGTTGAAGATAAAAGATTAGAATCTGACAATTCTAGACTTACTAGTGTACTACATGACCTAGTTACTATGACAGATGGAATTAACTTCTATTTCCTAGAGGTTTACATTTAGATGCTGAGTTAACACCTTACTCACAGAAGTCAAATTCCTGGGGACAGTAGGGATCCTTTTTGAGACTAACTGTACAGAGAAAAGTAAAGAAAAAGGTTACCAAGTATCCGAACATCCAGGAAAATGTTTCAATTCCCAAAAGAAGGCCTCAAATCCTCATGTAAAGTTTATTTCTCCTTACATAAATATGATTCTTAAAAAACTTGGTTATCTGTGTACAGAAGAAACAGGTTGAAAGGTAGGATTTATGGCAGAGTTTTCAAAGGTAAAATATAATAACTATATATAACATCAAACCATGTTAGGTGATCGTGCCAATGACCCTGGTTATTATGATAAATTAGATTACTGATTGGCAAAGTTTTTCCCTCTCCACCTTCATGAAAGGGGTATTCTTTCCCTGATCCACTGATGTTAAGCTCAGTAACTGACTTACTTTGACCAATGGAATCAAATCCAGATGTGACACAAGCACCGCTGGGCTAGCCCTCTTGTATCTCTGCTGTCGCCATCAGAAACGCTTCCCTTCGTTTGCTGCCCCTTCATGTTGGGCCCCAGAAGTATTTGTGGAATAGACCTAAGTCTAGTCCACAGGGAGGACCCAAGCCCACGTAGGCATGCAACATTGCCTAGGCCACTCCCAGCCACTTTAAGCCTTGTGTCTTTTTCGTACATCCCACCAGTCTTTGAAAAGTAAGGTATGGCTTTTTAATCTCTAATTTTGTTTACTGATTTCTGAAGGGTTTTTGAAATTGCTCTGTGAGCATCCTGATGGTTTGATTATATGTAAGCATTGGGGGTTAAGAAGGAGTCATGAAGTATTTCTTTAAATGTTACCATGTTAGATATCTTCCATTTGAGGAGAAAAGATTGGAAGATGGCTTTGTGGTAATATCTACATGGCAATTTCTGATGTCACAATGAAGATATTAGACGTATTTTTTCACGGTATAGGATACGAGCAAGAGAACCAATTTGGAGTAAGACAGCCTGCCTCCAAATCCCTGCCTCAACACTTCTTAGCTCTATGGCTTTGTCAGGCTACTCATGCTGGTTATGTTTTAGCTTCTTCATTCTCTCAAGTGCATATAGTTAAGGGGTGCCTGGGGGGCTCAGTCAGTTGAGTGTCTAACTCTTGATTTATGTTCAAGTTATGATCTCATGGTTTGTGGGATCAAGCCCTGTGTTGGGCTCTGTGCTCAGCGTGGGGCCTGCTTGGGATTCTCTCTTTCTCTCTCTCTCTCTGTCTCCCTCTCTCTTTCCCTCTCCAGCTCCTGCATGTGCACTCTCTCAAATAAATAAACATAAAAAAATAAAGTGCATATGGTAATAATACATACTTCTTAGGTCATCGCTTGAAATGATAATGGTGAAATACTCAGCACAAAGCCTGCCACACATGGGAAGTGTTTCCTAAGTGGTAGAATAAAATGGTAGCAAGTCATGACCCTGGGATTTGACATTCATTCTGAATCTGTTACTTCACTCCGTGCAGACATAAAGGAGGGTTTTCTATGAAAATGAGGATTTTCTTTCATTTTCATTATTCAGGTCTTGAAATTTCCTGCACTGGTTTATTTGTGGGATGTGAAGAAAACATGTTCTCAGCCCACAGCTTCATGTGACCGTTTCTTACTGCTAGTCAGCAGTGTGAAACCTGATGAACGTGTATTAACTCAGGGTCTGGTACAACTGTTCAGCGAAGCTAAGCAGACTTTATTTAAAGAAAGTGCTTGTTCTCTTTTTCTGGACACACAACTCATAAGAACTATGCATCACACTGTTAATAGTGGTTTGGGGATGTTTTCCATATAAATGAATTTTCCAGTCAGTTGAAAGTTAATCTTTTCAAATGCTAAACTTCAAAATATTTTCATAGCTTATGATAGAAATTTTATTCAAAGTGTAACTGCCTTAAACAGAGGCAATTTAAACATCTCTAACTTTTTCTTTATGACTGCATCAGTCGGCTATTGCTATATAACATACCATCCCATAACCCAGTGGCTTCAAATAATTTTTATTCATTTTCATTCTCTAGGATGCTGATTGGGAGCGTCCTAGGCAATGTTGCATGCCTACGTGGGCTTGGGTCCTCCCTGTGGAGTAGACTTAGGTCTATTCCACAAATACTTCTTCTGGGGCCCAACGTGAAGGGGCAGCAAACCAAGGGAAGCGTTTCTGATGGCGACAGCAGATACAAGAGGGCTAGCCCAGCGGTGTTTGTGTCACATCTGGATTTGATTCCATTGGTCAAAGTAAGTCAGTTACCGAGCCTAACATCAGTGGAGCAGGGAACCACTTTTTTTTTTTTTTTTTTAAGTTTATTTAGTTATTTATTTTGAGAGAGAGACTGATCATGAGCAGGACAGGGGCAAAGAGAGAAGGAAAGACAGAATCCCAAGCAGGCTCTGTGCTGTCAGCACAGAGCCAGACACAGGGCTTGATCTCACAAACCATGAGATGACCTGAGCCAAAATCAAGAGTTGGGCGCTCATCCAACTGAGCCACCCAGGTGCCCCCTGATCTTGTGTATCTTGAGTATCTTGAGTAAACCCACTCCAAGAGGGGCAGCCAGACATCAGGTCCTTGTTGAAGGAAGGTAAAAGTGAACAGTGCCACTAAAGAGATCTTCTTGCCAAAGGAATAAAGAAACAAACAAGCCTGAATCTAATTACATCTCTAGCTCAAATATCCAATCTACAGGTTCTAGAGGAACAGGTGAAAGGGTAACATACACTGCAAGAAAGCCATCAGCAATAAAACACATCTGAACCTACAAGTGAGTTCATTTTGTCAGCAAGCCAATGGCATGGGGGGGGGGGGGGGTGGGAAACAGCAGCAGGGGAGGGAAGGACAATAATAAATAAAAGTCCTAAGAGACCCAATAATCATTGCAAAATGTGAACTGTGTTTAAATCCTAAATTGGAGCCAGGCAGGGAACATCATCTATAAAACACATTTGTGGGATCACCAGAAATATGGACTAGCTGTTAATACTAACTCTTGAAGTAACTGTTGATTATGTTAGATGTAATGATTAAATGATAATTAGTTTTTAAAAATAGTCCTGGGGATGCGTGGGTGGCTCAGTCAGTTAAGCATCCGACTTTGGCTCAGGTCATGATCTCACATTTCACGAGTTCGAGTCCCACGTTGGGCTCTGTGCTGACAGCTCAGAGTCTGGCACCTGATTCTGTGTCTCCCTCTCTCTCTGCCCCTCTCTCAAAAATAAATAAACATTAAAAAAAAATTTAAATAGTCCTTCTCAGTTAGAAATGCATAGTGAAGAATTTTAAGGTAAAATGACATCATATCTAGGATTTGCCTTAAAATTCTCCAGAAAAACACAAAAAATGACATCATATCTAGGATGCGCCTTAAAATTCTCCAGAAACAGGAAAAGATAAAAAAAGGTAGACAAAATGTGTATAATTCTGAATTTAAAATTCATGTTTATCTTGTCTCTCTTTTCTTTTTCTTTATTTTTAAAATTATAGTTTTGTATTAAGTTTGAGGGAAGTTGTGTTTTCTACAATATCAGAGTCAATGAAACAGAATTTTAAAAAATGGAACTGAGAGCACTAAAATTCATTCATTCAATAGTCATTCAATCGCTGTTTCTCCTTACCAAAGTCAAGGCTGTGGGGATGCAGCGGTGTTAACACACACAGGTCCCTCTTGTTAAAACAGTGGTTGCCCCAAATCTGGCAAATGCCAGCTTCCCCATTAGAATCAGGAATAAAGATGTGGTAACAGGCGCAATCTCCCCAATCAACGCTGGCACGTAAAATGTCAATAAAACCCAGCTCCAGAGTCACATGTAACTGACCCTGACAGGGTTTATGCTGAACCCAGGCCATCCTGCCCAACCTCATTAAATGTTAAGTGTGAAGCACATGAAGGTTAAATATCATTCGAAGATTAGAATGGTGTTTTGTCACAGTTCATGTGGTCAACAGCACCGGGAAAGGGAAACCGAAAGCCCTCAGGAGGATTGGAACATTCCACCACTATCGCCACCACCCCTGGAGAAAAAAAATCCCGAAAGGACACAATTTCAATGAATTAACAATGCAAGCTAAACCCTGGGCAAGAAGGAAGAAAAATCAGACAAATAAAGAGGAAACCCTCAGGATTCTCAGTTCTACATTCTGTGGTGCAGACAGGCAGCTCACCACACCAGGGTTCTGGTAAGCTATTTCATCTTTTGAGTTCCAAGATGCCAGTTTAGACGATGTCAGTTTCCAGCATCACTCCCTCTTTTCAATGCCAAATTTCCACCCATTGAGATCGTTCAGTTTCCTACCTCCAAGGTCTGTGTTAAAAGAGGCTGGATGATATCCTCATGGTTAACATCACACGATGCAGACCTGGATGGCCGAAGACTATCCTGGCTCTGCTAATGAGATGCTCTGTGACCTTAGGAAGATTCCTTAACCTCTCTGTCTCAGTTTCTACATCTATAAAATGGGAATAATAGCAGTGTCTACCACATAGGGTAACTGAAAGGATTAAACATAGTAATGCAATTAAAGAGCTTACAATGATACTTAGTAAATGCTCAATAGTGCTTTTTAAACATTTTCAATGTAAAAGACACACTTGCTTCTAAAAAAAAGAATACAGAACATCACAATTTTTATGCCGTTACACATTAAAAGGATATTTGGGGGGATATACTGAGTTAAATAAAATATGACCAGAATTAATTTCATCTTTTTTACTTTTATGACTTTTGGTAACTTTTTAGTGTGGCTACCAGAAAATTTAAATTGGGGCGCCTGGGTGGTTCAGTCGGTTAAGCATCTGACTTCGACTCAGGTCATGATCTCATGGCTTGTGAGTTCGAGCCCTGCATGGAGCTGTGCTGGCAGCTCAGAGCCTGGAGCCTGCCTCAGATTCTGTGTCTCTCTCTGCCCTACCCCCACTCACACACTGTCTCTGTCTCTCTCAAAAATAAATAAACATTAAAAAATTTTTTTTCTAATAATATGTGTGACTGGCATATTGGACAGGGCTGCTCTAGTAGGTTGATCTTTGGAACCTGAGATCCATCACTTTTCCTCCTTTCCAGAGCTGTAGATTAGATTTACTTGAATTTCACACCCGTGCTACAGGTGATCAATAGAGCAATCTCCACACCCGCCGACTCTCCAGCCCTGAAGAAAGCAGAAGAGATTCACAAGGGTGTTTCTCAGGTCCTTCATCACCTGGAGAAGAAGACTATACCCATTTAAGCCCACCATTAACAATACACAGCCTCCTGAGATTGGAAACAAATAAGAGTGCCTAAATAACACCCAAAATCCTCCCTGTGCCTTCGCAAGGCATCAAGAACCAAAAAGCATCAAAGCTGTAAAGTCCATTTCCTAAGCTTATTGTCTCTTTCGGAGTATCAGTGGAGCAACCTATTTATTCAACCTACCTGTCTCCCTTTCTGACCACCTCCGCCAGCCGCATTGCATTCTGTCTCAGCTGTGTTGTTCTGACTCTCACAATAATCCAACATGCAGGGGAGCACTCCACAAGCTGACTGCTGCTGAAGGTTGTTGTGTGTCATCAATAGAGGCAAGGCCCACTTTCAGGTCTGCTCACACGACATCCGCACCAAGACCGCTTGTGCAATAACTCTGTTTAATGGATGAAGACGCCAGGGGCTGCATGAACTATTTCTTGCCTAACACACTATCCGTATTCACATTCTGCCTCCTCTTCATCCACTACAGAGTATATGCATGCTACACTGGTCTGTGATTTACGGTCTACCATGTAGGAAGCACTATTCTAGGGTTTTCACATTTCATTTTTTAATCCCCTCAACAACGCTCTGAGATATTTTACACTTTCCAGCAGATAAAGATGTTGAAATCCAATTATGTGCCTACAAAACAGCTCTCTGCAGATCTGACATGTGCACACTTTTGATGTCAAGGATCCCAGAACTCTACCCAAGGGAGTGACAGCCTCACTCCACCTAAACAAGAAGAACCTGGGCTCCAGCTTGTCCTTGGACCTGCACAAGGACTTTGGGCCCCAACCGTTGAGTCTCTTGAAAACAACATCTGAAAGCACTTCAAGTGAAAAAGAGTTTCTCCAAAGGCGACTGCACTGTGAAACAGCTAAAGATGACCCTGCCTCAAAAAGACCACAATTTGCATTAAACTTCACTGCCTTTTCTTTTTTAACATGCCCGACAGGCAGCAGTAGATCAGAAAGCCATAATCACTATTCCACTTTTGAAATTGCACTGTCCTCCTTCCCCAAGAAGATGGAATAACATACACAGACAGCAGGCTCCGGGCACCAGTAAATTACACCCCCACACGCCTCAGGATGTCAGAGAGGTACTGCTCTCTCAGTAAGCGTTTGGGAGAAGCTGGGATAGAATGCTGAAATCCCTACCAGCCTAGAAACTCAGTGTCCTGAGGAATCAAACTCCAGTTTAATGACAAAGGATTCACCATTTCTATCTTTTCACATATTGACATTATTATGGAAGATTGGGCACATGCAGAGATAATTACAACAGAGGACAGAAAAGAAAATAAGCCAAACGTGGTGAAGGTATGTTCCTGCATTCTTAAACAGGCAGATAGTTACATTGCTGTTTCAAAGGATGTAAGTGGGTACAATATTATCCAGGAGTTGCTTAATGGTCACCTGGTCATAAATAAACATTAAGCAGTTCTGATCATATATGCTTTCTCTCAAAGCCCCCTTCCACCTCCTACTCCTCACAAATCACTGTTCTTACTAACACTGTGATGAATTCTCTCCAGGCAATGAACTTGTTAAAATTATCACTTAAGCTGGTCTACAAATCATCATTAATCTTCACAGAAATAACCTACCACTTAATATTACAGATTAAAAGTCGTCATACATTTTGGAATGCCTGGGTGGCTCAGTCGGTTAAGAATCCAACTTGGGCTCAGGTCATGATCTCATGGTTTATGGGTTCGAGCCCCTTGTCCAGCTCTGTGCTGAAAGCTCAGAGCCTGGAGATTGCTTCAGATTCTGTGTCTCCCTCTCTCTGCCCTCCCCCACTCACAATCTCAATCTCTCTCTCAAATAAATGAACATTAAAAAATAAATAAAAATAAATAAAAGTCATCACACATTTCAAAAGAGGAAAGAAACATTCTATTAATCTTACCACTTTGGACTCCAGCAGTAGTCATCTCCTGACTGATTCATGTGGACCAATAATTTTAAGAAGCAAGCGTATTTTCTGTGTTTAAACATCGCCGCAGTAGAACTGGTAGCTTGCAAAGATGCTTTTTGTTTTATTTATTTATTTTTTTTTTTTAATTTTTTTTTCAACGTTTTTTATTTATTTTTGGGACAGAGAGAGACAGAGCATGAACGGGGGAGGGGCAGAGAGAGAGGGAGACACAGAATCGGAAACAGGCTCCAGGCTCTGAGCCATCAGCCCAGAGCCTGACGCAGGGCTCGAACTCACGGACCGCGAGATCGTGACCTGGCTGAAGTCAGATGCTTAACCGACTGCGCCACCCAGGCGCCCCTTGATGCTTTTTGTTTTAAATGAGAAACACAGTAGAAGCAAACCTGCCGTTCTTAAGGAAACTCTTATTACTATAATATATCACCTCCAAGACTAGTACAAAAAATCCAGTGACTTTGATCTTAATTTTTAAGGAACAGAATCTCCTATACCCACCTAACATGAAATAAGCTTTATAAAGCTGGTCTTAAAAAAAAAAAAAAAAAAAATTAATGGCTCCGGGAATATACAGAGAAATAAAAAACACAGAACCGTCAAAAATGGTTATTTTTGAAATTTAAAAACTATAAATTCAGTTTCTACCTTAGAAAAACATACTGTACTCACAGTGCGGAGCCTGCTTGGGATTCTCCCTCTCTCTCTTTCTGCCCCTTCCCAGCTTGTGCTGTCTCTTTCCTTGTCAAAATAAATAAATACACATTAAAAAAAAAAAAAAAAAGACTGTTTCATTTACCTGAAGTAGGTAGAAAAACATACTGAAATATCGGCAACTGACTGGGAAATATTTATATAAAAATATACATCAACAGGTTCTTTTAAAAGCGTATTTATGCCATCTTTCTGTAAAATAAGTGTAATTCATTTACTTCCACTAAAATAATTTTCTCCTTGAATGACATTAGTTTGTTATAGGTTAAATTAATAGTTATCACAAGGGGGAAAAATACAAAATTATCAGATCAAGGCTCAGGAATGAGCCACAGGACATTTTCTTCTGTGACGCAGTGACAAGTTAAATAGATGAAGGCAGAGATGAGAAATAAAACTCCATCTCAGCGAGGTCCATTCCTCCTCAACTGAGAGCCATATCAGATGGAGATATTTTAGGTCAAAACATCTTCCAAAGATGCTGAGTTGACACCTGGGAAATCTCTAATCTTTATCTGTTTTACAGCTTAGAAAAGGACACTTTGTAAATGAGACCAGCTTAGTTGTAGCTAACTTGAAAGAAACCAAAACACAGCAACTGTCTATTAAAATAAAACGTATATGTAAGGATTTAAAAATGTGTAGGATAGAAAATGGCAGATTCAGCAACAAACAAAATTCTGAAACTGAAAAATCACCAACTCTTCACTGTGTATTTCAATGATCTTAACAGGAACTTTACTGTGAACTTTTTACAGCTAAAGAATAATTTGCAATTCTGAAAAAAAAAATCCTTCTACTTACTGTTGATCAGGATTCCAATTGTATAGGACAGAATTTAGTCCTATCTTATATAGAGCATGGACAAGTTGGAATCAAAGAAGGCAATACAATAAGCTAGGAGAATTATATTGAATTATCCAGAAATGGACAAAGACTTGCAGTCACGAAAGGAATATAAAAGGCTTAGGAGAGAAGCAGTGTGGGAAGGTAAGGGATTTCAACTGCTATAAGAAATACTTAGTTTAGATTTACTTTAAAATTGAAGGAGAAATGGTGAATAGGACAAAAAGCGAGTCAAACCTCAACATTTTAATCTCTTAAGAGAAAGAATATGTAAGTATGTGACCCAAGACATTTCTTGCAATTATGTGGCTCTATGAATCCCATGGATGGAGAATTCAGCAAACAGTTCACAGAAGTCCTTTTTTTCTCCTAACTGTTGGAGTAGTAACTCCAACAACAAATGGCCTCATTCTTTCCAAAACATGTATAATAATTTGAAATACTTTTATAAAGTTCACTGCTATAGAGAGGGACAAAATAAATCCAAGAAATTTTAAGAAACAAACCATGAAACAAGATTGAACAAGCAAGTTTCATGAATTTAGGTGTATCCAGAAGTGAAAATGCATGGGTATAATTAGGTTTCTCTGAGGCAAGTTCTACAATTAAATAAAATTATGTCTCTGTATGTGTAATTGGAGGGTGGCATTATCTTATCCATCACATGTGTATCATGTACTAATTCTCTCAACTGATTATGTGGCTCTAGAAATTGGGATCACTCTTCACTTGCCTCTTTGTCACAACACCAAGCATTGCCTTATATACAGTTGGTATTCAATAAATAAATAAATGTTTATTCAGACACAAGCAATTCTAATGCTTTTGAATTCCACTCAGTAGCCACGACAACGTTAAATTGTTAGTGAGGTACTCTAGACTGAATGAGATTTGGTGCTGGCCAAACCCAAAGACCAAGATGTAGCTGATTAGTAAAGTACCAGTGAGAAGACCAAGAAAGACCTAAGACATGCCAGCACAGAGATGAGCAACTGAACATTCCCAATGGACCATAGGGCATAGTATTGTGGAATGCACGAACAGAGAGGTGACGGGTATCACAACAGATAAGTAAGTAGTCTGTGTAAGAGAGGGAGATTAGCAGGGTCTCATAGGATAGTATTCAGTCCCAGGAAATGGGGGTGCCTGTCTGTCTATAGAAAGCAGAATACAGGGGCGCCTGGGTGGCGCAGTCGGTTAAGCGTCCGACTTCAGCCAGGTCACGATCTCACGGTCCGTGAGTTCGAGCCCCGCGTCAGGCTCTGGGCTGATGGCTTGGAGCCTGTTTCCGATTCTGTGTCTCCCTCTCTCTCTGCCCCTCCCCCGTTCATGCTCTGTCTCTCTCTGTCCCAAAAATAAATTAAAAAAAAAAAAAGCAGAATACAGAATACCGATACACAATACCAATACAGAATAAATGAAATGCTTATCAGATGGAACGCTCCCAGGCAGGGCATGGGAATGGAACACAGGACCTGGTGACCACAACTAGAGCAAATTCTTGTCCAAAGGAAAAGAGAAATTGAGTCAATAGAAGCCAAGTAACCAACCACAACAGAACACATAGTACAAGAGTTCTGGTACTAAGTCATCAAACCATCAAATTAAGGATTCTTCAACCTCCTTGGCTGGAAGAAAGATGGGTTCCACATCCCAGGGAAAGGTCTGAACATACTGGAAGGTTTAAAAGCTCTAGATAAAGGGATGAGGATTCAGATTGCTACATGAGCCCTCTGTAGGCTAAACATGTTTTGAACATTTTTATAGCGACAAGCTTAGTCATTAAATGCTTTTGCTATTCCCATCACTACTGTTTGTAGTCATCACACAGGTGAATACATGGACATAACATTTTAAAAGTTCTGGGCCTATTAATCCAAGGTCAATAGGTACCACCTAAGCTGAGAACAGCTTTTTAATAACTTGCTTGACTCGTCAGGCTGAGATACAGGAGGAAACACAGAATGCCAGAATAGGTTCCAGTCCTAACGAAGTTCAGGACACCAGACGTTTGCCCACAGGAAGCAGACATGCCTCAGTGGGATTCGAGGCATTCCGCTGTCTACTTCAGCACTGAAATTCTGTTATACAACCAGGGCTTTAAATATTCCGTACCAATAGTATGCCCTCTCAGGAAATATTGTCTCCTCTCCCCCGCTGTGTCTCCAATGTTTCCACACTGCAGTGATTAGAAATGACTTGACTATGTGTAAATGGCAAAATCAAAAGGCATAAGCACTAAAAACTAATCCACATCAAAGATAATCCACCTCCCTCTGCTCCAATTCTCTGAAAATAAATTATTCAACTGCTAAGGGAAATTTTATGTTTTTACTCTATAAATTACATATATATAACAATTAAATTACATATAATTACATTATATATAATTTCCTTTAGTGGTACATAGTCAATATATACATATGCATGCATATATCACACAAGTTGAAGATAAATACTAGATCCAAATTAACATATACCGAACTTTAAATAGTCCCAGAACACTTTACAACACCTAAAAAAGAAGTGCAGATTAAAAGTTCTAAAACTGTCACCATTTACAGCCTAGAAGGGCAAATAAATAATAGTGCACTGAAATATCAGCAGACAGCAGCTCTGATACCAGGTCTTTGGTAGGACCCCCCACACACATGCCTCTCTTTAACAGAAACCCCTTATTCTCTTTAACAGGAAAACACAGGTTATTGTGTTCCTGAACACAACTGATAACTATGTACTTACTTGTTTTTTTGCTCATTCACTGCCTGTCTGCAGTACTTCACTCTCAGTTCCATGAGCTCAAGAAAGGGGACAGTTCTGTTCACCACTAATCAACCATCACTGCACACGGTGGGCCTTCATTTAAAAGTGATAGATCGATTGACCTAATTCATGAACAAACACTACTTTCTTTTAGGTGCACAGACCTTACATCAATCAGAGAAACTTGCCTTTGAAATCAGCCAAGTATGAAGCTGGCCCAGAAACCCCACAGCATGTGCCTAAAAGAAAAGTAATAGATGTGGGGCGCCTGGGTGGCTCAGTCGGTTAAGCGTCCGACTTCGGCTCAGGTCACGATCTCGCAGTCCGTGGGTTCGAGCCCCGCATCGGGCTCTGGGCTGATGGCTCAGAGCCTGGAGCCTGCTTCCGATTCTGTGTCTCCCTCTCTCTCTGCCCTTCCCCCGTTCGTGCTCTGTCTCTCTCTGTCTCAAAAATAAATAAACGTTATAAAAAAAAAATTAAAAAGAAAAAAGAAAAGTAATAGATGCAATTAAATAGACAAGAGGCTAGATGGACAAAAGAGAAGATAAAACTCCCCCTTCGCTCATACTTAGAAATATATTTGGTTTCATTGAGCCAATTAATATATTACTACGGACATGATTATAGGTAAGGTATAAAATTAAGAATCAATGAAAAAATAATGAACAGGTTTTATTTTCATGGAATTATTGCACAAATTAAACACTGATAAATATTTGCACAACGAGGACTCACAAATAGTATTTTATCCTTTTAATTCTAGGCTATTATAATTTTACAGCCATATCTTTATTTTTAGACTCCACAAAATAGTTTAACAAAAATAAATCCTGGCAATGAAAATGAGCTGTGTTTCAAACCTACATATGCCAAACATCATACTTCCTTCCAACTGTGAATAAGGAATATTATGCATGAAGCATTTCATGTATTTTGGCATAGTTACCATTCAGGTATTAGCTAATTTTAATAATTGCTTCACCAAGTTACTATCTCCAAGGAAAAATTACATGTAATTCTACCCAAAGATAAGTTAGTTCTCTAACTACAGAGTTCTCTTGGCTCTATCTACAGCATGTTTTTTTTGAGATCTCTGGCACTCCCCTGAGATTCAATATGGGATTGACATGGGTTTGGACACTGGCTTAACAGTATATCAGGCTATCTATTCCCTTTGACAAGAAGATACAGAGTAGCTATTGAAAGTCAATTTGTCCTCCAAGAGAGGCAAGTGGGCATGGATGCTCCAATTTTTTTTAAGTTATGTATGATGTATGTATGTATGTAGGTAGGTAGGTAGGTAGGTAGGTAGGTAGACAGAGAGAATGTGAGCAAGGGAGGGGCAGAGAGAATCTCAAACAGGCTCCGAGCTGTCAGCACACAGCCCAGCCCAGGGCTTGAACTCATGAAACTGTGAGATCATGAACTGAGCCTAAATCGAGAGTCAGACGCTCTACTGACTGAGCCACCCAGGTGCCCTGGATGCTCTCATTTTTTACTTAAGGTTGAAAACACCCCCTTCTTCCCCCAAGAGCCTGCCTGAAGAACTGCTTCTTTCTTAAGATTCAGCCCAAGGCACCTTTTGGGATGAGCACTGGGTGTTGTATGGAAACCAATTTGACAGTAAATTTCATATATTAAAAAATAAAAAAATAAAAAATAAATAAAAAAAATTAAAAAAAAAAAAAGATTCAGCCCAAGGGCCCCACCTTCGCTCCCATCCCCTCAGAAAGCCTTGTCACAAAAAGACATAGCTTTTCCCTCCTCTTGACTCCCACTTGACATCAAGGATTGCATATATAAAAGTGCAATGGAATTGTTTGTTCACATCTATCTCTCCCCATGAGAATCTGAGCTCAGTGAATTCAAGAACTCTACGACATTCAGTCCTGTATCCTCAGGCCCAGCACATTGTAGACATCCAAATGTTCACCAAAGGCAAAGATGAGGTCAGAAATTGTGATTAGTGAAAACTCATGATTTCTCCCTACCTCTTTCCTTCTCTCTCTCTCTCTGTCTCTCTCTCTCTCTCTTCCACTTTCAGGGCTAAGGGAAGCATTTAAAATAAATTCTTTCCTTAAAGAATGATTTATATTCCAAACTCTGATCTTTGAATTCAGACTTAAATAACCAAGTGAACAAAGCAATACTAAGATGTTTCTATGGAATAGCCATTCATCTATTCTAAGAGTCTCCTAGGAACTGAATTTGGGTGTGCACAAAAGGACTGGGTGGGGTGACACAGTGAGAAGATTTCCACTTTTGGCACCACTTCTAAAGATGAGAATTATAGTCAACAACCCACTGAGAAATGTCATCTACTCAGAATTAACAAGCAATTTTATCACAAGAAGACAGTCCAGTATAAATTCAACTCTACTATCCCAGGATAAGGTCATGCTGGTTTACTATATATTTCACATGCTAGTTAAGAAACTCATCCATAATATAACCCTCAAAATGTCTTTTGAATCAAGATGATGGTGACCCTGCCTATGACACCACAGCTCTGGTCCCCAGAGGGGTGAAATATGTGCTATAAAGAAGAGAGGCTTGATTTTTACACATGGTTGCTTAGCATCAAGTACTTTTATGTCAAAAGACAAATGGCACCAATAAAATAGCTTATTACAAAGGCTACCAATCAGCCCTGGAAAAGTCATGACCCAGTGCCAACTTCCCAAAGCAATTCTCTCAGTTGAATTTGGTATTTATTGTTGTTATGATTTTCCGCACAATGAAATCCCTAAGAACCCCTCTCCCTTGGTATTTTTTAGCTCGAATACCTCACCATCCAACCATATTTTTTGCCTTTCCCACACTGGCAATTACAATCATTTTTCCTTTTGCCCTCAAATAGATCTACAGTTCATTCCTGAAATTTCTACATTTTATACCTGCTGACCAATTTTTCTTAAGGTCTTTGTTCCGGCCTTATCCCTCGCCCTTCCTTTAAAAGCTGATGTTCTGAAGCCTTTCCTGAGATACACACACACACACACACACACACACACACACACACACACACACTCCCAAATAGAGTGGATCGCTCCTTCTACTCCCAAACTCCTTATTCTGGGGCATAGTTACCTGTCTCCCACTGCCTGGCTGAGATTTTTGAGGAAAGGAAATATCCTTGACCACGACATCTAATTGATAGCAGGTCTCAATAAATGCAAGACTAGTGACCAAGTGAATGAGAAACTAGTATGTGGGTGAGGAAAAAAAAGAAAGCTAGAAACACTGTGATGTCTGAAAGCAGGCATAGCATAGTGGTTAAGAGACAAGACTCCAGAGTAAACTTCCAGGGTTCAAACCCCAACCCTGCCATTTTGTAGCTGGCTGGAAAGGTACCAACTTTATGAAATGTTATGAAGAATAACTGAGTTAATGTATGTCAAACATTTAGAAAAGTGCCATTAAATATTCCAAACACTTTGAGTGCTAACGTATCTACAAAATCAATTCAATTTACATAGAACCCTGGACCATTTTAACAAACAAATTATACCCATTTTTCCCCACAGTGTTTTAGGAAAACAGCATGATTAGTTTTTTAAATTGCCAGATCAAAATTCCTAAACTTGGAGAGCAAATGCAAAGAGCAAGGTGGAACTTTTCTAACAAGACTATAGGTGCAGAGGTATTGAAAAATGAATGAGAGCTTGAACCCAGAGAAGTCATAATGACAAATTCACAGCACCACATTCCTCCCTTTTTAGTCTTAGCCTCAGGCTCCTGGGAGCCAAGAAGTAAAAACCAAAGGACCATCCTTTGGCCTCAGCAGGAGGCCTATTTAGCCAGGAGAGTCAGACCTGCAGAATATTTGGTCTTGGCCCTTTTTTAAACCAAAGTTTTGAGATATCTGGATGGCTCAGTTGGTCGGGCAACTCAAAGTCAGTTGATTGTGGCTCAGGTCATGATTTCACAGTTCATGAGTTCAAGCCCTGCATCAGACTCTGCAACAATAGTGCAGAACTTGCTTGAGATTCTCTCTCTCCCTGTCTCTCTGCCCCAACCCTGCTCGTACTTTCTCAATCTCTCAATCTTTCAATCTCTCTCTCTCTCTCTCTCTCTCTCTCTCTCTCTCTCAACAAAGAAACAAACTTAAAAAAAAAAGACCACCCCAAAAATCAGATGTTCAGTCTTAGGGCAGGGTAGATTGGTAAAAGATGATCCATAATAGTATTACAACATGATAAACCCATGACTGCTCTTACCCTAAGAATAGCCCAAAAAATCTTTCCCTTTTTCTGAAACCCAGGACCCAGTCCTACCTATTCCTTTGGGACCCAGCTCTTCAAAGACTGCCTAAATCCAATCTCCAGCATCCCATGCTCTCCTCTCCTCTCCTCTCTCTGCCACTGTTGTAGGCGGGTTCCTCAGGAAAATTCAATCTGAATTTTTTCCTAGAATCGTGGTCATTAGAGAACAGGGGTTAGGTAGGTTAATGCTCTCTCCATCTTATAATGGTACTTCCACAACAGATGTGTTATTGCTACTGTGTGTTCTGGAATATGAATCATAACATGTAGCAATTATTACTGAATTACTTTTAAGTACACCACTGAAACAGAATGCCTCATTAACCAGTCATGCGCTCCACATTCGCAAACTAATCATTAGAGTAGGGCACTACAAGAAGAAGTGGGGGGGGGGGGGGGGGAATTCCCAACTCAGGACCTTTACAGCTTTTTTGCACATAATTGCAGGCCATGACTTGCGAAATGTGGCTCTCTGATTGCAAAGGAAGCACCAAAATTCAAAATTAACCTTGACTGCTACCAAACTCTGAGAATCAGTCATCAGAAGAAATCTTCTTTGGAGCACCTGGGTGGCTCAGTCGGTTAAGCATCGGACTCTTGATTTCAGCTCAGGTCATGATCCCATGGTTTAAGACATGGAGCCCATGTCAGACTCTATGCTGACAATATGGAGCCTGCTTGGGATTCTCTCTACACTTCTCCCCCTTCAAACTCTCTCTCTCAAAATAATAAATAAACAAACAAAAAAAGGAATTTACTTCTCTCTTAAAAAAAAAAATAGAAATCTGCTTTTCCGCCTTACACTAGACGGCATAATTTAGAATGAACAAGTATAAAATACTACTTGTTAAGAGAAAAATATCAAAATGACCTCCTGTGCTTTAAATTTCTGCTAAGGAATACAGAAAGAATATAAAAAGTAGAAGGCAGAAGTTTTAAAATGCTTATAATCTAAACAGACTAAAAAGTAAGTTTGGAAAGATATAAGGTAGTATATAATTAACCGATGCTAAATGGTGTGAGATCAATAATAAGCATTAAACGGGCTTATTTACTAAACAAGGGTGTTATCAATAATGTTGGAGGTGGTAGGTTCAAGAATAACCATTAGGAATGAAGAAAGGGATTAAAGCACCATTTAAGATTATCCCCTAGAGATTATTTTAATAATCTTCTGGGATCATTAAAAAACGGAAAAATATTCGTCATTATCAGAAACATGTCAGAAATCATATTGAGGACATTATTCTGGTTTTATATCCAAGGACAAAACCTCCTAGTCTCTATCACCTTGCATGGTGATCTGAAACAAGGTTAGGTTAACTCAAAAGTGTTTTTCCTTATTTCCTAGGTTTTACATATTTTCAACTTTTCTCTAAGGTATGAAAAATTACAAGAAAGAACATAACAATAAGTTTAGAAAAACAAACTGAAAAATTAATGTGAAAATCTAAAACTCTTCTAATATAAAACATACATTAAAAAAAAAAAAGTGGATACCAACTAACCATGAGAGAAGCTGGGTAATGGATATATAGAATCTCTATGAATTACTTTTACAACTCTTACTAGTGTATAGTTATCTAAAATTGTTTTTTTTTAATCACCATGAAAGCAAAGTTAAAATGCAAATATTATAAATGTATGCATTAACTTGAATAACCATGGCAAAGTTGAAAATGCTGTAGTAAGCCTCCTTGATGCAAAAGCATAAAGCCACCAAATTCTCAAGTAAGTTTCTTATAAGCTTTATCGTTATATGAAGGATGGGAAAACACATAATGGACAATGGACTCTGCAGCAGATTCCATCTGGCAGTTCCCAACTGCTATGGTCTGAATGTTTGTGTCCCTGCAGAATTCAAATATTGAATCCTAATCCCCCAGGTGATGGTATTAGGAGGTGATTAGGTCAGGAGAGTGAGTCGTAATGAATGAGATCAGCGCCCTTATAAAACAAGGCCAGGGAAAACGCCCTTGCTCCTCCCACCATGTGAGGACAGTGAGAAGACAATTGTCTATGAACCAGAAAGTGGGTGTCACCAGACGCCTAATCTGCCAGCACCTTGGTCTTGGACTTCCCCAGCCTCCAGAATGTGAGCAATAAATGTCTGTTGTTTATAAACCACCCAGTTTCTGGTATTTTATTAGAGCAGCCCGGGACAGATTAAGATATGTATGCAGTCTTCAGCCAGAGAAGACAGCCCAACATTCAGGTACAGCACTGGGAGGTGTATTTCTGAACCATGGAACCTAAAAGAACATGGTACCATCAGGTGTAGATGGATACAAGTCCTGTACACAGTAAATGTCCCTTTCTTTTAGGCAGGTTTCTGATAAAAGCTGTTTGCCAGCTTTTGCCAGCCATTGTTCTGGCAATGTTTTGTTTTATAAATTACTTGGCAACATTTGGCTAAATCCATAAAGAAATTTTAAGTATCATGTATTGGTCATCGATCATTTCCATAAAAGCCTAATAACTATACTAAACTTTTAAAGAGTTAATTTAATTAAAATTAAATTCAACAGATATTTATTGACTCTTTATTATATATGAGGCATTAAACTAAGACCTGATAAGCCCATTTATACAAGGCTCTATGTTCAAATACTTCACAATCAAATAAGGGAAAGGAAAGAGAAGACACATATAAATAGCCTCTGTCTGGGACAGAATTGGTTCCCTCCGCTCCCCACCCAATTCATATGTTGAAGTACTAACCCCCAGTACCTTAGAATATGACTATATTTGGAGAAAGCCTTCAAAGAGGATATTAAGCTTAAATGATGTCATATGGGTGGGCCCTTATCCAATCTGACTGGTGTCCTTCTAAGAAGAGGAAGAGATAGCAGGGAGGTATGTGTACAGGAAAAGGCCATGTGAGGACACAAACATAAGTCTGCTAGTCAAAAAGAGAGGCCTCAGGAGAAACTAAACCTGCTGACATCTTGATCTTGGACTTCCAACCTCCCAAACTGCGAGAAAATAAATTTCTGTAGTTTAAGTCACCCACTCTGTGGTATTTTGTTATGGTAGCCCTAGCCAACTGATACAGCTACTCTTTGGCGGAAGTCACGATACATACCATAAAAGGAAAGTTATAGTTTATTTAATCAAAGGTATCAAGAAAGCCTTCATGGAAGAAGCCTAGGATGGCTGGGTGGAATTCTGACAACTGAAGGTGCAGGAAGAATGCAGAAATCATTACAGGAATGGGCCAAGATCTCAGGGTGGCAAGTAGACTCTTTGGCAAGTAGCCAGTTGCCCAGGTTGGTCATGTCCTCATTTCCTGTGGCCAAGGAAATAAGACCCTTTTAAAGCCATACAGCAAGGGCTCTGAATGTCAGGTCCTGAATTTGGTAGAGGCAAGACTGCAAATAAAAAAGAAATTATCAATTATACAGTCTTTAACTGCAACAGGAAGGACTATTTCAGAATATGGAGAAGCGTCATATATAGGGCAATGAAGCAAATGAAGTGTCTTAGCTTTTCTTTTTAAAAAAAAAAAACACATACACACTAATGTTCTAAGTATAATTAATTGTAAAAATTCTAAGACTAGTATGATACAAACACTTCTGAAATTACATGCTTAGATACAGTGATATGATTTCACTGCAAGCTAGTCTGAATTCTGAGGAACTTACAAAAATAAATGCTACTCTCTAAAAAAAAGGATACCATCCTGAATATCCAAATTCATGTTCATTCCATAATACCTTAGGTATCACGCCCAACTCTGGAGTGATACATATCCTTCTAGGAAACTGAACAGAAAGTGATGGAAATCAACAAATCCCTCATTTGAAGCCTCCTATGTCTCTAAGCTTGATAGTACAAGTCAAGGAGACACCCACTCTCCCTCTGAATTGACATTTCTACCTCAGTTAATAAATGAGAATATTTTACAGCATTAATTACACTAGTTATTATTAGACCATTGAGGATACTGTTAGATCACTCTCTTGGCAACATTTATTTATACTCCCTTAATTTGCAGACCCCAGTGAAACTTAGATAATTAAAAGGGCATTTAAAAACTTAAGTCATGTAAAGCACACTAGCCAAACATGTAGGTTTCCACAGATATCAAAATACACTAAAAACCCATTTCAGGAGCTGACCTTTAATTACATTCTTTCTGTTTATTGCAGACAAATGTCAAAATGCCCACGTGATTGCATTTCAATGCCAATGAAAATCCAACAATTGTTAAAGAAACCATGAAAATGGATGCAATAATCCTGCCTCTTACGGACATAATCTAGTAGAATGTAGGGGATTTTAATTTGCAGTAAATAAAGCCAGACTCCTTATTTCTAAATGCTGCTAAGGACCAGGGATGTGTTTACCCCAGTTTTATTTATTGAGGGAGGAGAAAAGTAAACAAAATATATCCCAGTTCTAATCCCATTTCAAAAGATTGATATGAGAAGAAAGCGCTTTGCCTCTCTTGAAGGATTTCTCTCGATAAGAGAAGTTTCTTTCCTTTAGGCCACATGGTGACTTCCCAGTTGCATGGCTAGGAGGCTAGGGTTTCCCCAGTACAGCAGAATGGGCAGACTGGCACCCACGAGCACTCCAGCAGTAGCTCCAAACAGCCCGCCTCTCAATGCCATTTCCCCAAGCAAATGAAAAACAGGCGTGAGAAATAGGGGGGCCGTTCTCAAACCGCCATAAACACAAGATCAAAGATCCCTACTGATCACACATCTTTGCTCCAATTAGGATTGAAGTAGCACTGAGGGGTAGACCCGTGGCCAACTCAATTTCTCTGCAGCTCCAAATGACACACAGAGGAGGAAAATTTTTTTAAATATAAAAATCAAGACTTCTTTTGAAGAAAATGCTATATAAAGTCAAGCAATCCAACTGTCACATAAATGGTACCAGCCCTCATGATAGAAACTCCCGGCCCACCTGCTCTCTCAAGGTAAAACTAGTGAACTAAAAATAAGAATGTATTGATTTTTAGGGATACTGTGTCTCAGCAAAAAAGGAAGGTCCTTGGGTTTTAAGAAAGTTTAGGGAGGCTAGTTACTGAACAAATGCTACGTATTTGTGAGCAACCAGGGTGTACTTCTATATATAGGACCATTTTTCTGTTAAGCTACAGTAAAATCATCTTTAAACCCAGCATTGCATCCAGAAGCAAAGTCATCTGTGGATGCCCTCCCAGAGAAGCCAAAGAACTGCCCAACATGAATACAAACCTCCAAGTCTCCTGATACTGATTGGTTTCATTTCATTAAAACGTAAGTTTCTGGGGCGCCTGGGTGGCTCAGTCGGTTGGGCGTCCGACTTCGGCTCAGGTCATGATCTCGCAGTCCGTGAGTTCGAGCCCCGCGTCGGGCTCTGTGCTGACAGCTCAGAGCCTGGAGCCTGCTTCATATTCTGTGTCTCCCTCTCTCTGACCCTCCCCTGTTCATGCTCTGTCTCTTCCTGTCTCAAAAATAAATAAACGTTAAAAAAAAAAAAATTAAAAAAAAAAACGTAAAATACACACACACACACACACACACACACACACACAGATAACGCCAATAAAGGTAAAACAAAAAACAAAAAAACCCTTTAAATACTAAAGTATCTTGACCCAAAACATTGTTAACACAGACCTCAATTATGATTAGAATAAAAGTCCAAGGAAATGAGTATCTCGTTCTGGTTTTTGCAGTGGCATGCACCTCATATGTCTATCTACACACATTCCACATTCTGTGCATTGAGTCCCACCCATCCATCTCAGTGTCTCAGTCTTCAAAGACATGATGAGACTGTAATATGCTGAGATACTAACTTAAATGGGGTAGGGAACATTTTTGTGTTATTACCCGTTTTGGGGCCCTGACATTGGGCCTGTCCAGGGACGAGCATGTGGCAAACAGGATCTTCAGGCCGCTTTCATCAGCAGATGGGGCAGGGAAAAGGTCACACCTCACAACCATCACACATAGTGGGGGTCATCCAGAAATCTCTCAGCCAAGAAGACGGAGGCCCTGTTTTCAGGGGCAACTTCATCTCTGCTTGGTGTGACTTCCTCATTCCACCCTTTCAAATCAGGTACTTCCCACTGCCATGTTTCTGACACTCACACTATGTACACAGCACCCACCACTCGGGGAAACTGGACAGGTGGTCAGCCGGAGGCGGCATGCAGCTCACGTGCTGTACAAGGAGCTGCCCCACAGGGTTCGTTTGACCTACCTCTCCATGGTGAAAGGCACAGACACATGCCTGCACCTTCCCCATCCAGATGCACCCACACCTCAGCAGAGAATTCTCACCTATGTCCCATCTATTCCTCTCCTGCAAGTCCCTCTCGCCCTTTTGACATCCACCCTCGGGTCTTTCCATAGCGCAGTACAGAATATTCAGGGGAGCCACCTCAGAAAATGGTGTAGTCATTTCTGAGAAGCATCTACAGTAGGGGATGTCATCTAGGAACAGGAGGAACTGGCCCTTTCAGCTCATTTCTGGGGCACCTGGTCCTGCTACAGCTCAATGGCTGGTTCTTGACAGCACGCAGGTAGAAAACATGACACTAAAGGAGGGTTTGTGAGAACACTGGAGGAGACACAGCCACCTCAGCCTGGGGAGTAATGGCTTGAGGTACAAGCACTGGACATGAAGATGCTGCTTTCTGTGGGGAGGGGATGAGGGACTGCCTTAGTTCCTGTGATTTCCATCTGCTTGTCCTTAGGACATCGGTGAGAGTTTTGATTTCAGGGGTATCTTTATCAGGTGGAAGAAAACACTTTAATTTTACAAATTCATTGAAATTCATCAGTTTAAACTCAGATCATTTACCATATACTGAACTCCCACCTATGTGGGGCATTTTTGCTAATCATTTGCAGTCACTGTATTTTAATTCCAGCCAGCAACTTTTAAAAAAAATTTTTTTAACGTTTATTTTTTTTTTAATTTTTTTTTTTTAACGTTTATTTATTTTTGAGACAGAGAGAGACAGAGCATGAACGGGGGAGGGGCAGAGAGAGAGGGAGACACAGAATTGGAAACAGGCTCCAGGCTCTGAGCCATCAGCCCAGAGCCTGACGCGGGGCTCAAACTCACGGACCGTGAGATCGTGACCTGAGCTGAAGTCAGACGCTTAACCGACTGAGCCACCCAGGCGCCCCTAACGTTTATTTATTTTTGAGACAGAGAGAGACAGAGCATGAACAGGGGAGGGGCAGAGAGAGAGGGAGACACAGAATCGGAAACAGGCTGCAGGCTCTGGGCGGTCAGCACAGAGCCCAATGCGGGGCTCGAACTCACAGGCCGTGAGATCATGACCTGCGCCGAAGTCGGACGCTTAACCGACCAAGCCACCCAGGCGCCTCATCCAGCCAGCAACTTTTATTTTACATATGTAGCCATCTTTTGCCATTTTTCAGTGAATTTTTTTATTTTATTTCTTTTGTGAGAAAGAGTGTGCATGTGTGTGCTCAGGGGAGGAACACAGGGAGAGGGAGAGAGAGAATCTTAAGCAGGCTCTGCGCCTAGCACAGAGCCCAATCTCACGACTGTGAGACCTTGGCCTGAGCCAAAATCAAGAGTCGGACGCTTAAGACAGTCACCGAGGCTTTCCTCATTTTTAAATGTTCATTTATTTATTTTTGAGAAAGAGCATGAGCAAGGGAGGGGCAGAAAGAGAGAGAGAGAGAAACAGAGAGAGAGAATGCCAAGCAGTCTCCATGCTGTCAGCACAGAGATCATCGTGGCAATGAATCTCATCAACTGCAAGATCATGACCTTAGCTGAAATCAAGAGTGGGAGGTTTAACCAACTGAGTCACCCAGGTACCCCAGAAAAAGCATAGTATATACAGGGCTCAGTACTACCCACTGTTTCAATCATCCACTGGGGATCTTGAAACATATCCCCTGTGGAGAATGGGGAACTACTATACCGGCTTCTTCATTCATGAAAAGGAGAGATGAATGGTCTACATGATATTCATAATACTTTCCCAGGGCCTTTATATTTATCCTCAGCTCCAACCTGGATGACTGTTCCACATTCATCAAGAAGATTCCTCTCTCTGAATAAACTGTGAATGAGCAATATGGATTTTACTAGATTTCAAGGGAAGAACAGCCAGGGCGCTTATACCCACAGAACTGCACCAAGCCCTGTAGGCATATCCTTCTCATAAGTCTTTCTGTTTTTTTCAGCTTCAGCTACCAGCCTGCCTGTCTTTCACCTTTCCACCTCACTGGCTTTTGTGTCCAATCACCTGGCATTTAACACCGTCCTAAGGACCTGGTGGGCGATCACTGCAAGGGAGGTGATTTAAACTCAGCAAACCACAGATTTTCTGCAAAGGAGGATCCCTGGAAGGCAGTAGGGGATTACCAATAGGAAAAGGAAAATTACACAATTGCATATTCAATAAAAACGAGCTTGCAAATAAAAAACAGCAACAAATTAGGTCAGAGGCTACAGTGAAAGGAGCCATTATTAGTGAATTCCCGAGGCAGAAGTGGGGTGTTGGCCAGTTCTAGCAGTTTAAAAACCAAAGAGATTTGTTCCTGAGTTCTCAAATACAAAGACCAGTATCTGAGACCAGGAAGGGGAGTCTTGAGTGACCCTTGTAAACGCCAGGCTGGGGAGCACAGGGTGGCTGTGCGAAGTCCAAGGCTTCTGACAATGAGGTCAGCAGCCCCTAGGGGATTAACTTTGGCACCAAAAATGATTTTAAAAAGGAGGCAAAAAAGGATATTATGACCATTAAGGTAAGTAAAAGAAGGAAAAAAAAAATCTTTGAAAATTGATTTCTCTATATCTAACTCCATACAAGTCTTCCCAAAACAGAAAGCTTCAGTAAGCTTAGTTTGTTCTCAACACATTTGAAGGAGTTAAGAAAACTTCATGTCAGGACTCAGCCAAAGGCAAAACATCGGGGTTTTTTTACCCTCCCCACAACCAGGACCCTCACTTAACTTCCCTATATCATTATAAGTACTATTGCTGGGGAGGTAAAGTGGGGGGAGATGGGTGAAAGGGTGAATAGCATACTTACCATGAGGAGCACTGAGCAATGTACAGAATTGCTGAATCACTTTATTGCACACCCGAAACTACTATAACACTGTATGTTAACTGCACTGGTATTAAAAATTTAAAAATCCTTTGCAAACATAAATACACACACACACACACACACACACACACACACACACACTTCTGCACACTTGATAGGAAAAAAGATGGTATAGTTTATGTAGTGCAATATTATTCAGCTGCAACAAGTTATGATGTACTGATTCATGTTAACATAGATGAACCTTGAACACATCACACTACGTAAATGAAGCCCAACACAAAAGACAACATAGTGTATCTACTTACGTGAAATGCCCACGATAGGCAAATCTAGAGACACAGAAAATAAGTGACTAGTTGCCTAGAGCTGGGGGTTTGGGAGGAAATGGATATGACTATGCCAGTGCGCATGGAGGTTTGTTTTGGTGGGGGGGAGGCAGTGATGAAAATGTTCTGAAATTGATTGTGTTGATGGCTGCACAACTCTATTAATACACTAAAAACAACCAAAATGTACACTTTAAATAAACTGGGTGGTATATTAATTTTATCTCGATAAAGCTGTTGCTTTAAAATAACATAGCATTGGGGCGCCTGGGTGGCTCAGTCGGTTAAGCGGCCGCCTTGGGCTCAGGTCATGATCTCGTGGTCCATGAGTTCAAGCCCCGCGTCGGACTCTGTGCTGACAGCTCAGAGCCTGGAGCCTGTTTCAGATTCTGTGTCTCCCTCTTTCTGACCCTCCCCTGTTCACTCTCTGTCTCTCTCTGTCTCAAAAATAAATAAACGTTAAAAAAAAAAATTTAAAATAACATAGCATTAAAAAACATAAAACAAAAGTATCACTGCCTTCTAAGTTCATTGAGCTCAAAACATCTGTCCACTGTTGTGGTTTTCAACTGACCATCCCCCAAGCAGGTGCCAAATGCTGAAAATCTGACCTACCTCCTTGCGTGTCCTAAATGAGGTCATGAACAAACTAGCTATCTTGGTCAAGCGCTCATGGCAAGGTAACTCCCAATGACTAATATTGAAAAATATTGGTTCACTTAGTAATGCAGATTTTCCAAATGTTGATGTATTTCATTACACAGTACCAAAATATCGCATCAGAAAACTTTTAAAGTATGGGTACACTAGTAAATTCACCGTGGTAAAGACAGATTTTTCAAAATTCACATTTTTTCTTGAAAGGGGTAATTTTATCATTGGCAATAACTGCTGTCAAATGCCTTGAAGTGACAGGCTAGTGTTGTTCATTTCCAAGAAAATGTCTGCCAAATATCCAAATCTGAAAGACTATAATATGTCTATTAGTCTTTCATGAAAAAATGGTGTTTCCCTGAAAAAGCAACTGGTTGAGCTTGCAACCCAAACATTTGTGCAAGTGCCCCTCCTCAAGACAACCGACATTCTCTAGTATGCCCAAGTGTTTTATGAGTGCTTCCCATTCTGTCACACAGAATATTACAAAGACGTGAACCCAAGGGTTGAGATTTTTATTGCTACATCAAGGGCATTCTTAAGTGAAAATGGTATTTTTTTTCTGCAGGGGCAAGGTGGTGGAAAATATGAGTACGGATTGTGCCATGGCCTTGATTTCCGCTAAGGCACCAAAAGATTTCCCGAGCATTGCTTTTGTACCATTAACACAAATGCCAAACCCAGCGAAAAAAGCAAGTAACATCTTAGTATTCTGAAAATAGCTTTGTCTTTGCAGACCCTCTCCCAAAAGAATCTTAGGAAGACACCGAGGAGCCTGCAGACTCCACTCTGAGAACCTCTGGTTTGGATCATTAAAATTCATTCCTAATAGGCCTCCCTATCTCCAGCAATCTACGCAGCAGATAATTTTTATCTCAAAATCCTGCCAGAGTCACTTATCTCAAGAGCAAGTACAGATATCTATCCCTCCTGCCCCCATCAAAATCCTTTGAGTGCTCCCCACTGAGGACAAAATTAACCGCAGATTCCTACCCTGGCATTAAAGAGACTGCGAGATTGCCTAAACTGCCTCTTCTGCCTCCATCTCCTGCACACATACCCTCTGACTCGTCAAAAAGAACTTAGGTTCTCCCAGCTGGACATTTGCTTCTATTATTTCCTCTGCACAGAACGCACCTGTCAATATTCAATAGTTCCTCAGACCTGTGGTTTTCACCCCTGGCTGCCAGTGAGAATCACCTGGGGATTCTATTCAAAAATACCTATTGCTAAGCCCCTCCTTTCAAAGACTTTGATTTACTTTGAACACGGCCAGGCCTGAGAACAGGTATTTTTAGAGCTTCCTACATGACACTCAGTTCAGACCCAACGAGACCATCTTATGTGCCACTGCCTGGAGGAAAACCTTCTGGATTTCTCCCAAAGGACAGGTACACTCCCTCTTGGGAAACTTGAAGCCTATTGTTCTCACCTCCACCATCACACATTTCCATTCTGTCTTATAACCTAACTATTGTTCCATTTACCTCAGCTCCCAACTAAGGTGCAACAATCCTTTGACACGGCACCTTGCTGCACTTCTTACTGTGTCCCCTGTAGTACCAAGCACAGCACTCTTCCCAGGACACAAATTCAACATACGCTTTGTGTGTTTGTGTGGTAAAATACATATTACACAAAGTTTACAGTTTAACTATTTTATTTTTTAAAATTTATTTATTTTGAGAGAGAGTGCACATGTGTATGCGAGCAGGGGAGGGGCAGAGAGAGAGGGAGAGAGAGAATCTCAAGCAGGCTCTGTGCTGTCAGCACAGAGTCCCATGTGGGGCTCGATCCCATGAACCATGAGATCATGACCTGAGCCAAAGTCAAGAGTCGAATGCTCAAGCAACTGAGCTACCCAGGCGCCCCTACATTTTAACGATTTTAAAGTGTGCGATTCAGTAGCACGAAGCAGACTCACAATGTTGTTGCAACCACCACCCCTATCCAGTTCCAGAACTTTTTCATCACCCCAAGTGGAAACCCCACCCCCATTAGCTGTCATTCCCCATATGCTGCTTCCCCCAAGGCCCTGGCAACTATTAACCTACTGTCTCTATGGTTATATGACATAGAAGTCTACCAGACAGACAGACAAGCCACCGATGGTTTCCCTGTGATGGCTTCCCACAGCCAGAGTCCACCATGCCACAGTTAACTCACAAGCTGCGGCCCTCTGAAACCCACCTTCACAAGCAACATCAGGCCTTTTTCAAGTGAAAGTGCCACATTTATTGTAGAATTTGTGTATTTCTTAACCATTTATGTGTAAAACCATGCTACCATTTTTATTTTGTTCCTTTTCTATTAATGGGTCACTGAACACGTTTTTGAATGTTGGGTCCCTAACCCTATTTTGCCCCTAAGTGCTGTGGTTTCTATTATGCAATTTTGTGCAGCATGGTGATTTTTAGGAACACAGAAGTTGCATTATAGCAGAACTGATTATATATATGGCTTTTACTCAAAATAGAAGCTTAGGTCCAAGACCAGGCTTTCATGACCCGCTTCTTCTTTTGCTTTGACTCATGGACATCCAAACAAAGACATCACTGCACTTATTAAGAGCCTCTCTCCAATCTAACCACCTTTAAAATTTATTCTCACACCATATTAAGTAGGTACGGGCTCTTCCTCCACAGTCAGAAAAATCCATGTAAGATTTTCAGCACAAGAGACAGACCTATTATATAAAGAAACTCTTGCCGCCCTCATCAAATCACCCATTTTCCACACAAATCTCTGATCTGCTTGCAGATCTCTTATTTACAAAAGAATGACAACAGAACCACAGAACCAAGATTGAAGGGATCGTTTCTCTCAAAATCCCTGGAGCTTACTTACGCCATATTCAATTTTCCCCTTCTTAAATTTTAGAGAATTTATGGGAATTATCGAGCAATTTATTGACACACTTAACCAGACTTCATTGGACTGCTTCAAATGAAAATCATTCAGAGAGAGAGAGGGAGGGAGGGAGGGAGGGAGGGAGGGAGGGGGAGAGGGGTGAGAGGAGAGAGAGAGGCAGGCACAGAGGCAAGATGGTGGCTAGAATAAACAAGTGAGATTTCAGAGTAATTTCAGAAGAACATTTTGGCCCCTCGGTGTGCCCAAATATTCTATCAAATTTACATAAAATTCACACTTTATGTAAAACCAGAATAACTATTACTCAATGGCTCTATATTACATATAGAAATAATTGCAAAAAAGCCTGCATCCTAAGTCTCGCAGTTGGGTGGCCACTAAGACTTCTCTCATACCCTTTCCCACCTTTCTCCTCTCTGTGATGCAGACTGAGAGGCAAGACCATCTTCTTTTCTAACTCCTAGAACCTCAGTCCAGGGCCTGTCCTTAACCCATGAAACAACACACAGTGTTGGGTTTGGCCCAACACACAGTGGCAAGGAGGCAACAAAACTGGGGTAGCTGTCAGTTCACTCCACCTCCCTCACTGCTTCCCAAACTTTACATCTGCTGTGTGCATGGATTTGCAGCCTGACTTCTTCAATGACTAACCCAGAAGATGCACAAAATCTTCACTTCCCCCTCAATGTGGATGTGCCCTTCCCTAGAAATCTAAATGCTCAGTGCCCACAAACAGCCCTCATACATCTTCACCTTTTCCTAATGAGACTGCATCTATGTGAAAAAGAGACAACAACAGGGCCAGAGCTAGTCACTCAGGTTCACTGTTTCCAACAACTGTTGGCAGTAAAAACATCCTTAGACAACAGCCAAGGAGTTATGTCATCCCATCAAGGACCCAGGGCAGGAGAGGAGATAGGAATTCCGCTCCAAGACAAGAAAAGGAAGCCATGGCAGAAGAAACAAAGGGAGAAAAGGGGCAGAGGAAAACAGGGAATGGAATGAACTGCAGGACTCCAGAGGCTTTGCCAGAAGCCTCTACCTGACTCCCACTGGAGCCTGGAGCCTTAGCCTCTGTCCCCGGGACTTAAGCTCTAGGTTCAGAGGTGCATGGGAGGGTAGAAATGCCTGAGGACAGGGAAAAAACTGGAGAGAGAGAACTGAACAGCCTTCCAAAGTTAAAAACCCAACATGGTCTCAAGATGTCAGGATGGCTTTACAATCTACCATGCGGCCGGCCCTCAGGCACCTCAGACACATGAAGGCTGGCCCAAGAACCGGATACTTCCTGGAATGTAGCGTCTATGGCAGCATGCACGCCAGGTCCAAGCAACTTCATCCTACACAAGAAATGCAGCCCTTTGATAACGAAGCAGTGCAGGGCAGTGACCAAGTATAGGTTCTGAAGTCAGACAACCTGGGTTCCGATTCCAGCACCACTCCACGATGGCCTTGGTTTCAGACAGTCAGCTTATAGAGGATGCATTTAGGAACTAGCAGCTCTCACTTACTGACTACCTACTATATGTCAGACACCATGCTATATATCTTATGTATGTTATATCCTCATAATCAAACTGCAAGGTTAAGTAACTTGTCCAACATCCCATAACACAGAAAATGGCAAAGCTGGGATTTGAACCTAGGTTCCCCTGACTCCAAATCTCATGCCTCCTTCCTGTCTCAAATAGTATTTCTACATTAAATATGGTATCTTCTGAACCTCTCAATAAAGAGTCTCTAAATTCTGAGCAGTCTTCTCCCTTCTGGGGACAGTAGAAGGACTTCATGCTGTGACTAGATTTGATGGATTCTTTTTTTTTTTTAATTTTTTTAAATGTTTATTTTTTTGAGAGAGAGAGAGAGCATGAGCGGGGGAGGAGCAGAGAGAGGGAGACACAGAATCTGAAGCAGGCTCCAGCTCTGAGCTGTCAGCACAGAGCCCAGCATGGGGCTCAAACTCGGGGACCGTGAGGTCCTGACCTGAGCCGAAGTCAGTCACTTTAACCAACTGAGCCATCCAGATGCCCCGCAATGGATTCTCTTTTTTCTGTTGAGCACAGGTTCCTAGAGATTCTTAAGAAGATCTACACCCACTCTCCACTGACAAGGTGCTTAGCATAGTCTCCTACAAATCCACAGGGGGCAAAGTGTGTCTCCTTTTTGTCCACAGTCACTAACCTCTTGACCTTAGGTTCTTTCTTTCCCTTGAATTTTCAGAACCTTCTCTGCCAAGCTTCCCACCTCTATTATTCCATCATCCTTATGTAGGAACCCTTCATCCACTTGAATGAGAGAAAACAGAAAACACTGTTTGAAGACTTCTACCTTTCACAAATTAGACTGCATCTGCAAACAATCAGCAGAGAAAATAACTCTAAGCAGCAAGACTCAGAGACCAACATACAGGTATTTTAGGATCTGTGGGTCCCCTCCTTCTGGTTCCTTGTTATTCTTCTATGTGAGGAATGGGTTTCTGACCACATCTGGCCACAGAAACTGCTCCCACAAAAGTCACTGATGACATTCCTGGCGCAAAATGATAATTGATCTCCTATTTAAAACAGATGCAGTTCCCTTCCATTTGAATATAGAGTATGAAAGTTCTCCACCGCAAAAATACTTTGATCAATTTCTCCATGCAGTTCTATTAGTATTTGATTTGCATTTATTCCTGAGTGAAAAAAAAATGTTGCAAACAATATTAATTAAATTCTGCTTTGTCTGGTATTAATAATGTCATACTTGCCATTGTTAACAGATCTTAGCCTGTCATTTTAAGTTTTGGTGGGTCATGATGTTTTTTAAATGTGGCAAAACCAAAACATAAAATGTACCATCTTAACCATTTGTACGTGTCCAGTTCAGTAGTGTGCAGTATACTCACACTGTTGTGAAACGGGGACTTTTACATCGTGCAAATCTGAAACTCCCTACCCATTAAACAGCAGCTCTGCCTTCCCTGCTCCCCCCGACTCCTGGAAACCACCATTCTACTTTCTATTTCTACGAATTTGACTACTTTAGAGGTGGGTCACCATGTTGCAAGACTATCTCTTATAAACAGCTTTTAGTTGGATTTTTAAAAACTCAATCTGAATTTGAACCCTCTAATGTTTAGCCCAAATGCATTCATTGAGATGACAGAAATATGTACATTTATTTTTTATATTTTGTTTGATCCTTTTTGTGTGTTATTTGCTGTGTACTTTATCTTCCATTTCATTATAAAGACTAGGTTTTTGTCTTTAAGTAATTAAACACACAATAAACCCTCTATTTCTCTAATGATAAAGTCAAAAGCAAGATCACTTACAATTCTCTCACACGCATCAATAAAAAAAATCAGCATCACAAAAGAGTAACACGAAAGGATGGTTGTCTTTGCAAAAAGTACCATGAACAAACCTTTGACTTAAAGTCAAAATAAAGACCTCGTTAACTAAATCCAGTTTCCATCAATCATTTCTTTAATTCAAGCAAATCACACTTGGAATTTCTGCTATCAAGGTCAAGATAGGAAACCTCTTAACCCTGGAACACTCATGGTAAATTTTACATTCTGGATCCAGTAGGACCTTGAACTATCTTTTTACTACGTCCATCTGCTAGAATTCAAGGCAGGTAAACTAAATTTTCATTCATCCCAAATCAGCTGTAATAAGGAGGGAAATCTACTTTCAAAACTAAAAAATATGTTCCAAACCACAATAGAAGGAATGTATCTAGATAGAAGGAATCTATCCACAGTATCTAGATAGAAGGAATCTTCTATTTTTTTCTATTTCTTCTATTATCTTCTATAGTTAGGTGGCACCCCTACTGCTCTGTCCTTGTGCTAATTATAATCAGGAGTTTATCATGAGAATAAGGTTTTTAGTTTTCTGGACCATGGAGAAAACATCTAAAGGGACATCATAAACCAGCACTCTCTACAGCTTCTTATATGTAAGGAGTGAGAAATGGTCCACATGGAAAAACGTTGCCATTTATACTTCAATAAGAAATAAAATGACAAGTATTCTACCCATGACCTCACGGTCACACTAAAGGATAATTCCAGCACAACGCCTCTTCTGGCCAAGGAACAGAGCCCAGCCCTATTTTTCCTTCCTCCAGTCTAAGAGAGGGAAGATCACGGGCTGGAAACAGAAGAGCAGTAAGCGAAGAGAGGTCTAGCTACTCACTGGCCACGTGACTTGGGAAGCCTCATTTTCTTATTTATAAAATGGAGACAATATCACCAACTACATCATAAGACCATTTTAAGAATAAAATAATGTATTATCAACTGCCTAGCACAATGCCTGACCCATAGGAGCTATTCATTAAATATCATTAAACAAACAAGAAAACACTTGTTCAATATCTTTGTTTTTAATTCCAGGAACAAACCCACATTCTTTAAAGTGATACATTTATGGATAAACTTCATGTATAATTTAGTTTCTTCTTTTTTTTAATCACTTTCCTAACTATAGCCTGCTTAAGTTTCTAAAACATAGGCTGTATTTGAATCTGTTAGTGTGCAGAAAAGTGATAAGAAATAAACAGACCGAGATGAGATACTCATACCAAAAATGCGATTGGTTTCCCAAATATCACCACATTTTCAAAAGGAAGCTTCATGTGTAAGCATATAAAGCACTAGTTAAACTGGGGCTTCTCTGTGAAAACCACAAATCTGAGATTCCATAGCTCCACCAAAATTGAAATTATAAATAATAATGAACTATACACTTTAATAAAAGTTACATCCCTGATGAAGAGATGGGTGAGTTCACTTGAGTCATAATATCTACGACTTTCTATAATATCCTTACGATTTAAATTACAGCATGTGGGGGAAAAAATCATATGTTTCAGAGACAATGCTTTTCTCCCTCCCCCACAGGGTGACCCCAGGCCTTCTCTATCATGTCATTTAGAGTAATCATCTTGCCTCTCAAAAATCCAAACCAGTTATTTAAAACATACTAAGGTTAGTCAGATCCTTTCTTTCTGAATTATGTGTGGTTGCTTACATAGTCAATGCTTACATTGACTTCTGGACAGAGTTCGAAAGTACTTCTCAGTAGGTTGGCTCACAATAAATTTAGCAACTAAGGCACTTCAGTTATCACCTGTACCATGAAAGGAAGTGCATTTGAAAAAGAGATCTAGAATAATGACTAGAGCACTAGAGACAAGACAGTTTGGTTACAATTCCAAGACATACCAGTCTTCATCAAGTTAATTAGCCTCTCTAAGCCTTGGTTTCCTTCATCTGAAAAAAGGGTATTATAAGCATACTTACTCATGGATCTGCTATGGAGTATAGATGAGACAATGGCATTACACCTAATATGTTACCAATAAATGGGATGTTCATCATCACTATTCTTATTAAAGAATACTTAAATAACAAAGAAAGAAATAATGGATAAATAAATAAATAGCAATGGATTTTTCTCTCTTTTGTAAAACTAGGGTCCATGAAAACAGAAGCAATTTTAATCAACACGAAAATTAATCAAAAAGACCTAACATTAAAATCCTCAAAGACAGAGATCTCCTGAGTATCTACTATAATCCAGGAAGCTATGTTATTACCTTATTCAGGCCCAACAGCCCAGCAAATTAGCTATTATCATATCCAAATTAAAGACGAAGCTAAAGCGCAAATATCTGCAGTTAAAATGGGGAAGAGCTATGAGTTACACACCAGCTTCATCACCCCCAAGTTTATATCCGCCTATTAGATCAGGGTGTCCCCCCTCGGTGTCTTTTACCAGCAGTGTCACACTAAATGTTTGCCAATGACAACACCAAAAAGCAACAACAAAGTAAACCAATATTACATAACCAATAGTATGTGCAGAAGTGCCTTTGAAAAGAGCATCTACAGTTATGGTTTCCTTATTTAAAAACATTCATTTAGACAAATAGCACCATAAACACATAATTTAGACAGCCCCTTCATATTTGTTGGCAAGGGAAGACACCAGTAGTCTCCTTTTCCAGTCCTAGCAGATTCTGAATCCTGTACCTCAGATGACTTTGTCAGGGTTAAGGTACTATTACCTTAAAAACTGAGCCCCATGGGGGCGCCTGGGTGGCTCAGTCATTTGGGCATCTGACTTTGGCTCAGGTTACAATCTCATGGTTCGTGGGTTCAAGCCCTGCATCGGGTTCTACTTGGGATTCTCTCTCTCTCTCTCTCTCTCTCTCTTTCTCTCTGCCCCTCCCCTACTTGTGCATGCACACTCTGTCTCAAAACAAATAAATAAACTTTCAAAAAATAAAAAAGCACAACAAAAAACTGAGCCTTCTCATACATTACTGGGATGCAATGAAAATGTCAAATGGTATAGTCACTCTGGAAAGCAATTGGGCAGTTTCTTGTAAAACTAAACATGCACTTACCACATGACCTCGTAACTGTACTCATAGGCATTATCCCAGAGAAACAAAAACTTATATACACACAAAAACCTGTTTATGAACATTCACAACAGCTTTAATCATTATGGCCCCATACTGTAAGCAACCCAAATGTTTTTCAGTGGAATGAATGGTTAAATAAACTGGTTTATATACTATGGATCAGGACTCGGCAATAAAAGAACTATAGATAGAAGCAACAACTTCAACAGATCTTAAGGCATTATGCTTAGGAAAAGAAAACATCTCAAAAGATTATATGCAGCATGATTCTACTTGTACACCATTCTCAAAATGACAAGATTATGGAAATGGAGGACGGACAAGAAGTTAGCAGGGCAGACACAGTGCAGACATGGGTGCACTTAAAAGGAGTACCAGAAGGGAGTCCTTTGTGGTGGCAGAACAGTCTTATCCTGATTGTGGTGGTGATGACATGAATCCATACATGGGGTTAAACTGCATCAAACTATACACGTATACACTAGTGCACGTACAAACTGAACAACGTATGCAGTCTAGTTAACAGTAATATGCCCATATCAATGTTCCAGTTTGGATGCTGTATTACAGCTAAATAAGGCATCCTCTTTGGGGGAGCTGGGTGAAGGGTACATGGAACTCTTCATGTGTGAGTAACCTTCCGTGAGTCTAGAATTTTAATCATTTCAAGATTAGAAGCTAAAACAACAACAATAACAACAACAAAGGCTTCTAGCAGATTTTTAGCTCATCCATAGGTAGATACCTGTCAACAGGCTGGGAAATATTGCTCTTTTCTGAGGTTGTGATTACCCCAAAGTTCCTCAAACTAGCAGCAGACTGGAAGACTATGACCCATGTCACTTAAGTCATCATGCAATTCTCTATCACACCTTTTATATAATGGAAGAAAATGCAAATGCAAATGTCTGAATATATTCACAGTCTTTGGCTTTCAGCAAAGCCATTCCCTCAGGGTTGAGTCCCTCGGGATCCTGATCCAAATGAGCAAGGCCTTCATTGCACCTAGACGTGGAAGCACTTGACTCTGCCTGGAAAGGTCATAGGAGGCTTCCTCCAAGAAGTGAAATCTGAGCAGAGCTTGAAGGTTGAGGAGGACGTCACCTGGCAAAACTAGATGAAAGAGCATTCCAGGAAGTCACAGGCCTAGGACAGCACCCCAGGCTCAGAGACCTGCCAGCAAGGGGGATGGGAGTGTGACGATAGTACAACATATCCGTGGGAAAGCAGTGGCACCAGATCTTAAAGGTCCATAGTGCCATGCTATAGGTGCAAAGTCTTCAAGAAAAAGTAAGCCAGTGATGAAAGATATCAAAAACACTAGCCCAAATTATACACAAAAGCTAAAGGAATCTCACGTAACATACTCCAATTTTTAAAATTTTTTTTTGATATAATCTTGCTCTTTCTCAAAGGTCTATACTCTCAAAACATATTTAGGCCATGTTTTAAGTTGTTAATTTCAGGGGGGGAAGTAAAATGTACAGGAAGTGAGTAAAAATACAGTGATGTCCTACCAAAAGGAGCCAGTAATTCTTGATTCAGATTTAACAGCTTTGTTCACTGTGGCAGTAAAATATTAATGGCACTGCAAAGTTGAATTCACATGGGCAGTAATTCACAATCTCTGGAACAGAGTCTTTATTTTATGTCAAGTCATTACATCAGTAAAAGTTACCAAAAATAAATCCATTTGACTTCCAGTATTTTAGACAATAAATAGAGCCATTTCTCCCAACGTCAAGTTAGCTTTAAAATACACAGGCTTATAATAGTGAAAAACCCCATGTTATCAAGGAAATGCCATGCCATCTCCCATAAATATGTCTTAAAACTAACAAATGTGATCCTGCTACTTGTAGTTTTGAGCTGTCTTCTGCTTTCTGAATTAATCTAAAACTCTGAGTATGAATTATATGCCATGTGCTGGATGGGATCAGCTCTCCTTACAGCTCCTGAGATTGTTTTCAAATGTCCTGGACCCATGATTGACCAATGGGTCTACAACAACCAGAGCATCAAATATATGTAGTAATGTGATCTCCTGTCTACCCAGGGAGGCCAGCGACTCCAGCAGGATACAGGGATGTTAACTTAATGGACTAATATCAGAGTGAATCATCCACCTCATGAGGTACTTAATTGCCCACAGCTTTTATAAGACAAAGAAGAAGCCAAGAACCTTTACATCTCATAAACTATGGGCTTTCTGAAAGTTAATAACTGCCTTTAGCTCTTGATAGCCTCAATCCTTAGGACAGTGCCTCTCAATAATGTTTTCTGAATAAACGAACGAACAAATGCATGCATGGTACAATGCAAGAAACAATTAAAATGTGATATAGACATTATTTATTCATTCACTTATTTTTTGTTTCGGGCATTTATCAGGTGCTTATAATGAACCAAGTACCATACTAGCTAAAGAGGAAGACACAAAAAATCATATGGCACAGATGTCACAGGGCAAGTAAGAGATATGACAGGAGAGAAAGACATGACCCAAGTGACCCAAGAAAGGAGAAAGGGGGAAAAAAACAAGTATGGTCATAACAAACTGCTTGGTTTCAAACTGATACACTGGTATGGGAGAAGGAGGAGACGCTTTTAAATTCTATCCCTGGAAAGAAAGCTGATGCCTGGCGGGAGGCAGAAGACAAACTCAGACACAAGGGGCCTTCATCCGCTTATTATCATTGTGGGCCTGAAAGCGTCAAAAAAATCTCATTTCTGAAGCATTTATTACTATCTGTAGTGAGGGCTAAGATGAAAAGGATGTGGGAGTGCAGGTTGGCAGCTTCTCAGACCATTAGGAAAACAGTAGACTGTCCTCGTGTTTAGTTTAGTTTCACTTTGATAGGATCCCTTAACCCCATGTAAATTGGCCCCCCGCTTCAGAACCAGAGGTCATTTTCTCTGTGGTTGTTTTGTCTTAACTACAGGAATTCTTGAAGAGGCTTAAACCACACAGTTTCAAAGGCACAGTCTTACTTGAAATTTGTTTCAGCACAGTTAAGCAGATTGCCATCCCAAAAGGGTTTCTAGCTATCGCGAACAAAAGAATGGACCTTAACCAGGAAAAGGCTGGGGCGGGGGGGGGTGGGGGGGACAGGACATGTGGTCATCCCAGCCTGGTGGCAGCTCCTACAAAGGATGCAATGTTAAAAATAGAATCAACAAACATTCACACGGAGATGGTATCTAGAAACAGCACAAAGATTGATGGCATCCCTCCCCTGAAAGGACCTTAAAGGAGGAAGCTACAGACCACAGGCATGCATACACACAGCAAGGAGTATGGATAAATGCTTTAAGGGAAAAACAATTTTAAAGGCCTTCAGTCTTGCCCTTCCAGCTGCATTCAATGTCCTTGGTTACAAAGTAGGAGGTAGCATGGAATACATGGAGAACAGTTAGTAAAGGATGAGCAGAATATTGCCTGGCCTCAGGGAAATGTACTCCCAGTTTATACTTCTTCTTAGGCACTTGGCCCCCATGGCTTGACAGACCCATTCTCCTTGCAGAATTCATTAAGCATGAGACCCACATAAACTAATCCTGACTGTCAGAAGTGCCAAGTTTCAATCCCAAGTTTCAACTGATCATGTGAAGTGAAATGGACGAATCTATTTAGTATTCAGGTTTCTTAGCATTTAGAATCCCAAACTCCAGAATCACCACACACCCATCAACTCCACAATTACCTACATAGCTAACACTGAAGTTCTCCTGAGACTTCCAGGTCTTCATTCCAACCTAATGAGAATGGGGCTACAGGTCCTAACTCTCCTTTCAAGAGTTGGAGGGGGACGGGGCGCCTGGGTGGCTCAGTCAGTTGAGCATCCGACTTCGGCTCAGCTCATCATCTCACAGTTCGTGGGTTCAAGCCCCACATCTGGCTCACTGTTGTCAGTGCAGAGCCCACTTAGGATCCTCTGTCCCTCCCTTTCTCTGCCCCTCACCCACTCATGCACACGCTCTCTCTCAAAAATAAACAATAAAAACATTAAAAAAAAATAACAAGACTTGGAAGGAGAGGAGGTGACAGGCGAGGGTGATATGATCATGTATGTACCTACTGGAGTCACTGAGTCTCTGAAATGTAGAAGCATGTCCAGGTATAGTTCTTTGTAGCCAGGTAGAAACCAAAATGGAATCCACGGCTGGTCCAGGCAGCATTTATCCTGCCATTCTACAAATGTTTTTGTTATGTGTTCTCTTAAACCTCCTCAAGTATATAAGTCGTGCTTTCTTGTTTAATCTTATCATTACATCTTTGAATTCTGCACCTCTTTGACTGAATGACAAAGAATATGGTATAAAAAGGCTGCCCGAATGCATGCTTCTAAAGGACAAAGATTGATTCTGTGGAAAATCATCATTTTGGATCGGAGTCTCACAAATTGTGAGTTACATCTCATTAAAGGTTCCTAAAATGGTTTATGAAATCAATTTTTTGAATGGATGGAGCGCACAGGAATGGACTAGAATGGAAAAGAAAATATCACAATGTATCACATGTTGCCAGGTTATTATTTGCTGAAACTTGCACCATAGTGGAAGCTAGAATTTGGCTTTCAAAGTAAAATAGCCCCTATTCTGAGTGATGTCAACTTGGTCTTTGGAAAAATATAAATGCACTATTCATACTACTCACACTACTTTTAATTCTTCACTCCCTTAAAGTGCTTCAGAATCATTTTAATTTTAATTAGACCAAGTCCCATACCCTTTAGAATTTAGTCTCAAGACAAAGGAGATTAATAGAATGGGTTTACTCCAATAACAACATTCCTCCTCACTCACGCGCAGAAAGCTTCCACTGACACCAACAGCTTGAGGGAGAGGTAAATCCACTATCGAAAACCACCAAATTCCTGAAGTCACAAAGTAATCTGTTCCCAAGATGTCAGATGTGGACACGGCAGGGACCCAATGAACTGTGGCAGTGTTTGCACTGATATTTCAACGTAACTTTACAAAGTTATAGTAGAAAATACATCTAAGGCCAAAAAGATAGATTTTAAAGTAATAAGCATATCAAGGTACATGTTTCAAAAAACCTTCATGTGTGTTATCGTCTTTAATTAAAAAAAAAAAGAAAAGACCTGGCCGATGATTCAATGAACTGTACTCCATTTCTCAGAGCAGCAGTATTATGTCATGACAAAAAAATATATTTACTTCAGTAATTTTATTAATCACTATTCACCCCTGATTGCTATAAAATTTATTTCACCCTTAAAAGATATCACACAAATAAAATTTAAATGCAAATACAATCCTTAATCAATAAAGTCCTTTCCATATAATTTACTCTTTCTAAATCCTTGGTCAATCAATTTTGGTCTAACTAAGACACAATTTGCTCTAACTAAGACATTCTTATTCTGAGTAGGGCTCTTTAAATTGATTCTTTTATACTGGTAAACTAAAAGCCAGTATATTTTTCAAGTAAATATGATCCAAGCTCATTGATAAAGATGCAGTGAACTTTAAGTCATTTAAAAATAGCTAAAACCATGAAAGTCAATGACTTTTTAGTATCTAAGCTTTCCCTTTCTCTCCTTCTTTATGCTTTTGTCAAAACTAGGGCATTAAAATCTCAATCTCTCTCTCTCTTCTTCCCTAAACAGTACCAAACATATAGTAGGTACTCGAGAAAAAAATATTTTCGGAATGGGAAAATTACACAGGACACATTAAACTTATTCCAATAGCCAATTATAGCCAAACTTATCTATTAAATTCTATTCCCTAAAGCATGTTCTTAATTTATGTCCTTTAATCAACAGAAAGCCATCAATCCAAGCTTCAGTATTTCATCCACTCGATTGCTGTCTTGGTTAAGCTGCATGCAGACTATTATGTAACCAATTACAGAACATCTAGACTAGAAATTCAACCATCAAAAACTTAAAAGAAAAATAGACCCAGCAGCTTTTTCTCTCTCTTTTCCAAGGGTGACATAAAATTCTAAACATTCCTCCCACCAAACTACCCCCATAATATAATGATAAAAAATTGAATTTTGTTGCTTTCCCAGGAATATCTAAAAGGACAACTGGAAAAGCTAATGGGTAGAGAAAATAATAAGAAACACCAACCATCCCAACCACCTTAGTCCATTCCCTTCCACGTTCATCCCAGTTCCAAGCCACCTGCCCCCAGATACTCACCTACATCTTCAACTGAAAGGAGAAAACTAAGGATTAAGCAAAACAGTCAAGAACTAATCAGATTTCTCCTGTCATACACCATTGCCACAGGTTGAAAGGAGAATTCTTTGGGCCAATTTCCAAAGATTGGCCCAAACTAACTATAAACTAAACATGCTTTCATAAATTTTTACCTCACTATGGTTCATAACACGAATCAGTAGCTTGCAAAATTTTAAATCTATAAGGAAATTGAGGGAAAAAACTAGTTTCATTTTATTTCTAACATAAGTGTTTTAAAATTTGTTAAGTATAGAAACAATGAAGAACTAGCAACAAACAAAAAGCCATTATCTGCTTGTAGATTGTTCTTTCTGTGGTTTATTTCTCGTCTGCAGTCCTAGTCTGTCTTGTAAAAATCACTCAGCCTAAAATCATGCCACGATTCACAGTCCCACATAAAAGTACAGTACACTCAGGGAACACAGAATAATTTTTATTAGCTTAATCTAGACATTTATGAAAAGATAACTCTGCTACCAAATTCACTAATTCAATCACTTACTCACAAGTGTATGTATGTAACACCTGCTATGTGGCAAGCCCTCTGTGGGAGGACTATGTGGAGAGGATTGGTCTCCACCCTCAGAGTTTATAATCAGGTAGAGGACAAAAGACCAGATACAAATAATTAGAGTCCAAGGTCAAATGTTGTAAATACCACCAGAATGATATAAACAAAATATTCTAGGAGTCTACAAGACAAAAGACCAGAGGACAAAAGACCACATACAAATAATTAGAGTTCAAGGTCAAATGTTGTAAATACCATCAGAATGATACAAACAAAATACTCTAGGAGTCTAGAAGACACAAATTATCACTAGTTTATGTGGTCATGCAAGTCTTTTTGGAGATCCAATGTAAATGGAGTTTTGAAGGATGAATAGGGTTTTGAAAAGCAGAGATGAATGGATAATTGGAGAAATGAGAAAACGGAGAGCACCAACATTTCCCAGAAGGCTGATGTGTATGCAGACACGGTGCTAAGAGTTTTCATTTATGATAGCTCGTAATTCCTTTTCAACAGGAAGCACAATGGGAATCAGCTCTGAGATCTGGAGGGGAAACAAACAGCAGGGAAGATGAGGTGGGTGGAAGTGGAGCAAGCCTCCGATTGTGAGCCAGAAAGTCTGGATTTAACCAGAGAGAAAAGTAAAATAAAATAGAATATTACCAGCCATGCTTTTGAATGACAGGGAGGAAAAAAAAAAAAAAAAGGAAGAGAAAGAAAAGGAAGAAAGAAGCATGGGTCACATGCTTCTATGGATGATTGGCACAAACAATTGCTAAGCACATTTTCTATTTTTTTGTGATTGCTACGTGGTACCCTTTGTATTTCATTAAAAAAAAAAGAAAGTGAGGATCTGAAAGGGTGGTACTACAAGTTCGTTTATTTCACCTTCTACCCAATCGCCTAAACCCCTTTACATCATCCAGGAAAAATCCTCTGGCCAGTGTCGACACTTACATGATGGGGAACTTTACACTGAGCCCCTGCTATGTGTCAAGCCCTCTGACGCAGGAGGTTACATTTCTCAGCTGCTCTGACAAGGCAGAAACCATTTCCTTGAACTAAAGTCTTCCTACAGCTTGGTCCTTCGGTCCCAAATCTAGAAGAACACAGAACAACATTTTTCCATCTAAGACACGCTTTCTTCACATTTTAAAATTATAAAAGCAGAGGGGGCCTTACCATAAATTGTGTGTCATAACAGCAATTTTTCTTATAATTGTTTATAAATACAAATAAAAAAATGATGCATCTTACAATCACTGGTCACTCTGGGTCCCACAGCAGTCCCCCCATGTACTAGGTGGTTGACCCTGACCTGAGTGAAGATCCTTGTCCCTCAGTTCTTTCATGTGTAAAGTGGGGCTAAAAACAATCCCTGCCTCACAGGCTCTTTCTGTGTGCATTAAAGGGAATAACACACACAAAGCCCTTTGCCCAGTTTTGGCACACAATCAACATTTGGTAAATTGTTAGCCATTATCATCTACCACGCGACTAAATAATTCCTTCCCTACAATCAACCTCCATAGGGCATGGTTTCTAAAACTTGCCCACTTCTGGATCCACTCCAATTTGTCAGCATCCTCCTAAAAAATCTTTTGTCCAGAAAGGCACATAGTATGTTCTCAGTGGTTTGGCCTGAATATAATACAGGAGGACAATTATTACCCTTACTTTGTGAATAGAGAACATGGGCTACTATCTTTGGTAAAGCTGAAGTAGAATGATCAAGAAAGCACTGGCCGAGGGAATTTTACAATTTACATATTCGGGTAGCAGGCGGAGACCAAGTATGAACACCAGAATGGCAGAATACCCTACTGGAAGAGAACAGGACTGGTTCCTGACTCCAAACAGATTAGAAGAGCTTATCACAGGCCCAGGTTGTGAGAGGAGACGCCGCAGCACGCCTCACAGCACCCCTGTCCACAGCCAACTCTGCCCCAGCTGGCCACGCCTGCAAGAAGCCGCTGGCACCCACAGCAGCAGCTCCCGCAACCAAACTATGCACATTCAAACCCAGGGCCTCTGCTAATGGAATGGAGCCAAATCAACTGCTCATGGCACGGAGTCTGGCCACCTCTCAAATGACAAAAGAAGTTACCTCCTGCCTGGTGAGCAGGAAGCATAAAAGTACACCCCGAAAGGAATGATTCCTTTGAACAAAAATATTATTTTTTTATTTTAGGGAGAGAGAAAGTGCAAGTGGGGAGAGGGATGGTGGGGGAGGGGGAGGGGGAGGGAGAGGGAGAGATGGAGGAAGGGAGAGAGATAGGGAGAGAGAGAATTTTAAGTAGGCTCCACGCTGAGTGTGGGGCTTGATCCCATGACCCCAGGATCATGACCTGAGCCAAAATCAAGAGCCGGATGCTCACCTGACTGAGCCACCCAGGCGCCCCTAAACATTATTAATCCCCAAAGCAAGGCAGTCTGCTGCAAGAAAAAAAGCTTTTCTGGTACCAATAACCAGTAATCCCAACAGGCGTCACTCCCATTGTTTTGTTTTGTTTTTTATGTGGCAGTTTCATCAACACTACCATTTGTGAAATATAAAGAACAATTTGTGGAAAAGACATAGTTTAGGAAAAGAATAATACCTAAGTCTAACCTTAGAATATGAGAGAACGGGATTTCTCTTGTTTAACCTAAATGGAGAGGGAGCTGGCAAAGTATCAAATTAACAAATTCAGTGGCAGGCTGACACTTTCCGTAGCCAGGTGTGATAAAATGGTAAGTGCTTTACAGATCAACAGTGATAATTAAAAGCTTCCCTGAAAAATATAATAAAGTCAAGGCCACACAACTAAGAGAACCAATAAAGATTGCCAGAAGGGCAGTGGTAATGACTGAGGAGGAAGAAGGTGATGGCAGAGCCTGGGGTTTGAAGAGAGCAAGACGGCCGAGACATTGACAGAAGCCGTTGATGTGACAGACACTGGGCAGCACTGAATACAGAGAGGATGTTAGCTGGGGAAAAAAGCAGAGGAACAAGGGACCATGAGAGTCTCCACTCGAGCTGCAAGTTTTGCCAAGACAAGTTTATAGAGAAAGTAAAATACAGTGTACCTAGAATTTTAGTTACCATCCCACTCAAACCCTTGTGGTTGAGATGAAGGAAAAGGGACCCCAGTGATTGCCTTAAGGCTGTTAAACTAAGGGACCAACTGAGCCAAGATAGGACACCATAGCTCCCAAGCCCAGATTCACTGCTGTTCTCTCCCAAAAGCTTGCGATCGAGTCCAAGAATAAACACTACCTCAGCTAGAATTCTCCCAAGAAAAACCAAGGGCGAATCCGCAAGGTTCCATTGAAGGATAAAAGTAGAAGATCAATTCGAATAACAAACCAACCAATACAAGGCTCTGTGCTCTCACCTAGTACAAGAAACACTGAAATGTAGACATCTTGGTGCCCCCATCCCCCACCTCCCTCACTAGACACTGCCCCTCACTCTGACGCAGCAATGTTCAGACCACACGAGAGCCCAGACTCTGTTCTTACATGTTTGCTCTGCAGTATCTCAGGACGTTCCACAAAAAAACGTACTTTTTGAGATTAAACTCTAGGGCTGAGTTTCTGAGGTTTTTGTGTCCTTCCTTAAGATTAGTTTCAGATTTTCTAGCCAGTTTATTTTTTCAAGGAAATAAAACACATATATTAGTGTTTTTAAGTAATTGTGCATTCTGTAAAGACATGTAGAAATGGAGTATTGAGACTTTAATCAAAGTCCCTACTCCGCCACCAACAAAAATAAAAAAAACGAGCTCAAAATCATCTTACCCGATGCATTAAAAAAAGAAGAAGAAAAAAAAAAAAAGCAGAGACACACACATGGAAGGACTGCTTTTGTCTTGCGGTTCAGCCTCTCGGTAGCAGCTCTACACAAATCTCTGACAAACAAAGAAGGCTTTGGGAGAATTCCTTTTAAGCCCTGTTGGCATCCTTCCAATGCACAAAAAGCCACATGAGGCAAATGGTAGTGATATGTATGCAGGACCCGTATTAATACCTGACCTTGAGCAGCAAGAACACACACCTGTACACCTGGTTTGCAAGAGGCTCTACAGCTGGTGAACAAATCTAGTCCCTCCTAAATGCCCTGTCTTCCTTTAAACTCCCGTAAGAGTCTACTCATGACTATTCCCAACCCTGAATGGCATGATCAGGACTACCAAACCCAGCTTCCCTGTCATCCCCCACCCAAGGAAGCATCCTGCATCATCGATCACCAATCTCCTGCCTCACAGATCCCAGCCCAGACACAGCAGCTTTATTTGCAAAGTTCAAGGGTTCCCGCAGTTTTTAACATTCAACCCCTTCAAAAATCCTAAATGCTACCACAATCCTCTAGTATAAAGGACAGAAAAAACTCTATAGGTGCCACATATATATTACAAGACTGCTCAAAAGGATGTACTCTGTGATGGTTAGTTTCCTGTGTCAACTTGGCTAGGCTATCGTACCCAGTTATTCTACCAAATACTAACCTAGGTATTGCTGTGAAGGTATTTTGTTAATGTCGTCAACATCTTCAAGCAGCTGACTTTAGGTTAAGACAATTACTCTTTGATTTTTTTTTTTTTTACATTCATGCTGATAAGTATATTTAATGACTCAGGTAAAGGGACAATTGCTCTTGATAATGTGAGTAGGGTTTCATCCAATGAGTTGAAATGCCTTCAGAGCAAACACGGAGATTTCCCTAAAGAAGAAATTCTGCCTCGAGATAGTGGCATCACCTGCTGCCCAAGGGTTTCCATGTATATATATATATATATATATATATATATATATATATATATATATATAGGGTATAATATGAAGAGAATATTTATAAAATCTCCTACTGGTTCTGTTTCTCTGGAGAGCCCCAATTACTGGCACGTAATCCAATTCCCTATTTGCATCACTACAGACCTTTTCAAATGGAGCCTGCAAACTCAAATGCCAATGGGGGCCAGGCAGGTGATGTCACCAGGCAGAGTGGCTGTTAGACAACAGATGGCACTAAACGGGCTGCCTCGGTGTCCAGGAGACATAAGGGAATGCTAGAACTACACTCAGCCGGGTACCTGTCTACCTACAGTTAACAGCAGTGTTGCCAACAGGGACCAGGGTCCCTATACATTCCACCTGTTCAAGAGCAGCCAGTAATACATGCTTTTTAAATGGAACTGTCACCCAATTCTTAAGGACAGGTAGTGAATTCAAATTTAAGGTATCTGGTAATCCAATCCTCTGGAAATCAAATAAAAGGAGTCCGAGAACCAGATGGGAGAGAAGAAAACAGGCTCTACAGGTTCCACATGCATTGATTGACTCAGTCCTGAAAACATCCATATTATTATTATGCCCCTTTTGCAGATGACAAAACTGCACCACCGAAGGCTGAACACCTCACGCAAGTCCACACGGCTTGTGAGTGGGCTCCCGGGCCATCAGCCCTGGCAGAGTACAGAGTAGCAGACAACTCTGCTTCCCTGAAAAGCTCCAGGCTCTTAATTTTTTTTTTTTCTACATGTTAGACTAGGCTTGTAACGCCAGTCATGGAAACGGTCACGTGACACAGAAAACTACAGACGTGGTGAATGTCTCACCCACGTAGAAGAGCCAATAAATCAACTGCTGCCTCTCTCCTTTGCCTTCCAACTCTGAGGGTGCACTGCTCCCTCAGGAACAATCATCACGAGCGCATCTCCAGTGAATGGCCAGGATGGGCTTTGGCATCATTATTGTTATCTAAGTTTTAGGTTAAACATTTTAGTCATTGACAAAGTTCAGAAAATGAACAGTGATCCACAGAGATCCTGCCATTGAGTTTAAAAAATTAAACGTCACAAGTACAACAGACAGCTCACACATATTCTTTACACCTCAGAGAAGTAACCAGGATCCTGGATTTTATGTGTAATCATTCACATGCATGTGCTAGTGCTTACACTGTTATTTCACACGCATATACAGCATCTAGTACTGCTGTGTGCCTTAAGGTGAGGCTTTATTCAAAGTCCCTACTGAGGTAAATGGTATCATAAGGTGTGGACACCCTTCTACACCTTGGTTTTACTCCCTCAAATGGTGCACCTGACATTTATTTATTTCTATTGTTACGTGACATTCCATCACACACAAATCACACAGGGACTTTTCCATTTGTTTGTTATTACTTACTTTGCATTATGCGCACAACAACAAAGCAGATTCTTACATGCCTCTTCTTGTGGACGAATGTGAGGCTTTCTTTGACGGTGGATACGTAGGGGTGACAATTACATGGTTCTATAAGACGTTAACATTTGGGGGGGGGTGCCTTGGTGGCTCAGTCTGTTAAGCGTCCGACTCTGGACTTTGGCTCGGGTCATGATTTCACAGTTTGTGAGATCTAGCCCTGTGCCGGGCTCTGCACTGACAGCACAGAGCCTGCTTGGGATTCTCTCTCTCCCTCTGTCCCTAACCCCACCGCCGCCCCCCCCCCAACTCTCTCTCTCTTTCTCTCTCAAAATAAATAAATATTTATATATTTAAAAAAAGATGTTAACATTTGGGGGGGCAGAATGAATGAGAGATGTGAGGAGACTCTGTACAAGTTTTGACATTTTTCTGTCATTCTAAAATTAGTTCAAAATAAAAAGTTTTAAAGAAAGAAAAAGAACACCTTGTCTGGGCCACCTGAAGCAATTCCCCATAGGACTGCCCAGCTTGGGGTTAAATACCAGTCACAGATGAGGCCTCCACAGCCAGGGGCAACAGGAAGAGGCTGACTCCTGAGCACCCCATCCCAGAAACGACACAACACTGCCACGTACACGGGCTGTCTAGAATGCTTCAAACAGCTGAGCTTACATATGGTCGAGTATGGATAAGTACAATCAAAACAATTTTTTTGAGTATTTATAAACCAAAACAGGAAGGAGTTATTGAAATTGAAAAGACAGCAAAGATTCATAAGAGTCAAAAAATCTCTCAGGCTACAGCATCTCTATCCAGGACATGAAATGACTTGTCTTTTTCATAGGTTTCAATTGAGACTGACATATGTGTTTCGTTCTCTGCATTTGGTGACACATGTAAACGTCTGAGACTCCCTAACCTATCAGGGGGGAAGACTCTCTGTACAAACATCTTTTTTCTCCTGTTCTTTCCAACCAGTCAGATATCCTGTGCTATGAGAAAATCATGTTTCCGTAAAGGCCCAGAGATTGGGACTGAGGAGAGCTACGTGGGCCAAACCCAAGCCCGGCCATCTCCTCTCGGAAGCCTGCCAGGACTAACCTCATCTGAACCACATCACTCAGCCTCTTCTCTCTCCCTTTGGACTTCCACATTCCCTTTGGCCTCAGTCACTTAGCACTTGTAGATGTTTTGATTAGGATCATCTGTAAGTCCCTGTTATGTTTTCTTTTCCTACACGTACTGTAAACTTCTCAAGGCATTATGTCAATCCATCAACAAGGGCAACTGCCAGAAGATAGCACAAAGAAGCTGAAATGGAAACGGAGACAAGGCATAGTCTCAGGTAAGATCTCTGCCACCACAACCTAAGGATGTTAACAATCTTTTTGGGAGACTTAGTTCCTTCATTTTTCCTCAGTTTCTAAGACAGTTTCTTCCCATTAAAATCTATGTGTAAATCACCCATACATTTCACCTCCCTCTACTGACAGTTCCTTAAGTGCAATTTACATGAACCACGGGAGATAGAATCCTCGCCAAAAATTAACATCTGATTATTTTATTGTGTATTTTGGTATCTCCCACAACCTAAGTAGCCCACTATCAACCAAACGCTACTTAATAAACGTTGGTGAAAGTAACAAAGTGATAAAGCGGTTGGGGAGTAAAAGCCTCAGCGGATCCTTTCTCTGAAATGTGCAGTCTCTATCTAGCCTCCTCAATCATGGCCCACACTCGGGAACAGTTTGACATTTTAGCACCATATGGCTCAGAGAGGATCCAAAGGCCACAGTATAACTTGCCAGGCCATTTGGCATTTCCTGCATTTGCCCATACGGATGGCACCAAGCCTGCAGCTCACAGCTGCAGCCTGAGTCAGGTCTAGGAGGACCAGGGTCTCTCCGGGATACCGGGTCAGCAAGTAGCCAGGGCAGTGGCCACAGGGCTTTGTGGTTCAGCATCATGACGCCAAAACTAATAGTCTAATGTTCATTTTACCCAGATTTCTGGCACAGCTGAGAAAATACACTGGTGGTTTTACAACCGTCTTTCCATCAGAGGTATCCCGTAATCACACCCTACACCAAAATGCCATACCTCTGAAGCGCGTTGCAGTAGGCTCCCTCTCCTTGGGAATGCCTGCAAACATCAAGGAACTTAACAGGACAGGGAAAGCATAAAGGTGTGAGAAGAGGGATCCCAACCCACAATGACCTCCTTTTCCATAGACCTGGATTTCATCACTAGAGAGCTTCTTTCTACTGGGTTATGAAACACCTCTTGCTTGTTACAACTTTTTAAAGTGCCACACTTTGTAAGCTATGAAGGCAGAATTTTTCTTGTACCTCTGTAAGGGCAGCTCCCTAGGGGGTATAAACAAGATTTACATGGGTAAAGGAGGAAGGCTAAAGGTGCCAGGGCAGGGATTGGGCAAGGTGCGGAGGGATACAGGTTAACAGTCCCCGAGAGAAGAGGGAACAAGCATCAGGAAAGCCCTGTAGAAAAGAAAGGCAAGTGCAAATAGAAGACATTTGCCTACTCAAGGTCTGTAATGAGGGCTTTTTATAAACATAAGTATTTGCAGTTCGGCTGTGATCACTGAACCACATCTCTAAGTAATGCTTTGCTTTAACTGGCCCTGTCTCATTACCCAGGTCCGAAAATCTCTCTTGAACAACACACACACACACACACACACACACACACACACACACACGCATGCACTAATAAACTCCCATACTAGACTGAAAATTGGTTTGGCTCACATAAAACTCAGCCACATGTAAGCATATGTTGTTCAGGAAAAGGGCCTTAGGGCTTGCAATAACACAATACTATATACGCAGAGACACAAAAGAAGTCTTCCCGGTTTATAGTGCCAAAACCGGCTACTCACAGGGTGAGATATTCCAGGCGGGCTTACCATCCCGCATTTAATAACCTTAATCTATATAAAAAAAAACCTAACAGGGTCATTAAACAGGATTTTTATACTTCCTTCAGGCTCACCTAATTTCATCCTTTCTCTAGGAAGCTTTGCATTCCACTAGACATACACACACTCCAGGGATGATTTTAGAAACAAGATTTGCATGCTTATTGCAAGAAAATGCTTATTGTCATCTGACTTCTCCTCTAAAATCACAAGTCCAGGTCACAACTTACAAGTCACAGAACTTAGTGAGCTGGAAGAAAAAATACAAATGGGGAGAGGAAGGTATGAGATCAAGTATGCAAAAACACATTCATGAGCATCTATTATTCAATGTCCTCTAACTTCTCTTAAGCTGCTTATTACTTCATTAGAATGTGCTCAAATGTTTATTTCCAATATAGAAAATGAAAGAAGTAGACTGGAAGTTACCATATTCTAACAGGACAAAATGTGCGTCCCACAGCCAGACGTGGATGTAGCAAATGTGAAGATCCAATGTCTAAAATCACAATGGGGCAGTGCTGATCAAATACCAGTAACATACATCAGTTTTTGTAGCAGAAACCCAAGGTGACTTCACACAAAGCTTCAGTTTTGGGAAATGGCTGGAGTTTAAATGCTTCACTACACTTTATGAAATAAGTTTGGATTTTTTGTTTGTTTGTTTGTTTGTTTGTTGAGGCTGGCATGGAAAGGAGTTTCAAAGTCTCCAGACCAAGGCTACAGAGGTCCCGAGAGCTTGGTCATCCTGCAAAGGGTTTACCCACACTTTCCTTAATAAACTGGCAACACTGAGCCCCCTTCCCCCCACCTCCACTTCTCCATTACCCTGATTTCGGGAGTGCCGGATAAAAGGCAAGAACTGCATACCTTCCTAAGTTGGTCTGTGGTCCATGTGACAAAAAACTTTGATACAGAAAGACTATTTGAGAACTAATGTTCTCAACAGCCTTGTGTATACCTTCACCCCATCTTATTTTTTTCAGTAACACGTGATAACTTAGGTAAGTTTAACATTATCCAAAATTTTAACATTGTCTCTAAAGAAAAGATATGATAGGGAAACCAATAATGCAAATAAAAATGATTTTCCAAATATTTAAGAGACATTCTTAAAAACCCCAAAGCATTTTATAAACACTTCTACCTACAAATGGCATATGACTAAGATATCGTATTTATTTATTAGACTAGAACCCTTACTAACATACTAGACAAGAGTTTGTTATAGTAGATCTAGTTATTAAAAGTATTTGAAGGTAATATAGTTCCTGTCTAATGGCGTTTATATATATTGTCTTGTCCCTAGTTCAGATTACCCTCAATCTGAATTCAGTGTTGTCATTAGAAACATACACATATATGGGGGTGCCTAGGTGGCTTAGCTGGTTAAGTGTCTGACTTCGGCTCAGGTCATGATCTCATGGCTCGTGAGTTCGAGCCTCACGTCAGGCTCTGCGCTGACAGTTCCTGGAGCCTGCTTCAGATTCTGTCTCTATCTCTCCTTCTCTCTCTGCCCATCCTCCGCTAGCACTCTCATTCTCTCTCTCAAAAATAAACTTAAAAAAAAAATTTGTTTAAAGAAACATACACATATAAGCAGTAAGTTATTGGTTTTTTAGAGACTATGATCCACATAAATCCAACCATTCATTAAAACTGTCTTTGGGAGCCCCTGGGTAGCTCAGTTGGTTAAGCGTCCTACTCTTGATTTCAGCTCAGGTCATGATCTCACGGTTCATGAGATCAAGCCCAATATGGGGCTCTGCACTTACACTGTAAGTGCAGAGCCTGCTTGGGATTCTCTCTTTCCCTCTCTGCCCCTCCCCCCTCGTTCATGCGTGTACATGCACGTGCACACTCTCTCTCTCTCTCAAAATAAACAAACATTAAAAAAAAACACGTTGATGGGTATTGAGGAGGGCACCTTTTGGGATGAGCACTGGGTGTTGTATGGAAACCAATTTGACAGTAAATTTCATATATTAAAAAAATAAATAAATAAATAATTAATTAATTAATTAATTAAAAAAAAAAACACGTCTTTCCCAAATGGTAAGTAAAAAATGTTTTGGGTGCTCTCGAGGCAACCCAAACCTAGGTTCTACTATTACCAGAACAATTCTTTTAATACCCTAGACTATTTCAACATAGCCATTTAAAGATCTATCAGTGCGTACTTATCACTTTAAATTCTGTTCTGCATCCACTTTACCTGTAACACTTCCCTTTTGGCCTAACAAAGATTCAACATTCTGTTATTGGATGTTTTACCTAAAAATATTTTCTTTTGAACTGGTTTTTACCCTTTGCCCAACTCTTCCAAATCCTCACAGATAGACACTATTTCCTACAAATCAATAGTTTTCCCGCTTCTCTGCTTTTGATATAAAGCCTGGACACACCACATCAGAAGATTCTGGCAACAACTTGAACTAAAATAAGGGAGTTACCTGGGAGGTAAGGGAGCCTTCACAGAAAGCCTGGAGTCATGAAAACTCCATACTGAATTTAAGTAATTGAAGACACGGGTGAAGAATCCATCCTTAACTACATAGAGACAGTTCCCAGGAGCAAAAGTAGATTTTGATAAGGAGAAGCTTCCATCAGGAGTAGGCTGGAAAGCCTCAATTTAATTACTTCTCCATCTCCTTATTATTCCACCCGATGTACTATTTCCCCATCTCATTTCACAGCCCCCACCAGCTCTCCCCTCGGGCCTCATATTATCGCTTTGTACACACACATCCTCTTTCTCCCTCTCCTCCACACTCCCTAAATGTCCTCTGCTTTCTGTGTCTTGTTTTCCCAGCATCCAGCTTTCCAATAAACTGTCACTGGACCAACACCTTTCACTGCAAGTTTATGTAGACAGCATCGTACTGAAGAGGCAGAAAAGCTAAAGACAGTCTCCTCTTTTAAGATGTGTAAACCACAGACAAAAGAGGCAAACAATTTTCATCTCCAGAGTCAAAAATACAGGAAGATGCCAGCAACACAATACTCAACCTTCCAAAGTCCACATCTCAGCTGTCCAGAGTGCAGGCAAAGGGACATGGTGGAGAAGAAAACAGAAGAATGGCTGAGAATTGGAACTAACACAGAGGCAAAATACCAGAAAACAGAGTTCTTAACTTTTTTACTCTGGACCACCCCTGGCAATCTGGGGAAACCCATCAACCTCTTCTGAGAATGATGTTTGTTTGTTTTTTACGTGTTTATTTATTTACTTTTTTGAGAGAGCACGCACAAGTGAGGGAGGGGCGGGGGGGGGGGCAGTGACGGGAAACAGAGAATCCAAAGCAAGCCCCAGGCTCCCTGCTATTAGCACAGAGCCATCTGCAAGGCTCAAAACCCATGAACTGTCAGATCCTGACCTGAGCCAAAGTCAGACTCTCAACCGACTGAACCACCCAAGCACCGCTCAGAATGTTGTTTTTAAAAAAATAAAAAACATAGGATTACAAAGGAACACAAATCTATTGACATATAGTTATCAAAAAATTAAAAAAAAACAAATTCTGAAATAGTCCCGTTTGCTCTTCTTTATTTTTTAAATTTTTTAAATGTTTTTTTTTTATTTTATATTTGAGAGAGAGAGAGAGAGAGAGAGAGCGAGCGCGCACACAAGCAGGGGAGGGGCAGAGAGACAGAGACAGAATCCGAAGCAGGCTCCAGGCTCTGAGCTGTTAGCACAGAGCCCGATCCAAGGCTCAAACTCACAGACCATGAGATCATGACCTAAGCCAAAGTCGGACGCTTAACCGACTGAGCCACCCAGGTACCCCAGAATTTGTTCTTCTTTACCAAGACACTGAATAACAGGATTTACTGTCACATTTCACAAGTCCTGTAATTTCCAATGCTAACTACTACCCTGATTTGTTGTCGACATTCATCATTTGAAGGGAAAGCTAATTTTGGCTAGGGATTAGTGACAATGAAGATTTATTTTCCCTCATCCAAGTTCAGAGACCTTGGAATTCTGTTCATAGGCTCCCTGGTTACAAATTCCTACCACAGTTATTTTTCCCGGATTCTAAAACGTTCAGCCTTCTTAAAGGAATTACCTCTAAGTTCACGTTAATGCAAATCCAATGTCAAATTCAATTCAGTGATGAGGAGACACATACCTACTGACCCGCATGGGTAAGAAACTCGTGTGTTTTGTGAACTTTGTAGCCCCAAAGTTCAGCTCCCTGGGACTCAGGTGAAGGCTCTGGCTTCACTCACTGAGCATGCGGCTTCTGCCTTCAATGGATAGGTCGGGCATCGCCCTCATTCCCAGCCACCGGTTTAATACTTCTCAAACAGGGTACAGATTCAGCACATGTGTGTGGACCCATGAGTCATCATGCTTCCTTGAGAAAAGACAACAGTTTTTGTGTTTTTTTTAATTGCAACATCAATTAAGTAGAGCCTTCTTGGGGGAGAGGTGACAACATTAAATGGATCCATTGATTTCAAGACACGTATAATTTTCCGACATTGAAGTGTGTACAGAGAGGTAGAATGCCTCAGAATTGAATAAAAAGTATAAGTGATTTTATGTGGTTATGAGGATCGAAAATATCATGCTTAGGTTGAATGGCTAGCTTGAGAATGTGTAACTACAAGGTTGTAGAGCTTGGTTCAATCCAAACCGTTCGGCTGCAGGGACCAGGCTCTCAACTAAGCCCTACTGCTTTGTCTTGCTCTGTTCCTGATTATTTGAACATCACTTACTGAATTATTTTCCAAAGTACTAATAAGTGCTATTTGCTAGTACTTCTCTTTTTGGCGTATGGGTATAGAGACTCTCCAGGGCAATTCTTCCTGCCAGTCAACAGGGACTTACGATTCATTAACATCTACGGAATAAGAGATGATGCAGCTGCATGACCACTACCAGGATTTGCAAGACAGTGTTAATGCCATCCCTTTGTCATGACAGAGTCTCCGCTTCCCAGTGAATATACCACTGCCGCTATGTTCAAGCACTGAGCCCATAGGCTGTTTTTGGCAACTGGGGCCTCCAGAGGACAGATTCAGAGCACATGTCGTAACTTTTCTGTTACCACGCCAACACGGGTCTGACAACCTCTCTGTATATGAGAATATAGGGTCTTCTTAAAGTCTCTGTAGATTAAAATAAAACATGAAGAAATTTAAAAGAAAAGGAGAGAATGTTATGAACGTTATACAATGTATCCTTATTTCACAGAAAATAAAAGGCTGTCAAAAAGATAACCAACTGTTCTATCATGGACAAGAGAACAGAAGTTCACCTAAGCCTTGAAAAGAAATGTGTCCCTCATAGAAGATACTATTTCTGGGGCGCCTGGGTGGCTCAGTCGGTTAAGTGTCCAACTTCAGCTCAGGTCACCATCTCGCGGTCGTGGGTTCATGCTTCACGTCAGGCTCCGTGCTGACAGCTCGGAGTCTGCAGCCTGCTTTGGATTCTGTGTCCCCCTCTTTCTCTGCCCCTCCTCCACTTGCTCTCTCTCTGTCTTTCAAAAGTAAATAAAACATTAAAAACATAAAGTTTATTTTAAAAAAGAAGAAGATATTATTTCTAACACTTCTCCTTTCTGGGGTCAGTACAACTGGAAAAAAGATGAAAACTATTGATAAACAGGACGAGCTTCCAAGTCAAGCCCCAGATCTGCTGGTCTCATCAATAGGCCAGTAATCAAAGGCTTGTGAAATATGCCCCAAAGGTAGCCCCCAGACGAAGTGTCTGGGCCAGGTATAGTTGCCAAGTGATCAAAAGACAGGGAGGATGGGAGAGAGACGGTACAGCTGCTGACATTTGCTAAACATTGACCCTGGACCAAACAAGGTGTGAAGTGCTTCATACGCACTATCTAATGCTCACAAAAGCACTCGGTGTGTTATCACCGTCCGACGTTTTAGAAAAGAAAATGTGGACTTAGAGAAGTTAAGTAACTTGCCTAAAATAACAAAACCAGTAAGAGTCTAAATCTGGATTTGAACCTAGGGCACACTCCAGAGCTCTGAAATACTTCCCTGCCTGAGGAATTTCTCCTCCTAAGACTCTAACATTACCTTTATGACCAAGCATCTCCCAAAATGTCCACTGCATATTACAAATCCAGTGGTAAATGCATACTATTTTGATATAGTTGGCAGAACTATCAGGGGACAAATTACCCAATAATTAGGTAATTTATGGGTAACGTGTCTCAAATGATTCAATTATTTTCACTTCATGAATGAGTCCTTCTCCATGGATACCAGTTCCAGACTCTTTGAGTTCATTGGTTCTCAGCCTCTACCCCTCACCTGAGGGATAACCTTGCCTTGCTTTACCCACTTATGTAGCACTGCGAATTATTTCCTTCAAAGATGAAAACAAAGCCCACGATCTCAAAACCAACTCATCTCTGCTCCCCCTGCAAACCTCCAGATGTTGGAGTGTCCAGCATCCTAGTTGCCACTCACAGGTCTTCCCTGAGGTACTTTTCCAACATTTGCTCAGCTCACCTCTTGCTTGGCCCGTGCTCCTACTTTCTGACACAGCTCCAGACCCTATGCACGGCACTCCCCACCACTCTCAGCCCTAGGGTGACTTCCCCAGGAGCTTCCAAGCCCCCATGTGTGACGACAGCCCCTTCTCAGGGCTTCCAAACATTCAGACACTGTTTCCTGGCCACTTCCTTCTAAAACATTACCAAGACCACAGCATCTCCACAACTTAATTACAAGACAACCACTTGGCCCCAGGCGCAGTGGGGATGCTGACAGACTGTCAAGGTTCCCTGTTTCAAGTCACACATACCCTCCAAGATTGGTCTTCCATGGTTACACGGGGGGGTGGGGGGGGGGGGGTGGGGGGGGTGCCGGGAGCACTGCTTCCTTATCTCCGCTAAGCACAGCACATATAAAGTAAGTGACATTCAACTATGGGGAGAGTAACTTAAATCTGTATGCTTTTACTACACCTGGGGCCAGTTCCTAGGAGGGGTGATGCAATACCCTTCTCTAAAGCAGTTTTACCACAGGAAAGATGTGTACCTACAGCCAGGGCAGTTTAGTGGTTAAAGCCTGGGGCTGTAGCATGTGACCCTGAGATGGCAGCCCATATTAGTAGCTATATTAGCCTCTGCAACCTTAGCTTCCTCCTGTGTATAACAGCAATAAGATCTACCTTAGAGGATTGCAGGAAGTGAATAAAATAATGCATGCTACGTACTCACTCAAAATACAGTAGATGTTACTTAGTAGTAAAAAGGGGAGTGATTCAACAGCATCCACAGTGTACCACAACTGTCACATGACTAGGGTAAAAGACAGTTGCATGAGGATCCATTTCAGTTCCATGGGAACGCAGGCGTGTTCGAGATTCAGATGGACACCCTTATGTCTGCAGCTCCTCATCAATATGCATCCCTGAGTCATACACTATAGTGGAGCATCCTTTCTGGAATCTCATTCTTATGCAGAGGTTAAATCCAGCAAACATAAAGTTGTGTTATTGAGGGTCACTGAATGCTCTTCTTAAAAGAGCTTTGCTGTTTTTGTTTTTATCCAATGAATGTCTTTTTTCAAAAATGAGGGAAGTTCAGCAAGAAGTAGAGAGGTAAAGGAAAAAGGTATAAGTTAACATAAAGGTTTCTGTGACCCAACAACCTACGCATATCTATTACTGAAAAGGAACCTGTGTCTGGCTATAGATCAAGCATGATGGGCAGACACAGCAGGCACACACGGATGCAGAATGCAGAACCTCCTATCCTTAACTAGAGCACCAAACTGCTGCTAGTATGTTAGAAAATGAATTCTAGCTGATTCAGGATAAGATGCAGTGACGAGATGCTAGTTGTATCTGAGATAGAAAAACTAAAATCCATTAGAAGACATACAAAGGAATAATAAATGCCATTTTCTCAAATGCTCTATTTATATAAAGGCACATGCTCAACTTCACTTTAAAAAAAAAAAAAGGCTCAAGAAAAAATGACTCTTCCATTTACTATGTAAGTAACAACCTCAGAAAATGGACAATAAGATCATTCCATGACAGACAGGATTCACATTTAACCAACTTGTATAAATATAAGCAGTTAACAGTTTCAGCACAGCTGCCTTCTAAAGATTTCAATATTAACAAATAGACTTAATATTCTTGATTTACTACAGATTTTCCCATCAAATGAAATAGTCATGGTGATGATAATTGGCCCCACATGCCACACGGCATGCCTCCTAAAGACACAGCTCTGTAGTGTGACGGGGTGCAAGCCACAGATTCCAACAGGAAGGCAATGTGTGTAGCATTTCTTAGTTTGCAGTATGAGAAGGTTCTGTTTCCTCAATTCAACTAAAAATAAACAAAAGGGGCATATGCCCTCTTGATGACCCTGCCAAAGATTTTAAATCACAAAAAACTCATCCATCACTCGAAACATACCAAAGATGGGCTCTTCCGAGTATTTTCAGTTTACATCCACCAAGCCAAAGGATATGTCCTAAGTCCTTAACTAAAATATGAAAACATCAACATTTATCCCAACTAAGATCCTGTGAGGACAACTGTTTAAAGAGTCCATGATATAATAAGAATTTAAACATATTTTTGTGTTTAACCATTTCAAAAACATGCCACAGATAGGGCCAGTAATCACACAAGATACCAATACCAGTTTCAATAGCAATTTAAAGACAACAGAACTTGGAATGACAGATGGGAAATATTTATATTATTGTCTTATACTTGAACAGTATTTTACAACAAATTTTATTTACCTTTGCAGGATATAGCACAATTAATTCTTAGACTTATGCCTTTGTTACCACCACTACGTCCTGACTTGCTGCGTTAAGGAATTCTCCTTACAACAAAGGAAAAACAATGTGAATCAATAAAATGAGACCATTTTAAAATTGCATTTAATCAAAAGAAAAGAAATTAAAGCCACAGTGCTTTTTTAGCAAAACTTTGGCAAATAAGCAGACAACATTAAATTTAGCTCAGCTTCTACCAGTTGCTAAATTTTTATGTGTTTTAGCTTTCAGGTTAAAGTTCCTATGAAAGGAGGAAGTCCCTACACTAAGAAGCCAGAAATAAAGTTTAACAAATAGGATAGTTATTTGGAAGTTATATTTAAAAAACGAATAAAAAGTTTCCAACTTACATTATTGGGAACTTATTGTGTAGAATTGGGGAATTACTGTGTAAAATTTAGCTCTAAGGCAATGTTTGAGAACATCTTCAGATCCCAGCACATATGTTTCTCTCTCAGCGAAGCCATATTATGGGTTAATTTAGTTTGGTGGCCCATTCTGGGAACCAACCCATTATTTATAACATTATTCCAACTGCAAAATTAATTGCCAGTTCCAATATAGAATGGGAGTGTGTGTGAAGGACACATTGTCCTAGCAAAACAAAGAGATCACCCTCCAACTTCTACCAACCCCAGTCACTGAAATCAGCAAGCAATGTGTGCGAGGCAGCAAACTAGGTCCTTTGCAGGACTGAGAGCATCTGCACCTCAGTGGCATCAGCATCCAGGGTAAAAACTAGTAATGACAGGGCAGCCTGGCTGGCTCAGTAGGTTAAGCTTCAGGCTCTTGATCTCAGCTCAGGTCATGATCTCACAGTTCACCGGATGGAGCCCCGAGTTGGGCTCCGTGCTGACAGTGCAGAGCCTGCTGGGGATTTTCCCTCCCTCTCTCTCTGTCCCTCCCCAACTTGTGCTTCCCTGCACACTCTCTCTCAAAAACAAACATTTTTAAAAAACTGGAAATAATAAAAATGAACCATTTGATATAGATGACTAACCTCCTGTCAAAATAATCTAATGATGTGGCATATTTTTAGTATTTTTTTAGATAAAAAGGTTAAGTAACCTTTCCTTAGGTCAGATAAATGACACCATACCTGAACAAAGTACAGGTCTGAGAATTACAATAATCACTAATCAAGAGTCTGCTGCTTTCCCAGCTAAGAACGACATCTCCATACTGCTTAGATATTGTTTGAACGACTCTTTTGTCTTCATGCTTGCTTTCTGAAATGCAGATTAACATGAAATTCTACAATGATGTTCTACATTTGTCACAATGTCCTTCTAGACTTAACTGGTAAAAAGTGTTAGATAACTTCCCCCTTTCATGAATAAAGAAGGCAGCTGATACATAGAGCATTGTCTACTATATATCAAGACAACTGTTCTCTGCTAAAGAAGTGCTAAGACGGAGACTGGTATTTATTCCTCCATGAGATAAAGGCTCTCTCATCTCCCAGGAATATTGGCTCAGGGTGAACGAGTTCATAAAAGGAAGACAGCTCATGGCACCAAGATTCCTCCTCCTCCAACAAACTATTTTTCATCATGTAAATCATATCACTACAGACCCTCTAATAAGAATAAGGTCCTTCACTGTGAGCGCATGTGAGAAATACAGAACAACAGAGAATGCGCTTGGAGAGCTGGGCCTCAGGCAATACCTTGCTGTTGTTCAGATTTCAAAAAAGGTTCAGAAAATAGGGAACCCATGAAACGATGCCATAGTAACATGTGCACAGCACTGGTTGTTTGCCAAACGCAACTATATACATGATTTCATTTGAGTCGCCAATGTCTCTGATAGGCAAGGCAAATGGCATTATCCCAATTTATTGATGAAGAATTGGATAAGGAAATTGACAAAGCTCAGGGAGGTTACATGGCTTCTTAGAGATACACGGTAAAGTACTTTTGCATTTATGTAACGTTGCCTCTCTTTGGTCCTACTACTTTTAAACATCATAGTAATAAAATACATAGACACTAGGTTAAAACCCCTTTTAAGTCCTTTAAAATGTCGACCGCCTGTGTCACAAAAATTTCCTGAAGACAGATTACTAAGGATTTTAATTTCACTATGTTCAAAATTCACCCAAGTACATCCTGACTTTCAATTCTCACTAATGCCTCCCCAATTTGGTTTATCCTTCCTCAACTGAATTAAGACTTTGTGTTGAGAAAATATTAATTGAATTTAAAATAATAATTTGTACCTGGCAGATCAACAGTCTGGAACTTATCATGCAAAAGAAATAGAAATCACTACCCTTCTCATGGTCTGAGCTATTTTTTTTTAAATGTTTTTTAGGTAATATTCCATATCTACTAGTATTATGGTTAAGCTGCAATTCCCAACCAGTGGATTATGCAAGCCTTCTCCCTCTTCCAGTCAGGAGGCCCCAGACTGTGGACAGCATGGATTCCAGAGTTCAGAAAGGTGTGAGTGTGTGAGTGGCTAAGAGCAAGTGTAAGTCAAAGTCCCCAAGAAGTATTTATAGATTTATCAGTGATTCTCTTAAGAAGTGGATAGGAGCCCGTAAAGGTTTTGCCAGAGGCAGCCTCCAGACCAGTATTGACCAAGAGAACTTTCTGTGATAATGGAAACGCTCTATATCTGCACTATCCAATGCGGTAACCCCTAGCAACATGTGATTATCAAGCACTTGAAATATGATAGTGTGGCAGAGAAACTGAATTTTAATTTTTACTTCAATTTATTTGGATTTAAGTGTAAAGAGCCACAGGTGAACAGCCCAGCTCTAGTGTAATGACATCACTCCACACAAAAATCACAGTCCAGTTTTTTGTCCATAGGGCACATGGCCCCTGAGGCACCCGGTGTAACAAAAAGAAGAGGGACTTTGGAGGCTAACAGATCCAGATCTCTTACAAGCTGCACCACTTTGAAAGGTAACTTTACAGAGCTTTGGCATCTTCGTCTCTATCCATAATGGACATCTCAATGCCACCTTCTCAGGATGGTGGGGAAACCCTTTCCCAGGAAAGGGTTCCCTCTCACTAGGTCTAGCACATACACGAAAAACCGTTAATCTCTCTTCCCTTCCATCCTCCCCCATTCTCTCAATCTAAAACAATTGTACACTTGGAACTTACCAGGCAATTATGAGATACTTCATCAACAATCTATAAAAATGTCTGAGTTCCTTAGAAGGTAATGAAAAGAAAATTACATCTGGACTTACATTTTCTATCTGAAGGCATCAAAGAATTATAGACTGTACTCATTTTTTTAATATTTGCCTAATTACAACCACACTTTATTAATGAGCCAGAGCCCAAGTATGTTCCTCTCTTATCTCACAAGCATAACATTTTATAATAGAGACTCTAAAATGTTTACATGTTACTTTACATGATGTAGTCTTCACAAATAGCAGATAATGTTACTGTTTAAGGGAAGAATTACCCAGCCTTGTTCTAGTTCTCAAAAAATGTTTGATCGCAAAATAGAAAGAGTTCATTAATTACACAGACCAAACTGATGGTTACCAGAGGGGAGGTGGGTGGGGGAATGTATTCAGTATTTGGTGGGGATTAAGGAGTACACTTGGGATGAGCACCAAGTGATGTACTGAAGTGATGAATCACTATCTCATACACCTGAAACTAGTATCACACTGTATGTTAACTGGAATTAAAATAAAAAAGTAAAAAAATGGAGTTCAAGAGTAATTACTGACATCCTTAATTATATACTTAACTAGAGAGATTAAAGACTATTCACACACACACACACACACACACACTATTCAAGATAATGTAGTTTTATTTACACAGAAAGAAAATGGGCAACAACCTTAACATTCCATTACAGTGGAATGACATAAGTAAGCAGGACATATTCATTCAATGAAATTTCATGTAGCCATTAAAACGTGTATTAAAAATCTATTGTGGGGCACCTGGGTGGCTCAGTCGGTTAAGCATCCGACTTTGGCTTAGGTTATGATCTCACGGTTTATGAGTTTGAGCCCCGTGTCAGGCTCTGCGCTGACAGCTCCAAGCCTGCTTTGGATTCTCTGTCTCCCTCTCTCTCCGCACCTCCCCACCCTCATTCTCTCACTCTCGAAAATAAAGAAACATTTTTTTAAAAGAATCTTTAGTAAGAAGTTTGTAATATAATCAAGAAATTTATTTGGAAATTGGAAATTTCCATTCCATTACATGTAAATTTGAAAAATAGTGAAATTTGAAAAGTGAAAAATAATAACATGGAAAAAGGAAAAAATAATAACAGCTATTTTCATTAGGCGATAGAGCAACATATAATTTTTCCCCTCCAACTTTTCTCCTATCTCCCTAGATTCTGATAATGACTATGTATGACTTTTATATTGGGAGGTTGGGCACAAATGTTTTGAAAGTTATTCACTGTGGTTGAGCCCCAGTCATCTCCATTTCCCATCACTTGAGACAGGAACTCAAACCACAATACCTCAACTGTGTTTTGGCCCCCAGCAGCCTGGCAACTAGACAACGAGAGTGATTACAGAGTGCCCATCCCACACTCTCCTTGTGGCAGCCACTGGAGACATCATCTCCGTCTCCCTACCCTGAATGATGGCATATCAGGTTCTGTACCAGTTGTTGGCTTGCTCCCCAGAGGTATGAACATTTTAAGGCCAGAGAAGCACCCTCCTGTATCAACTACGAACCTAAGTAATCTGCTTGAAAGGTCTTCATTGGGTACCAAAGATTTTTAAAATATGAAGTCTGTAGTCAACTAATTTTTGGAATGAATATTTGAAGGAAAAATCCAACAGCTCAGAGAACAGAGCCGCTGGCACAGCCTGGGTTGCTAAAGAACACCTAGCTATAGAACTTTAGTGTGAACACAAGTTCTCCAGGCAAGGAAAAAAGGGTGGGATAGTCCAGGTGGAGGAACAGTCAGCACAAAGGTGGAGATATCATGGTAGAAAGAACTGTAGAATAATTTCTGCTAAGGTTAAAGTACAGTGAGAGGAACTTGAAAATGCAGACAAAGTCTAGACTGTGAATACTTCTTGTAAGCCATTCTAAAGAATGAGGACTTGATCCCATGTGACCAATAAGAAGTTACATGATTCATACCTAGAAGGGATTCCTCTGACTATGGTGGCGAGAATGAGTTAAGGGAGCAGTAAGCCTGTTGAAGCAGGACACTCAGGCTGTGATTCCAATACCTAAAGAAGGAAATGAGCCTCAAGCTAAATTAATAACATCAGGGATACAAAAGAAAGAAAATATTTGAGAGGTACCTCAACAGTAGAATTCACAGGATTTCACGAACTGATGCAGAAGAGAGAAAAAAGCAAGAAGGAAAAAAGAAAGGTATGCAGGCCAAAAGGATTCCTAACTAATCTTTTCTGTGCCATATATCATTTTTGCAGTCTGTTGAGGCCCAGGACTATTTCTCAAAATGTTAAGTGAGCAAAGTAAAATACAAAGAATTAAAAGGAGGGGCACCTGGGTAGCTCAGGTGGTTGAGCATCCAACTCTTGGTTTTGCCTCAGGTCCTGGTCACACAGTTCTTTACATCAAGCCCCATATCAGGCTCTGAGCTGACAGTGGGGAGCCTGCTTGGGATTCTCTCTCTCTCTCTCTCTCTCTCTCTCTCTCTCTCTCTCTCTCTCTCAGAATAAACAAACAAACTTTAAAACAAGAATTAAAAATAAACTAACAACACTAACATACAGTTCTCTTCATGGAAGCCCTGATTAAGAGTCTATGATTCAGGGCACCTGGGTGGCTCAGTTGGTTCAATGTCTTGACTCTTAATTTTGGCTCAGGTCATGATCTCATGGTTTGTGGGATAGAGCCGGGCATTGGGCTCAACAGTGACTCAGCTCAGAGCCTGCTTGAGATTCTCCCTCTCTTTCCTCTCTCTGCCCCTCCACTGAATTCTCTCTCTCTCTCAAAATAAATAAACTTAAAAAAAAAAAAAAATCTATGGTTCTCAGCCTGAAGAGCCTTTATCAGAATCACTAGGGAGAGCTTGTTAAAACTGATTGCTGGGCCTCACCTTCAAGTTCTCAGTTGATACTGATGATGCTGGTCTCAGGAACACACTTTGGAACCACTGGACAAGGGTAGTTCCCAAGTTTCTAGCTAGAAACTTGGGTAGACTTGGTGCTGAGAGGTCTGCTTACCTCTGTGCCCCCAGTACCTACAGTTTAGTACATAGTAGGAACTCAGTAAGTACTTTGTGAACAAATGAAGTAGAAACACAGATACAATAGTAAGCTTAGTACTTAATATACTTGGTTAAGTTATACCTTTAGGTTCTGTTATGCTTTTCTCGTTATCTTTGGGACTCCTAAAGACAATGGATTATACTGTTGATCCAATTAACAAGTTTTGTAAGATTTTAAAAAATGACCTGCCGGTGACCAGTTATACTCCTCCATATGAATAAGCACGTATATGTTTACATTTCAAAATAATAGTTGGCAATCTGTTAAAATGCTGAAACCTACTTATTCATATATAAGAAATCTATCAAGGCTAACTGCCAAATCCTGAAAATTTCTAAGAAACTATCACTTTTCCTAAACTCGGCAAAGTCCAAAGGTTTGTCCAATAAAAGTCTGTAAGGAGTCTTTTGTAATAAATGGCTGAAAACTATTTTTAATTAGCATCTCAACAATTTAGTTATAAAGGGACGTCTCCCTAGCTCCTGCCACTGCTTAAAAAATCATGTTTCCCTAACTTTTTAAAATAGTCCTGGTATGTTCTCATTCACTATAACCATGGTGTAAGGTTTACACTTAAGAGTCAGCCCAGCTTTATGTAAGTTGTTACCACAAACTCACTAAAAGAATCTCATTCCTGAAGTCACTATGTATTGGTAAAATGGCCTGCTCTGTGCTGGATACTATGGAGGATGTTACAGAAGCCAAAGAGAAAGACACAATTAAGGTCCATGAGTATAACGGAACCCTTTGGTGTTCTACCTACGCATACATCACCACAAACATGTCCTTCCAGGAAGTATGGTATCTTTTCTTGGAATGAAGCTCCAATATCTTTCCAAATCTATGCCACTCTACAGATTACACACCCAACCCCCATCCCGTCACACAACAGGGACTGTCCCTCCCTCCTTCTCTATCCCTCTCGCATCACCATCTCTTCCCATCACCCCTGTCCAACTACTTAGCAGGTAGATCTCTGCAACAGCCTCTTAACCATTCTCCCCATCCCACTAGCTCACTGCTGAATCACCACCACCCCATCTTTTATCTCATTGCTCTCTCCCTCAAACATGTTCTGGGCCGAACCAAGATCCTTGGTTGCAAGATCCTCCATCATCTATCCCAACCAGAGTTTCTGACCTATTTTCTTCTTTAGACAAACCTTTCCTTCGGTCAAATAGTCCTACTTCCTCTTCTCAAAACATGGCTTATACCTCCTTATTTCTTTTGCCCTGTTATCTCCCTGACAGTGATGTCCTATATCTGTTAAAGTCATGCATATGTTGAAATCCAGCATGTGTAGGACCCCCTTCTCCCCTAGAAGTCTTCCTTATCCCACCAAACAATGCTCCCTTCCCATTCTCCACAAAATGAACAGTCACCTATTTTACATAATAGTGCCCAAATTCTCTTCTTGACTTGACTGAAAGCTTCTATATCACAAGGACTGCGCATCACCTTTACTGGCATCCATCCGTCCATCACAGGGCAATTACATTCAGAGCAGATGTTCCATAAATGTGACTCCAGGAGCCAGGTCTCTGTGCCTCAGTTCATCTGCCAATATAAGCTCCTGCTGTACTTCTCCCAAAGGGCTCTTGTGAATATCAAATGAGATGATCCACTATTTCTTTTGAAAACATTCCACAGATTGAATTGGTGGGATAAGATCATTGGGGAGGCCAATGGACATTCACACAGTACCAGAGAACCAAACAAGACGGTGTGATCTCTAGCTCTTAAAGCGTTAGAACGCTACGGGAATTCAGACGCCAAAGACCACTCCAGGCTCCACAAAATTACTGGGGAAAGTTTTCTTTGGAGAAAAGGAGTAGAGGCAAGCCCCAAGGGAGGTGTGGAATCTGTATCAGCAAAGTGAAAAGGAGCAGATAGCACAAAGGAAGTCTACCGGCCTGTTCAGTTTCTCTGAAAACTACTTCATCTCCTAGTAAATCATCAAGAATCTGAACATGTAGTCAGAGGTTACTTAGAAGTCTTCTCAACCCCACTGAGTGGTCTTCTTCAACAGGCACATCATCTCCCTAGCAACAGGTCAGTGGCCAAGGTAGGAAAGAAAATAGAAGGCTTCAGGGCGCCTGGGTGGCTCAGTCAGTTAAGCATCCAACCCTTGATTTCGGCTGAGGTCACGATCCCACAGTCGGGCTCTGCGCTGAGTGTGGAGCCTGCTTAAGACTCTCTCTCTCTCTCTCTCCCTCTGCCCCTCTCCCCGGCTCACACACTCTCTCTCTAAAATAAAAATAATAATAATAAAAGGAAAAAGAAAACAGCGTTTCTTCAGGGAACAATAATTTGTTAAACTTTAGCTTTCTATACATTTATCTTTCTAAACAAATTACTTGTACTTGGATATAGCCTCTAATAAAGAACCTATCACCACATCTATCCATTTACGTTACACAACTTTCTCCTGAGAATGCAGGCTTGGCAAATATTTTCATGTGCTAATGTGTACTCGAGTTCTGTAAGGCCAGACCCACGGCCCTTCATCAGGATCAAGTATGATCTTGCCCTTCCTGTACTCTAATACAGATATGTAACTAATATTTGTCAGCAGACAGAAATAATTAACAATGAAAGTGAATCATATGATTTTGATAATTAAAAATTGGCCTTGAAAGTGGACACGTACAGAAAAGGCTTCCAGGGGCATATTGCCCATTGTCTCCTTTCCTGTTAGGAGGTCTATCTGGTGATAGTTACTCTTGAAATATACCCCATACATGAATATTTCTACAATACTGAACATATTTATTACTACCCATCTAAGCCCAATATATAATAACAAGGTCGAAAAAAGATTTCTGTGAACTAGTGAACTTGCAGTTAGAAAATCTCTCTTATTTAGAAAACAAAATGGGACATCCGTCTGTTGCAGAGTCCAGTCCTTCCACTCCACCACGTAACCTGGTAGCCAACAGCACAAAACGATCTAGCTGGGCACACAGTCACAGGAAGGAAAGCTAAACATATCTTTCACATCTAGCATGGAAAATCTAATGGAAGGTTTTATTTCCAACAAATTCTAATTAGACTAGAAAGGGTAATCAGAGGATTTTGCTTTGATCCCAGGATCTGTCTTTATCATAGTACCAACCTGTGAAACACAAAAGCAGCTTATTAATTCTGCATTTGAATCTCATGCAGCAAAGCCTTTTAGGGTAAGACAAAATGCAGTCCATGCTGACTGTCTAGAGGAGATTGGGCTAATTTACGTGATATAAGGGATGCTTTATTTATGAAAGAAGGTAGGTTAGGCTCTCCTGGGCCTAACAACTCGAGCTCTCAAACAATCTCTCTGGACCACTTAGGCAATATCAATAGTTCACTTATGACATTTACACATCTTGGTTAATGTGGCATAACAAAACTAGAGGACCTTTATGCCAAGAATCTCTTTCCACTGTGACTGTAAGTAAAGGATGATAAAAAGCCTTCATCCTGAGCATCCCAACTAAAGACTCCTGAACTCAAAGTTGCTAGTCCCTATCCAGATTGGTTTCAACTTTCCTCTTAAGATGTGGAGGGCAGAAATGGACTATATCATTACTACCATGGTGGTTTAAAAGCTAGTAAAAAAAAAAAAAAAAAAAAAAAAAGGTTCAATTTCCATTATAGATGTTTTTAAATTTTTATTTAAAAATAAATGATTTAAGAAAATGATAGTGTAAGTACGGTTTTTTTTTTAATGCATAACAATTTTTATTTTGCATGTTCCCAAAGACAGCAAGTAACTCCAAATAGTGTGAAACCTCATTTATCTGGCATGAAGAGAGGAGAGCTCTGGAGGAGTGGTTTCCTGAATAACAAACACTCTGCCATTCATTTCCCTGGAGTGGAAGTCTCTCTCCTGCCAACAGTCCTCCCCTAGAGAGCTTCCCCTCCTCCACTCGGCACATCCTGGTGGGGCTGTCACTCATAATAAAGCAGCCCCCTTGCCTCAGAGGAAGCATGTGACCCAGACCAGACCAATCACAACCAACATCCTCCTTGATACAGTGGTATATCTACAAGTAGACATGTGACCCAAGCAGGTCCTGTATGCTTTCACTTAATTTTGTAGACAGATAATGGAAGGAAGGGTTCTTCTCTTTTTATCCAAAAGACCCAACCATGGAGACTTGCAGCAAAAGCAACAGAGTCCAAAGAAATTCCTTGTAACCTCCTGAGTACTGCTTTGCTCCAAGCCAGCCATATTTCTGAACTACTGGTTACATGAGGCGACATTTTCAAGATGGGTTTTTATCACTTGGAAATAAAAGAAATCTGATTCATTCAATGTCCAAACTTCATCTGATTTAAAATTTATTCAATGTGAAAGGAAACCTTCCCAAAACAAACTGAATGCTTCTCTACCTTGGGTTTTTTTAAGCCATAGTGAACACAATTTAACCTTTTCTTATTGATCTAGTCACTTACATCGTAACACACGATGTTCTCAAGTACTATTGAATTATCCAGGGATACTTAACTCTTCACCAAAGAGGTCAATAGTGCTTTCTAACAGATTTCTGTGTTTGTTACATTGTAAGCAACCTAACACTGCCTGAGTGTGTTGGAGGCAAATGTGAATTTGTCCTTCCTTGTAGCTGCTGCCTCTACTACCACATCCTAAAACAGGTGGTTATTTTTCTAAACAAACAAACAAACAAACAAAAATTTACTAAAGGGAAACAAATTGGGGCACTTGGGTGGCTCAGTCAGTTACACCTCCAACTCTCATTTAGGCTCAGGTCATGATCTCACCGTTCAAGAGATTGAGCCCGGAGTCAGGCTCTGTGCTCACAGTGTGGAGCCTGTTTGGGATTTTCTCTCTCCCTCTCTCTCTGCCCCTCCCCTCCTCACTCCTACATGCTATCTCTCTCTCTGTCGCTCAATAAACAAACATTTTTAAAAAATTAAAAATAAAGGGAAACAAATTAAGACATGCCAAGCTAGTTGTTGTGCATGACTAATCACCCCAGGTCCTTTGTCTCACCAGGAACAGAGCTTCACTCAAGTTATAATACAAAAAGATGTGTGGTGGGAGGAACAGGAAGTGCATGCTACATATATGCAGCCACCCTAACATGGCCTCACCTCTCCCCCCCCCGCCCCCCCACCTCTCCACTTCTTCTGTTTCTCTGTACAATATGCTCCACTCTCACTGCTGCCCTAGACAATGGCATCCCTTGTAGCACACATCCTCTAATGGCCACCCTCCTCTCTGGGTTGTAAACCACCTTTCTCAACAGCTAATTGGCTTAATTTTCCAACTTGCCAAGCGTAACTTCTGGAAGAGGAATTTGACCTAGCTCTTCTCCTTGAACCTGCGAAATCATGTCAATGTCAGCCAAGGTCAGTCTCTAGGTTGTACATCCACTCAGTGGACATAATCAGCGGGAGCCAAAGAGAAGCCTTTTTTATTTATGCAATATTTACTTAATCATTTAACATTTACACAGAATTTAATAGAGGCAAGGCAGTCCTCTAAGTGCTGTACAAATATTCATTACTTTGATACTCCTAATAAGCAAAGGAGGTAGGTACAGTTACACCCCATTATAGAAATGAGGAAACTGAGGCATACAGAAGTAAATAATGCCCAAGGTCCTCAGCCAGTAAGTGGATATGAGCTGAAGTTGTCTAGGGCCAGAATTCATAATCACTATGCTATGGAAAAATTCATGATCAGTTAGGACTGCAAAAGGCTGGACAAGTACATGTTCTGAAATTAGTTTAGCACACATTTATCCATTCATCCAAATTTTTTGAGCATCTATGATGTGTCAGACACTTTTTAGTGTCTGAGGAGACAGCAACAAACAAAATACACAAAGATTCTGCCTTGAAGGAGTTTATATTCTGATCACGTTAAGATTACCCTGCACATCTTTACTGGTTATAAAGCACTTAGTGTTTTTTAAATATATGCTTTTATTGTTTTTATAGCCTATGTATAGCCATATTAATAATTATTTTATTATTGTTTTACAGTATATATATATAGCCATATCAATAAAGTAGGGGCACCTGAGTGGCTCAGTTGGTTAGGAGCCGACTAGATTTCAGCTCAGGTTGTGATCTCATGGTCATGAGATCAAGCCCCACACATCAGGCTCTTTACTGAGCATGGAGCCTGCTTGGGACTGACTGACTCTCTCTCTCTCTCTCTCTCTGTTTCTCTCTCTCTCTCTCTCCCCCTTGCCTGCTCACCTGTGTGGGCATGCACACAGGCACTCTCTCACTCTCTCAAAATAAATGAACATTAAAAAAAATAAGGTATGCATTCGGCACACTTTTTGAAAACGGAATAAATAACAATAATCATAGTTGTTCTGTAACCTGTCTGGATTACTTACCCACCTATGCCAGGAACTATACTAAGTGTACATTACTTCATTTGTACAAATATACTCTGAGCCTATGTGCTCTACCTAAAGTCAAACAGACGCATATTCATCTCACCTAACCAATCTTAAAACCGTCCAGAGAGCCTAATTCATGCTCAATATTTACAATTAATTTAAAAAACCTTTCCAAAGCACTTAGTGTGCCATGCCAGCCATTGTGCTAAATGCATCACACTTTTTACCTCACTTAATAAGCATGGCCATCCTGAGGGGGGGTACTGTTATTCCTTTATACAGATAAGGAAGCTAAGGCTCAAATATCTACTAACTGGAAAAGCCAGAATATAAACTAGGATCTGCCTGAGCTCCACTATATAGACTATTGGGAAAATGTCACTTATTGGTGATAGACACGTTATTAAAACCTTATGGGACACAGAACTATCCATTAAGGAGTAAAAAAAATCTTTAAGTACTAACAGCAGAAGAAACTCTAATTAATACTAATATTAAGCAAGGTATCAACTTGGCTTTCAATCTATAACTAGGAACAAAAACTGTCCACTACATGCCTATAAAGTGGACTTCTTTCCCTGGGTTATAATATACTCCAATATGAGAACTACTACTCTATTTTCTTATCTAGATATTTAAATATCAAGTGCATTTCTTAACGTGACATGAGGAAAATAAAGAAGTTTGTATCTTTCTCTGAGAAACTGAATTAAGCATAAGGTTAAATTCCATTGGAAGTACACCAAGGCAAATCAGAGCACCTAGAAATCATTCCAAAATTCAAAGATGATCTTAACCAACTACTACTTAAACATTCTTTTCACCTTCTTCACCCTCTTCCAAGCATTGGAATGCCTTGTGACCCCTCCTCGAATTAAATGCCACCTTATGGTCCCTGTAGCATAGGCACAACCTATAGTATCACTGCTGCTACTGAAGAATAAAGAAAGAGGCCATTCCTCCCTACCATTTGTGTCAGATCTTCTCTCTCTTCCCAAGAGGAAAATCACATGCCAGCTACTGCTTCTTTTTTAATATCACGTCTTTACAAAGCAAAGAAAGGGAGATCCTTTAAACACCGCTGTCCACTGCACAACCTGAACCGGGTATCTTGAGAGATGAAAAGGCATATTGGAAGCCTAAGATGATCTAGCTGGGGCACCTAGGCGGCTCAGTTGGTTAAGCGTCCAAGTCAGGTCACGATTTCGAGGTTTGTGGATTAGAGCCCCGCGTTAGGCTCTGCTTGACAGCTCAGCGCCTGCAGCCTGCTTCGGATTCTGTGTCTCCCTCTCTCCCTGCCCCTCCCCCACTCGTGCTCTATTTCTGTCTCTCAAAAATAAATATACGTTAAAAAAAAAATTCTAAGGGGCGCCTGGATGGCTCAGTCGGTTAAGCGTCCAACTTTGGCTCAGGTCATGATCTCGTGGTCCGTGAGTTGGAGCCCCGCGTCAGGCTCTGTGCTGACCACTCAGAGCCTGGAGCCTGTTTCAGATTCTGTGTCTCCCTCTCTCTCTGACCCTCCCCCGTTCATGCTCTGCCTCTCTCTGTCTCAAAAATAAATAAATGTTAAAAAAAAATTCTAAGATGATCTAACTAATAAAACTAAGCCATTAAAGAAAAAAAAAAAAACACCTTGCCAAGATTAAGTGTTTTGTTCTATTTTCTTTGAAGCAACCACTCAGGAAGACTTACATAACTTTGGTCCTATCTTGTCACTGAGATAGATGCCTTCAGAGCCTACAATACATTTCAAATCAAACCCTTTAAGAGCGGGTTTGACTTTAAATTCAAATCACAAATCTCTCAAGATAATCAGGTATAACAACCAGCTACAACCCTTAAAGCTACAAACAATTTTTTTGACCTTATAAGGCCATAATAAATTCCTGTTTCCAATAACGGCAGTATTACTGAAAAAGAGATTAACTATTTAAAGTAACTTCTCTTAGGTCACACTAGTTAATTGGAAGAATAAATTCTGATAATTCTATCTTTTGAAATCTAATATGTGAAGTGGTTTACAATTTTCAAGGTTCCCATCGCACACATCTCCAATAGTTCTCAACTACAAAAAGTTTTGCAGACAAAATTTCATTCAGCCTAATGGCCTATAGCTGAAGCAAAGTCGCAGGATCTCAATTAAAAGTTGTTCTTCTTCAGGGAACAAAACCAGGAACCCCGGTCATTCATCTGCCTCCCCTTTCCAAGGTCTTCCAAGGATTTTTTTTTTTTTTTTTTGAACTGATGTTAATGCCAGAATAAGAACCACCTCCATTTGCAAGTGAAACAGAAAAACAGAAGCAGGTGGTCAAGTAGTTAACCTGGTCAAGCTTCTGGCCAGCGGCCACATAGCCTGAATTCAGTCTGGACCAAGGTTGCCAATAACTTCCCAGTGCACAGCTGTCCAGTGACCAGTCCCACATTTATAAGAAAAGTAAAATCTTGTGAAAGACAAGAAAAGGCATGGCCAAAAAAATACTCATTGATTATAGAATCTGCTAATGCCATAACAAACATTAGAAAATCAGCCTATTAATTTAAAATGCTCATGGCAAAATAAAGAACAGCTAAGACAGATACTCTGGTGAGATGGGTCATATATATTCAAAGAATCATCAAAACTGTTTTAAGTTACTCTTAGTAATCATCCTTTATGATTCATTTTAAGGCCTCTGGGCCTTTTTACTATTTCTCCAATTGCTAATTCAAGTACAACTTGAGTAAACTTAAGAAATTCAATTAACTACTCTGGGCTTTGAAGAGGGGTAAGAGGTACTAATAATCTCTCAGATCTTTTTAAGCCTTCGAATTGCATCACTATAAAATTAAAAACTTCTTGACTTTCTCCTATGACAATAAATCTCACCCCCCTTCCTCACCCTCCATACCTTGAACAACTGCCCTACACTTTAAAACCTATTGGTTTCGATGCATAATACAGTCATGAGCATGATTCATCTATATCAAAAGTAGAAAACTGTATCATTTTTGAATCATTGACTCCACCACACATCACATTTTCTGGCGGAATAACACTATTATTCATGAGTATTTAAAAATATTCTCTTCATGTGTAATAAAAGCTATCTGGTACTTACTAGTAAAATATCAAGTACTGATCAACTTTAAAATGTCTTTTCATCTCTCATACCCATTCTGGTATCTGTGCTTTCACCTGGATGTACTGTTTGGAGCTGTGTAAGTCAAAGTCTCTGGAGAAAGTGACTCTTCATTTTGGGCAAAATGCCAGCATATACACAGAAATTCCTCTATACACATAGTCAAGCAACACAAGGAATTAGGCAAGGTAAGTGCTGACTATAGCTGATGTTGTAAATCACTGAGGAGGAAAATCAAGGTACATCTGTTGTCCCAGTTTGGGTCAGAAGTCCATGCAAAATCGCAAGTTAAGCATGGCAATCCTAAGGAAAAAAAAAAAAAAAAAATCAGCACCCTGGGTGGTCCTTTCAGGAAGATACACATACATCTGTTTTATCACTACTGCTCCAAAGCTATCGTTTTCCAAGCAAAATCAGTAGTAACAAAGCTAAAAGGATGAAATTTTATAAACTGAAATTGAAATACCACTTACAAAAACATCACTTAAGTCTCTGAAGGATTAAATTGAGAATTTTACAAACCAAATATCTGCTCTTTTAAAGGAAGCACTTTTGGGGTGGGGCAGGGTAGGTAAGGGGATTATAAAATGTTCTGTGGTTGACTTCACGAAGAAATTTTTGAAACCTATCATGCTGGTAGCTAAGGGATGTAGAATTAGGCACAGGAGCCTCAATTATGCATCTGTGGACTAGCCTCGCCTTTCCCTTGCAGACTTTGATAAGACTTAGGACCTCTATTTGAAAGTACAAATCAAAACTGAGAGAAGCACAAACTTTTATTTCTCAGCTGCAAAAGTGGTCATAGCTGACAAGAGAGGAGGAAGACAAATCACTTGTGTGATTTGCCAGCCAATATTCATGGTGCTCACCAGCGCCAGCACTGGGTGGGGCTCACCTACAACAGGCACCCCATAGCAGTATATTAATTTGAATAGTACAACTCAAGTAGACATCACACACTCCATTTGTACTTTTTCCTGAAGTACAGCTTCTTCCGCTCTCTTAGGCAGCTAATTTATACACAACCACTATAAGTTCAATTATTATAATCCCCATTCCCACAAGCCAAGCAGACACAGCAAATTATAAGGAGGCAAGGGGCTACAAAGCAGCAAAGAAAATTATAAGCGATGATGTGACAACAAAATAGAGGAAGAAAGTATAAATGGCAAGGAAAACATTCAAAAATCATATACATTTAGGGTGTATTGTAGGGGTAAATTATACTTAACTCAATAGCTCCCAAGACATCATTACATTCCAGAACAAGAATTGCTTTCATGACGATGACCTTGATTATTTACACAACATGTCAAGCTATATTCAGAATACTCGGAGAAAAGACACTTAACACATTTAGCAAATATTTTCTTAGAAAATTTTTTAAGTTTATTTATTTATTTTGAGAAAGAACACAGGTTATGGAGGGGGAGAGACTCAGAAGCAGGTTCCGCACTGCCAGTACAGAGCCCAACACAGGACTCAAACCCAATAACCATGAAATCATGAGATGAGCTGAAGTCAGTCACTCAACCGGCTAAGCCACCCAGGCACCCCAAGAAATATTCTTTTTTTTTTTTAATGTTTATTTTTGAGACAGAGAGAGACAGAGCATGAACGGGGGAGGGTCAGAGAGAGAGGGAAACACAGAATTGGAAACAGGCTCCAGGCTCTGAGCGGTCAGCAAAGAGCCCGATGCGGGGCTCGAACTCACGGACCGTGAGATCATGACCTGAGCCGAAGTCAGACGCTCAACCCACTGAGCCACCCAGGCGCCCCATCCCAAGAAATATTCTTAACTAGATGCTAAAAAGGGAAGTCTTAGGCATCCAAAAGCTCAAGTAATCTAAGAAATTTTAAAACCAGAATTTGAAAGCCAAGTGCTCCCTATGAATAATTATCAAAATACCGAGATGCACAGTAATATTGTCAGCTACTGCCTCAGAGGACAGTATACAATGAGAAGCAGTACCACATGTGCTTAGAAGAATGTTTTTCTAGCACAATGATCTAGATAGACATTGTATCTTCCAACCACTGCCATGCATTTCAAATGTGATTTATGAGGGTGCCTGGGTGGCTCAGTTGGTTAAGCATCCGACTCTTGATTTCGGCTCAGGTCATAATCCCAGGGTCACGAAATTGGGCCCCACATCAGGCTCTGTGCTCAGCACAGAGGATTCTCTCTGCCGAGGATTCTCTCTGCTGAGGATTCTCTCTCTATTCCTCTGCCCCTCTTCCCCAGCTCGTGTTCTCTCTCTCGCTAAAATAAATAAAATGGGAAAAAAAATTTTTAATGTGATCTATGTGAAAAATCTCTACCATCACAGTACACAGATGCGCACACTTGCACACACACAGCACACACACATATACCCACGCACATACACGCATAGGCTAAACTGACATGAACGTAGATTAGACCCACTTCCACCAAATACCCACAATTTACTCTCCAGAGCATGATAAATATTTTCAATTCTAAATATTAGAAAACCTTTCAGCAATACTCCTGACCCTCCTTGCAGCACAGATATTTCAGGATCATGCTTCAATGTCATAAGCTTTTGTATTTTCTTATCACATTGGCAAGGCTGACTGGCTCACTTCTGATATTAATTTTCCCCTTAAGTGGAAAAGTAATTAGCATATTTCCCATAAAGAAATAACTAATTAATACAATTACAATCTGCTTAAACTAGACTTTGAAAAAAGAAACTAAGTAAATGATAGTAATAAAAAATTTTAACAATGTCTTATTTTATTTCACTAAATATGATCCATGTAAGTAAGGGTTTTTTTCCTTGTTTCATATTTAGTGTCTTTCCTTAACCTTTAACATAATATTGATCCATGGAAAATCACGTAATATTAAACAATGTAAGTTAGAAAGCCTAATAATATAAAGGAACACAATGAACCAACCACTAGATCCGGTAACTAGAACTTTCCCAAAAACCTGCATCCCAGCTAGGTGCTCACCTCCGCTTATCCCATGCCCTACCCTCCTAACGTGATTTCTTCACACTCCCCATGGAAAAGTTTGCCATATTGTTGTAGTTGGAAAACATACCCCAAATACGTCAAATGACTCTTCTGCTGCCTTATTAGTTTGTTAGGGCTGCCAAAACAAAATAGCACAGAGTGAATGGGTCGAACCACAGAAATTTATTTTCTCACAGTTCGGGAGGCTGGAAGCCCAGGGTCAAGGTGTCTGCAGTGTTAGTTTCTCCTGAGGTCTCTTCTTAGCTTGCAGACAGCTGTCTTCTTACTGTGTCTTCACGTGCTTATTCCTCTTTACACTCATCCCACTGGTGTCTCTTTTTATGTCTAAATTTCTTCTCCTAAGGACGCCAGTCAGAGAGGCTGAGGGCCCACCCTAAAGGCCTGATTTTAACTTTACCACCTGTGTAAGGTCTCAGTCTTCAAATGCAGTCAACATTCTAAGGTACTGAGGGTTAGTTAGGACTTCAACATATGAATTTCTAGGGGACAATTCAGCCCAGGACACTGTCCAAATGAAACTTAAAGCAAATATTCCAGAAAGTTTATAGTGCTGTGAAATTTGGGATTCTTTACAGCAATTTAAAGAAAATGTCCTCCATGTAGAAAGCTGGCCAAAGGATACTCACTTGGCCAAAGGAAATGTCCACAAAAAAAAGAGAAAAACACTCCTAGAAAAAGAAAAGCCAGAGGCTTTATCTCGTTTTTGTGGGCTCACTTTAATGTGCTAGGCTCTCTTAGGTCCTGCACTATTTTGTTGTAAGAAGTTTTCCCAAATTTCTGGGACAGCTTGCCCTCTATCTCTAGTGAAAAGTCACCTGTTTGGGGCATCTAATCTCAGATGAAGGCCAGGTATTTCTCATTTCCATTGTATGAAAAACACAAGTGACTTTTAGATACTCACTGCCAGCATAAGAAACAGAGGTAAAAATCAGGGCAATTCCTCCTCTAAAGCTAGACTACACTAATTACCTAAAATTATAGTAATTCACGTTTTCAAGTGTTTATCTTCTGTACTAGAGATAAATTAATTAGCTTGCCATCTATCATTAAGTGGAAAAACCATAATACCAAATGGTAAATATTATATGATACTGTCATTAAAAAGAATGAATCAAATACACTTAAAAATGTAGAGACACAAATGTAAAGAATAACAGTAGGTTATTTCTGGTAATGACATTATAGATAGATGTTTCTTTACATTTTTTCCCCACATTTTCAACCATGAAGTGTTAAATCTTGTTTTTTGCTATAGATGCATAGGTAAAAACAACAGCCTGTTGTCTCAAAGGACCCCCATAGGTACACCTTTGTCCAAAAGACACAGTCTCAGATATGAACAAAACCTGATAACTAGAAAGAAGTTTAATTAGCTCCTGTGAGCCCTTCATGACAACCAGTCTGATCACATGGACATTTATCATTTCACTGATACCAAAGACATCTGGCATGTCAACAACTCAAAGGCCAACCAATGATTACCCAGAATCCAATGTAATCCCTCTGACATTCTATACATTTGCCTGATTAATTTAGTGTCAGGTTTTACAGGCATTCTGTCCAAACACCGGGGAGGAAACAAACTGCTAAAAAGCATGATCTCCCTTGTGCATTGTGTGAGAGAGAAACAGCAATAAGGGCTGGTGCCTCCCCAGCCCCCAATTTATAATTACTTTTCCATGTTTCAACTCGAGGGAAGGAGGAAAATGTCACTTCCGGACAATAGACCTCGTTGTACTAGATTATTTTCCATTGTCTCTTTCTAAAGACTTAGTGGCCAGGCAGCTGTTTTGTAGGCAGCAGGTCCTCTTATCCTGGTTCCCAAAGGAATCATTTCCTAAAGAGATTAATAACAGAGCAAAACAGAAGTGGCTTTGAAGCCTGCGCTGCTCTTTTAAAGGCAGTCAGCAGTTAGTTCAAAAGGGTTCCACTGGGATCTAGCGTGGCTTTCTAAATAGTTATTAGTTGGGCAATATTTAGGAATCATCTGCTCCCAAAGGCTACCAAACACTCTGAACACACTACAGAGACCTGCTGGAGACCCCAGTCACAGCTATGCCTGCTGAAGGAAAGGTCGGAAATGCCCAAGGTCAGGTGCTGGTGCAGCTAAACCCCACAGCAAGACGTGTTCATTGGCAATTCCACGTGGAAAATGGCCCCCAAGAAAGTATACATGAGCAGTATTATGTCCAACAATGCAGTGACCAAAGTAAGTTAACGGAGTAAGTAGGGTATCTATGCGTCCTGTCAACTGGGGGACTGGATCCCGGTAGGTGTTCCACAGGCATGCCTCAGAGAGGATCACTCTGGTCCTTCCGGTGCAGGCCTTTCCCTCCTCCGTACCTTCCCTCCTCTTTCCTTCCACCACACACCAATTCCCTCTTGATTCTCCACCTGCGTTCTGCCCTGTCTCGGCCTGCCAGGTGTGGTTTGAACCATGGCCAGGACCATACCATCTGCCAACTCCCACCCTGACCAACTGAAAACCTTCCACTTGTCATTTGGCTATCAGAGTCTGTGGTATCTACCCACCAGATGTTAGTACACAATCTAAGATGGCTCCTACTGTCTGAAAACAAGTTTCTCACACATGCACACATCATCTGGAAAAGACTTCTGTGATCCTTGAAACACAGGTTTTTTTCTAGCTTTGTCTTTTCTCTCCCAATTGCTTTGACGAGTCAGAAGCCCATCCAACTCACTGCTCAATCTAATAATGAGCTGCTGACCTTCCATCATGGAAATGCATGTGAGAGCCACCTTGTACAGAATCACAGGCTCAGTGATTTTTACCTTTGTCTAGCAAAAGGACCCAAAACCTTCTCTTCACTATCACACCCAAACATCACACACGCACGTGCGCACGCATACACACACACCTCCACATGTATGAAAGAAACCATGATTATAGGGAATAAAGGCAGACTTTTAAGTAATAATAATTATTAACTATTTTAATTAAAAGTTCTCCTCCACCACCTTAGGATAGAAGATGCTCTTCCCAACACCTTTCTTCATGTGTCCCCAAAAGTCTCCAGAGACCTCCTGATTTCAGGGCTCTCTGTCACATACACAATCCATATTGTATTACCTGATGAATGGTACCTGGTTGTCACTAGAGGATGCTGTGTCTTCAAGTTTTCCCCAGTGTTTGTGCTTGCACACCTACTAAAAGAATTACAACTATGCTTCCCCTCACCCATGTTTCAGTTGACAGCTGAAGTTTTTCATCTCAAGTTTAAATAGTTAAGAGGATCTAATTTCCAAGGTATCATATAATGACGTTTGAAAACTAAAATGTAACACGATTCTCTACAATGATTTCAACTAAATCAAAACACCAGAACTATTTGCTATTTATCATTATTCATTAAAAAAAACTGAAAAAGCTCTTGAGAAAAAGAAATTTACTTTGTTCCTTCTTCTCTTTGATTTCTGTAGTTCCATTCCAGTTCCCCCACAGAATTTTGTCTTAATGTAAAATATTTGTATATTTCAAAGTTTTATTAACCATCCTACTGTATATTTCTGCAAATAAAGTATAAATAACACATATGCATAACTCACAGAAAAATGTTATATATGTGTAAATATCTTATGGACACAGGAAACTTTAAAAACTTACACAGAAATTATTTTATGGTCATAAGGCCTTTTTAGATTTACATACATGAAAACATAAATGTGAATTTCTTTAGTTTCCTGTGGCCATAAGACTCTCATTTTTTTTTTTGGGGGGGGGTCTGGATTTCTATTTTTAGTTGTAGACAACTGACAAAACCATAAATATTACATGTTTCATAAATTATTATTAAAAATAAAAATTAGTTGTTTTAGAAACGCATTGCTTAAGAAGACAAATGAATGACTTTTTCCAATTAAATTATGCATTTGTAGATGAAAATGAGACACAATTCTTCATCAGTTTTATTCCTATCTGCCCCTCCCCCTTTATTAATCTAAAGGCTAAGAAAACTTGTTCACACAAATAACTACATGGAAATTTAAATGTGTTGTAATAATTTTCCTCAATAGTTTGAATTCCTCCTGGAACATACGCCAGAAACAATCTCAGGGTGATCTATCATCAAAATTATTTTTAATGATCAACTGACAACTCAATTAAGTCCTCTTTCAATTTGCGGAAAATAAAGAAGTGAACGCCACCTGAATTGCAAAAGTATTTGTTATCCTGTCATTAGAGTCATTAATTTTCATCAACACCAACACCGCTATTTCAATCATCTCTTTGTTTGGAGTCCAGGAGTTTTTCTAGCTCAGGGTCTGAAGAGTACCCTCTTAAGATTAGGAATGCATGGGAGACTGGCCTTTCTACCATCCGTGGGAGAAGACCTAAAGGTAGTAAAGAAAGAATATATACGGAAGTTGAGATCTGGAAATTATTCCCTGAAATCCACCGAGACCACCACCTTGTACTCATTAGAAGCCTATGGGTCTGTGAACCCCTGTCTAAAGATCGCCCCTTGACCCACAGCATTCTACTTGGCCCTGACTCCAAAGACAACACAAGGCTGGCAGCTTTGTTTTTCCCTCATGCAGGAATCATGCAGCTGTGTCCGTGTGACCTCTCATTTTACCTTCCCATTATAAATAACGATATGAAATTCTTAATGGCTATTTGTTGGCACTGAAAAAAATGTACTGGAAAAAAAAAAATCTCATACATACAATGCCCTTATTTGGCTTTTCTGGAATCAAAACAGAAAAACCTTTTTGCACTAACCTGCCAATTACTGTATTTTAATTACGGCAATTTTTACCCCCCAGAGTCTTCTAACCACTAAGTCCTGCTCAGTAACAATGTAGAAACTGACTCATTATAGTAAGCTGTCTCCTGAGTACCTACTTCTCTTAACCAAGTGCATTTGCTGAGAGTACTGTATTCAGCATTGAGACTGCACATAAAATAAAACAAGTTCAGTGAGTGCAGTTGTTTGTATTTGTTTTTAATGAAAGCACCGCACAGATGTTGATCATCTAGGTATGAGCAGCCTTTTAATAAGATCTTCAGTAAGGTCATCCTTTTGTATCCTAAGTTGCCCTAGATTAACAGGGATAGTGAAGGGATGAGGGTAGAAGGAAAAATAATTCTCCTATCAACCAACCAACTTCCAATTCCAGTCATCCCTGTCCGACAATTCAGCTCCTGGGCACGCAATCACAGCCAGACCAAGTCGTGAGGCAGAGACACTGGGAACCTATGTTACCCCTGCAAAGTGGTGCCTGTTCTGCTGTTACAGACATCAGGACACAATCAGCACAGGCTGAGGAATCTCAGAGTTTATGTTCAGGAGTCAGAGAGCCCTGGGCACTGAGTCTGGTATCACCCATTACTATAGTTGTGTGACCTTGAGCAGGTAATCTTTCCAAACCTCACATAGCTCTTCTAAAATATAGGGATGATAATAACAACATCTACCTCACAAGGTTATTGTGAGAAGTAGACAAGCTAATAAAGCATTTAAAAGCACTTACCCTGGTGTCTGACAAATAGAACTGCTCATGTAACAGTGGCTATTGTTGTTAAATAAAACATCTTCTTACACATTTGTCAACCAATTTCTTTGGAAGTCAATTCATAGATGATATGCATAGGGAATCAATAGGGAAATATTGATTTCTTTTCACAAAAATTTGAAATAAAGCCCTTTTATAAAGTTAAGAAAAGTGACCCTTTGGGGAAATCTAGATCTTTATCAACACGGCATTAGGTTTGCTTTACAGAAATGCTGTGCTTCATGCCAAGGAGACACCATGGGGAGTCTCTTGGGCATGAACGGCTGCCAGTCGTCATCTGCTTAGCACAGCTGCATGTGTGCGGGTGCAGGCACATGCATGCTTCATGCACACAACACACCTTGTAACACTCGTCCCCTAGGATTTTCATGGATTTAGCAGAAAGGCTGCAGAGCCATGGTCGATCCAATAAACAAACTCTTTTAAGTACCCAGCATCAAGATTAGAAGAATCCCAAAGTGCCTTATGACACCAAAAGCACTCTCTCATTCCCTAAGACCCTTCTGAAGGCTGCTTCAGGCCTCATCTCCCTCGGTCACGGTTAGGGATGAAATGAGACAATGTGTTACAGCAGCACATGTGTCCCTGATGCAGGATATAATCAGGACTTTGGCCGGATCACTCACCCATGCACTTAGCAAGTAAGGCTTATGGTATGCCTTTTTGTCCTAATTTTGAGTGGCCCTAAGTCACTCCATAATTTAAAATGAGCCCAGGGCTTTCTCAGAAGACAGTCAAGGAGGGCAAGGGGGACCCAAGGGGAGAAGGGAGTTGTGAGATAAAATCAGCAGCAGTAGTACCTCTATCTCCCTTCGTATTCCAAAGACTCGCTTTGTAAACCTCTTCAACTTCTCTGCTGCCAGCCTCTACAACTTAGCCAGGAACAGAAATACCCACCAGGAGGAAGCCACAGAGAAACACTCAAGGAGGTGAACTGAGAATAAACGGTCTCCTCACATCACCCCTCAAGTACCACCAGACACTTCACATACACCGAGTGCCCAGCCTTACGAAGAAGCTGCCGGAACTACAATGACAATGACATCACTCGGTTGCTGGTAGCAGCCAGTCACATGCAAATGATTGGTTGTGCACACGTTTAAGAAAAGTGATCTAAAAACTACAAATAATTTTTCTATCTGTCATCCATGACACTTCCCTTGAATCGACCCTTTCATCTTCCATTGAGAACCACAGAAGCGCTCACCCACCAAATACAGAAGCTTTGGTGAAGATCTCACTATGTTAACCAACCCACGAGAAATCAGGATAATATCTATTATAAAGGTTACCTGATAGCACAGCAACCTCAGACATAAAATGAACCAATGATGATAAAAAGAATGAACATTTTTAAAAACTGTGTTTGAGTTTATCCAGGTCCTCAGAAGTTATGTTAAGAAATGCTCAAAATGTTAGTGCACTTATTTAGGAACAGAAATAGAAATGAAAGTGGCCACAGGAGAAAAACTTCTAAGTGAAGTCTCTAGGAACCTTGTCTTACAGATATCAAGTAACACAGTGGTAATGTATCATTACCTGTTAGGGAGTTTCCAGAAAATGCCCCTAAACAAGCAATTTTTTTAAACACACACACACACACACACACACACACACACACACACACACAGAGGTTGCACACAAAGAAGTCCTTCAAGGAGAACACAAGTGCCTCAAAAGGAAGTTTTTCTAGCATCACAACATGATTTTTTAACTGACATAAAGTCACCTCAAAACCAGCTCTTCCACAAAAAGCTAGCTTAATTAGAAATATGGAAATAAAGCTGGCAGTTCTGTTGTCAAGATTTAGGAGATTAGAATAGCTTTGTTGAAAACCGTCAAAATCAGGCATTTGCCGGGGAAACAGGCATGTGAACTGTATAATGAATATTGAATGTACACTCGCATTACTTTAGGATAAACATAAACACTTTCAGTGTAGACTCTCCCTATTGTACAAACTTCTGGCTCATTGTCAGTAAACTGACAAGTTGTCAGTTTGGTTTTAAAAGGAGTGGGAGGGGGACAACATCAGCTCCTTGTTCCGTAGTAAGTCCAAAGGCTAAAACAGAACCTGACTAGAAAACAAAATAGCAAAGTGAAAACTAAAACTTGATAGCTTCAAAGTCAACCACCGAGCAGTTGTCAGCACCGGGAACCCATCATTCAGTATGTGGACAACTGGCCACACCAAGGAAATGGTGTCCACTGAGTCCAAAGTTGGGCAACAGCAGAACACAGCAAGGAGCCAGCATACCGCAACGCAGACCCCCCTGGAGGCTGCAAAACTTCCTGGGAACCTTGCCCCCGGCAAACCTCCCAACAAGCATTCCAAGGATCGGAGGCCTCAGGAAAATGGAGGCACAGCATCCCCTGATGCTCAAAATCCCCCTTTCCTTTAGCCAACAGCCTTTGACACCACACAAGACAATCTAGGATCTGCCGGGTGGATGAGACAGAAATTCTGCTCTTCCAGCCTTGCAAGTAAGGGTGCATTGATCCTGTGGAGCCCAAGCACTCAGAAATGGAATCAGTGCGCCCCTCTCAAGGGACAGCACCGATGAGAAAAAAGCAAGCCCCAAAGGTAACTCCATGTTGACAGCACGAGCTCACTGTCAGTTGGTAAGAGGCACTGTCCCAATGATGGCACCCTTCGTCTGAGTAGCTGGACTCCTCATGGTACCACCCAGCACTTGGTGGCTATGCATGATTTCACCACCTGAGGAAGAGGGGCTTGCACAGTGGGCTGGTTTATGAACTGGAGGTCACAGAGTCCAGATTCCCACATCAGTAACTGCTTGCCCCTCTAGAAAGCTTCTTGGGTTGATGATGAGATGGAGTGTTTTCCTGAACCTGATAAAAATGCTTCATAGTAACTGCATTATTAAAGAAAAAGAATGGAAGACATTTCTTAGAAAAGAGGGAGTATCTGCCTAACTTGCACATAACTGTTCTTCTTGAGCAAGTGAATCCTATCAAGACTGGATAAGCTAAAGATAACTAATTTCAAATGCTGCTGATTGCCCTCATTTGGTATACGGACATCATTTTACAAACTAATACACTATTCGAGATAGTATCCAATGCTACCAAGGAAGTGAGGAAGTTAGGACATTGGTAGGAGCATAGAATAGTACAGACTTCTAGGAAGATTTGTCAAGATCTACAAAAAGTGTAAATGTGCACCCCTTTTAACACAGCAATTGTACTTCCAGGAATATACTGGTCAGAGATATTTACATGTGTAGTTACATGACTGCACGTATTTGCATGTAATAAACAAACATCTTGAAGGTCGCATTGTTTAGAATAGCATGATATTGGAAACCACAGAGGTGTTTAAATAAATTATGATACATTCCTACTGTGTAACAGTACACATCTATTAAAAAGAAAAGGTAAATTATTCACAATAGCCAAGATGTGAAAATAACCTGAACATCCACCAGGGATGGAGAAAGAAAATGCGGCATATACGTACAGTGGAATATTTTCCAGCCTTAATACAGAAGCAAATCCAGTCACTGACAATATGAATGGACTTAGAAGATACTATGCTAAGTCAGAGAAACACAGAATGACAAATACTCCAAGATTTTACTTACATGTGATATCTAAAATAGTCAAACACAGAGAGCAAAAAGTAGAATGGGGGATGCCAGGAGCTAAATAAAGGGTGATAGAAAGCAGGATTACAGGATTAAAATGGATGGACAACAGATGTATTTGCATCTCGCTGGTATAAAGAAAAAAAAAAAATATGCCCATGTACCACCTTCTGCATTAACAGGTCTATAGTGCAGTCTGGGCATATATTCCCAAGTGGCTCACAATTAACTCACAATCCCTGGCTGCCCAGGGATGATGAGAAGTTAAGGGAAATGGCCAGGTACCTCAATTGTCATCAGATCACTAACTTTTTGCACCTTCTGAATGTTATGCCACATGCTATTAAGTAGATCTAAGAATATGCATTCTGGAGCCATGACACATTCTAGCTTCAAACACCAATGTTACATTCTTGCTCTGCATGATCTTAAACAGGTTATGTGATCTCTGTACCTCACTCTCTTGGGCTGAAAGATGGTACTTAAAGTACCTGTCCCTACAGGGCTGTCATGGTAAGGGCCTAGAGCAATGCAGACACACAGTGAGCCTCATACTTAAGTGTTATGGTAATTAGTATTACATATAATTTTTTAAATAAATCTTTAAAAATATATTACTTTTATAAAGATAGCTACATTTATAATATGCTTCTATGGAAAAATACAATGTCAAAAAAGTTAGAAAACTTAATGTGATCACATTTTTATTTAAAAAAAATTTTTTTTAAGTTTCCCTATTTTGAGAGAGACAGAGACAGTCTGACTGGGGGAAGAGCTGAGAGACAGAGGGAAAGAAAAACTTGTAAGCAGGCTCCACACTGCCAGCACAGAGCTCCACACAGGGTTTGAAATCATGAAACCATGAGATCAGAACCCAAGTCAAAAACCAAGAGTTAGATGCTTAACCGACTGAGCCACTCAGACGCCCCATGATCCCATTTTTAAAAACACACACAGCAACAGAACAGAAAAGGATCTAAGAGACTCTCCTCCAAAGCATCAGCAATGGTGACTTACAAAAAGGAGAGAGAGGGGAGGTGGAGAGAACCTTCAGCTTCATACTCCATACTCTTCTATGCTGTGAACTTTTTTTAAGTTTGTTTATTTTTGAGAGATAGCACAAGCAGGGGAGGAGCAGAGAAACAGGAAGAGAGAGAGAGAGAGAGAGAGAGAGAGAGAGAGAGAGAGAGAGAAGCCCAAGCAGGCTGCATGCTGTCAGCACAGAGCCTGATGCAGTGCTCGAACTCACCAAGCTTGAGATCGTGACCTGAGCTGAAACCAAAAGTCAAATGCTTAACTGACCGAACCACCCAGGTGCCCCATACGCTATGAACTTTAAGTCACAAACATGTGCAAAATGTATGTCGTGTGAGACACAAAATCTAGAGCTCACAGAGCACCAAAGCCTCATTTCACTAAGGAAACTAGAGGGCCAGGTAAAGTAATAAATAACACCCCTTTCATCCACTGTCAAACCAATGGGGATCAAAAAAAAATGTCGGCTAGCAACCATCCCCACAAGGACGAACACAGCTGGGTGTGAACACGTCCTGCTCACTACCAAGGCAGAACATGTAAGATCTAGAACAGCAGACGTAGAACGCAATGAGAACACAACAGTGCCCTCTGGAGTTGTGCAACATGGTGGCCACTGGTCTACACAATGCTCTTGTTCAAATGAGCAGAGGGAACAGCTTGGGTTCCAGCACAGCTGGCTGGGTACAAGGGAGCTCTGGCAGGCTTCCAGCCACCACTTGCTCCCTTTGTGCAGTACACAAACCACATCACTGTACACAGGGTCCAGCTAACACTCCTGTACTGAGTTTAAGTCACAAACATGCAGGTCTCCCACACCACCACTAACCTCACAAATCAGAAGGCAGACTCTGCAAGAACAGATACCATTGTTAAGGAGGGACTGAGCCAGACCAGCCAAATACATTCTCTCCAAGTAACCAGCCAACAGCCAATCAAGTAAGGGGGGGGGGGGGGGGGAGGGGGGGATAGAAGGGACAGAGAAAGGACAGGCTGTTTCTTTAATGTTGTTCCTCCACTTGGGAATAGGAGGAGAATTAAGTGTTTCCTCTTAACAAAGACACTATCGACTAAGGTATTATCTAGAATTAAGGCACAATAGCAATAAAACTTGGAAACCAGAAACAGCAAAAGAAGTTTCAAACAAAAGATATTAATAGAAAAGGCACTCCAGACACTACCGATGGCTCACCAACTGTGAGGCTTTGGCTTTCCTGCCTTAATTGAACAGCATGCATGCTCACCTCCTTGTCACATTATGGGATCCGGTCTATGAGGGTTTCTCAAAGAGGAAGCCATAGGCATTCGGGATGGAAGAGCCCTTTCCACTGCAGGCCAGGTAGCATTTGCAGTTGTGTCCAATGAATACCACTAGGGCTTCCCAATCACTCTATTCATCAAAAATAACTCATTTCCAATACTCCTGGGAGTGACAGGTGAAGGGATCAGTTGGATTGAGAGCCAAAGACTTAAATTGGAATAAGGTAATGCATCAGCCACATGTAGGAATACTATGATAACAATCTTTTAGCAGCAATCTAGTCCAGCTCCCCAGCCACTCCACACACACCATTAGGCTTACCTGCCTTTACTTACACTTTCTTTAACCAAAAACATGCTTCCCCAATTCTTCCACCTACTTAACTCCAACAATTACTTCGCAACTCTTTACAAATAGCCTTAGCTCCCAGGACACGCTTGGCCTGCCCAGATATACGGGGCCCTTCCTCTGTGTACCTCTCCCAGGAACACAATCAGTGATCCATTCTGTCTTCTCCATGAAGGTTGAACTCCTTGGCATTCACTGTTCATCTCTGTACCAACGGCATAGTGCACTGCCTAACACACGTACCTAACACATACTTAATAGAGGAGTAAATTTCTAAGCTTCCTGAGATCCAAAATCCCCACCCTCCCCAATGTTGACCCATCACCTAGCACAGTGCCTGGCACAAAGGAGGAACTCATACATCAGAAAATACTGCACAGATATAGCTGCATGAGTGACTGTAACTTGCTAAGACATCTGGGTAGGGTCAGGTTTTCCCAAGCCCTCCTTCCCTCCCTCCTGCATGATCACTGGGCACTTCACGTGGACACTGCTCTAGGCACTTTCTCTCCACTTTACCTTCACACAGGAGCATTACAAAGGAAATATCTGTCTTGAGGTTTAAAATAAAACATAGACTCCAAAGTGACTTTTTTTTTTTTTCTGTGCAAAAGTATAAGCTACTATCTGTATTGGGCTAGTGCCAGGCAGCATGGCATTGACCCACCTTGTAAACACCTGGTTCCCTACAGATCAGCTTGTGACTCCTTCCTGACAGGAGAGCCCTGCTCTTACAGTCATATGCCTTGGACAAAGGCTCCCACAAGTGTGAGCTAGGCCTTTCCCAAGGGTCTTTGTAAATCTTTCTGCTCCTTCATAAATACCTGTGTGAAACCCCCAAATCCTCCAAAGGGCTTCCAGCAGGCCTAGAAAGAAGGGTTTATGGGCGGTATCATGACAAATTATTCCAACTAGAGTTGATTTCCATCTTGACCTTAAGGTCACCCATAGTAATTTTTTATGTTTGTAAAGCCCTTTATAATTTCCATGGCTTCACAAGAATGATCTCCCCTGATCATGATTACCCTGTGAATAAGCAAGGCAGGTGTTATCATCCCTGTTTACAGAGCAAGAAACTAAAGCTTAGCACCATTCCCACACTTCAAAAATTTTTAAATAAAACTGACATGGGCTATAAAAATCATAAGGAATCCATAGGAAACCAACAATACTGAACTACAGGGTACCAGTACACACAGCACTGACAATGTGGAGGCTGAGGTTGGTCTGGGGAAGACAGCAACAAAGTATGGGCTGGCACGCAGATCTTCTCGTCTAAACATGGTGGCCACCCATCAGGATCTTGTCCAGTCCACTACGCAGACATGCACGTGTACAAAGCATGTGGCAAATGGTCAAAGTTCCGCAGCTAGGGGAAATACGTAGACAAAGGAACAAATTGAGATCGTCCTTCAAACAAGCAGACCTGGGCTGTCCTGACCTGTCACATTGTGCTCTGCCGGTCACTTCATTCCCTGTGCCTTAACTGTCTCAGCATTAAAATGGGACCGATCTCCCCCTATCTACCCCCTAAGAGGCTAAAAGAATCAAAGAGGACAAGTGAGAAAAGCTACAAATAATAAAAAGCCCCATATCAATGGAACAGGGTATTATTAGTCTACACGCAGGAAATTTCTAATTTAAGCACTCAAGTCATTTTCTATCAGACCCGATGGCTTCACAATGGAGGCAGAGCATGGGTCATCCTCAGTGAGCTACCTGGGGCAAAAGTCACTTGAAATAAAAGACACACTCAATGTGACCACAATACTTGACTTTCAGCCAGGGTGTTATCCTCCACCCCATCCAAAGATCTGCCAGGTCTCTTCTGTTGTGCAATCCGTTTTCATAACTCCCCTTTCCCACATTATGAGTGCACTGTACTACACTGACTTTCCTAAGTGGAATCCAATCTTTTGTACATCACCTGGCAGATGATGATGGGGAGGTACCAGCCATCACTGGCTGCAGTTGAGGGAAAGGGTCATTTTGGTAGGTGTGTCCGTCCCAGCTGCACATTTAGGGATGCTACAACACCAGGCTCCTGAAAGCACTCCCTGTTCAGCTGAGTCTCAGCCCACACTCAATTCTGATGAGCCCAGGGGCAGGGATGGGCTGGGCTGGAGAACCTCACTGGGACATCATGCACACTCTCAATAAGGAACAGATCATCAAGGGCCCAACCCGTTGCAAAGGTCTCAAAATCTCAGGCTGTCCAACCATTAGCCTTGGCTCTGTGTCAGTAAACACCTTATACTCATTCATCCAGGTGGAGTTGCCTGGTTTCAAAAGAGGTAACACGTGCTGCCATTGTAACTATGGATTTGGTCAACAGTTTAACTTCAGGGCAATTGACACCCCCAAGTCCCATACCACGACCACCACCAACCTAATCCCAAAGCCAAACAAATGAGCAACAAAGACCCAACTGGGGAGACATCCTAACGTAGTGGTGAAGGTACTGGGCTTTGGAATGTGACAGCACATCAGAGTTCCACAACCTATTAGCCTTGAAATCTTAGGCAGGTTCTGTAACACTTCTGTGCCTCAGTTTCTCATTTGACTGGCATGAAAATAGTATCATGTAGTTGTCATGAGCACAGAACGAAATGTGTACACAACCCTGGCATGGTGGCTGACAATGTAAAAGTTCAGTACACATTTACTATTAATCTATAAACGAGGAGCTGCCTGTAATAGTCTATATCATCACAAAATACGGTTACATTAACAATTTGACCTCAAACTAACATTAGTACTGAGGTAGAAATGTAAATGCAAGAATCTTCCCATTGTGCTTAATGAGACACCTGCAGAAAAACTGCAGGATTTGGACCCAATGTTCGCCAAATATGGCACAACAGTTTTCCCTTTTGGAAATTCGAAAAACACAAAAAATGTCACTACCCCCTTTAGAGTACTGCAAGAACTCTGGAGGGTGACATAATTTCAGAGACCTACAGAAGATGTGGCTTATTTAGCAGAGAAACAGAAGTCACCCAGCAAAAACGCCACAGCTATCAAAAAAAAAAAAAATAGATGTAAGTCAGAGGGAGGTCCCTTATTACACATTTTTATACACATTCATGTTTGTTTCTCTTTTCTTTAAAAAAAAAAAAAAAAGCAGTTAATAATGACACCGGGGGCGGGGGTAGAACAAATATTTTAAGAAGCCAACCATGAGACAGACTAGCATTTATCACTTAGTTGCCTTTCTCTTTTAAATTCTGCTTAAAAAGTGCAATTGCCCAAATAAATTTTAAGTATGCCAAAATGTTAAGAAATTACAAAACTCGATACCAAAATAATTCATGTGTTACAACCATAATTACTTCTATAGTTAGAAAATTATTATCCTCCTCAGAAAATCCTGGCAAACTGATTAAACCATTTCCCTTCTGAGTGGATCTAGGAGGAACAAAATGAAAATTCAGAATTCAGTCACTTTGATGTCCCCATGCCTAAAAAGACTTCATCTCCATCAATTACCTACATGCAAATAACTTCAAATGTCTCTGCAAGGATAGAATTCCTTAGCTTATGAAGTCTTCCTTCTACTCCACCTTATTTTCATTTCCACACCTGTTTCTGTGGAATAAAACCAAACGACAGCTTTCTTCCTGTTTCTGTGCCCTCCGCTTTTTGCAACTCTTTGTCTGATCTACTCCAGGCCACTTGAGCCAGACAGGAAATGGGAAGGAGAGTGGGGAAAGGAGGGTTTGGTTTCCCTCACAGAAACCACCATTTTTCAGGTGGAAAATAAGGATGTCATGCCATGATGACATTTTGCCTTGTGTCACAATGATGAATAGTCCTAATTTTTTCCAATTAGGGAAGTAATCTCAACCAGTCAGTGGAATCTGACCAGTCTTGCACAGTGTGGTCTCAGAGTGCTATAATTTGGACGTGAAATGAGATCTAAGATGATTCTTTTCTTTTTGACAGCTAAGTGTGATGTATTTTCATTCCTGAGCTCTTTTGTCACAACTCAAAAAGAAAAAAAAAAGGTCTTTCAGAAATAATGATTTGCAAATCTGACCCCCTCAACCAATTTGTTTTCTTTGAATTGGTACAATGTGACTCACAAATGGACAATGGGGTTTAGTTTATTCATTTGAATAAATTAATAATCCTGGCAATGCCTTATTAGGGATACAAAGACTTAGGGAAATAGAGTGGCTTAATGTGATATTTATCAAACACTTACCAAAATTCACATAACCAAATCCCATTGCAAATTGCCAAAAGTTTTGAGGTAACGCATAAAGCTGTAAAAAGCAGTAAACTGTCTGGCACAAGAGACCACAAGACTATCTCATACACTTCAGCTACCTGAACACAAACTAAAACATTTCAGATACAGACTATTCCAGTCAGTTTCATTGACATCTAGTCAGAAGTGCCCAAGGATATCTCTCCTTACAGTGAAATTTTAGAATTTCAAGGAATATTGGAAATCACTTCATCCAACTTTACTTTACAGAGAGGCCCTAAGAAGTCCCTAAGAGAGAAATACTTTCATACAGTTCATACAGTTATTGTCAAACAACCAAAATTAAAACCCTAGGCTCTTGTTCTCATAAGATAAACCCCTGTTAGCTCTCCGAATTAGGTTCTTTATGGTATGATGGTATCAAACAAATGGTTTTTTACAGACATGAAAGCTTTACTGCATCAATATAAATGGTGCAAATTGTACCACATAGAAAATGCAATGATTCCATCACAATTCGTACCTCCCAAGCCAGAAGACTTCTCCACCGCCCCGAAAAGCAGAAAGCTCGTCAACAGAATTCGGACAGTAATTTCAAAGCTTACTGTAACAGAAATTTAGCTGCAATGCTCTAGTCTCGTTCCAAGGCATTCTTGCCAAGTGAGTGGTTTTTAAACTTGAGTTTTCACAGTAATGTTTTCTTATTTTTGTTTCTTTTTTAATGAACTCTTGGATAAGACCCCAACATATAAAGCCAATAAAAACAGCATTTTATCCTAATACATTTGTTTTCTATTTTTACAATTTTATCTAATCAGTATCAAGGCGGTCATTAAGGACAACGATCAGGGTTCCTGTTAGCTCTTATCACACTACTGTGCAAATCAGAAAGAGCATCCTTCTCAGAGACAACATTCCCAAATCCAGCCACCTTGTGCAGAGCACAACCTGCAATACCTACATAGGGCATGACAGATGGCTTCTAATAAAATGTTCTAATGAATAAGGCTGTTCTCACGGGGAAAAAATGGGAAGCTATAAACAACAAGTGTAGTCTATCTCCTCAACATGTCATAGATCCCTTTATTTTTTGGTTATAGTAGAGTGACAGTGCTGCTTCTCACCAAAGGCTAAATGCATCCTTGGTAGCAGTTTTGTGTTTTTTGTCTTTTGATAACAGCTTTGCAATCTCAGGATACTCTTATTCTTAAAAAGCAACAGTATGAAGCTTTTGGTGCCAAGTGGGATCAATGACAAGTTGGAAAAGACCTGAAACTTGCAGAAAGTACTAAAAATGTCTTAGATACAAACAGGTCCTTAACTGTAGAGAACATACTGATGTTTACCAGAGGGGAGGTGGGTGGAGGGATGGGTTAAATAGGTAATGGGGATTACACAGTGCACTTGTGGTGATAAACACCAGTTGATGTAGGGAACTGTTGAATCACGGTATCATACACCTGAAACTAATATGATACCGTATGTTAACGAAGTGGAATTAAAATGAAAACTTTTAAAAAATATCTAAGATATTGTGTTAGCCAGAAGACCTTCGACAATCACCTATTACATGGTGGCCAGACCATGTGACAAACAGGTGTGTCTGAGTATCTTCCGGCATGTAAATGGAGTCCAGCAGCCATACGCTGTCATAGAGACTTTACTTGTAAATGGGCCATGAAAAATTTAGACCTACCCACATCGACTCAAATAAAATTTATTTTATTTTTCATATTATAAATTATATTATAAATTATGTAGTCATTATTATACTAAGCAGAGAATACAATAATAGAAAAAATCCAGTCCTGTCTTCTCAGAGTTTGGTGGTTACCAGCCGATGTCTTCATGAAATAGCACTCACAATTTTTTTTTGCTTTTATACTCTATGTGGATTTTCTTTCTTAAGAGAGAGAGAGAGAGAGAGAGAGAGAGAGAGAGAGACACAGAGTGAGCGGGGTCAAGAGAAAGAAGGTGGGGGAGGGAGGGGGGGGAGAAAGGGAGAAAGAGAGAGAGAGAGAAAGAGAGAGAAAGAGAGAGAGAGAGAGAGAAAGAGAGAGAGAGAAAGAGAGAGAAAGAGAGAAAAAGAGAGAAAGAGAAAGAGAGAGAGAGAGAGAGAGAGAGAGAATGAATCTCAAGCAGGCTCCATGCTCAGCCCAGAGCCAAACATAGGGCTTGATCCCACCACCCTGGGATCATGACTTGAGGCAAAATCAAGAGTCAGATGCTCCACCGAATGAGCCACCCAGGTGCCCCTCTATGTGGATTTTTAAATGCCAATTTTATATGGTCACAAAAGAGAACCATACTGTATGTTTCAGAGTTTATGTACGTGGTTTCATATGCTCTTGGCAAACCCGGTCACTTCTCTGACAAATACTCCTTTTCCTCTGGGTCAGCACTTTAGGGTGTTGGGGGGATTCCCCAGCCAGTCTAGTTGCTTCATCTTCTCAGAGTCTAGTTTACACATTCTGGACAACCTGCTATGTAAACTTAACAAATAACTGCAACGCACTAAGCTTAGAGATATCCCCCTCTTCCAAGGAACCCATTCACTACGATAAGAAACTCTGAGCCCCTCCCCCACCAACAATTTGTAAACTGAAATCCTAATAGCCAATGTGATGGTATTAGGATGTGGGGTGTTTGGGAGATGCTTGCATCATGAGGGTAAAGCTTCGAGAATGGGATTAATGCTCTTATAAACGAGACACCACAGAGCTCCACAGGCCCTTCCAACACGTAAGGACACAGCAAGGAGTCCACAATCCTGAAGAGTGTCTCACCAGAATCTGACCATGCCGGCACTCTGTTCTTGAGCTCCCAGCCTTCAGAACAGTAAGAAACACATTTCTGTTGTTTATAAGCTACCTAATCTGTGGTATTTTGTTACAGCAGCCTGAATGGACTAAGACGCCACTCATTCCCTGATCCATCACTTACTAAGCCTGGTTAAAGTTAGCTCTGTATTTACCAGGCAGGGAAGTCAAAGCTGAACAGCACAGCATCTCTAGCTTCCAAGGCTTCAGGAGCCTTAGCAATGGTAGACAGTGTCACACAGCAATAGGAAGGGCCCTGAGACAGGCAGCTACAGACATCCATGTGGAATGGAGGACAAGTGTTTTCATTACAGCAAGGAGTCGGAAATGGCAGCTCTTAGAGAAAAGACACCACATTTAGGCTTTCCAAGTAAAGAATGGGAAGGAGGATGGTTGAGCAAGTCAAGTTCCAGCAAGCACGGGGACCTAGAGTCTGAGAATCTATCAGTGGTTCCCCAGGATGGAGCCCAGGGTATAGGAGGAAGAACTACCTGACACTAAACCGGAATGGAGACAGGGGCCAATTTAGGAAGGGCCTTGTGAGCCATGAAATGACTGTGGACTCTACCCTAACTGCAAAGGAGACATTGCAGGTATTGTTTCTCCAGATAAACCCCACCAACAAATTTGCTTTACAAAACAGATTGCTCGCAGTTTACTGCAGACCATGTTCTAGAGAAAGAAGAGGCTATAGGCCAAGAGACAAATTGGGGCGCCTGGGTGGCGCAGTCGGTTAAGCGTCCGACTTCAGCCAGGTCACGATCTCGCGGTCCGTGAGTTCGAGCCCCGCGTCAGACTCTGGGCTGATGGCTCGGAGCCTGGAGCCTGTTTCCGATTCTGTGTCTCCCTCTCTCTCTGCCCCTCCCCCGTTCATGCTCTGTCTCTCTCTGTCCCAAAAATAAATAAAAAACGTTGAAAAAAAAATTAAAAAAAAAAAAAAAAGAGACAAATTAAGAGGTGAATGCAGTAATTCAAACAAGAGGTACCAATCCAGCACACCAAGGTCCCTTAAGGCAACAGCTGCTTGGCCCTGCAAAATGAGGCTTCCCCAAACACAGACGAGGCAGAGTGAGATGCCCAGGTCCATGCAAAGCAAAGCAAAGGCTTTCAGCATCAGAACCAAAAGCCTCACACGTCAGGGCTTCCATGGTTCTTAGAATCAATGCTGATGGCTCTCTCCCCTCTACCTCTCCTCCTTCTAGTCTCCCAGACATAACACCCCCAGTCACTGAGAACCTGGGATTTTACTCCAGGGTTCCTCCTTATTCCTCATCAGGTTTGGCCAAGTCCACCCTCATTCATGGATACACACTTCTATTCCTTTATGGTCACACAGCATGGTCTGGTCCTTGGCTCTCCACCCCCTTTTCCCCACACCCTTCTGGCACCATCTTCAACCCCTGACCCATCCAGTGGCCTCTCCAGCACCACTGTGTTCTACCATAGCCCCCACCCGTAGGCAGGCAGCACATGAAGGGGCTATCAGAAAGTAGGGCATTCCTATGAAAACTTTCTTAAGCAGAAATGGCATAAGGCAAAGAAGCAATTACCATTAATTTACATGCAAAAACTTTTAGCATTCACAGACTCAAAAAATAACCTCTCTGGGGTGCTTGGGTGGCTCAGTCGGTTAATTGTTCAAGTTTGGCTCTGGTCATGGTCTCACAGCTTGTGAGTTCGAGTGCCCCATCAGGCTCTGTGCCGACAGCTCAGAGCCTGGAGCCTGCTTCAGATTCTGTGTGTGTCTCTCTCTCTGCCCCTCCCCATACTGTGTGTGTGTGTGTGTGTGTGTGTGTGTGTGTGTGTGTGTTTCAAAAATAAATAAACATTTAAAAAGATTTTAAAAAAATAACCTCTCTTAGACTTTCCTAATACATGAGGACACACCTTGCTAAAGGATGCATGAAATAAATGGAGCCGCTCACAGAGCTATGGCGGCTTGATGCGGAGAGGCTGAACGTAGTTCCTGGGAAAGGCCCTTGGTGGCACCACAGTTGCAGCCAGGGGGCTGTGCGCTGCCTGTATAACAACTCTGGGGAAAACAAATGCTGAGCGCTATTTTCACTTTTCGCCTTTTTTCGTAAAAGTAAAATCCTCTTTGGATTTCTTTCGGTTAGCAAAAACAGGTACTAGTATAGGTCTGTCCTGAAAGTCAAGTGGTGTAAGGCGAACTTTTGCAAAGCTGGGGATACCTGCACTCACTGCACATATTCCTGGTATTAATACCAACACCTTATTTAAAAAGTAAAGAATGGCAAGCAATTTCTTCACCACTGTCCATGGAACCCCAAAGCCAGGGGCTAGGCCTCCAGACTCTGACTGTAGGCCTGCCTGTGTGCGTGTAGGAATGTGGTACCACGACAGGGCCATGGGCTTCAGACTTGCACAGTGTGTCCAAATCTCAGCTCCACTACTTACCAGCTGGGTCACCTTGAACAAATCACTCACCATCTCTAGATTTGCTCTAAGGTTTCAGTGTGCATGCATGGGGCCAATCACACAGACCTAGGCCCACAAGCATTCATGTTACTTTCTCCTCTGCTTATCCACTCTTAGTTTCCCATAATGTAAACATTTATCACTATAAAATTCTCTTGAAAGAGAGTAAGAGATACTCAATCCATCTTTCTTCCTCTAAGTTTCAATCTTAGAAGAAAACTACAAAAAAAAAAAAAAAAGTTGTGCATTGTCTAAAGTACTTAACCCTGGTGAGGTGATAGGAATACGGGACGGGGGGGGGGGGGGTATGGAAAATGCCCAGTAGGAAGAGGAAAAAGGCTTTCCAGCTATTTAAAGTGCAACACCACTCAGGTGTTTATATTGGACAATCTTGGCAGCTGGTGACTCACTTCTATGCAGAGTATCTTAAAATGAAACTTGTATTCTTTTGTACAAGTTCTGAGTTTTCCAGGATATGAGACACTCCCTCCTCAGGGTGTTTCCTCAGGCTCACAAGTGAGTAACACCACCACCCAAGTCCTTATCTTCACTTTAAAGCTTGAAGGGAAATATCTCTCTTAACCTTCACACTGATTTCTGTTTATGCACTGCCTTACTGAATTTAAAAAAAAAAATAGATACACCTACATTGAATAAATGTATAAATTAAATGAGATAAAACTATGACACATTTCTAGTTTCTTCGCCTGTTCATGGATCCAGATCTATACCTCTTTGTATGCCCCATTAAGCTAGTACGCTACATTATACATAGTAGGCATACCCAATAAATAATCATCTAATTTAAGTTTCTCCATCAATGTGTCATAGGATATGCCTTTATAGTTACCACTAAGGGAAACAAAAATATTCAGCAAGTAACTCTTAGAGGGATGTACTATCTGCTATCAGGAAAAACTTACTAAAGGACAGAAAAGGGGGGGGGGGGGGGGATTCCCCAAATATTGTTTTATGTTCCTCAGGGACCTGGTATTCAACACCCAGGCCTTTCTAAAACGAAGTACACCAAAGTGATGTCTCCAACCAAATTTCCATACAGTAAAACCTCATCTACCTATGTTAAACACTAACCTAAATGGTCAGTTCTGTATTAAATAATTGTAGCAGGAAGACAGGAAGCATCTCGAGAACCTACTTCTCTAGATGCTTTGCAGGCACCCAAAGTGATTTGATGACTTAAGATGACTTAAGTTGTGAGAAACTTCACAAAAATGCCATTATTCAAATAAACATATGCCTGGAGTAGATAAGCATCACCAAACAGTCTGACTCAATTAAGTCTGTGCTTCTGAGGGTGGGCCAGGGGAGTCCAACCTCAGCCATGGAAAGGACCTACACTGACTAGGGCAATGCACTGAGGTCCAGGATTTAACCTGTTCACTTTGTCCCTCTTCCTAGAGCCCAAAACTGTTCAGATCCATTACATTAGCTCGGGCTGCCATAACAAAATACCATAGACTAGGTGGTTTAAATGACAGGCATTTATTTTCACATCTATGTTCTAGAAGCAAGAAGTCCCAGAACAAGGGGTGGCAGGATGGGTTTCTGGTCAAAGATCTCTTCCTGGCTTGTGGATGGCCCTTCTTAGGTGCAGGTCTGTGGAGAGAGCAAGCAAACTCTCCAGGGTATCTTCTTAAGAAAACACTCATCCTATCCAATCAGGGCACCACCCTTGTGACCTCATTTAGTCTTAATTACCTCCTTACTGCAAATACAGCCATGCTGAGGGTTACGGCTTCCATATATGAATTTTAGGGGGACATAAACATTCAATCCAAAGCACCCATGAATAAGCAATTATCCCCCTGACTGCTAAATAAAACCTCTTCGAATTGTTGACTCTCTCTGTTGATAAGTCTCTTGCATAAATTATCCCAGGGCCCACAGTCTCACAGGACAGAGTTCACAGAACAATGGAGAAGTGAGCAATGACACCAACATCCATTTTCTAAACGAATACGTCATGGAGAGAACGGCATTTTTATCCTAAGTGAGTTCGTTTGAAGCTCCTTTTCAAAGAAGGATTAGGGCTCTTTTTCAAAGACATATACCTCAAGGCCATCTGAAAGCACAGATTCACTGTGGCTAAGGGAGACTGAACAGGGCAGCGACATCACAAGTAATCAGGACGGTATACCAAGGAAAGCCACTTTGAAATTCCAGAACAGAGTACTTCCTGGACATAGATGACAAACTAAACTCATGCATTCCAGACTCAACTTCCATCAGTCTAACCTCTAATCCTGAGAAGAAACTCTATATAGGAAATAATGGTCAGCTTATAAAAGACTATATATAATTACTTCTGATTACAAAAGAAAGAAATGTCAATTTTGGAAATTATTAAAAATACAAAGTCAAAACAAACAATGCCATTTCTCAACTGAAACAATGGATTATAACAGCACAACACCAGGTTATTTTGTATCTCACCTCTTCAATTCTCTTAAGTACTTTCCCATTTCAAAACACATCATATTTTTAACATGATTTATACATAATGTTTCCCCTTCTAATGTGGGGCCAAGAATGCAAATATCTATATTTGCCTGGTTGTCTGGATCAATTTCTATGAATTACAGATGGGAGTATTAAGTGAAATGGAGAGTGCAATTAATACACATCTAATTCTCCTTAAAAAAGCAAATTGAATAAAGGGAAAACTTTAACTGGGAGTGTAATTTTGTAGGAATGCTCCTATCTTTTTTTAATGTTTATCATCCAGATTGCTGGAGAAAAATCTCAGTGATTTCTCCTACCTTCATTCTTTCTAGAACTTAGTCATGTTTGGATTTCCCTGTTTCTTTGAGAATCCAGCTAACCTCTTAGGTCTGCTATCAAAGAAGCCCCACCAACTTTGGAACCTCAGAAGAATAACCAACACTCTCCTCTCCCCAGGACCCAGGCTGGGGCTATGTTTAAGTTGCCCCACATCCACGCACACCCATGTTTACAAAACATGTTCACCTCTGGTCACCAGTGACAGATAAGATCCTGTATTTTGGAGAAAAGAAAAAGATATAGAACCAAATCTTTACATTTCTGCCTAAAGATTCCAGGGAGACATTTTTAGGCTAATGTCCAATTAATACTCTTATAAAAATAAACAAATTGCTTGGTTTATGAAATGGCTCACAACTCGGGGGAGGAAAGGTTATCAAATTCACCTAGAAGAAGACCTGTTAATTTCATATCCAAAAGCATTCCCACCAACCTCCCTCTCACCAAGCTTCTCTTTCTGGCACACTTTCAGGGGACATGAGTATGGGTGGATAGTGCACACATGTATTAGCAGTTTCCAACAGCCTCCCCATATGAATGTCATGCTCGCCCCTCTTCCTCCCCAGCTGAGAAACACTCATGTTTTAGTTTATTACAAAGTGACAGATGCCTGTTTCCAGATTTAGTTGCTTTCCTTCTTCTGTAGGATGCAAATGTGATCGCTGACTGATGCAGCCTTGGGTCTTGAACCTCCCTACAGTGCTTTGAACAGTGCTGAAAAGAAAAGTCTGTGCTGAGTCCTCCTTATAGGCCTTTCTTCGAAATCTAGTTGATGTGCACAGCTCTAAGTTCCCAGCTAGAAGCCATCATGTACCACATGCAATGGTTTGCAGCAATTCAGACAGGATCATCTCTTCTCACACTGCTTCCTTCTCTGTCACCAAGAGACTGTAGGCAAAACTACAAAATCCATCATGCTTTGTTACTGAAGCACTTCAAGGGCACCGATGAAATCACTTTTCTCAGACCACAGTACACTTCTCAAAGACAAAGTAAAGTGGCATTTTCCATAGACTCCTTTCCACCCACCCACCCACCCCATCCTAGTAGTTTCTGGAAGTGGTTATCCCTCAATGGAAATACAAAGATGGGGTGGAAAGAGAAGGACCATAGATGCCCCAGGCGATAAAGGAAACACTCCAAGTTGAAAGTATTGACCTGACCTCTAACTGGTGACCTGGGGAGAGCAATGAGAGATCTTCCTACCCAGGTCACTGAAGGTGTTCTGCTTAATGAAGGAAACTCTCCTCTCACCAATTCATTTTCTTTTTTTGAGAAAGAGAGAGCTAGTGTGAGCAGGGGAGAGCATCAGAGGGAGACAGAATCGTAAGCACGCTCCACACTCAACACAGAGCCCCACGCAGGGCTCAATCCCAGGACCCTCGGATCATGACCTCAGCTGAAATCAAGAGTCAGACGCTCAACCAACTGAGCCACCAAGGCACCCCACCAACTAGTTTTCTTAATCCAATTCCACCTGCCTTAGGGAAACTACTCCCAAATTTTGGCAACAGACTCTCTATCAGATGTAATTTTTAATATTCTCAATGTTTGCCTGTGTCCACCTACTGACGTTTCAGTGAGAAGTTATGACAGGCTACATTCGGGGAGGGGAACTCAAGGCTGTCTGAGGCTAGAATCCCTTATCTCCAATCACGTGTTTTCAGGAGTACAGTGGTATACTTTCAAGAATTCCAAATCTGACCTTCTGGTTCGTAGGAAGTATTATATATTTACCACACACACATAAAACCGGTATGTACTAATATATTGTTTTGGAAATCTGAGCATTTTCCCATATTTGGATGAGCGCATACACTTACATACTGTTTGAGGGATGTGCAAACATTGTTTATTGAAATATTTGTTCATTCTGTTCTTCAACATCCTGTTGGTGAAATCTCACAAACATGCCCAATCTGGTGTGAGATATTTGCTTGGGAGAGAAATGTCACAGAAATAGAGATAACTGATGCCTTAGCCAGGCAAGGCACTAATGAGAAGCAAGAAGAGACCATAAAATTTAGTTTACTACCAACTCTACCTGGACAGGTAATATTTCTTCCTTTAGAATACCCTGTACCCATATTAATAAAGTGCTCCATGATGACTGCTCTTTGGAAATTTAGGGGCTGTCACTTAAAACTTAGAATGAACAAGCAGACTACATAATCAAAGTCAATACAATTAATAAAGTCTTATGTAGGTCGACCACTTCAGTCATCACTCATAAACCGAATAACTTTCTAACCATACTGATTAGTCCAGAGCCTCCGTCCTTTGCTCCAGACTCTGCCCACCAGCTATGGCCACCTGAACATTTGACAGACATGGCAAACTCTAGGTGGCCAAAGAAACTCCTGATCTTACATCATTAACCTGTGCTGCTTACAAAATTGTCTCATCTGTTGAAACCACCTATGTTTACCCAGTTGTTGGAGCCAGAAACCTGGGGGGACATCAACTTCTTCCTTTCCCTAACTCTTCCCATCCAATTACCAAGCCCTGTTATTTCCTGTCTTCTAAGCATCTTAGATCCTTCCAGATTTTGCCATGGAAGGATTGCTAAACTGGTTCCAACATGTCTCTCTAAACTCATCTACTGCAATAACCTCAATTTTCTCATTTTTATGCCAGCCCCCTCTTCTACAAGCACCAATATGTGTGATATAAACTTTAATACTGCTCCTATTTCCAACAAAGGGAGTTTTTTAAAAAAGAATTCGCTGGGGACACATGGGTGGCTCAGTCAGTTGAGCATATGACTCTTGATTTCAGCTCAGGTCATGATTCCAGGGTCGTGGGATGGAGCCCTGCATCTGGCTCAGCACCGAGTATGGAGGCTGCTCAAGATTCTCTCTCTCTCCCCCTACCCCTCATCCTTGCTTTCTAAAATAAATAAACTAATTTTAAAAAAGAATTTTGATAATCCCCGTATTCTAACAAAAGAATTATTCTCATCTGTGCATTAACTCTATCTTCTCTATGTGCTACACCTTCTATAGTTTCAGGCATAGTCGATATTCACTTTGATTTCTTTGGTCAATTAATATTTGATACATGAAATATATTTGGGAAACAGTATTATTTATGAAATTGACCAATTTCATGAGTATATGATGCTCCGATGTGCTAATAACCAAAACTGGTTAAACTATAAATAACTGGCATCTATGTTGTTATTTCACAAACAACATGGTGAAGAATAACTTCATACTTAAAGAATTTTGTTCCTATTGATTTTTTTTCATATAAACTTTGAGGAGTGGGATCACAGATTCAAACTCCTACAAATAATTGTTGTATGAGGCAATCCTGGCACGGGGGTCATGGGGCAGTTCCCCTGTAATACTTTCTGGGTTCCAATTCTAGCTCCACCATTTGTTGTGTGACTTTAGACAAGTTATTTAATCTCTGTGACTCAATCTCCTACAAAATGTGAGTGATAACTGAATTTTCTCTGGCAGAGTTGTCACAGGATTAAATGACAACACATGACAAGCTCTTAGAACTATACTTCACGTATATCAAGTGTTCCATAAATGCATGCTGGTTATATTAAATACTAACCTGATATTTTTGGATATATATATATTAATATATATATATTAATATATTTATATATATATTAATATATATATTATAATATACATTTATATATATATACACACACGCATATATATAACCAAAAAGATCTGGTTGTATTTAATATAACCAGTAGGATAACCCATATCAGTTTTACTGCAACTTTATCACCAAAAGACATTAACACCTTTTTTGGTGGTTCTTATTTAATGAGTAGCTAGCCAGTGATATCTTAGCACACTTTTTTTTTTTTAAGCCAGAGGCAGTGGACACCTGAAACTAAAATTACATTGTATGTTAACTAACTGGAACTTATTTTATTTTTTTTAAGTTTACTTATTTTGAGAGAGAGAGAAAGAGGGAGCACAAATGGAGGAGGAGGGAAGAGGAGGGAAGAGGAGGGAAGAGGAGGGAAGAGAGACAGAATCAAAAGCAGGCTCTGCACCACCAGTGCAGATCCTGATGTGGGGCTCGAACTCAGGAACTGTGAGATCATGACCTAAGCCAAAACCAAGAGACGGCCATTTGACCAACTGAGCCACCCAGGCATCCCTTGACTAACTGGAATTTAAATAAAAACTTAAGAAAAATTTAAATGTACAAAAATTTTAAAAATAAAATAAATGTCAGAGAGAAAAACAGTTGTTCCTCAAGTAAATTTAAATATCTTAAATGAGGGGCACCTGGGTCAATCAGTAAAGCATGCAACTCTTGATCTCAGGGTTGTGGGTTCAAACCCCACACTAGACATAGAGTCTACTTAGGAAGAAAAAAAGACAAAAGAAAAAAATTAATTGCTCAGATGAAAATAGGTTTGGAGATATTTACTCTTTATTCTTAACTATTATATATACTCTGGCCGAATACATTACCAGTTCAGTTTTTTTATAAAAACCTGCCTTTTTTCTTCTAATAACGATCAGCAAGCAACATGAAAAAAGGCAGAAAATAATGGGTGGTAATCCCACAATTGACAACTTATCTCAGCAGACTTAATCTATTTATTCTTGTTATAGTAGCCAGAGATCATTCTCAAAGGAAATTATGGAGAAAATATCCAAAATTGGCCACTATGCAGTTCATACCAGCCCTTGTCAAAAAGATCCTAATTGGAAGATAGACATGAACTTGGAGAGATGATTTCTATAGTGCATGTGATAGCTTTGGATATTTGTTACATCTTTAAAAATAACAGCACATAAAAAGGCAGATTTTGACTATGTTGAAGGAAAAAAGTATGATTATTAAACTCTAAGTCAAAAATAAGCACAAATATCTAACTGCTAAGAAACCAACAAAACCAGTGTCATGAATGAACTCGAGTAGAAACCCAACAAGGTCTGAGTTCCAGTCCTTCCTGTACCGCAAATGTGATACCTAGAGAAATGCCTTTCAAACTGTAGGTCAGGATCCATTAAGGAGTCATTAAGTCAAAGCTAGTGATGAGTTCTGTTTTGTTTTGTTTTGTTTTTTAATGATAAAGAATAGAACACCACACAGAATATGAGCAAATATTGCACTGTATGTGTGTGGGCTGGTGCTAATGGTATTTGTGTATCTACATTAGATGAGAAAAGTAGAGGTGTTTCCTATTATGGATGATAATATGGACTAATAAAACGGTATTCTATTCAGCGTATTTCCGAAACAAGATTGAAAGCCACGACGTAGAATCAGTCACTTAATTTCTGTGAAGATGCTTCCTCATCCCTTAAATGGAACTTACTATTCTGTTTCAGAGACTATACCCGAACAAAGTAACTTCACTGTATTTTTTTTCAACTATAAAACATGGTATTAATATGTTATGGTTATAGAATTTTGGTTGGGTTTCCTTAGAGTTTGATGTTACTCTGCCATATATGCTTGCAGCATCAAGTCACTATGCTAGAAATCCAGACATCCAAAGATAATTCTGAAAATGTGGTCTCCTTAAGAGTACAGTTGGAGACCAGAAAGTCTAAAATTTCTCAAAATCTGTATAATCTCCTTTGCAGTATCTACCATACCACCTTAGGGGGGCACGGGGGTGGGGGGGGGGGGGGAGGGGTTGGGAAAGAGAAAAAAAAAAAACAAGAATAAAGAGAGGAAAGGCAGCACCTCTGTGTTTCTAGGGCCTCGTGAAATAATCTTCACTTAGTAGAATGACCAGAAGAGGGAAACATGTGTATACGCCATTCCCACAGGCGGCCGCCAGCTCAAGGACATCAGCTGCCATCCTGCTGCCTGCATAGCTCTTCAATGGTACTTGGCCTACGGATATAAATCACTCCTCTTCACCTTCCATTTAAGTGTAGAATCCTGGGGACACCTGGGTGGCTCAGTCGGTTAAGCAACCAAATCTTGATTTCAGCTCAGGTCACATCTCATGATTCAAGAGTTTGAGCCCCACAGCTGGAGATTCTCCTTCTCTCTCTGCCCTTCCCGCCACCCTCAGAAAAATTAATTAAAAAAAAAAAAATAGAATCCTGTGCCAGGCTCTAAATGTCACAATTTCGGGCAGCATACCATTATTTATCCATACATGTTATGTGGATACACCATGGTACCACAAAGAGGAAACATTTTAAGACACTAATACACTAATACCTAAGAAACTGAAAACAGCTAAGAAGACAGGTACACTCACTCCAACTCTTCCACACAAGCTACCATTAAAGCACCCATTTCAAGGAAAAGGTATCATAAAGATTCCATATAATAATAGAAGGTATCGCTTCCCCTAAAATAGAGAGAGCTTTAAAAAGGAATGGGATTCCTACTTGAATGAGAGCAGAACACTTCAAGAGAAATGGAGGACAGGAATTCTTTTGAGGACTCGATGACACAAGAACTAAATATGTCATTTTTAAAATGACACTCATAACCTTCAGATCAGCTTGTTCTGAGTTTTGCTTCTTGTCAGGCTCATGAATTTTATGCACTGATCAATCCAGCACATAATCTCCCTCTAAGCTTAAACAGGCGCACACATGTAAAACATCTGGCCGGGGTTGAGAGGTGCAGTTTGCAGCTTAGTGAGATATGCTGGCTCACCTGGGAACCCTGTGCAGAAATGGCTGCTGAATAAACGAACACAGAAATATATATGCAACAGTCCTAGCATAACTTTCTCTGTGACTAATTCCCACCCCTTTAAGGGAGGAAAGGGAGGGATGTCTGATGAGGGCATGCGGGAAGCAGGTAGTGATCATAAGGAAATTTGTGAGGGGGCTACCAAGAACGTTTTGGCACTGCGCGTGGAGTTCTTACTAGAGAGAATCAAACAGATTGAAAAATGAACAACCAGCACCTTGGTTCTGGCAGCCTGCCAGGTAGCTTTTGCTTACCTTTGATCCTGGTTAAAAACCATGCGGGATGTGTCACAACAGAAGTGTCTTTCTTTATAACAATCTCTACACCATAGAGGTATCTTTCTAACCAAAGGACACATTTGTTTGGAAGAGTTCTAAAGAATATTGGAAAGGAACTTGATCTCATTTGACCAAGAGGCTGGGACTCAGAAACGTTAAGTGACTTACCTAAGGTCACCCAGCTGGCAGCACTGTCTAGCTTTGGGCCAAGAGCTACCCAGAATTTCCCAAGATAAAATATGTCCATCATTGTGCCTACTAATATGTTTTTAAAGAGACAAGGTCTCCTCTCCCTCAGGACTACAGCTTTATCACTATATCTTCTAATTCCCTAGAATCAGAACACTTTGGTATAAAATTAAGCAGACATTGTTTTAAAACCATCCACCAATTGGGTGGGGAGAGTGCCCACATGTCAGGTTTGAAAAGGAATTTCTATCTCTGATACATCTTACTACGGCATGACATTTAAGAAAGTTTATCCATATTTACAATGTTGCTTGAAACTGAAACATAAAGACACATAATTATCTCATACATAATTGATGGTGGATAAAAAGCATCATTGGAAAAATACACAATTTGCATTAAAACTTCAGGTATTCCAAGTTACAAAGACTAATTTATTTCATAGAATGAGGAATTACATTACTACTACACCTGATATCAGCCAAACATTTGTGTCTATAAAGTATCTTTTCTTTCATATTTATAAAAACTAGAAAAGAAAGCACATGCACTAGCCAAGGTTAAAAAAAAAACAAACAAAAAACTTGCAGCATAGACAGCTACAAATAGTGCTCTCCATGGTGAGAAATAAAGTCCACACTTAAGTATCCTAGCAAAATTTTCACCACACATACACACAGACACAAATGCACACGCCTAACAGATGGATTCTAAAAAACAGCTAAGCATTCCATAAGCCAAATGCTCAAAAATTAATAATAAAAGATGGTTAACATTCCTGTATGTGTGATATTGTATAAATGAGCAGACCCAACTCTGTCCTCACTTCTCATCTCAACCTCCTTTTCCCAACGCTGAGCTCACCTTCCCACCTCCCCCTACTCTGCAACCAAATTACAACCACCCAAAAGCAAGGTGTCTGCTGCAGCCCAAAACATTTGACCGATAATATCCGGTTTGCCATTCCAGGAAATCCCAGAGTGTGTTTTAAGCCTCTGCCCAAGGCTTATAAAGAAAGGCGAGAGAAAAACTAATCAATACCAGCACCCAGCTGTGACCTGGCACATAAAGAAATCAAGAAAATAAATCCCATCCATAATCTGTATAATTTAACACTTGGAAGAAAGCAACATCTGGGATCGACTCCAAGCGGGACAGTGTTGCTGGATGGGTCTGTTTCTTCCAATGAGTGTTAAACCCAGTGACAAGGGGACACTCCAGTTCCTCACCATTTCAGCAAAGGCAATGTCTTTCCCAGCAAGGGTTAATCTACCCAAAAAGGTGGGGGAGAGTGGACAGAAGGAAAATAACAACCACCAACATCTACTCCTTGCCAGGACAGTGCCTGGCAAAGGTTCCCATCACACTTTGAAGAGAGGGAAGGCTGGAACCCCTTCCCAAAGGTGGGTCCAGGACAAACTATTGTCTTGCTGAACAGTCACAAACAGAAAGAAAGCTCATTAGCTTTCATTGACTTTGTTTAATCTTACAGTCCTTTCAATGGACTCCAAAGTCCTATTCCCATGCAAAGTTTAAAAAAAAAAATCTCCTATGACTAAGATTCCCTGGAAAGGCTTTCCACATTGTCTAAATTACAGGGAAATTAATTTAGAACAGAAGCAGATACCTACACATCGTCTAAATCACTAGATCTGTACCCAATTAAAAAAAGAAAAAGTACACCAATCAGCAGAACGGGGCATTATAGGGAATAAAGACTGTTAGTAAAATCCAAAATGCTTTCTCCCTGTTAAACCTTCTGAGAGGTTATAATTGCATTTGGCCGCTGCAGGCTTGTCAGAGAGCCTGGCTTCTTAATAGCCACAACCTTAAAAGGAGTAACTGTCAAGGGGCGACCCAGCTGAAATCAAACAACAAAAACAGGAACTGTAATCAGCCTGAAATGGGAGGAGGGAAAGGAAGGGAGACTCCTGTATTCATCAGTCAACATTAATGTCCTTTGTTGTTCACCTTTACACAGAACAGCGAGCATTACCCTGTTCCTTCTCCTCCGAAAGCCAGTGTCAGGGTAATGCTTTCCTAAAAGCTGTCTCCTCGCCTCGAAGACCCAAGGCTTTCTGATTTCCCCTTCCCCATTATCACTCCACAGCTGTCCTCCACCAACCCCCAACGCGCTTACCCCGGGCCGAGAGGGTGGCCAGAAGTAAAAGCATTGCTGAAATACCCGTTCCCCTCCAAAGACCAAAGAGGCGCAGATGTTGAAATTTACAATCCCCCCAGCCCCTAAACACTCACACCCCATAAACCCGGGATAGGAGGAAGGAAGGAAGCTAGGGTCAGGCTCGGTCTGTCAGAGCGGCTCCTTTGAGGACAGTGCCACATTCCGCACTCCGGGAATGTCGAAGGGAGACGGAGGGAAGGTTTTGCGCCCCCCTCCCCTTCTGTTTTGGGGGTGTTCTCTCTGCGCAGTACTTGTTGTCTCTCTCTCCACCCCAGGGAATCGTTGCAGCCCACTGCCCTCTTTGGGGAAGAAAGATAAGGAGGGAGAGGAGCGGAACGCCGTTCACCCTCCTCTTCAACTTGACTCACACACGCCCCGTCGCCACTCCAAACTCCGCAGGCAGAGCCCGCAGCAGGAGGGCTGGCCGCGCGCTCCCCCAGCCGTCCCGGCACTCCGGGAGCCGGTGCGGGGAGCACCGATGGGGCGGTGAAGGGCGAGACCCCAGCGCATACCCCACTGCCCGGAGCCGGCTCGGCAAAGCCCCAAACCCGCAGCGCGATGCCAGAATTAGGCATTTCCAGCCCGGCAGAGGGAGAGGGGCGCAGGGGCAAGGACGCGAAATGCGCACCCGCTCGGGCCAGAGCGGAATAAAAGTTCGCCCCGCGGAGACTTACCCACGCCGTATTTCTCGTGCTCCGTAGGTATCCACATGGCTAAAGGGGGGTCCGGGGTCTTCCGGCTTTGTAATCCCCGCGCCTTCTCCGTCTCCCAACAATGCACAGCTCCCGAGTAGCGGCTGCAACGCTGAAGCCCCGCGGCTCCGCTCGGGCTGTGAGCGCTAGGCAAGGTCTGCGCTGGAGGCTCCCGAGCCCGGCGGTGACACCGCTCCGCTGAGGCTGCGCCGCCCGCCGCTCTCCCGGCGGCGGCTGCTCACAGTCCTCCGACGCGCTCTTGGGGACCCGGCGGCGCAGTCATTGTTCTGATTCACTGAACTAAGCTACAAGCCAGGGTACTCTCCGGCGCACCCCCGCCCGCCAGCGCCTCTTCCAGCCCTCCCTGTCCCAGAGTCCCCACAGCACGCTGGGAATTGTAGTTCTGGGCCGCTCCATCACGGAAGGGGGCGTGGCATCATCGGTTGGGGGCGGGGATTAGGCGCCGCTCTCCGTGTCCTATTGGCCTAGAACGTGATGGCGAGGCGTGGACGTGGAGGAAACCCCGCGGTGATGGGGGGGTTCGCCTCCAGTCGCGTTTCCATTGGTTCCGGGCTCGCCTAGCTGCCCTCCCTTTTCTCGCCTGCCTTGTAATGGCTGCTCCCGAGACCCAGGGGGCTGCTGCCCGAGGGGAGGAGGACTGCAAGAGCAACCATAGCGAATCTGGGAGTGTCAGTTATGAGGGTGAGTACGGTTCCACTGAACCGTAAGTGGTCTTTTTCCCTCTCTCTCCGACCAGGATTGCAGCTGACCGCCAGGCAAACCCCAGGAGCCTGCCAGCTCTAAAGCCACCTGAGCGCCAGGGATCCGTGGGAGGGGCCCAGCGGGGCGGTGTGGGGTCGGAAGCGGATACTTGGTGACGGCTGTCTGGGTGGGGAAAAGAAAATGGGATGGAATGGGCTTCCCGGCGACCAGAGAAGCTCCCTGAGCGTTTTTCTTCGGTTTGGAGCTCCCAGGTTTGCGCTTGCTGCCGGGTGGGTGTGTGTCAAGTCACGTTCGCGCATGTGTGATTGTAACTCCGGTATTAGCTCTCTCCTCTCCGGTATCCTGCCTCCGCCTCGGTTTGCTTGGTTTGGCCTCGGGAGATATGTTTTACTTGTATTCGGGCGGTTTTCCGGTTGTAGATTGGTCACTTCTCTCCACTCTACAGATTTATTCAATTGCTGGCAAGAGCGGCATCTGAAGAGAAAGTGTCTCTCACAGCCTCTTTGGTAGCTCTTGACCGCCCCAGGCGATCGCCAGGATTGAATGTGGACCCATGCTGAGTTCTCCGAGAAAGAGGAAAGGAAATGGTATTTTGCAGTCTTGGCTTCAGAGAAAATTTGAGGGTGGTTATGAAAATCATCGCAACTACTTTGACGCTACTTGTCTTTGAAGTTGCCCTCTGATCCACTATAGAGATCATAAACCAAACTTTGAAAGCTGCCAGGGGGATTGATTGTCTTGAGGATGCCTAGCCCTATTCGTTTACCTTTAGTGCATCTATCCCCGCCCGCCTCCCTTCTTTTTTTGTCTTGTGTAATTTAACAAGTTGTCTTTTTCTTTCTTTCTTTTTTTTTTTTAATGTTAATTTATTTTTGAGAGAGAGAGAGCACCAACAGGGGAGGGGCCTAGAGAGAAACACAGAACTGGCTCCAGGCTCCCAGCTGTGAGCACAGCTGTGAGCACACGGGGGTTCGAACTCACCAACCTTGAGATCATGACCTGAGCCGAAGTTGGACGCTTCACCCACCAAGTCACCCAGGTGCCCCAACAAGTTGTCTTTTTCTATTTGACATGGTTTGGGGGCTTAAGGTTTCTCTGGCCTTATTTGAGATTTTTTTGGTTATTTTGTTTTTGTTTTCACGATTAAATTGACATTTAGTTTTGAGTGTTTATCTCAGCACAGAGATAAAGTGCAGTCTCCTCCCACTGCCCGTCAGTGGAACTACCTATCTCTGAAATTATTTTAATACCTCTACCAAAGAAATCTTTGATAGGCTTCTGACTTGAAATACTTAAGTCCACACCTGACCATTTCATTTGGGGGCTCTTATTTGGTGGTAAGATACTATTAAGGTTTTCCAGATTCTCAAAGTTCCAGAGGGCTACCTGTTTAACATTTAAAGATGAAATCCTTGGTGAATTTATCCCACGGATTAACTCATATAAAAGAAAATTGGGAGTTTCTTCCAAAAACATTGTTGGACAATTAGATATCATTAGTTATTTAAAATTATGAAATTTTTCATTATAAATATTTGAAGCCATTCAGAGGTGTGTAAGTTAAATGAAAGTTCCTCCACCACACAGTCCATTCCCAAAATAATGACTGTTAAAAGTTTGTTGTGTGTTCTTTCTGACATATTCCTAGATGACACACATCTGTATTGTTTTGATTTTGAAAAATAAAAAGAGATCATTGTATGTAAGCTCAAAGATCTGCACCCCGTTCTCTCCCAATGATCTGTATATTTCTTCCATGTCAGTATATTTGTTGCTTCTTTCTTTTTAAAGACTGCCAGTTGTATTCCATAATACAAATGTACCATACTCTAACCATTCCTCTATTAATGAACATGTACTGTGGCTTTAGTTTTTCAGTAATTTGTAGTGAGCAACTTCATATACATATCCTTCCCCTCTGGCAAAGAACGAATTTCTTGAGGATTTCTTGAGGAATTGCAGGATCAAAGGTAACACAGGTTTAAAATTTTAATAGATACCAGATTTTTCCCTTTGAAAGACGTCAGCATACACTCCTATTAGTAATATATAAATGTCCTTTTCCCTTGTGCTTACCTACTGTGAGGAAATCATTAATCAAGGGCCAATATTTAAATGACTATTGGATTGAATTAAGTAAGTGCTGTAAAGCATAATTCTAGGTTCCAATTTCTTTTCGACGACAGTATGGGGCAGCAGTGAATTTGAAGTATCTGTAACAAAAAATTCCTCACTGTGGTTTGTAATTGACGAGTATTCTCGCTAATTGTTATCAGTCAATGGGAGAGCTAATGGTTGAGTTTTATGTCTTTCTTGTAAGGTTGTCACTAAAAATCCCCTTAATAATCTATGTATTATTCTGTAACTTTATCTAAATTGTTTTCAAAGCCTGCAAAGTGTGATACAAATTTCGGCTGGAAATAATGATACTGAAATTATATTCATATTTTTTTGTTAAGCATTTACTTAGGTTCTCAAAAATATCTTTCCCTGTAAAATCATTAATTTCCTGAAAACTGCCTCTTTTAGGAGGTTTCACTATGGTTCTAATTAAAATATCAACCTGTGTACTTAATATCCTGGAGCAGAAGAGTTCTGCTAGAATGAATCTCTGAGTGGTGTACAGGCAGGGATAGCACCTTACCTGAGATCTGAGGCTCCGTCCCTCACCAGGAAAGCCCCCGATCTTGCACAACACTGCTTTGCATACATTTGAACTGTAACTGGGATTTCATATTGTCCTCTAAAGTTTACAACAGATGGTAAATGGACTCAATTTCTCACACTTTGGGATGTATTACTGGTATTTTTTCTTTTGCTGTTTTTAGTTAGAGGCAGTAAGATAGTACATATAGTTTATTAATTGACAATACTTCTAGGAAATGTTTGAGACGGAGCTGATTTCTGACAGGGTTAATCTGTGCATCCATATTACAATCTGCCATAGTTAACTTTTTTCCCTGCAAATGCATGCTCAGTAGATGACAATCATGGGAATGCTGCTTTGGATTTAGAATGTGTTTCCTCTGGAGACCTAGTTAACGCATTTGCAGTATCTCTAGAAGGAATGGGGGTAGCGGGTGGTGTCAACTCCTCACTCTTATATTTGCTATTTCGATAGGTAGCATCAAGCCTTAGCTAGAAACCTAGGGAGCATCCTTGATTCCTATCTTGCCCTCAGGTCCTGAACCTGACCAGTTACTAGGTCTTATTTTTCTGTGCCTGAAATAATCTTTTGAATTTGTTCTTTCTCTTCATCTCTTTAGCCACTCTTCTATTTCTAACCCTCACCATTGCTGCTGAGTTACTGTGTCCCCCATCCTCCAAACTGTGTTCTTGGGGACCAGAACTTTGACATGTTTGGTTTTGTCTACCCAAGCCTGTCTTGGAACCCTGTCAGTGTTTAATCATTGTTTAACAAGAAATGAATTCTAACCTGGATGATTGCAAAGCCTTCCTGTTGATCTCACATACTCTTGACTTTTGCCTCCTTAAATGCATATTCCAAAACACAAATGTATGAATGCGTCTTCACTTCAAATCTTCAGTGTGGCTCTAATGCTTATGTAATGAGATCTCAATTCTCTGCATAGCATTTAAGATTCTAATCTACTTTTCCAGCCTCATCTTCAGTCACCCTGCTTTCCTTCCCGCATCTTCATTATCACACTTAGCATAGCAGACTGTAGTTATTTATTGGCAGGTTTGTCTACCCTGGTAGACTGTGAACTTCTTGAGGGTAAGAGTTGCCTTATTTTACTTTTATGCCAGTGCTTATCAGAGTTGCGTGAAGTGAACACTCTAACAGTTTAATGGTTAAAACGTATCTGAAATTTATTCAGAATACTTCGAATGGCAGCTATTTTACGCAGAGGAATTGAAATCAAGTAAAGTACTGAGTATATGTTAGGTTTATGAAAGTTATGCACACCAACTAGAAAATGCAGAATATATCATCATGAAGATGATATTTTGTCACAGGTAGTCATAATTAGCCTTTTGACATAACTTTGCAGTCATCTTCTTCTTCTTCTTCTTTTTTTTTTTTTTTTTTCTTTCTTAATGTTCATCCATTTTTGAGAGAGAGAGCACAAGCAGGGAAAAGGCAGAGAGGGAGACACAGACTCCAAAGCAGGCCCCAGGCTCCAGGCTGTCAGCACAGAGCCCAACACAGGGCTCAAACCCACAAAACGTGAGATCATGACCTGAGCCACCCAGGTGCCCCTCCAGTCTTTTTTTAAGTAAAGTATTAGTGTTGTATAGATAATGATTAAAAAAATACTTTACATCTGTCCTTTATAACCTTGAACCCATAACTTAATGAACTGCTGCATAGACCTTGAAATCGGTGTCGCATCATCTGCATGGCAGTTATCTGGTTTTCCACAGTTTGTCATCTTATTTCTAGCATTAATGCTTAAATCCAGTCTCCTACATTTGACAAGACAGTGGAAAGAGAACTAGACCCTATCTTGGAAAAACTGTATTTAAATGTCAATTCTGGTATTTATCAGTTGTGTATGACTATTGCCTATGCTGCTACATTTATGAAAATATAATACCTACCTTGCAGAGTTGTGATTATTTCATTCAATTATGTATTTATGACATGCCAGCACATTTCCCTTTAGCAGCTTGGAATTGAATAACTATTAGTTGTTTTCAATATAAAGATATGCCTAAATGAACGATGAAACTGCCTGCTTTCTGATTCTGTATTTACTTAGGAAGCAGTCTGAATTGTGGTGTAACCGGGGAGAAGCTTAGGAATGTGTTGGTGATACCTGTTTAGGCTGCCCTTGCATTCCCGGGAGTTGTCAGGGTGTCTGCTTGTGCTCTGTACTAGTATTGCAACTATGCGCTCTGAAAGCCTTTTATATTATCTTCATACCCTTTCTCACCCTTACCCCGTGCTGCCCCCTCACCCCCAGCTCCCTAAACACACACCCACGTTCAGAGTCAGCAAGAAGCTCAGATAATCTTGCATACTGGGATGGCCTTGCAAGGTACAATCTGGAGAATGTCACGGAAGAAAAAGAATTATAGAAACCTCCTTCAGAACATCCTTTATTTTCCTATAAAAATATTTGGGAACTAGCTTAGCTTGCAGGATATTAAGAGGGAATTATAAAAGAAGATATTATAATAATGATGCTGCTAATATTTGTTGAACAGTAACTGTGCCAAGTACTGTTTCAAATGCTTTCACAAGTCTTAGGTCATTTCATCCTCACAACATCCCTGAAGTGGATACTTGTATTATCCCCTTTCCATTTACAACTAGTGCAAGAAACTGGTACAAGAGTGGCTTGCACAAGGACACACAGCAACAGAAACAGAACTTTTATCCTACTTACTGTTATAATGATGTCTCATAGCAACTACATTCCATTGGATAACGTCTGAAACAGACTTCCCTTAGACCTAATTATGTTCCAGTGCTAATGTTCCTATAGGAAGGCAATGTGCTATAGGAAAAAGAGGATGTGTGTACATATTGAAGTCAGGCCATTGTAAGATCAAATCCTGGTTACTTACCAGCCATAGGCAAGGTAATCAGCCTCTGAACCTCAGTTTCTCATGTGTAAAATGGGTAAAATCCTATCTGTCTTGCTGGAATGTTGAAAAGATGAGTGAGATGATGATACAGTAGCCTGGTCTTAAATAAATGGTGACTCATTTCAGACACAGGTATGGGCACATCGTTGGCACGTGTGCCACAGGTGATACAGGTGATGATTTTGAGTGCTACAACCTTATTGTGTTCTATTTCATGACCAGGTTTCTGTTGAGGGATTACTTGGACTATCAGACATAGAATTTACATACACTTCTCATTATGTTGACAAAGACCTTCCATTCATGCAAAAGAACAGTGCTGTCCTCCACAACACATACCCATACACTTCCGCTCTTGAACAATTGAAGATAATATCGATCAGATTCATGTAATAAAAATTATACTGTCTCCTACACATAAATCCATGAGTAAATAGATACAAAATAGTATACTGCTATCTCCAATGAATGAATCTTTAAATATTACTGTTACCTGTTCTTGGAGAACTTTGCCATAGAGTTGGGGTTCAGTTTTGCTATGATTTATTTAATAAACTCCAAATGGATTGGTATTTCACTGAAGGCATCTTAACAAATTGCTGTCTCTTCCTGAAATGTATGTTCCCACTGACCTCATTGACCCAAACGTGAGCAGGGCAGCTTTTTCCAAAAGTGGAGATAGATTTGACCACTCTTGTGCCTTTGTTTACAACTCAGCCACTACTCTTTGTGCCTGTGTCATTTATTTGTAAGTTAGTCAGCTGAGGCTGGGTGCCATCTTAGCTCTAGGAACCAAGTAAAGTTTCTAAAATTAAACAGGATTTAGACCTTTGCTTCCTTTGGGGAAGAGGTATCAACAGTTGAGAAGTGGTAGAATATTTCAACTGGTATAAGTCAATGTGGGATACTGTTGGGCTTTTCCCATGTTTTCGTACCTTTGAATTAATACATTGAGTAAAAATGTGTGGGAGGAAAAACTGGATTTGAAGTCTGAAATATTGGGTTCTGATTGTGAATTTGCTGCTTTGTAGCACTATGAACATGCGGAAAATTATTGAACCTCTGAGTCTCCCATTTCATCATAAAAATGCTGCAGTTAAATTTAAAAAACAGACAAAAATGTTGCAGTTAAGTCCTACCTTTTTGGGAGGTTGAGTGAAGCAGTGAATATAGGGAGGAGCGAAGCAGTTGCTGAGGATGTATCATAAGAAGCTGTGGCGGGTCTTTGGAATTGGAAAAAAGTGGATTCAGAAGTAACTGCCAGTTACAACCTGTGTGACCTTGCACAGGTTGTTTAAGCTCATTATTATTATGACAACTGCTACTAGAAAAGTCTAGACATAACTTGTAAATAATTACAAACTAATCAACATTACAGTTTGAATTGAGACATACTCCTGATTTTATTATATGGAAGCCTTTAAGGATAAGGACTGTCACATACACCTTGGTGTCCCTACATCTTCTACAGTGCCACACTGTGATGGCACTTGGTGTTGGTTGAGTGGTGACTGGGTCCCATGCAGCACAAATGAGGAAGAGCCCCTGGCTTTATCTATGGGTACATTTCAATGTAGTTGGTGGGGCTTTGCAATTATATTTTATCAGAGCTAATTGGAGAGGCCTTTCTGTTTCCATGTCACACTGTGGGAAGAAGTTGATGCATTTGAATCTGCAGTTTGTTTGTATTGACTGAGGAGCTGAAAGCTTTTAAATGTGTTTATTTTTAAAAGAAAGGAAATGCCTGTTCTGACTCCTGGTTTCCCTAACACTGTCCTCATGTCATGCTTTTTCTTAACTGAAAGACGAATCTTCCCCCAAGTAATTATAGAGACCCTGCCTTATAAAAAATTTTTTAGTGTTTTTATCCAAAAACTTAGAGCAATTTGTTTTTTAAGCGAAGGACCTCAGCATTGTGATTGTGGTTATTTATTTAACACAATCTTCTGTTATGTAACAAGCTGCTATTCACCAGTAATAGCCAATTAGAAAAGAGAATATCTTGTACTCCTAAATGTAATTATCATTATAAAGCAATTAATAGCAAAAACTGTTGTTGATCAGTAACACAACATCAATCAAGCTCTCTTTGTTAAAGCACCATACATCTAATTTCCACAAATGGAGGAGGGCAGGGGTAGGAAAAGAAGATGAAAAAGAGTCTGGAAGCTTATTGGAATTTTTTAAAAACCAGTTTGTGAATGATTTTTGAAAGCTTTATAAGTATGCACCCACATGAAGGAAAGTAATGCTAATAACCTACTAAGACTGGGATTTTTTTCTAGCAGCAGTGATCAGAGATAGTATTGTTTCATGGAAAGCTCACTAGACAAGGAGGCAGAGACCTGAGTTTTAATCCTACTTCTGCCTCTAACTCTCTAATTTTAGAGAAGTTATTTGCACTCATGGTTTGTAATGAGTAATTGATGAGATAATTCATTTATATTAGCATCCTTTCAACTGCATCTTTCAAATATCAATAAAAGAAAGAGAAGGTAGGTGTAGCTAGGGAACCCAGTTACACATATCCTAGAGTCTGTGTAAAAAAGAAATATATCTGGATATTCCCTTAAGATCTCATTGCACACATGAGTTAACCAGATATATTAACGTAGAAAATTTGTGGAGAACCACTGCAATCGATGACTTCTAGGGTCTCTACTCCAAGAGAGTATGGCTAGATCATTAGGACACATCCCATCTCATTCTCTCCCCTCTCCTTTCCATTTTTGTGAATCTAAAAGAGCTATTTTTTAAATGTTTTATTTATTTTTGAGAGAGAGAGTGTGACTAGGGGAGGGGCAGAGAGAAAGGGAGACAGGATCCAAAGTGGGCTCTGCACTGAGAGCTAAGAGCCTGATGCAGGGCTTGAACTCATGAACTGTGAGATCATGACCTGAGCCAAAGACAGACTGTCAACCGACTGAGCCACCCAGGTGCCTCTAAAAGAGCTATTAATAGTACTGAGACTTAATTCTGAAAATTTTATTAAGCATATGTGCAAGCTTCTTCTAAATGCTGTAGATATACAGTGATGAAAACAAGATAGCTCTTGTCATTGAGGCTCTTACAGCTTAATAGGGAAGATATAAGAAACACATCAATAACTATAGGGGCACCTGGGTTGCTCAGTCGGTTGAACGTCCGACTTCGGCTCAGGTCATGATCTCACCGTTCATGGGTTCAAGCTCCACATCGGGCTTTGGGCTGGCAGCTCAGAGCCTGCTTCGGATTCTGTCTCCCTCTCGGTTTGCCCCTCCCTTCCCCCCCTCCTCTCAAAAATAAATAAACATTTTTAAAAGCACATAAATAATTATTTTACAAGGTAGAAAATGTTAAGGACCATCAGAGTGATCAAGATGGAGTTGAGTCAGAAAGAGATTAAGCCCAGCAGATGGTACTATGTCTTGAAGTTGAATAAGATTTGGACATAAAGAAGGAAGAGCATTTAGCACATGCTTAGGCAAAGGGAGGGAGTACAATAGAAAAACTAAGGGCATGTATGGCAGATAACAAGTCAGTTCATTTTGCCTGGAGAGAATAGTAGGTAAATAGGAGCAGTGAAAAGAAGTTTGAAAAGGCAAGTTCAAACTGGATCATTTACTCTCAGACATTAGATCCTGACTCTGCAGTCTTGAGGGAAGCGAATGACAAGATCAAAGTTCAGTCAGGTTAACAATGTACTGAAGAGTGCAGGATGAGTCAGGAAGTGTGGGTATTTGCCAAAGAAAAAGATCATGAAGACTCACACTAGAATTTAATAATATGCCTCTGTTAATGAAGTCAGGTGATAGAAATTCCTGAAACTAGAAAAATATGCTGGGACACAGCAGGTGATATATGAAGATTCTACCATTGATAGGTTGAGTGTCCGTTTAGGCCCTGTGATGAGGAAGAGACTGCAGGCAGAGAAGGCCACATAGATGATAAAATAGGCATCAATTAAGTCTAACTGTGCTCAATTCCAAATACAAGGAAAGATGGGGATTTTTAGCCAAGGAGCAGGTTGGGGGCAGGGAGGTGGAAAATTACTAAGAGGAAAGATCAGGTGGATTCTGGCTAAACAGACTTAACAAGATTCTTGCTAAAGGCAGGCCAGGGTGAAATATCAGATAATGAGATATGACCTAGAGGATAGTAGAGGATGAGGAACCTCATCAGATAGGGAGAATGGGGGATTCTCTCTAAACTGACTTAGAATTCTTGTAAAACCTGGGCTAGCAAGGCCTAATGAAGAAAAGGATTCAGAGGAGCCTTCAGGAAGCCAGAGTCTGGTTAAGGAGAGAATCTTTATCAGTAGCAAGAACGCAATCACAAATAAACTGGAGTTTAAGGACAAGCCATTAAAAGACCTAAGTTAAAAGGAACATGGATTCTGGATGGAGGTCAGATCAGACAGCTTATGGAATCAGGGCAACCAGTTGAGGACTCAGTTGCTGGAAAAGGTATGCAAGTTGAGGCTTGGTTCCAAGAAATTAGTCACATGCTCAACAATGACTAGCATCCCAGACCCAGATGGAGATGAGGCCACTGTCTTGAGGTGGTCCCCTGCTGGAGCAGAGCCAAACTGCTAGTGGATTTAGAGACCCCTGCCGTGCTGATTGGCAGTGTTGGCAGAGGCCTAGCTCCAGGCACCTCATTACATTTGCCCATATGGCCACTGAACTCCTAACCCTGAGCTCATTAATCCTGAATAATCAACCAGTTGTAATATAATTCTCAAGTATAAGGTAATAACACCCTTTCTTTCTCATGACCCCTAGATGACATGGAATGTGATGCCCCAGAGAAAGATTCCTGTTCTTGATCTTTTTCCTTGTGAAACATCTTAGAAATTATTGGCAGAACAGATCATGTTAGTAATGTCCCCCCTGTTAATGCGATATTTTTAGGTATCAGTATTTATAGTTGTTTCTATAAATAGCACAATTCTGTTTTCATTACTTGAAACTCCAAATACATCCAGCCATATGAATTTACACATTATTACAGCCTAAATGAATTAAACTTTTAAGTAATGGACTGAAAAAAAATCATTTTTTGTTGTCTTGCTTTTGAGAGATTTCATATAAAATTGTGTTCTCATTGTTTTTATTCATCTATGTGATTGAAGTGGGTGGGGCTAATGTAAATTTAGTATGCTGTTCATGGTTTTAGGGACAATATTTCAGGAGTCCAAAGAATTAATTATAAGACAGAAGAATGTTGTAATACCTTTTTACACAAAGAATTTCATGATCAAATAATTTTCAGCTACTTATAGCTTCCTTCAAGACTTTAATGTTGCTAATTTTTGTGACCAAGAGATAAATATTATACTGTCATTTCCCAAATATTTGACCCCACTATCTTTTTCTCAAATAGCACACATTAACATTTCATGGGATACCAGTCTTCCATGGAATTTGATTTGGGAAATGCTAGTCAGGGTCATCTTCCTCTTAAGCAGATCGTATTTATTAAGAGCTTAGATTTCCCAAAGAGTTCATCTGTAAACCTCTTCAAAAAGAGATCAGTCACCCAGTGTATATAATAATAACCATTGTCATTCATTTTTATAGCTTTCCTATTTTACTTCAAGCACTTAATGGGGGGGGGGCGGGGAATAAGCATAGAGTAGTAGGCACAGGATTAAAACAAAACAAAACAAAACAAAACAAAACACTATTTGTTCTCCCTCAGGGAGATGTAACATCCTCTAAGGAGCATCCCCTCGCCCCCGTTATATCCAGAAAGCCAGAGTTCTTTTGAAAATGTCTGTGGTAGTAATGAAGTAAGTATTTATATAAATAAAACTTAGCCCTTGAGCACAATGTGAGAACTCTTCAAATCAGTATCTTTTGTTTTTTTCATATTAGTATCCCTTTCTCAGTACATTTGAATTAAGATTCGAATATTGAACAATGAAAAGGAATGTGTCCCTAAAGTAACCAATTTCTGACCTACTGTTCCAGGGCACTCAAGCCTGTGCTTCTTATTAAGTCAGGTAACCATAGCTATTTAATACATTATTTAAGGTTGTAAAAATTTAATTTACATTCCTCTATCAACTTTCATTGACTTGAAGAATGTAGGTTGGTTGCGATTTTTTTTAATTGCCTATGTGTGGCATCATTGTCAGAAATGTCAGAGTTTCTGAATTACTGTTTATTAATGAAATGATGAATCCAGGCAGCTGTTTGATGTAAAATCCACAAGTGTGATGTAGAGGAATTTTTTAATGAAAGGTTTTCTAAAATAGCTTAGAAATGATTCATTGGACCATTGTTATTCACTTCTAGTTAGCAGTATTCAGAGCCAACTGGCAAATCTCCATTTCTTTAGGATTCTCACTTAAAATGTGATTTCAGAGTAAACTGATTTAGGCAAGCAGCATATAAGTGAAATTGTTCTCTTTGTCTTTCCACCTTTTTCTGAAGTTTCATGTTTGTTGTTACCTCTTGTGATTATACATTAATCAGATTCTGAATTCATCTTATGTATAGATAGATATCAAAAGTTAGTATAATATTATTAATATTAGCTGATCTTTGGACTCTGCTGTGAAAATCACACATACTTGTGGAAACTCAAACACACTTTCATATACTTACTGGGCAACATTTTTTTTTAAGTTACAGCTTTCATAAGTTACATTTTATAAATATTGTAACCCTCCTTGTAAATGTAAACTCCCTCCCTTTGTCTTTCTGGTTAAGTCCTATTCATATTTAAAATCTTAGCTGAAGTGTTGCCTTTTATGTAAAGCCATTCTTGAACCATAGATTGAATTAGCTATATACTTCTTAATCATATAGTTACTTAGGAGAATCCCTTTACCTGCTTCTGGAGAAAGAAATTTTAATTCAAATAGTTCAACTGATATACTTAGTTTTCAAAGGCTGCCTGTAACAAATTACCACAAACTGGGTGGCTTAAAACAACAGAAATTTATTCTGCCACAGTGCTGAAGGCCAGAAAGCTGAAATCAAGATGTCAGCAGGGCCAGGCTCCCTCTGACGGCTCTAAGGGAGAATCTGGCGGCATCAGGGCATTCCTTCGCTTGTGGCAGCATAATTCCAATTTCTGCTTCTGTTTTAATACGGCCTTCTTCCCATGCCTCTTTGTCTTCTCCTTTTCTGTCTCTTAGAAAGACTTCAGTCATTGCATTTAGAGCTTACCCTCATCCAGGATGATCTCATCTCAAGATATTTACCTTAATTGTATCTGTAGAAACCCTTATTCAAGATAAGGTCACAGTCTGAGGTTCCAGGTGAGTATCTCTAGAGTTACCATTCACTCCACTACATATATTGAAGATATTCCCTTATTTCCAGATAGCCTTCTTTCTGATCCAGCCAAGGAGTGTGTGTACAGGTAAGTGCTTGTTTTCAAGTTGGGGAGGAAAGGTCCTCTCTCTCTCTCCGCCTCCCTCTCTCTCTCTCTCTCTCTCTCTCTCTCTCTCTCTCTCTAGCACTCTGTAGAACATGGTATCTACTACTGGACTTTATGGACATTGGGACTTATACATTGACTTTGTTCTCATGAATATTAAACTTTCTAGAAGGTTACCACCGAGGAATCAGATAGAGCTTATTAAAAATTGGTAGTCTTTTTTATGCTGGGGCTTTTCCATCACTGTTACTTTTTACTTTCCTTATCTTTTATCATTTAGGTACTTCAGATTTTACATAGTACATGCTAAGTCCTTTTGTTGTTAACTGATAGCTATTGTCCTTTGTACATACATCCCCTGAAATTTGGTCTCTTCCTGAGTTTGAGAGTATAGTGTAGTGCAAAGAACACTAAACTTACAGACAGAAGAATCCAGTTCATGTTTTAGATGTGTGACTTTAAATAAATTATACTGCCTGAACTTCTGTTTTCTTATAACTAACATTGAAATAATAATCTTTCTTATCTGGCAGTTTACTAGTGAGGTGTTTAAGAGATGAATTTTATAAAATGTAAAAGGTTATATGAATAAAGCATTGGTATATTAATGTGTTTGAAGTGACCATCTTTGGATTTACTGATTAGTGCCTTTGTATCCTGAGTATGCCTTTAAACTCAGTCACTTACCAGTTAATCTAAATATTTATAGAATACTTGAGCTGGGGTTGACATAGGGATAAGTCATTTGGAAAATGTTTTAAAAGGACACAACTGTGTCCTTCTGTGTTTCTGTCTTCTTTGAGCTTATAGTCTTAAGTGGAGAAGAGACACACATGTCAGTAACTATGCTAAGCTCCCATTAGTGGATAGAGGAATGAATAAACAAAACATTTTCTTGAAAGGGGTGGTCATAGTTGGCTTCATGGAAAAAGTGAGAGAGACCTGGGGCACCTGGGTGGCTCAGTCTGTTAAGTGTCCAACTTCTGCTCAGGTCATGATCTCACGGTTTGTGGGCTCGAGCCCTGCATTGGGCCCTGTGCTGGCAGCTCAGAGCCTGGAGCCTGCTTCAGATTCTCTGTCTCCCTCTCTCTCTGCCCCTCCCCAACTAGCGCTCTGTCTGTCTCTGTCTCTCAAAAAATAAAAAAACAAGAGAAGTGAGAGAGACCAGAGGACTAGGAAAGACTCTGGCAGGCATGTAGATGGATAGTATACCTGAGCTTATGGGGGGAGGGGGAGGAAGAGCCAGGTGTCATCCAGGGAGACTTCAGAAACTGGTTAAAGCACTCCAGAGTAAAGAGAGAAGTAGTGAGAGATAAAATGGGATTCAAGATTACGTGTCATAACCATCTTAGAAGAACCAAGAAACTGTCCAGTGCTCAGGCCCTTATTTATGAGACTGTGGATGTTTCAAGATTTGGATCTTTGTTCTCCTTCAGGCCAAATGGTCTGCAAAAGCAGTTAGTAGACTCTCCCTAATTAAAAATAAGAGAGCACACAGACAATTCACCTTACTGATCAAAAAGGGCACTTTTGATCTTCTTAGGCTCTGTGTTTCATTGAGCATTTATTGAACACTAATTATGTGCTGAGTCCTGAGGGCACAGAAAGAACAAGGCACAGTCCCTGCCCTGAAGGAGACACTTGCTACTTAAGAGGAGAATAATGCAGAAGCGCAGTGGAAGAATCACACTGAAGCACTCTGTCATGTGTGCTTCTAACCTATCAGGGAGGTTTGGGTAGGCTTCTCCAGGAGGTGATACATAGGCCAAGGTCTTTGCCAGGTAAAGTAGACCTTCTTGATAGAGGAAGCTGCATGAGGAAAGGCTTGGAGGTGCCCTATAGGTACATACAGCCTAAAATGATGTGGTGGAGACAAAGCTGAAGAGGGGGCAGGGCTCTATTAAAAAGGAGTTTGTGTACCTGGCAAAAGAACTTGGATTATCTCCTACGTGATGGGGAGTGTTTTAGGTTAGTGAGTAACATGAATCAGATTTGCTGGATAGGAACGACTTTGTGGCAGTCCTTATGTGACGATGCATACGTAGAGGCAGGACAGGTAGTCCAGAGGCTCTTGTTAATAGTGCATGTTCCTTAAGCAGTTCAAACTGGATGTCAGGGTAAATAAGGCTTTCGGAAATGTGTAAACTCTCATGTAACCTTCCGGCTGAAAAGTCAGCTATGATTTCTCTTTGCCTCCAGGAAAAAGCCCAAAATGAGAGTATATCCTCACTCAAGACTCCTCATTGCCTGTCCCCACTAATTTAATCTGCTGTTTTTCAATCACAGATACCTGAGGGTTTTCATTTTTCCTTGCTTGTAACTACTCCTCAGTTGTGAGATCAACATTAGGAGAATAATCAAAAGGGCACAGATGGAGGACTTGAGCCTATTCATTGAGTGCTCACGTGAAATCTGCACTTTTAGGGGTGCCTGGGTGGCTCAGTCGGTTAAGCATCCAACTTCGGCTCAGGTCACGATCTCGCAGTTCACAAGTTCAAGTCCCGCATTGGGCTCTGTGCTGACAACTTGGAGCCGGGAGCCAGCTCAGATTCTGTGTCTCCTTTCTCTCTGCCCCTCCCCTGCTCACACTCTGTGTCTCTCTCTTAAAAAAAAAAAAAAAATTTTTTTAAAGAAATCTGCAATTTAAATTTTATTCTCTAGATGAAAGTAATTTTTTGTTATTTTTTTCTTGATTATTTCTAAGAAATTTTTATTTCCAAGAAAAATTATCTTTTCCATAATTAAAAATGGCCATATACCCCTGCATTGCTATATATTTGTTTTGATCCATGGCAGGATACTCATAATTAAGCTCCAGATTTTAATTTTTTTTTTTTTTTTTTTTTTTTTTTTTTTGAGAAGAGAGAGAGGGCACCAGTGAGCGAGGGGCAGAGAGGAGGAGAGTGAGAATCCCAGGAAAGGCAGAGAAGAGAGAGAGAGAGAGAGAGGGAGGGAGGGAGGGAGGGAGGAATGGAGGGGGAGAAGAGGGTTCACTGGAAGCAGGGCTTATGTTTGGTTTTTTTGTTTGTTTTTTTACCCGAAGCAGGGCTCGTGTTCACCCAGATGCGAGACTCGAGACTCGAGTTTACCAGACGTAGGACCCGAGCTCATGAACCATGAGATGGTGACCTGAGCCAAAGTCAGGTTCTTAATGACTGAGCCACCCAGGCACCCCTTAAGCTCCAGATTTTATTCCAGTCTTCTAAGAATTTTCAAACAAGACCCCACATCATTTGGGAGGGGTGGTGATTGTGTGTATTTAAAATTGTGTATGTGTATGTGCAATAAAAATGTTGATTTGTTGTAAACATTTTTAAATGTTGATGTGTTAATTGGAGTGAAGTTTAGTCTGATTAACCAGAAAGGTAAAATGCTGGTCTGTTGCTGTATTTTTTCTCTTACTGAAAACTGAGATACGTATCTACTGCAGATCCTTCATTCTGGTTTAGCACAACTGATAAAAGTCCAAGGTCATCCTTATCCAATATTCAGAGGTACTTAATTTTCCACTAGGGTACTTCTTTTTAATGGTAAACTGCATTTTTTGGTGATTAGCTCAGGTACCTCTGAAGTCTGATGAATGCTATCTGGTTCTAATGATGGATTGCAATTTTTCAGATTGTTTTTGGCTCCATTCATCTCCCCATTCTCTATTCTTTTTTCTATTTTGATAATTTATTTTTGTAACAGATTATTTCCTTGCCTATGAATGTTTTTACTGTTTCTTTTCTTTAAGTTTTCTTTAACATGAATAACAACTCAATTTATTTCTGAAAGTAAGCAAACATATCATCATGGTACTTTTATATTCTGTATTGGGATCAAGACAACCATAGAATTTTCCTCATTCAGAGAATCTTTCAGTTGGTCAGTCTACAGTTTATTTTATGTTTTCCTTCCTGATACCAAGTATATTTGCTTGAAATAGGTATTTGGGGTGAGAAAAGGCTGGTCTATTATGATGGTAGTTTCCACATCATTAGGAAAGAAGATTGGGATCAATTTAAAGTATTCTGCTGTTTTCTCCTCTTAGCTCCCTTGATGAACAACAACAGCATCCACGGGCTGCCACCCCCTCCGAAAGGACTTTCCCCTCTTAACTACAGTGATTTCCAAGCTTTTGTCCCATGAGGGTCATATATTAAAGAGGGAACAGATGATATTTAAAGTGAATAATGAGATCTGGGGATTAAGATACAATTGGGGGTTGGTATAATTGGGATTAAGGTCTCAAGAGAAGACAGACAATGTGAACTGCAAGGAAAAGGAACACAGTATCAGCTAAACAAAAGAAGAGACCTTGTGAAATCAAATAAAGTATGTCCATTTGGAGATTAGAACAGAGTAGCCTGAAAAAGTTTGTGGATTAAAACTTAAACTCATATAGGATAATGCTCTGGATTTTTAAGTGCACCTCTTCCTGTTTTGAGTTGATTTTCCCACTATGAATTAATTTGAAAGCCATATTACAGATAAAGTACTGAGAGTTGAGGCCACTTCTCTGAGTTACTGGAAGTGTAGGCATGTGTATGTGCACAAACAGTAGCACATGGTAGTAGTGGCCGGTGACAATCTAGGCACCGTAAGAGATAGACAAGAATTGTAACTGCTCTCGGGGATGATATTTTCTCAAGATCCTGAGTCCTGATTCTGAATTCAGTTGTGTATCAAATGTCTTATGCAGTGTCCATGTGAAGAATCTAATGATGCTGTTCCTATCTCAGCTATGTTACCACACTAAAGTTTTATCTGTAGTCACTGGGATACCTTGTAATCTTCAGAGTGATGGCTCCTTGTTCTAAAAGCCTCACTTTTCTTGAATAATCCACTTCCATTATCTCTGCATATTTTGAGAGAATTCATCATCTTTTCACCAGTCTAACCATAACTCCTGTTTTCTCTCCACCTATGTCTTTTTCCTGCCTTTCTACCTTACAACCCCCTACTCATTCCTTAAGACTTAGTTTAGATATCATCTTCACCTTTTCTATGAAATGTTCTTACTGTTTGTGAACACTCAAAAGGTAACCCAACACTTCCCCTTCTTAACATTTCATTTCTATTATCATTTTCTGATGTCACTTCCCATTTGGGGATTGTGACTGTGATAGACTTTGCTCGTGTGTGTGTGTGTGTTTTAAAGTTTTTATTCAAATTCCAGTTAATATAGTTTCAGGTGTACAATATAGCGATTCACTACTTCCATACATCACCTGGTGCTCATCACAAGTGCACTCCTCAGGGTACCTGGGGGGCCCACCTGGTTAAGCATCCAGCTTCAGCTCAGGTCATGATCTCATGGTTCGTTGAAGTTCGAGCACAGATCTCACTTCAGATCCTCTGCCTCCCTCTCTCTCTGCCCCTCCCCTGCTCTCTTCCTCCATTTCTTTCTCTCTCTCTCTCTCAAAAATAAATAAAAACATTTTTAAAAATGCACTCCCTAGTCCCTATCACCTTTCTCACCCATCCCCCTCACCCATTTCCCCTTTGGTGACCATCAGTTTGTTCTCTATAAAATTCTGTTGGTTTCCCTCTCTCTCCTTTTTTTTTCTTTTGCTCATTTGTTTTGTTTCTTAATTCTACATATGAGTGATATCATATGATGTTTGTCTTTCTCTGACTTAGTTCACTTAGCATTATAGTCTCTATCCATGTCATTGTAAATGTCAAGATTCCATTTTTTTTTATGGCTGAATAATATTCCATTGTGTATATGTGTATACCACATGTTCTTTATCCACTCATCAATCAGTGGACACTTGGGCTGCTTCCATAATTTCGCTATTGTAAATAATGCTGCAATAAACATAAGGGTGCATGTATCCCTTTGAATTAGTATTTTTATATTCTTTGGATAAATACCCAGTAATATGATTGCTAAGTCATAGGATGGTTCTGTTTTTAACTTTTTTTTAAAGTTATTTTAGAGTGAGAGAGTGCGTGAGCTGGGGAGAAGAGAGCATGAGTTGGGGAGGAGGAGAACGAGAGAGAGAGAGAATATCTTAATTAGACTCCAGGAGCACCATGGAGTCTGACATGGGGCTCGATCCCCTGACCCTGAGATCATGACCTTAGCTGAAATGAAGAGCAGTACGCTTAACTGACTGAGCCACTCAGGCACCCCTATTTTTAACTTTTTGAGGAACCTCCATACTGTTTTCCAGAATGACTACCCCAGTTTGCATTCCCACCAACAGTGAGTGCATGAAGATTTCTTTTTCTTCTTTCCAACGCCTGTTGTTTCTCGTGTTATGGACTTCACTTTGCTCTTACATTTTATGTTCAGATGCTTAGTAAGAGATGTGAGTGTTACTCCTGACTTGACACTTGCCTTTTGGATGAGATTAGACATCTGTCTGCTGTAAGTCCAGGGCTGAAACTGAGGCACCTCCGGTTCCATCTTCTTTCTCCCCACCTCTTAGCTAGTTTAGGCTACTGTCCTAGAACAGCCACTAACTACACCAACTTCCCCTCACAGTCCTTCCCACATCATTAGCAAGTCATATTTTCTAGAGCATTGTTCAATGCTTGATCTCATTTTATCACCTAAGCTACATTTAGGAGATGAGCAAACTACAAAGCAAAATGCAGAAGTCACAACTAGTTTTTAACAATCAACACTGTTACTAGAACTCTTATACCTACTTACCCTTAGTGCATTATCATTATATCTCACCAAAAATCCTCTTGTGCTATCATTTTAAATATCTCTGCTTTGAATGAATAGTACTTTTAGTTACTTTTTGTGCATGATATAAGGAAGTGATCCGGCTCTCTTTTCTATGTGGATATCCAGTTGTTCTAGCACCATTTGTTGGAAAGACTTGTTGCCCCAACGGAGTTGTCTTGGCGTCCTTGTCAAAAATCTGTTCACCATAAATGTGAGAGTTTATGTATTCTCAATTCTATTCCATTGATCTATATTGGTCTTTTGCCAGTACCACCCTGTGTTAATTAGCATAGTTCTTTTCAGGAAGTTGTGAAATCTGTTAAGTGTGAGACCTTCAACCTTGTTCTTCTGTTTGAATTTTTTTTTTTAATTTTTTTAATGTTTATTTATTTTTGAGAGACAGAGTGAGACAGAATGTGAATGGGCAAGGGGTAGAGAGAGAGGGAGACACAGAATCCGAAGCAGGTTCCAGGCTCTGAGCTGTCAGCCCAGAGCCCAACACGGGGCTCTAACTCACTGAGAGATCGTGACCTGAGCTGAAGTCAAACGCTTCACTGACTGAGCCACTCAGGCACCCCTGTTTCAAGATTTTTTTACTTACCTGCTGATTTTTCCATATCAGAGTACATCAAAAGAAAGATACATACCGGAAGTAACTATTTTAGCATATAAATAGTCTCTTGAAATCGCTTCATAATGGGCTATTTTTAGATACTATTCTTTGGTTACTACACTAGACCTAGGTACTAATCCGGGCTGGTGGTATCTGTAATCTTTTTCTGGTGTTTAGAGATTGAGTAGTTAAATAACCTTCTAGGTTCCTGATAGCCTTTCAAAATTTGGGCTCAGTAATCTCTTCCTTCCTTCTGTAGTTGGACACATAAGTATAGGAGGGAAAAGGAATTTCTGGGTGAGTCAGTATTAATGAAGCATACACACTTACAGTTGGCAGGAAGTTTTAGAATAAAAAGCTGAAATGGTTGTGAGTGCTATGGTAAATACCTAAGTTTTGTCAACCCTAAAAATTCTACAGATCCTCTTCCACTGACAGTCATCCACATTCCATATTAGAAATTAAGTACAATCTAATATTTTTAAATAGAACCCAAAAGGCAATTTTTGAAACACACTGTCAAAGAGTCTCTCTGTGCAAATATTTCCTACAACAATAAGTGAGGTATTAAACCTGATTTAAATGTATGGATATTTATATTTCTGACTATTTCACCCACATTTCTCGTAACAAGCATTCTTCCTTCTAGGTTCTCAGTTTATGCAACCTCTTGATGTTTGAAGTTGTTTTTTTTCTGTTGTTGTAATTTTAGATCATAATATACTTCTTGTCGTCATGATGGACCCATTGACATTCTGGGTCCCAGTGACTTCACCTTCTTTCGAATTAAAACAGAAAAACTCTAGAAATGAATTGTATATACAAAGAAAGAGTAGAAAAAAAAAAAATAGAAGCATATTCCCTAACCAGATGTTTGGGGGTTTTTTGGTTGTTGTTGTTAATATTGTATATGTTTTTCTTCATTACCTCTTTCTGGTAAGATACCCAACAATCTCTTTGTTTATAATGTCACTTAGTTGCCCAATTTTATTAAAATACCTAGACTAGGGGTGCCTGGCTCGCTCAGTCGGTAGAGCATGCAACTCGATCTCAGGGTCATGAGTTAGAGCCCCACATTGTGGGCAGAGATTACTTAAACAAATAAAATCTGTAAAAAAAATAAAGTATCTAGATTAGAATTTATGGTCATGTGATTAGTTGATATGTTTTCTGAAACATTAATAAACATTTTTTATCTCTAACCTTGATGTATATGTTAAACATAATTTTTATAATTTAATAAGGTCTCCCAAATTATATGCAATTATTTATGTGATTAGAAAAAATTTCAAAAGGCAATTGTGAACAGTTTTCACAAATGAAATAAAATGTGCTCTATCCATTGTTATCTAGAAAAAGTAGCATAAATCCTCTTATTTTATTTCTACTTTACCTAGTTACTGGCACAGAAGAGCTCAAATTATGTATCTTTTGAATAAATGCTTCTACTTATAATGTCCAAAACAATTTTTTCCTATACTCTTCTTTTTTAGCCTTCCCTTTAAAAAAATTATTTCTTTTTCTGGTTTTCCAAAGAGTTAGTGACCACTCTTCTCCCAGTCATTTGGCTCATTCTTCAAGTCCTCATTTCTTCTTTTCAGTTACCCCTTCACCCCTACCCCAAGGCACTGACAGCAGCTGGTCTGTACATTGTTTTGGGATCTGTAGGCTCTGAGGGCCTGTGCAGCAGCATAAAGGTAAGAGAGAATGCTAGCTAAAGCGCCAACCATATTCTCTCTTATTAGAGTTTTGATTCCAGGTGAGAGCAGAAGAAGAAAGAGCAGACAGAGGGAAAGAAGTGAGGAAGATTCTGGGTTTGCTGTTCTACTCTCACAGACTTCAGGAATCAGACAAAATTGTTTTTCTCCTAGAGACACTTGGGCATATATGTATAATGTAACTTTTTACCAGAAAAGAGTTTGGGTTTTTGTTTTTTTTTTTCTTTTGTTTCCCCCTCCCCCGCCCCCCTCAGTGACTAAACAAAACACAGCTCTATGTCTGTACTGGGTCCAGGAACAATATTACCATGCTACCCTACTCTGTTCACTCACCCTTGTAAGGAAATGCTTAAGAACAGCAGAGTCTTATGGTGACAAAGGCACTTTATTCTCAGTTCGGTATTCCATTTGGTGGCCTTGTCTTCTCTTCAGTTGCAATAAGCTAGCCTTTTGTATTTCAAACGAAGTTGTAATTCCAAGGAAATGATCATATCAATGAATGTTTAATTAGCTGTGTATTTCTTAAATAATGAGATAAGAAAACTTTAAATAATGGATCTTTGCAATGCATGTAGTTCAACAAAATGGACCAGTTCATATATTTGTGCATCAGTATACAAAAAAAGTTGTGTAAACCCAAAAGGCATGAATGGGATTGAGAAATAAGCAATATGTCACAAAACTAGGTGAATCTCACAAATTAATTGCAAAGTTAGATGGCCTGCTTTGAGTGCCATTGGAAAGGCCTCTATTTCTCAAAAATCCATCCTTGTGGGTTTGCTGCTGATTAAAAAAAATATCTTTATTGATCTTTTCTTTTGCATTACATACAACCCTCTGTCAAGAGCTGTTTTTTTTTAAATGTGAGAGATTACTCACGGAGAGGCAGTACATTGTGTCACTCACCTCCATATGAATTTTACCAGATCATTTGCAAAATGAATTTGAAAATGAATCAGTCAACGGAATGCACTGCTTTTCTTCAGCACTGAGCTGAGCTCAATGGGAAAAGAAAGATAAGGTAATTATAAGGAGCACCCAGTATAATTTATTAGACAGAACATATACATGTAAAGCAGAAGTACCAGTAACAATATTTTGTTGAGTGGCACATGACTTGGTATTTTAGAAAGCAGTATTTCTCAAAGTTATGTTTTTTTTTTTAATTTTTTTTTAGGTGATGAAACTATTTTCCAAATTACCTTACACAAAATCCAGTATATAAAACCTATAAATCCAGGCCTCTTTGGTTAAAGAGAGTGTGGGAGGCCAAGCTGCAGTCTGCTCTGGCTGTCCCTTCATCCCCAGTAGAACTCCTTGGGATCTGAGGCATCTGGGATTACAGTTAAAAATCATTACATTTAGCAAATAAACGTGGGGTCTGACAGGGAGAGGAAAGCTCCAAGTAGGAATTCCTCCTCAGGTTGATATGAAAAAGGAAGTAGTGAGGATTGTGAGAAATGAGGTTGAGTAAGAAAACCGGAGGGGCACCTGGGTGGCTCAGTCGGTTGGGCATCTGACTTCGACTCCAGCTCAGGTCATGATCTCACAGTTCAAGGGTTCGAGCCCCACGTCGGGCTCTGTGCTGACAGCTCAAAGCCTGGAGAGCCTGCTTCAGATTCTGTGTCTCCCTCTCTCTCTGCCCCTCCCCCACTCGCACTCTGTCTCTTTCTCTCTCTCTCTCTCTCAAAAATAAATAAATGTAAAAAAAAATTTTTTTAAAGGAAAAGAAAAGTGGATAGACAGTTAAACATAAACTAGAAAAGCAAGCAAGAAAGTTGAGATTTGTTGAGAAAGAAAATACAGAGATACAAGGGTTTTAATCTTAGGATGTGATAAAAGCAGACTTGAGGAAAGGACCCTAGTAGCAAGTACAAGATGGTTTAGATGGAGGACTGATGTTTATTTCAAGTTCTTCCTTTGTCTCTGGCTCTTAGTTGCAATTTTTTGAGAGACTGAGAGCAGGCCATCCACCTACCTTCTCCCTTTCTCAGTCCCCAGAGCTTTGTGTCTGAGCCTTTCATCTCTATACTGTGCAGAATTGAATCCACCTGGATAAAATGCTTTCCCATAGCCACTAGCCTCAAGATCATCGTGCGTAACTGTGCTTGATAAAAACCCCTAATGCCGTTTGCTTCTCCTCCTTTTTAAAAGATTTTGTTTTTGCTTCCCTCCCTGAATCACAGAGGAATTATGCATCTAATAAAGATGGAGATACATGTGACTGTATCTCATTATTAAAGGAGAATTTATCCCTTAATTTCTATAAATGCCAGATAATGGACTATATGACTTGGCTTTATTATCTCTGAAATGTTTGGTGTTTGTTTGTTTGGTTGGTTGGTTTTTAATTCACCAGTTCCCCTCTTTTCATTTTCTTGTGTACTGATGATCTGCTCCACTTGGTCCCCATAGCAACACTGGATCATGCTAATGAAACTGCAACATCTTAAGCTCTCCCACAGAGCATCTCTGTTAAAATAGCCATGAAACACAGTTGCATTTATTATTTTCTTTCCTTAAAAGGAATTGATACTTTGGAATCTTTCCCGTGATCAAGACTTAACCTCCTAAACTGTCTGAGGAGAATTGCAGTCTAATTTAGAGACGCTTTTTAGAAGGATGAGAAAGCTTAATTGGGATACCACCTCCTTCCCTACATTCACACCCCCTTGTTGGTATAGCACAGTGGTCCTCAAAACATGGTTGCCCAGCTGCATCAGCATCACCTGGGAACTGTTAGATATGCAAATTTTCGGGGCGCCTGGGTGGCTCAGTCGGTTAAGCGGCCAACTTCAGCTCAGGTCATGATCTTGCGGTCTGTGAGTTCGAGCCCCGCGTCGGGCTCTGTGCTGACAGCTCAGAGCCTGGAGCCTGTTTCGGATTCTGTGTCTCCCTCTCTCTGACCCTCCCCTGTTCATGCTCTGTCTCTCTCTGTCTCAAAAATAAAATAAACATTAAAAAAATTGAAAGAAATGCAAATTTTCATGCCACACCCCAGACCTACTGAATCGGCAGGTTGGGATGGAGCTCAGCCCTCTGGCTTAACAAGTCTTCCATGTGCTCAGATGCATACTGAAGTTTGAGAACCACTGACCTACGAAGTGAACAGTACTCTGTAGCAGGGCAACAGCACCACATCCAGTTTCTGATGGATTCTGCCAACATGATTAGAAATATTAGCTGAATACTAATTTGTGTTAAGATAGAATAGGGCAGTGGAGAGTGTCTGATTTCAGCTACTGAAAAGAAATGTTTCCTAGTCCTTATTTATCCATTATTAACTAGCGTAAGCAAAAGCTAAGTAATTGGCACTGAGTATGATAACAGGTAATGACTTAGACTACAAAAACATGTGTTTTCCCCCCTAGGGCTTTTTGTTGTTGTTATTGTTTCTTCTGTCTTGACGTGTGGATGATGACAAGTATTTTTGAAAGGAGAATTTTAAAGAGAGCTTTTTCAGCTTGTAATAAGCCATCCTTTATATTCTAAAACACTTCAGATGCAGGCATTAAAAACAAGAATCTTCTGGAGGCCATAACTTACAGAACAAAAAAAAAGAAGTAGATGTAATAGAGAATTGCAAAAAAGGACAAGTTTACTTTGTTGTGTAAAGTAAGAGATAGGTGGGCCCCAGAACTCTGAGATCCAGGCAAAACTTAGAGCTGGAAAGGCAATGTAAAGGTTAAGGTATTTAAAATTGCCGGTTACTGCAGAAACTGAGCTACCAGTAAACCAGGATGTTGAAACAGAACCTAAGGAGTTGCACTTGTTGACAGGTCCAATTTGAAAGCCAGGCCATCCGGCATTGTAAAAAAAAACAAAAAAACAAAAACAAACAAACAAACAAACAAACAAACAAAAAAAACAGCCAAACCAGATTCAGAAATCAAGGAGTAATGTTCATCTGGTCAGGATTCCATGGGTCTCTAAGTCCAAGGAAACAGTAGCAGCAGAGTGACTCTTAACCACCCACTTGTGCCTGAGAAATACATGGCATTTGCTCCTGCTGATACTTCAGACCCTCTCTGTGTTCCACGAGAACCATTGCTATTGCTTCCTTATTGCAGTCAGATCCCTGAATATTAGTAATATTCATCATTCTCTAAATATACTGTCTCTGCCTTTCTGCCGTATTTCCCCTTGAAGCGTTCGTTGTCTCCCTGTTGTCCACAAGCAGGTTTGCTCCTCCCATATAGTATTCATATTTGCCCTTAAAGTCTTATTTCCAGTACCTTCATAGACTTTGATTGGCAGACCTAGGTGCTCTTCTTCCCCTAGATTTTCCTTACACCTTGCACATAACTATTTATAACAAATGCCATAATTGCATGTGCTTTGGGGGCAGGATCCATGTTTTCATCTCTTTGGTCTTTTATCCTAGCTTGGTGCCTAGTATACTGTAGATTTTCAATAAATATTTTGGAATGAATGGAGTTTTTTACATGTTATAGGCATAACAAATTAGGGATTTTCTTGAAAGCTGATTTGAAATTTTTGTGTCCTGTTCTCCCAGCTGTAGTAACTTCAGCTATTGCTGTACCCCAAAATTATCTCTTTAATGTCTTATCTGCAGAAATAACAAAAATCCTTTAAATGAAGTTACTATATTCCTCCTTTAAATGAAGTTACTATATTCCAGGAATCTGGAAAGATTCTACTGTTGAGGAAGGATGTGTTAGCCATTTTTAAGAAAATCTCCAGGGAACTGCATTAGTGAAGTGTTAAGCTAGAGGATAGGATAGAGTGTTTTTGTGCTTGCTTGAGATATATAATTGCCATAATTCTTGGACCAAATTGTTCGGACCTTTGGGGCAAAAATCTTTCTTTGTATTTCCACACTCATCGAAACTCTGAGATACTAGGGGAGTATGATTAGAATTGGGAAATTTTTTTAAATTCTACGTTCTTTCTATGGGGTAATGGATTATAATGCCCTTTAATTTATCTGGCAACATCTCAGAAAACAATACAATGTTTTGTATAAGGATCCTACCAGGTTTCTGAAGATTATTATGTTGAGTAGTTAATTTTCAGGGGGATTACATAAGTCACTGACTACAAACATTGTTTTTTGATGACTGTCAACATAATGAACATGTGTTTTACCTACTGATTGTATATCAGATATTCCTTATTTGCTTTACTTTTTTTGTTTTTGGTTATCGTAGTTATTTTTTCTTCTCCCTGTTTGGTGATCATTTATTTATTAAACAAATATTCACCCCACAACTACTGGGTGCTGGCCACTGGGCTGAGTGTTAGAACCAGAAGATCGCACAAAACAGACATTCATCAAGCTTCCTACCTTCACCAAACTTAGAAACTAGTAAGAGAGGGGCACCTTGGTGACTCAGTTAAGCGTCAGACTCTTGATTTCAGCTCAGGTCATATCTCAGGGTCGTGAGATGGAGTCCACTTAAGATTCATTCATTCTCTCCCCCTCTCCCCCTCTCCCCCTCTCCCCCTCTCTCCCTCTCTCCCTCTCTCCCTCTCTCCCTCTCTCCCTCTCTCCCTCTTTCTTCCTCTCTCTCCCTCTTTCTTCCTCTCTCTCCCTCTCTCTCCTTCTCTCTCCCTCTCTCTCCCTGCCCTCCCACCTTCCTCTACCCCTCCACCCCTGCTCACACACTCACACACTCTCTCTCCAGAAAAAGAAAACCCTAGTAAAAGAAATAGACTTCAGCAGCATTTCGTCTTCTCTCCATATCACAGTTTATGGCTTCACATCTGTGATGGATAGAACTGAGCATAAAAAGTATAGAGCAGAACCCAGGCCACAAACTCTGAGAGAACTACAAGAGACCTGTCAGGTAACAGAAGTGGTGCAAGCGGGTGAAAAATGACCACTTTGATATTTTACTTCCTTTAGCTTGATGTTGGAATCATAGGGAGTGGTGAATATGGTGGCAAACAGGAACATACCTATCCTGTCTGAGGAAAGCAGCCATCCAGATCTGGATTATTGACATGTGCGAATGAGCTCTCAGTGTTATCAGAATCTGGAAGTTTTTTTAATGTGTACTCTTTCCATTTTAATGATGGTAGCTAATTGAAATTAAAATATTGTACGTATTAAATAAAATACATCACGAAGTTAGATTTGACATGAGAGTTGCCAATCTGTAGGCTCTGAGAGAGTCCAAGGCACCCATGAGGTAAGGGCATGAGTTTTAGCATCTAATTTAAATACACAGAGCCTTTATTGCTTCCTTCCTTGTTAGCATTACCAGAAGAAACAAATGACAATAAAGGATGAGGCCCAGTTATATTTGAATTTCAGATAAACAACTAATTTTTTTGGTATATATTCCAAATATTGCACAGGACATACTTCTATACAGTAGTGTGCAGTATTTGGGACATACTTAGACTAAAAGCAGTATTCATTGCTTATCTGAAATTCAAATTTATCTGAGCATCCTGTTTCTTATTCCTAGCACTGTGCTCCTGTTTTGAAGGTAAATTTGCCAAATATGTGGCTTATGAGTAAATGAAGTATTTAATCATTTTTCCTATTAATATTAGTTAATTTAAAACAATAAAAATTTAATTCTTATTGACCAAGCTGGGCACTTTCAAATATGAAATTTAAAAAAATAAATAAATAAAACTGGCAGGGTGCCTTGGTGGTTCAGTCCGTTAAGGATCCAACTCTTGATTTCGGCTCCAATCATGATCTCATGGTTCCTGAGTTCAACCCTCGAGCCTCGTGCATGGCTCTGCGCTAACAGCACAGAGGCTGCTTGGGATTCTCTCTCTGCCCCTCCCTCGTGTTACACTCTCTCTCCTCTCTCTCAAAAATAAATAAGTAAAACTTTTTAAAAAATGGCAATTTATGGGGAAACCTTATATAGCCTTTATATATAAACTTCTAGGGGTGCCTAAGTAGCTCATTCAGTTAAGCAACTGACTCATGATTTGAGCTCAGGTCATAGGCTCAAAGATTTGTGACTTCCAGCCCCTTCATCCCCTTGGGATTCTCCTCTGTCTCTGCCCCTCCCCAGTTCAAGCTTTCTTTGTCTCTCTCAAAACAAATAAACGTTAAAAAAATAAAAATAAAAAAAACTGCTAAAAATGTTTTTGCCATGTTCTACTGTTTTGGCACAAAAATAATAATTCTGTAGTTCAAATGAACATTTTTAGCTACATATTTATCCCATGCTACCAGCTTGCCTCTGTGGCATTAAAAAATACTCTATATAAATATTCTTCTTTCCAGTTAACACATTGATTTTGATTTTAATCTTTGAAAAAAAAGCTAAGTTGTTAGCACTTTGCTTCAAATAGTATTCCCTCTGATGCCGACGTCACTTTGCAATAGTTTTTTTACTTTTGAAATTTTTATTCTTTCCTTCCTGATATTAACCATCTGTATTAATAAGATAATCAACTAGGCTTACTGTTAATGAATTGATTCATTCAACTGCTAGATTTAATTAGAGAGACATTTAACATACCAGAAGATGTTCTGATTTTGTTGCATTATCCCCAAATATAATAAAATAAAATGAATTTTTCTATTTTTGCATGTATTAAACTAAATTGTTTTGTTACTCTACTGTGTATTATAAAAGGCCAACTGATGGAGTTTTGTTTTCATTGTATTCCAAATTTCAGAAGGAAAATCAGTTTTCTTCTTGAAACACTCACAACTCTAACTGACACAAGAATAAAGTCTAGGAATAAAAAGTATCATGACCCTCAAATCTGCAAAAAGATTTTTTTTTTTTTTTTGTAGTTTGATAGGGATGCATTTTCTGAATTAAGCAACCACTAAAAAAGTTACTTAAGAACTCTAATTCCAGAGACACTATTCAGTGAGTTTGTTTCTTTGCTTGCTTTTTATGGTTTTGCTTATAGTATCCAAAGGGACTTTTATTTAAAAGAGGAGAAGGAAAAAGGCAATGTTTTCAGAGAGATTTGAATGTACAGAGCTTTTATTAGAGACACGGGCAGGGACAGATCTAAATGTGCTAGCACATGCACAAAAGTAACAGCTCAAAGTGAGCAGTCCTTACTTTGGACCATCTACCTCTAGTATGTCCCTCCTGAGAAAAGGAATAACTTCTTGGTGATTCCCGGATACCAAGTCAGTAGATAAGGTGAATTCGGCAATACACCGATACAAAGCAATTACAGATACATTAAGAAAAAAACTGTCTTTTAAAAAATTACCAAATCGGTAAATGCATCTATCTGGGCAAATTTCCTGATATATGGGCTTAAAGGCTTCTAGCATAGCTAAAGATAAAGAGGGCAAAGAGGACAAAAGGAATTCCTTTCTCTCGTCCAGCTTAGCTTTGTCTTCTTTGTTTGGTAGTTATTTTTGCTTAAAAATATGTTACGTACTTTTTTAAAAAATAGAGATCATAGCATATATATGCTTTTGTATAATTTTTCCTGAGTATTTTCTCATGCTGCTAAATCTCTCAAAACACATTTTTAGTGACTTAATATCTGTAATTCATTTAATCATTCTTTAACTGGTGGATATTAGGTCATTTCTGGTTTTTTTTCTGTCAATAAACAGGAAAATAATTCTTGAATAAAGCCCTCAGTCTTGCTTTTATATGGGCAGTAATATTACAAAGGGATCGGGGCGCCTGGGTGGTTCAGTCGGTTAAGCGTCCGACTTCGGCTCAGGTCATGATCTCGCGGTTGGTGAGTTCAAGCCCCGCGTCGGGCTCTGTGCTGACAGCTCAGAACCTGGATCCTGTTTCAGATTCTGTGTCTCCCTCTCTCTCTCTGAACCTCCCCATTCATGCTCTCTCTGTCTCAAAAATAAATAAACGTTAAAAAAAAAAAAAAGAAAAAAAAGGAAGGGATCACCCTTAGTTACCAGATAAGTTTTAATCTTCATAGTACATTTCAGAGTATAAGGAATGCATCAGTTTTCTAAAACAGCGGCAAGAAGAGAATGAAATCAGAAGGGCAGGCATGTTAGGAAGAGAGCAAAGGTGATGGAGTCAGAAAGTTGTACCTGTTCTGGGGTGGGTTTCCACAATGCATAGTTACAGCATAGAATGAGTGTGTTGTTTTGTTTTTTTTTTTTTCATCTGAGGTTCACCTATTACAGATTTGCAACATTTTTTTTCTTTTAGTCTTCTTTCTGGATTTGGTAGAATTATTAATGTCGGTCATATCCAGTCACAGGAATGTGCATGAGAAAGAAATAAGAGCTTGTGATGATGATAGGCTACCATAACCCCTAACAATGAACTTGCCCCCGTGGTTTCTCCTGCTTATAGGTTTCTCATGCAGCGTGGGAGATTCCAGCCACCAAAAGACTTCATGCATTCAGTAGCTTCATAAAATTTAAAGATGCCTTTTTGGGCACTGCATTAGTCTTTGAATTTCCTCCTGGGCTTCCCCTGTGCTGTAGGCTATCTGATGTCAGCTCCCACCAGGTGCTTGGCTGATTGGAATGAAGCTTCAGCTCTGACATTTTCCTTTAAAACTAGTAATAATGTACCTGGAGACCAACTGTGTCTCATTTCACCATTTCTAAAGTATGCTTACCTACCAGCCAACTCTGGTTTTCTGCCTATATAAAAATGCAAAATAACTTTGCTAATTCCCAAAAAGAGGTAATGGATGGCATTTCATATGCCTAGCCTTGTCTACTTTCTGGTTGTTTTTTGTTTTCAAATTAAGAAAAGTGCTTGCTTCATTTAGGCCCTTATTGATAACCAAGTGTTGCTTTTTCTTAGAGAAAAGAATGGTAACTTGTGTTGAAGATGGAAACGGAATCTTGTGTTTTAATGTTAATCTCTTGTCTGATTTGTTTTCATGCTTCTGAGTATTACATGTAACATTTACCTGCCCCCCCCCCACTCCACCCTTGTATTCTTTAACATTCGTGGTCCCTTTAGAATTGTGTCCATTTTCATGAGTTTCTTCATAATCTTCTCTGCATTAAAAGACACAAGTGCTCATTTGTTTAATCCTCTTGGGTATCAAAGCCTGTAGTCAAAAAGCTTGTGTCATTCTGCTTGCTTTTACTTGAATATTCTGTATTAGAAAACTTTTTTAAACAAGGTGACCTGAACTACCTTTGTTCAATCTAAAGTTACTTATTTCTTTTCTAAACAACATCCTCTGACTTATACCAAAGCAATACACATCTTAGAATTCTATTTAGTTTTTTAAACACTGTGCTGAAAGTTTAGAGTCTTGTCCTCTACAAAACATTTATTCTTCTGTTCAGTGTCTTGTAGCATATGAGTACCAAGGGTGTACTCATTCTTTGTAGAACTTAGTGTTGCCTAACTCATTACTTTATATTTCTCTACAATGAGTTCTGTACACTGCTCTCAGCCTGCTTGCATTTCATAGCTCTCCTCCTTCCTACAATCTGCCCTTCTAGTTTTGCAGGCTCAGTAGAGTTCATCTCCCTTTATGTTCTGTTTCCCAAATTACTGAGACATTTTAAAAAGCAATAAAATAAAAAAAAGATTATTATTGAGCCATGCTTATAGACTGCTTGCCCAGATTTATGAATATTAAAATGGGGAAGCTACTGGCCAAGAATTTTTAGTTTTATATTAAAGCTCAGAAAGAAAGCCAAGAGGAGAACATCATAGGGTATATTGTCATTACCAAGAGAACCTGGACGTTCAGTTCCCATGGCAAACAATATTTTTAGTTTCAAGTTTTTTAAGAGACTATGTGTCAGTTTTATTTATGAAAAATTTACTGTACATGATTTATTTTCTAAATTAATACCTTAAAAGCTAATAAGTTAAATGTATCAATGGAAGTAGTTTAATGACAGAAAAAATGTGTGCCATAGGATCATCTCTGAGTTTTGTAAACAATATAGAAAGTATATTTTCTAAGATATGTTTTGTCTTATTAGTAGAAACATGTGTTGTTATTTATATTTAGAAACTCTTTGTAGCTTAGCATTTAAGAAATTATTATATTTTAAATGTGTTTCAGGTTCTAAACATGAATATTTTGGGTTGTAAAAATTGTTGGATAATACTGCTTAACTTTCTAGGGACTTAACACATTCACAGCATCTGTAGAAGAATAAAATTAGACACAATAATAAGTTACCATATATTGTACTTAAATAACATTTCTATGGTCAAGAAAAAGCGGGGGAAATCAGGGTCTCCATATAAATCATCATAATCCAAATACTAAGATATTTGCTTGAGAAGAGTATAATAACTTTAAAAGCTTCAGATCTGGAGTCAGACTGCCTGGATTCCAACCTCCTGAATCTTAATGGGTTTATAACCCTGTATAATCTTCCTCTGGTCAAGGAGGAAGTCACTGGCTACTCAGTATCTGAAACAAAAAAGCTAGATTTACTGCTCTTGGGGGCAATAGAGACCTGTGCTTGTAACACACAGGCCCTCTGAACAAAGCAGGCTGCAGATTATTTGAGGTTTGGGGAATTGTAGGAATCAGGGGAGTGGCAGGGTCTCAGAAGCAGGAGTGCATGGGTATTTAGCTATGGCAGTATAGTTAATGAATGAAGCTCTTGCCACTATAGAGTTGTCACTGACCCAATGAGATGAGTTTAACGCTGTCTATGATTCTTGGGGTGCCTGGGTGGCTCAGTCTGACATTTGAGCTCAGCTCAGGTCACGATCTCGAGGTTCATGGGATCGAGCCCTATGCTTGGGATTCTCTCTGTCCCCGCCTCTCTCTGCCCTTCCCCTGTTGGTGTGCTCGCTCTCTCTCTCTCTCTCTCTCTCTCCATCTCTCTCTTTCTTTCAAAATAAATAAACTTTAAAAAAATCTTTATGATTCTCTCACTTCTTTAATAACAAAACTGCCTGTGTCATAGGATGCTTCTGATAATTAAATCAGAGACTATATATAAATTTCCTAGCATAATGCTAGGAAACAAACTATCATCTTCATCAGTCTGGCCTTGAAGAGAGTAAAAGCCCCTCAACTATGAAAGCCCCAGCTTTTACATTAGATCATCACATTGGGACAGTGTAGCACCTCAAATTTGTCTCACTCTTCAGCGTTCTTTAGTACATGGCATTCGTTTCCACGTGTGTGTGCCTAACACACAGCTCCACAAGATCAGCAATTTATACAGTGTTCATCTCACTTTTACATAGACACCATTTTGGGGTGCCTGGGTGGCTCAGTCGGTTAAACTTCCGACTTCAGCTTAGGTCATGATCTCACGGTCCATGGGTTCGAGCCCTGTGTCAGGCTCTGTGCTGACAGCTCAGAGGCTGGAGCTTGCTTCAGATTCTGTGTCTCCCTTGCTCTCTGCCCCTCCTCCTCTCACATTCTGTCACTCTCCGTCTCTGAAAAATGAATACACATTTTTAAAAATTTTAAATAGTCACCATTTGCTTTCTGGACAAGTGGGCTTTTTTGTGGGTTTGGTTTGGATTTTATGTTTTTATGAGCATCACAGATACCTTTAAGAATTGTAAAAGCTGTGAACGTTTTCCCCCGAGGAATATATGTGTGTATATACACATTTTTTTTATTCAGTCGCCTGGGTTCTCAGATTCCATGAAGGTTCAGGCCCTTCTCTTCAGAACTACTTCTGTTCAGAAAGGTAGTTCTCGGGACGCATGGCTGGCTCAGTTGAGAGAGCATGCGACTCTTAATCTCAGGGTCACAAGTTCAAGCCACACATTGGGTTGTGGGGCCTGCTTGAAAAAGAAAAAAAGGTATTTCTCTGTTAGAGTCTCACCTCCAGGTTTAGAGGTAAGATAATACCAATAAAAATAGCTCTTTCTGCTAGAAAACATAAGGCATATCGTGAGTTTGAGGGTGACTGGATTAGACAGGAAGGTGCCACATCTTAGAAGCTACAGTGACCCTTTCTAGGCAACAGTGCAGGCTGGGGCAGCAGGTTCTGAAGATCAGTGTATGTAAGCACCACCTGGCGACTCTGCTCTGGGTCTTACTGCAGAATTTAATTAATTAGGTCTGGTCCTAATCACTCAAGGAGGAAACCTGAATTACTTTACTAAGTCCAAACATGGTTATGATGCAACAAGTTCTCCCTGACCAGTTACCTGCCTTCCTTTCCAGTCCTATTGTTTGCATCTGTCCCCCTTGCACCTTACAAATCACAAATCCTGTGAAACAACTTAAGAATTTCTCTAGAAGAGCTTAAGATGTTAGATCTCTAGGCCTGTGGTTCTTAACCTGGAGGGCTTATTAAAATGCAGGCTTCTAGACTCCACTCCCAGAGTTTCTCATTTGGTTGGTCCTAGACTGGGGCCCAGTAATTTGCATTTCTAATGTATTTCCAGGTGATACTGATGTTGCTGGTCTAAGGGTCACACTATAAAAACTACACTCTTTACTCATTGATACATCATTGGTCCCCCAGGCTCACTTACCACTGGTTACAAACACTAGATTGTTTATACCACCTACTCAAACTCAGCAATTTAATTTGTGTTAAGTAATTATTTATAGTAACTCTAGGTCAGTTGAAAGGGATAATTGCTCTTGATTGCTATCTAATAATGAAAGTATTACAGAAATGTCTTGAGGCTTGAAAGAGTTGGGACAAGGGCAGAAAGAAAGTTTAAATAAATTATTCAGTAAGATTTAAAAAAAAAAAAATACCCTGACCTTAGTAAAATGCAGATTGTTTCCTCTGGGCCCCAGTCTGCCCCTGGTTAAAAGAAACTTTTGAGCAAAGGCTGCATCCCTACCCAGGAATAGGTCACACTTGTCGTAGGGCCTCCTCAGGTTATGCCTTTCTAGAAAGGAAATAAGGAGCTCTTGCAGCTGGAGAGATGGGGGCATATTAAGTGAAAATGCATGTATCAAGAAAGTATACTTTGGATTTTTAATAAAAAATGTATGGGGCGCCTGGGTGGCTCAGTCGGTTAAGCGTCCGACTTCGGCTCAGGTCACGATCTCGCGGTATGTGAGTTCGAGCCCCGCGTCGGGCTCTGTGCTGACGGCTCAGAGCCTGGAGCCTGTTTCAGATTCTGTGTCTCCCTCTCTCTGACCCTCCCCTGTTCATGCTCTGTCTCTCTCTGTCTCAAAAATAAATAAATGTTAAAAAAAAAAATTTTTTTTTAAAAATGTATGTAGAGATAATATGAAGAAAATCATCATAAAGTTAATTGTGATTATTTCTGAATGGTTGTATTATCTGTGTTTTTTTAACCTTCATTTCTACCATGAACTGTATCCTCATTTTTGTAGTGTGGAAATTTTGTTTTAGAAGACTGTATGGCTTCCTCAAATTAGTTTAGTGAGGCCTTTCATCAAAATATTTCGTCAGTCAACCAAGAAGTGCATAAGATAATTCAGAGCTGTTCCTTATATTTTGAATAGGAAGAAAAATGAAAGCCCCAGAACAGGACTGAGTGCCTCTCTATAGAAAAGAAGGGTCAGCACTGGGAGAGGGAAGGGTATAGAAGGAATCTACTAGAAGCAGATATGTTACTGACTGATTTAAATGATCAGGACAAGTAGAAGCTGTGAACAGTATTATCATTGCCTTCCAGAGAGAGACAACTTTGCCTCCTATTATTAACATTTCTACATTTATTTTTTTAATTCCTAAGATGACTGTGTAGTTGCTGTCTGACCAGTGGATCAATAACCGTGGCCCAGGGGTATCACTGGCTATAAAATCATGAACCAAAACATGAAGAATTTTTTAACACAGTGGGTAAGAGTTGGGACAAGTTCTATAATTTCTAATATTTGAAAACCTCATCAGCATATCATAAACTGGCTTTTGAAAATAGTAATAAAATTTAGGTGTGTGAAACATTGAAAACCTTGTTGAGAACCCTAAGTTGTATTGCACTTCTAAAATATTTCCTTCACCAAAAACTAGCAGCGCCAATAATGGTGTGTTTTCCTTGTTTTCTAAAATATCCCTTGGCTTGGGGTGCCTGGGTTAAGCATCCAACTTTGGTTCAGCTCATGATCTCACAGTTCATGGGTTCAAGCCCCACATCAGGCTCTGTGCTGACAGCTCAGAGCCAGGAGCCTGCTTCAAAATTCTATGTCTCCCTCTCTCTCTGCCCCTCCCCTGCTCATGTTCTCTCTCTCTCTCTCTCTCTCTCTCTCTCAAAAATAAACATTAAAATATTTTTTAATTATTTTTACTATCCCTTGGCTCTTTATAGTTCTTGGTCTCCTCTTATGAAGTTATTGGAAATCATAAGAACTCATCCTTGAAGTTTCCTAATAATCCCTTATTGCACCAAAAATGTATATATTTTTATATATGTAGGAATTATGTCTTTAATATTCATAAGCTTTATGTTCTTTATTCTTCTTTGAGTACGAGTTGTTCACCCCAGTGGCTTTCACCTGGAAGAGTGGTTATGAAGCTTCTCAAATTATAGCAATATCCTCCTCTTCCATTGTAAATACTTCTTTAGAACACAGCAAAAATGACAACTGGCGGTGATTTTCAGAATGAAGCACCTTTCAGTTTTGCAATAGGTTCCTCTGACCACTACTCTATCCTCTTAATATATTCTTAAGCTTTTTAGATATGTTGAATAGAATTATGCCACCTTCCCATTAGCTTATTTTATATAGTCCAAATAACTTATTTTGCATTATGTTATGCAATAAAACTTACGTTTTATTTAGTGGCTGTCATAGAAAATCAGTGATCATTGTTCAGTGGAGTACTGGGATTTGGAAAACCTAGTGTCTTTTGATTCTGGTCTCATTTTTTATCAGTCTCATCAATCAGACTTTGCCCTGTTTTGTTTTAACTGTAGGGTCTTTTGAAATAATTACATTCTGCTCAAAAAGTCGTACTTCTTAAATGCTTTAAAGCTTCACAGAGTCAGAGCTGAGAATGAGAAGACGTTGAGAAATAAAGAAGCAAGGGAAGAAGGGCCATGAACAGCCCTTTTAATAATTGCTAATATTTGAGTAGCTTTTCTGGCTGTTTTTCTATTTGTTTTTTGCGTTCCTCCTGCCTGCATCTAAAAGTCGTCTTCATTTTTCCCCTTTCTTGTTTTTCCATTCTTCTTTGGTTAATGTACCTCATTGCTTGCTGACTGGAAGAGGACTAGGAGTTTTGAGGCATCAAACCTACGAGGCAGAGAGGAAAACAGTTTTCTCCACTGTTGACATTTCCTCATTCCACAAATCTGAGCCCATTGCATTTTCAGAATAGCAGTGGCAGCCGCTTCCCCTCACCAAGATCCTCCCCCAAGATTTCCCTACATGCTCCTACAGATGATTGAAATTCTCCAGCAGCAGGAACTCCCCTTCTCCTTTCCTAGGGAAAGCTAAGCATTTTTATTAATGCTGGCCCAGTGTAAGACCCAAGTCTGAGTGGTGTCGAGTGGCATTTCTGGAAAGTCAAAGGTACCTACACATGACAATTTGACATGAAAGTAAATTTATATTTTCCTTAAGGATTTACAGTGTGTTGCGTTTTTGCCTTTCTCTGTTCTTTTTGTATAGAACTTTATCGCACTAAGATTATTTGGTGAACACTAGGAATTTGGAATGATTTTATCATGCGAGAAGTACAAAGAATAGTTTATAACTCATTGTTTCTGAATGTTTTTTTGTGTATCCAGAATTCAAATCCAAAGTCAGAAGATTTTCTGAAGTCATATACTTTTATATCAGAGTAAAACATACCAAAGCTATGGATGTGTTGCTCTTGTTTTATCAGTACGTATAATCTTTCCTTGGCTTGCTTATTTTGAATTACTCTCAATCTTTTTTAATTAAAAAAAAACTTTTTTTTTACACTTATTTATTTTTGAGAGAGTGAGACCGAGTGCAAGCATGGGAAGGACAGAAAGAGAAGGAGACACAATATCTGAAGCAGCCTCCAGGTTCTGCTCCAGACTCAGCACAGAGCCTGACATGGGGCCTGAACCCACGAACTGTGAGATCATGACCTGAGCCGAAGTCGAAATCTCAACTGACTGAGTCTCCCAGGCGCCCCACTCTCAATTTTTTAAAGATAATTACTGTATATCTGTTTTATTTGGTTTATGTAAACATCTGATTATGTTTCATTGATTGCAAGTTAATAACTTAAGATACACAGTCACTTCAGCATTTTGTTTTAATGCAAATTGAGTTTCTTCATTATAAAGACTACATTTCTTTGATATCAGTGTTTTATTCCATGAGTCATTACCCCAGATCTTACACACTGGGACTGTTGAGTAATACTAGACTATCTTTCTCCGTTTGATATTTTTATCTCTCTACATATGGCAATATTATATCTGAGTATTTTGAGAATAGATCCATTTCAGTAAAATTGGTTATGAAGCAGCTTTGGTTAAAGAAAAAAAAAAGACACTATTTCCTCATTGTTTTTCAGAATAAAACTGGAACCGCATTGGGAAAAGACAAAACCTCCTTGTTGACTTAGTTATAATGTAATACCAAAACGGTTAAAATAGGCAGTCATTCGGCATAATGAGCATTGGTCTGTATAAGAAGGCTTGGAAAGCTTTACTAGGATGCAAATGAAGTAGAAAAAAGCTTTCTTAAGTCACAGTTTTCTTATCTTTAAAGCGGGGTTTTGATTCTAGGTCTTTGTTAGCTGGTAACCAGTGATACGCTATCCTGGAAGCACTTTTTCAGTGTTTAGAGTACCCTGATTCCCCAGCCCCACCTTCTTTTATTAAAGAGCTTATAAAAGTCTAAAAGCTGAACTATATTATCAGACTTAGCCAGTAGATGCCCTCGTCAGTCCCAGTGTATTCTGCCCTAAAAATACTTTGCTGTCCACAAATAATAGAGGTGCTTCTGCCCTAGTAACCTTATATTCATTCCTGAAAAACTGCATTCTACAAAATCACACAATAAAAATAACAGATCTCATGAGGGACATAGGGTTGGAGACAGATCACTCAAAACCAACAGAACTTTGTAACCAGAGCAGTCCTAATGAAAAGAGTAGCAAAGCTAAATCACCACTGGATTTACATTCAAAACCAAGGTTCAGTTGATTCTTTACATCCTTGAACTCTGGAATTCATGCTGCCTCCTTCAAAATGTGACATTTGCTCCTAACAAAGACCAATTTCATCAAAATTAAATTACTGACTCAGAGTAGATTTCTATCAGTCAGGTGTTTTGTTATTAAAACTTTATTTTTCTTGGAGCAGTTTTAGGTTTACAACAAAATTGAAAAGGAGGTACAGAGATTTCCCATATTCCCACCAACCCCCCACATGAATAGTCTCTCCCATTATCAACATCACTCACCAGAATGGTACATTTTTTTAACCCAACATTGACATATCATAATCACCTAACATCCATAGTTTACCTTAGGGTTTACTCTTGGTGTTGTATATTCTAAAGGTTTGGGCAAATGTATAATGACATGTATCCATCATTACCGTACACAGTATCTTCAGTGCCCTAAAAATCCTCTGTGATCTACCTAATCATCTGTCCCCACTCCTAGTAACCACTTACCTTTGTATGATCTCCATTGTTTTGGCCTTTTCCAGAACATCATATAGTTGGAATCAATGCCATATATAGCCTTTTCAGAGGGGCTTCTTTGTAAAAACTTGGGAAAGGCAGAAAAAAAACAAATTGGCTTCCTTCACTTAGTAATATGCATTTAAGATTCCTTCATGTCTTGGGGCACCTGGGTGGCTCAGTCAACTAAGCATCGGACTCTTGACTTCAGCACAGGTCATGATCTCACAGTGTGTGAGATTGAGCCCCACAGTGGGATCCATGCTGACAGCGCAGATGTGTCTTTGGCAAATCTTTTCTCCCGGTCTGTGGCTTATCTTCTAGTTTTCTTGGTATTGTCTTGCAGGGCAAAAGTTTTTACTTTAACAAAGTTCAGCTTATCATTTATTTCTTTCAAGGAGTATGTCTTTGCTGTTGTACCTAAAAAGGCATCACCATACTCAAGGTCATAAAGGTTTTCTCCTTTGTTATCTTCTAACGGTTTTACAGTTTCTTGTTTTACAAGGAGCTCTTTGCTACATTTTGAGTTAATTTGTGAAGGATGTGTCTAGGTTTGTGTCTAGATGTGAAGATTTGTGTCTAGATTCAGTTTTTTCCATGTTGATGTTCACTCATTCTAGCATCATTTGTTGAAAAGACTCTTTGTTAATCGGGTGTTTTTTAAACACAAGAAGAGATGTCTTTGCACCTTCCTCATCTGGGTCCTCAGCTTCCTTTAACAACTTAACAAAGTGGAAAGGGTAGCAGTTTTTTGTTTCTAGTTTTTAAAGATTTTATTTTCTTTTTTTTTTTTAAACTAATCTCTATACCTAATCTGGGGCTTGAACTCATAACCTCAAGATCAAGAGTTGCATTGTCTACAGACTAAACGGCCAGGTACCCCATAGGTAGCAGGTTTTGAAGCCCTTCCTTCCTAGAATTTTCAGTATTTTTGTTTAGGATCTTCCTATATTGCTTATACTTTCTTTAAATAATGAGAATGCTTGGGGCACCTGGGTGGCTCAGTCGGTTGAGTGTCCGACTTCGGCTCAGGTCATGATCTCACGGTTTGTGAGTTCAAGCCCTGTGTCGGGCTCTGTGCGGACAGCTCGGAGCCTAGAGCCTGCTTCGGATTCTGTGTCTCCCTCTCTCTCTCTGCCCTGCCCCAGTTTGCACTCTGTCTCTCCCTCTCTCAAAAATACATAAACATTAAAAAAAATATATTTAAAAAAATAAATAATGAGAATGCTTGCCCTGATTGACTCAAATCATTGTTTTACTAGAAAAAAACAAGTAACACAATACAACTTCTGTATTATACTGACATTATTCTTTAGTTTATCAAATGTGTATAAGCCGACTCACATTATGGAAGCATATTGTATCCGTAAAGGCTTTAATTTGATTACATTTCAAAAATAAAGTCCTTTCTCTTTTTAGTCAGCTTACAATCTACACAATTTGATTTTCACAAAATATACTTTCTAAAACCTATCAGAAAGATGTTTTTCCCAAAACCAGAAACAATTTTTTACTCTTTCTCCCTAAAATGTCTAGCTTTTTATACTTATACTAAATAATAAAGTCATAAACTTGATCACATCAGATTTTCCTTAGAACAGTAGTTTGTAGCTTCATATAAAACACGTCTTCTATAAAAACAAGACTCCAGACACATCCAAATAAGGCGTTGCATGTAGCTGTCTGCCTTTCTTTGAAAAAAACAAAAACAAAAAAACAAGAAACATGTCTTAGTTACCATAGAGTAATTACATTAGAATCTCCATGTAAAAAACATCATCATGTTTCAAAAGCTCTCTAGCTGATTCATAATGTACTATCAGGCTTGAGAATCACTGCCTGAAAATACAAATAACTAAAGGTATTCATGTTGCATTTGGACATTCCAATGAAGCCCATGCTGGTCAGATTAACTGCCAACGAAATTCAGAGTTTGCTGTTTCATGAGTAATTTGCAACATGTACCATTTATGTTAACTGACTTCCACCGTGTTTTAGAGATACAAGATTTACTATATCACTTTTTGATTTATCTTTATAATTGTGACATAATACAGAAAAATTATTACTATATCTGAAATGCTAGGACTAAAATCCATTGGTTTTATTGTCTAGCATCATTTTATTCCCTCATGATTTGTATTGGAAGTCCAGTGATTTTGTGATGTGGTCACATATTTGTAGATTATGTTGTATCATGGAGATGGGATGCATACTAAATTTCACTGAAAATACAAGAGAGGTTGTCATTGGACAAATGGCAATTATATATTTTTTAATGTCCTGAAGATATTTGAATGACTTCATAACTATGTCTTTATAAAAGCAGTCCAAATCCTGGAGGGTCTAAGTAACTTGCGGAAAAAGGATTTGTAAAATTCCTCAAAGGCCAAACAACTACCCAGGTGTCTGGCATGTGATTGGAACTGAGGAAATGAATTCAATGCTTCAGTGTCTTACTTGGTTTGTTCTTTTCTTCCCTGTGGTGTTCCTTACTTTCTAAGTTGTGTGAGATGTGTCTTTGAGCATGACCAGCTTCCCTAGTGGAAAGGTTCCTTGAGTACAGGGTCACTCTTATTTTTCATTTGTTCCTCAGTATCTAGCACAGTCTTTTGCCTAAAAGTGGGGTGGAAGAGAGAGTTACTTTCTAAGAAGACATGTTTTTAAAGTGGGGTGATACAGGAGCGCCTGGCTGCCTCAGTCAGTAGAGCCTGAGAATCTTGATCCCGGGGTTGTAGGCTCAAGCCCCACGTTGGGTATAGAGGTTGTTGTTGTTGTTGTTGTTGTTGTTGTTTTTAATCTAAAAATGGGGTGATACAATGAATTTTTCATATTCAAATCCCTTAGAGCCTTGCTATTACAGAGCTGCTTTATTCTGAGAAGGCTGTTATAAAGAGGTCTTTCACTATTTTAACAATTAAAATCCAGCAGATAGAATCTCAGCTGATTTAACCAATGCTGAATAATCTAGTAAATACTATCAAGGCCAAGGTCCATTGTATTAGTAATAGGTTTTCTTCTAAAGAAGTTAGACTAAGTTAGCAATTGATAATTTTAACATTTCACCCAAAGATCAAAAAAGAATTAGCATATTATCTCAATTTAAGAATCTGTTGTGGTATTTTCTGTTTAAGGTAGCAGAATTGTTTGTCCAGAGAGCAGAAAACATACTCAATGACTTTTCTCCGCATGAAAAATTTGTTCAACGTAGATACTGATTTGAAACTACTTGACTTTATATGTTTGGGACATAAAGAGAGAATTGCATTTGTAGAATTGTCAACAAAACAGAACATTTTCCATTGAGTGGAAAGACAAAAACCAATTTTTTTCAAGGAACTAATTGATATCTAAAATAGATGTACATATATATCTCAAATGTATATATACATAAATATATATTTATAGTATATATGTTTAATGTCTAACATATATCTTAGTATATCTAATATATATCTCAAATATTTAGGAATTCAAACATTCTAAAATAAGTGTTTAAATCAATGGTTATATGGTACTTTTGAAAAGTCCATATTTATTAATGTGTTTTTCTGTGTCTAAAAGATTATCATTCTTAACCTTTTTCATGAAAACAATTTATTAAAAAATGTTTAATTGATAAATTAAGACATCAAATACTAAAATAAAAAGATGACATAGCTATTTAAGTTTGTAAGTAGAGAGATAGCTATATTAGTCTCACAAATCAGAAATTTATGGTTCTATCAGAAGCACTAATTATACTTATTAGGAAATATCAGATAGGTGATTTATGGTTTTCAAGTTGCCAACCCATTTCATTAAAATATTGACTAGAATACTAATTCCAAAGTAATTGCCTGTCAAATCAAATCAGTTAAAGTGGGTCAAACCCAACCTCTATGGATGCACTGTGAAATTTCTCCTGGGCACCACTTATTTAGAGACAGTTTGTTGTTATTATTGGCATAAGTCAGGCCAATATCCAGTCAGATTTTTTTTTTTATGTTTATTTGTTTTTTTTGAGAGAGAGCACAAGCAGGGAAGGGGCAGAGAGAGAGAGAGAGAGAGAAAGAGAATCCCAAGCAGGCTCTGCTTTGTCACAGGGCTCCATCCCATAAAGCATGAGATGGTGACCTGAGCCGAAATCAAAAGTCTGATGCTTAACTGACTGAGCTACCCAAGTGTCCCACCAGTCAAATCGTTCTCAGTCCAGAGTCTGTACTTCCTTCATTCCATGTCCCCCCCCCATCCCCCCCCCCCCCCCCCCCGAGATCTCAGTATATAAGAGCATTCACCAAGGGTGCTTGATTTTGGCTCAAGTCATGATCTCCACTTTATGGGATCAAGCCCGTCATCAAGGCTCTGTACTGGCAATGCAGAGCCTGCTTAGGATTCTTTCTTTCTCTCCCTCTCTCTCTGCCCCTCCCCTTCGTGTGCTCTCTCTCTCTCCCTCTCTCTCAAAATAAATAAATAAACATTAAAGTAAATAAATAAGCAAACAAGTGTTCACCAATTTGTCCTTTCCTCATTCCTGACAAAAAGACTTTTGTTTGACATTGACAATGTTTTTGTTACATTGGCCCTCCTGTCAGGATCACCAGCATTGTTTGCAATAAGTCATTCTTGTTAATCAAATTTACCTTTAACTGAGGTCAGAATGTTAATGACTTTTTTTGTTTATTTCCATATTTAGATTACCAAATGCCTAATGTCTGACCCCTGACTACTGTCCTCTGCTGGTGAAAGGGGATAAAATTGAGGACTTAGTTCCCATTTGTTTCCATTACTTCTTAGAATGAAATATATTTACATATTTCATTGAATTCCACTTAGAACCCCAGCATTCCTGGTCCTATCCCTATCAACTAAGAATTTGTAGTAGCTTTATATTTAAATACTCTAGAATATCTTTGATAATGTACAGAAGTAGTAGAAGGTGTGAGGAAATATTTAAAGTAATCATATAGCAAAGTATAGTCAGTTATCCTCTGTTCCAACTCCTTTTGGATTCTAAATCTCTCATTAGCAGTAAACATTAGAGTTAAAATATTTCAGAACTGAATACTTAGCCATGTATGTTTGAAAGATATTTTTAACAGTAGAAATCTTGTCTGATTTAAATCTACAAATTAATCATTTATCATATTAATAAGGAAGGCTTTATTTTTATCCATTTGCTTTATCTTCCTAGGATTATTTCCTCCTAAAATGTCATGAATTTGTAATATTTCATACAGCTGCTGCTATTTGGAAACATTTCAAGCAATAAGTAACATTGTTACTACTGCATTATTAAAGTAGACATTGCTAATTCCTCTTTATGGAGTAGATAAGAAGGTATCATGTATAATCCAGAAACATGTAACCTATAGCCAAGAAATGAAACCAGTATACCGTTTAGTTTCCCAGTTGTGCACCGAAGTTGCTTGAGAGGAAAATCACCACATTTTCACTATTAGGTAGTTTTGAAAGTGAGAAATGCAGCGTGGAAGGGAGGCAGCAGCCAAAATTTCTCTGCAGTGTTTTTATAGTATAATAAGGAAAAGGAGCTTAATCAGTATTCTCTCATTAGCCATAGTAAGACTAGAAATCAAGCTATTTCTACAACCTCTAGTCTACTATGTGGTTTGCTCCTAAGCTACATATTTTAGTAGCTCCTAAACTAATTGAGAATTTTCTAGACAAAAAGAGTAGATCTACAAATAATCAACCTCTAAGCCCATCCTGGGGGGATTTGATAGTGCTTTGAAGATGTATGAGAAAGCAATTTCTGAGTATTTCTAGAAAGACTGGATGTGGTAACAGCTCTAACATTACAGTGGGCTGGTTGCCGCATATTATCGTCCAGTCTTTTTCTGGCTCATCTTTGCTGTTGATTATGGTTGTGTATAAACTGAACATACCTGTTTCATTAGAAATAATTAGGTGATAGAATATGCTATAGAGCTTAACACCTAAGACACTTTTTCTTCATAGAATAAGAATGTAAAAAGAAATCTTTGAGGAGCAAGAGAGGTGTTAATCCTGATTCTATGTGAAAAACGTGCTGCCTTTTCTCAAATCTTTACTGTAGACAAGATGTAGTAATCTGGTCCTATTAGAGACTTCCTGGAATATGTATCCCCGTCGATAAAGAATCCCATAATGACTGTTGTCAGTTGGTAGTAAATTCCTGTATTTATGTAAAAGGTAACATTTTACTTCCAGAAACACATAGTCCAGAGGGTTAACTTTAATGGTGGAGATTTTAGGCACTATGATAACCAGCTTTAAAAACCAGTTTTCCCAGGGAATTTGGCTGTAGTTTCTATACTATATCCTATATAATTATGCCTGTTCTGCCTTCAGGCTTTCTCCTTCTGCTCTGACTACAAAGTGAGATAATTTAAATCCTGCTGCAGAATTGTGGTTTAGTTAGTTATTTAATTGTTTGAAATCCCAACATAAGGACACTATTCACACACATAAATAAAAATGTTAGACTAAACGATAGAAATATATTGACAGGATATGTGGTTTTTAAACTTGTTTGGAGTCCCCACAATTCTTTAAGAATCTATTAAATCAAAAGACCTTCCCAGAAAAATTCACATACATATAATTTTGAATACAGTTTTACATTGAACTCCACAGACCTGAGTCTTTGAATCACCTAGGTGCTTATGGACCCAACAGTAAGCACTTGGCACTAATTAGATCTGCTCTGTCTGATATGATAGTCAATAATCACTTACAGCAATTTAACTTAAAACTAAACAAAATTAAAGTTCCCCAGTCTCACTGTCCACATTTTCAATACTCAATAGGAACATGTGGCTAAAGGCTACCATATTAGACAGAGAAGATATAGAATATTTCCTTCATCTCAGAAAGTTCTTTGGACAGCACGGGGTTAGATGTATCTAAAATATTCTACTTAAGAATCTTACCATTATGTATATATGTGTATGTGTTTGTAGAGCCACATGATTTGACAACCCAGAACATACATATTATAAGAAAAATCAGCTGCTTTTAGGCATAGAACACAAATCTTTTCCTGAAACATATATGTGTCTCAAAGGCAGCTAGCTAACCTCATCTGGGCCTTCAGGACAGTCTACTGTCATTTTTTTTAATCTTGTGTCTACACTGCCTTTTCCATAGTAGTAGTTCTTAATCTTTTCCACTTTTCCCTAAGCTCTTGCCTTTCAGTATGGCCAGAGACCTCCGTGTTCAGAAAACTCAGGCTATCAGTATAAATTTCTGCAACTTCCCTTATCTCTTTATTAAAAATCTCATTGTATTTTCTTTTGTTATAATGTGCTACAGAAATAACAAAGTGACCAAGAGAATGCAAAAGCCTCTGAATGTCAACAATATAATCAGGACCTAAAAGTAAATAGTTAGGAAGTGAGCTTGTGCTTGAAAAATGTGTGCTACTCTCCTATGATTTGATCCTTTAGGTCTATGTGAGGGCCATAAAATGTATATTCTGAGTTAATCCCTAGGAACTTCTAATACACATGGACGCAAATAAGGCCCATACTTAAACTTATAGCCATACCTATTATCAATAGTAACAGTAGGAACTAACCTTCGCTGAGCATATCCCTGTGCTTTACATTAATTTCCTCAATTAATCCTCATAACAGTTCTATCGGTGAGCATTATGGTTAATCCATTTTATGGAAACAGGGTAGGAGAGGTTCGGTAACTTGTCCAGGACTGGAACCAAATACATAGTATTTTTTAAGTATGTGTACATTGTTGTAAAGCAGATCTCTAGAACTTTTTTACCTTGTGTGACTGAAACTCTGTACTCAATTGAACAGTTACACCCCATTTTCTCCTCCCCCAGCCCCTGACAGCCAGCATTCTATCTTCTGCTTATATGAATTCAACTACTTTAGATACCTCACATAAGTGGAATCATACAGCATTTGTCCTTTTGTGACTAGCTTATTTGACCTAGCATAATGTCCTCCAGGTTTATCTGTGTTGTGGCATATGTCAGAATCTCCTTTTTTAAGGCTGAATAATGTTCCATTATATATCAATACCACATTTTCTTTATACATTCATGGACCTGTAGGTTGTTTCCACCTCTTGGCTACTGTGAATAATATTTTAATAAACATGGGAGTGCAAATTCAATTCTCTTGGATAAATACCCTGAAGTGGAATTGCTGGATCATGTAGTAGTTCTAGTTTTAATTTTTGTGGGAACCTCCACCCTGTTTTCCATCATGACTACTAATTTACATTCCCACCAGCAGTGTACAGTGTTCCCTTTTCTCCACACCCTTGACAACTCTTATCTTTTGTCTTCTTGGTAATAGCCATTCTAACAGCTATAAGGTGATACCTCATTGTGGTTTTGATTTGCATTTCCCTGAGTAATGGTAGTGAGCACTTTTCATATACTGTTGGCTGTTTGTATGTCTTTGGACAAATGTCGGTTCAGGTCCTTTACTCATTTTTTTAATCTGGTTATTTGTTTTTGCTGTTAAGTTGTATGAGTTCCTTACATATTTTGATGCTTAACCCCCTATCAGATTAATGGTTTGCAAGTGTTGTCTTCCATTCTGTAGATTATTTTGTTGATTGTTTACTTTGCTACGCAGAAGCTTTTTAGTTTGATGTAATCCTACTTGCCTATTGTGTCTTTTGTTGACTGGACTTTTTAGCAAGACCAATGTTATTATGAAGGTTTTCCCTATGTTTTCTTCTAGAACTTTCATAGTTTCAAGTCTTACATTTAAGTCTTCAATCCATTTTGAGTTGATTTTTGTGTGTGCTATCAGGTAAGGTCAAATTTCATTCTTTTGCTTGTAAATATCCAGTTTACACAACATTGGTGTTCTTTAACAAGTGATTGTTAAAGATACTATCCTTCTTCCCCTATTGTGTAGTCTTGGCATCTTTGTCAAAGATCATTTAACTGTGTATGTGTGGGTTTAGTTCTGGGCTATCTGTTCTGTTCTTTGATCTCTGTATATCTGTCTTTATGCCAGCACCATCTGTTTTGATTGCTATAGCTTTGTGTTATGTTTTACAGTCAGAAAGTGTGATGCCTCTAGCTTTGTTTCTCTTTGTTCCTCAAAATTGTTTTGGCTATTCAGAGTCCTTTGTGGCTCCATATGAATTTTAGGATTGTTTTTTCTATTCCTGAAAAAATCCCTTTGGGGTTTTGATAGTAGAGATTGTATTGAATCTGTAGATTGCTTTGGGTAATGTAGGCATTTTGATATTTTAAGCCCTCCAGTCCATGAACACGGGCTATCTTTCCAACTATTTGTATTTCAATTTCTTTCATCACTATTTTGTAGATTTTAGTGTACAAGTCTTTTACCTTTTTGGTTAAGTATTTTAATTTTTTTTAATGTTTATTCATTTTTGAGAGACAGAGAGAAAGAGCATGGTGGGGAGGGGCAGAGAGAGGGAGACACAGAATCAGAACAGGCTCCAGGCTCCAAGCTGTCAGCACAGAGCCTGACACGGGGCTTGAACTCATGAGCCATGAGATCATGACCTGAGCCAAAGTAGGACGCCCAACCCACTGAGCCACCCAGGTGCCCCGTTTAAGTTTATTCCTAAGTATTTTACTTTTTTATTAACTGGGGTTTTTTTTAATATTTTATTTTTTTAAGTAATCTCTACACCCAACTTGGGGCTTGAACTCATGACCCTGTGATCAAGAGGCACATGTTCTAATGACTAAGCCAGCCATGCACCAGATATTTTACTCTTTTTGATACTATTTTAAATGAAACTATTTTATTAATTTCATTTTCAGAAGGTTCACAATTAGTATGTAGAAGTGTAACTGATTTTTTTTTTTTTTTTTAACAAAACAGGATTTTTATTTGACCGTGGGATTTGGGGAGGAGAGCAGAAAAATGTGTCAAATTTTGTGAAATACAACTTGGAAAATAGAGGCATATGGTATACTCCCTTCTATAAATATTAGCAGTTAAAGAAGAGACTCATAAAGTTGTAAAAGGGTTGAAGATTACATACAGTAGCTGAAATTCTACCATTAACATAATCATTTACCAGTGTGCCTTAGAGCCCTGATTTTCAATCTTCACTGTTATCAGGATTACCTAAGGGAGATTTTTAAAAGCTACAAATATGTGGCCAGCCATGAGATTGTAAATAACATAATTTCTTACTGTGATCACTTTTCCTATGCTTTTAATTATATGAATTATTTTCAATAATAAATAAATAAATTATATGAATTATTATATTCATAATATAATTCATTCATTATATTATCTTCATTAATTAATTCATTCATTAATAAATAATAAATAATATGAATTATTATTTAATTATATGAATTATTTTCAGTTAAAAAAGTGTTTATTGTGCACATTAATATCTTCTCAGCTAGTAAAGTATAAGTTGGCTTTGTGTTGTACTGTCACCAATCTTTATAGTATGTAACAGAAATGTGTATTTCAGATTATCAGCAAGTGTGCCAGTTATTTCATTATAAGAAAGTTTATTATATATGATGTGGATTGTGCAGAAAATTTGACCAATCTCTGTAAGATATTTGCATTCAAGGAGAGGATAGCCAATTGGCTCTCTTCTTCACAATTGAAAGTTGGTAGAATTAGGACATAGGAACGGAAAAGTTCTTGGCCTCTGTAACTTAATCATTAAAACTGAGGCTTAGTGCCCTAGTGAGTATTTACAGTTCTCAAGCAGGAGTGAAGTGTATAGCTAATGCAGGAATGTTAGGAGTTTGTAGTGGGCAAGTCCTAGATCAAGAGCAGGAGATCTGAGTTTTGATCCTGGCACCAATCTATTAGCTTTGTCCTAACCTCCCTCTGATTGTCAGCCTCTTTGAATTTGAAATATGTATAATAATGTCTGCTTCTCCTTGTTTACATAATTTTAGGAAGATCAAACTAAATAATCTATAATTTACATAATTTAAAACCAGCGTAATGCTAATTTTTCAGGCACAATAATGATCATTATGTAAATATCACTATTATTCTTTAAGTTATGTACCTAAAATGGTACTGCTTTGGTCACTTTAGAGTAGGTTTCTTTATAAAATAGACTGCTGTAGTAACTACAGGTTTGTGGAATTTAACTCTTGCTCGTGCATTGTTGTTTTTTTTTTAAGCCATTTTCTTGGAGGAAGTGAGTTTTGAGTTTTTTTACTTTAAGAAATATTTTTGTAATGGAGAAAATATAAAAATTAGGATCTTTAAAAATACTTCCTTATAGTGTCAACATTGCCAACATTCATGAAGTTCGTTGGTTAATTTGTTTAAAAGGTCACTTTTATTTTGTCTTTTATTTTTTATTTTTTTGGTTTCAGGAGTAGAATTTAGGTATTCATCACTTACATATAACATGCAGTACTCATCACAAGTGCCCTCCTTATTGCCCATCACCCATTTAACCCATCCCCCACCCACCTACCTTCCAACAACCTTCGGTTTGTTCTCTGTCTTTAAGAGTCTCTTATGGTTTGCCTCCCTCTTTTTTTCCTTCCCCTATGTTCATCTGTTTTGTTTCTTAAATTCCACATATAAGTGAAGTCATATGGTATTGTTTTTCTCTGACTTATTTCACGTAGCATAATACACTGTAGCTCCATCCATGTTGTTGGAAATGGCAAGATTTCATTCTTTTTGGTGGCTAAGTAATAGTCCAGTGTGTGTGTGTGTGTGTGTGTGTGTGTGTGTGTGTGTGTGTACACATCTTCCTTATCTTCTTATCCATTCATCAGTTGATAGATATTTGGGCTCTTTCCATAATTTGGTTATTGTTGATAATGCTGCTGTAAACATAGGGGTGCATGTACCCCTTTGAATCTGTATCTTTGTATCCTTTTGAGAAATACCTAGTAGTGCAATAGTGGGTCATAGGGTGGTTCTATTTTTAACTTTCTGAGAAACCTCCATATTGTTTTTCAGAATGGCTGCACAAGTTTACATTCCCACCAACAGTGCAAGAAGGTTCCCCTTTCTCCACACCCTCGCCAACATCTGTTGTTTCCTGAGTTGTTTATTTTAGCCATTCTGACAGGTGTGAGGTGGTATCTCATCATGGTTTTGATTTGTATTTCCCTAATGTTGAGGGAGCATCTTTTCATGCATCTCTTAGCTATCTGGATGTCTTCTTTGGAAAAGTGTCTATTAATGTCTTCTGCCCATTTCTTCACTGGATTACTTATTATGAGTTTCCTGAGTTCTGTATAGATTTCAGGTACTAACCCTTTGTCAGATATTACATTTGCAAATATCTTCTTTCATTCCATAGGTTCCCTTTAGTTTTGTTTTTTGTTTCCTTCCCTATGCAGAAGCTTTCTATCCTGATGTAGTCCCAGTGGTTCATTTCTGCTTTTGTTTCCCTTGCCTCCAGTGACATGTTTAGTAAGAAGTTGTTCCAGATGAGGTCAAAGACGTTGCTGCCTATGTTCTCCTCTAGGATTTCAGTGGTTTCCTGTCCCACATTTAGGTCTTTCATCCATTTTCAATTTATTTTGCGTATGGTGTAAAAAGTGGTCCAGGTTCTTTTTTTTTTTTTTTTTTTGTATGTTATGTCCAGTTTTCCCAACACCATCTGTTGAAGAAACTGCCTTTATTCCATTGGATATTCTTTTCTGCTTTGTCGAAGATTATTGACCATATAGTTGTGGGTCCATTTCTAGGTTTTCTATTCTGTTCCATTGATCTATGTGTCTGTTTTTCTGCCAGTACCATACTGTCTTGATGACTACAACTTTGTAATATAGCTTGGTCTGGAATTATGATGCCTCCAGCTTTCCTTTTCTTTTTCAAGATTGCTTTGGCTATTTGGGGTCTTTTGTGGTTCCATACAAATTTTAGGATTGTTTGTTCTAGCTCTGTGAAATATACTGGTGTTATTTTGATAGGGATTGCATTAAATGTGTAGAATGCTTTGGGTTGAGTACAAACATTTTAACAGTATTTTTCCAGCCCATGAGCATGGAATGTTTTTCCATTTCTTTGTGTCCTCTTCAGTTTCTTTCATAAGTATTCTATAGTGTTCAGACTACAGATCTTTTACCTCTTTGGTTAGATTTATTCCCAGGTATTCTATGGGTTTTGGTTCAGTTGTCAAAATAGGGTCAATTACGATTTCTCTTTTTGCTGTTTCATTATTGGTGTATATAATGCAACAGATTTCTGTGTGTTGATTTTGTGTCCTGAAACTTTGCTGAATTCATATATCAGTTCTAGCAATTTTTTGGTGGACTCCTATGTTTTCTTCATAGAGTATCATGTCGCCTGCAAACAGTGAAAGTTTGACTTGTTCCTTGCCAGTTTGGATGCCTTTTATTTCTTTTTGTTGTCTGATTGCTGAGGCTGGGACTTCCAGTATTATGGTAAATTAACAGTGGAGAGTGAACATCTCTGTCTTGTTCCTGAGTATAGAAGAAAAGCTCTCTTTTTCCCCATTGAGGATGATATTAGCTGTGGGTCTTTCACATATGGCCTTTATAATGTTGAGGTATGTTCCCTCTATCCCTACTTTGTTGGGGATTTTTACCAAGAAAGGGTACTCTACTTTGTCAAGTGCTGTTTCTTCATCTATTGAGAGGATCATATTGTCCTTATCCTTTCTTTTATTAATGTGATATATAACATTGATTTGTAAATATCAAACCATGCTTGCAGCCGAGGAATAAATCCCACTTAATTGTGGTGAATAATTCTTTTAGTGTATTATTGGATTCAATTTGCTAGTATCTTGTTGAGAATTTTTGTGTCCATGTTCATCAGGTATATTAGCCTATAATTCTCCTTTTTAGTGGGGTCTTTGGTTTTAGAATCAAGGTAATGCTAGCTTCATAGGGTAAGTTTAGAAGCTTTCCTTCCATTTCTATTTTTTTGGAACAGTTTGAGAAGAATAAGCATTAACTCTTTTTCAGAGTTTGGTAGAATTCCCCCTGGGAAGCCATCTGGCCCTGGACTTTTGTTTGTTGGGGGATTTTTGTTTACTGATTTAATTTCTTTGCGGGTTATGGGTCTGTTCAAATTTTCTATTTCTTCCTGTTTACATTTTGGTATTTTTTTATTAATTTTTTTAATGTTCATTTATTTTTGAGAGGGAGAGAGACAAACACAAATAGGGGAGGAGCAGAGAGAGAGGGAGACACAGAATCTGAAGCAGGCTCCAGGCTCTGAGCTGTCTGCACAGAGCCTGAGGCGGGGCTCAAATGTGAGATCACGACCTGAGCCGAAGTCGGACGGTTAACTGACTAAGCCACCCAGGCACCCCAGTTTGGGTATTTTATATCTTTCTAGGAATTTATCTATTTCTTCCAGTTTGCCCAATTTGTTGACATATAATTTTTCATAGCCTTCTCTTACAATTCTTTGTATTTCTGTGGTATTGGTTGTGATCTCTCCTCTTTCATTCTTGATTTTATTTGAGTCCTTTTTTCTTGTTGATAAATCTGGCAAGGGGGTTTTCAATTTATTAATTCTTTCAAAGAACAAGCTCCTAGTTGCATTGATCTGTTTTACTGGGTTTTTTTTGTTGTTGTTTCTATAGCATTTATTTCTGCTCTAATGTTTATTTCCCTTCTGCTGGCCTTAGGCTTCATTTACTGTCCCTTTTCTAGCTCCTTTAGGTGTAAGGTTAGGTTGTATATTTGAGGTGAAAAAGTCTTGTGGTAGACCTGTATTGCTGTATACTTCTCTCTTCTGAAGTAAGAGACTGTCGTGTTTTCATTTTCATTTGCTTCAATGTATTTATTTCTTCTTTAATTTCCTGAGTATCCTATTCTTTAGTAGGGTGTTCTTTAACTTCCATGTATTGGTGATCTTTCCAAATTTTTTCTTGTGGTTGACTTCAAGTTTCATAGCATTGTCTTCTGAAAGTATGTATGGTATGATCCCAGTGTTTTTGTACTTGTTGAGGCCTGACCCAGTGTGTGATCTGTTCTGGAGAATGTTCCATGTGCACTCAGAAAGAATGTGTATTCTCCTGCTTTAGGATGAAATATTCTTAATATATCTGTTAAGTCCATCTGGTCCAGTGTGTCATTCAAAGCCATTGTTTGCTTTCAATTTTCTGCTTAGATGGTCTGTCCATTACTGTAAGTGGGGTGTTAAAGTCCCCTCTGTTAATTGTGTTGTTATTGATGAGTCTCTTTATGTTGTTATTAATTGACATTTATTTGGGTGTTTCACGTTGGGGGCATAAATATTTACAGTTGTTAGATCTTCTTGTTGGATAGACTCCTTTATTATGCTATAGTGCCCTTCTTCATCTCTTGTTACAGTCTTTGGTTTAAAATCTAATTTGTCTGATTTAAGTATGGCTATTCTGGCTTTCTTTTGATGTCCATTAGCATGATAAGTGGTTCTCCATCCCCTCACTTTCAATATGCAGATGTCTTTAGGTCTAAAATGAGTCTCTTCTAGACAACATATACATGGATCTTGGGGTTTTTTTATCCGTTCTGATACCCTGTGTCTTTTGATTGGAGCATTTAGTCCATTTACATTCAGGATGTTTATTAATTAATAGATATGAATTTAGTGTCATTGTATTACCTGTAAAGTTGGTGTTTCTGGAGATTTTCTCTGTTCCTTTCTAGTCTTTGTTGTTTTCAGTCTTTCTTTTCCACTCAATGAATCTCCTTTAATATTTCTTGAAGGGCTGGTTTAGTGGTCATGAACTTCTTTGGTTTTTGTTTGTTTGGGAAACTCTTCATCTCTCCTTCTATTTTGAATAACAGCCTTGCTGGAGTAAGTATTTTTGGCTGCATATTTTTACCATTTAGCAAGTTGAATATATCATGCCACTCCCTTCTGGCCTGCCAAGTTTCTGCGGACAGATCTGCTGCTATACTTATTTTGTCTTCCATTGTAGGTTAGGGATTTCTTTTTCCTTGCTGCTTTCAGAATTCTTTCCTTATCTCTGTATTTTGCAAATTTTACTATGATATGTCTTGCTGTTGGCCTGCTTTATTGATTGTGGTGGGAGTTCTCTGTCCCTCCTGGGTTTGGATATTTGTTTCCTTCCCCAGATTAGGGAAGTTTTCAGCTATAATTTGCTCAAATAAAGCTTCTATCCTCTTTTCGTTCCCTTCTTCTAGGACTACTGTGATATGAATATTATTATGCTTTATGGAGTCAGTGAGTTCCTCAAGTCTACATTTGTTATCCAGTATTTTTCTTTCCCTCTTCTTTTCAGCTTCATTATTTTCTATAATCTTATCTTATATATCACTTATTCATTCCTCTCATTCTTCCATTTTTGTGGTCATTACATCCAGTCAGTTTTACATCTCTGTTGCAGCATTTTTTATTTCAGCCTCACTAGTTTTTAGGTCTTTAATCTCTGAGGTAAGGGACTCCCTGGTGTTTTCTATGCTAGTCTCAAGCCCAGCTACTATCTTAATGATTGTTGTTTTAAATTCTGGTTCAGGCATATTACTTATATCTGTTTTGATTAGATCCCTGGCTGTGACCTCTTCTTGTTGTTTCTTTTGAAGTGAATACCTCCATCTTGGCATTATGTCTAGTCTGTGTCTTCAGGAAACACAATTGATATTTGCTTATAGATTTTGTATCCTGCAACTTGCCTGAATTTGTTTATTAGTTATAAGCAATGGTGTGTGTGTGTGTGTGTGTGTGTGTGTGTGTGTGTGCGTGTGCACGTGTGTGTGTGTGTAAAATCTTTGGTAGACTATATATAAAATCATGACATCTGCAAACAGATGGTTTTACTTTTTCTCTGATTTGGATGCCTTTTATTTTTTCTTGCCTAATTACTCTTGCTAGAACATCCAGTATTCTGTTAAATAGAAGTGGCAAAAGTGAGCATCCTTGTCTTCTTACTGATCTTGAGGGAAAGTTTTCAGTTTTTCACAGTCAAATATGTTGTTAACTGTGAGTTTTTCATATATAGTCTTCTTTATGTTGGGGAAGTGTTTGTCTTTTCCTAATTTGTTGAGTGTTTTAATCATGAAAGGATGTTGAATTTTGTCCAATTCTTTTTCTTCATCTATTAAGATGATCATGTGATTTTTATCTTTCATTCTGCTAATGTGGTGTATCGTATTGATTTGATTTTCATATACTGAACCATTCTTGCCTCCCAGGGTTAAGTCCCACTTGGTTATGGTGTATAATCCTTTTAAAGCACTGTTGAATTTGGATAGTGTTTTGTTGAGGATTTTGCATGTGTATTCATTGGGGATATTTTATTTTTCTTGTAATGTCTTTGTCTGATTTTGGTCAGGTTTGGGAGTATTCCCTCCTCTTTTATGTTTTGGAGAAGGATTAGCACTACATCTTCTTTAAATGTTTGGTAGATTCTTCTGTGAATTTATCTGTTCCTTAGCTTTTCTTTGTTAGAAGGTTTTTTTTTTTATTACTGATTCAATCACTTCATAAGTCTATTCGGATTTTCTATTTCTTCATGGTTCAGTTTTGACAGGTTGTATGTTTCTAGGAATTTATCCATTTCTTCTAAGTTACCCAATTTGCTGGCATATTATTATTCATGGCCATTTCTTGTGATCCTTGTATTTCTGTGGTATCAGTTATAATTTCCCCTTCTTTCATACCTGATTTTGAGTCTTTTCTCATTTTTTCTTAGTCTAGCTAAAGGTGTGTCAATTATGTTTACTTTTTCAAAACAACTCTAATTTTGTTAATTTTTTTCTATTCTTTATTTCATTCTGTCCTTCTTTATTATTTCCTCGCCTATGCTACCATTGAGCTTAGTTCTTCTTTGAGTAATTCCTTGAGTTACAGAGTTAGGTTGTTTATGAGATCTTTCTTCCTTTTAACTTATTTGCCGCTCTAAGCTTCCCTATTAGTCCTATTTTTTTGCTTCATCCTGTAAGTTTGTTGCATTTTCATTTTAATAAGATTTGTTTTGTGACCTTATATTACTTCCTTAATTAAAGACCTTCTGAATCTCCTCACCACTTCCAAATTTAAATATAAATCTTTGGACCAGCATTAAGGTGCACCAACATGTGATCCATCTACTCTTGCTGCCTTTTCCTACCTAGACTCTAGCACTAATTGGACTATTTTGATTTTTTAACTATCTATATATATACTTGCTGGAATTCTTTACCATTTCAAGAAGCCTCCATGAAGATTCTCTTTCATTTCTCCTGATTTGAGGTTTTTTCCTTCCATATCCCTTAACCTTCAACTTTGCATATGTTGAATAGTATTATAATTATTTGTATAGTTGTCTCATATTTTCCTCTAGACTAACAGTTTCTTCAGGATAAGGATTCTATATTAATAATCTTTGTAGTTTTGATAGTGTCTAGCATGCACTTTGTGCATAGCAGGTGCTCACTTTTTAAATGATAAATGTAATCAAAATTTTTCATCTTAAAATGTCAAGACTTAGTAGCCAAATAAAATTATACTTGCTTTATTTCTTTCTCTTAATTTTATCTGTCACAGTCACATTGAGTAACTTGTCAGAAGACATGCTTTTTATTTCAAAAATTTTCAGTGTTAGGGAAAGTTGGTTGTAGAGAAAAATCTCTCATAGTTTTTCTTTTTGTATATTTTCTTTCAAGCCTTGTACTTATATGTGGGTGTATGTACATGTATGTTTGTGTGTGTGTGAGGAATTGTGTGCAGTTCATTGTGGATTAAGCTCTTTTTAATAAATTTCAAACATGTTTTACAATATTTCTCCATTGTTTTCATAGTTGTCATTTAGCACATGCATAATACACAGCACATACATGCCATAGTTTAAAGAACTGCTTTTCATTTGCATGACGCCTAGGTGATTTCTATTACTTTGCTGTATAGGTGATGTTGTAATAACATTTTTACAGTTTTCTTGCTTGTGTTAAATTAGCTCCTTAAATTTCTAGGCAAAGCGCTTATTAGGTTTAAGGGTTGAATGTGTTTATAACCCTGTTTCCATACCAAAGGCTGTGACAAACCTGCCAGCTATATTTGAGCGTACTAATTCAGCACACCTTCATCAGCAGTCTCAGTGGTGTCAAGAATGTGTAACAACGCTCACCGAAGTTCATCTCCCTTTCCCGTATTCCCCTAGTCTTAGTGCTTGTATAGTAAATTAATTTTTTAAATATTAGGCCACAATAATTTACATAATAAATTATTAGCCCAAGGGTATTTACATAAGGGTCTTATGTTCTTACTCTGAGCTTTAGAGATAGATTGCTGTTAAGAAGACTAGAACCAATCTTTTCCATTTTCCAAATGCATCTGTTAGGGGGCGCACTCTTAGAAATTAAGGGACAGACTTACTTAGGAAGTAGAAAGCCATGTTTTTAGTTTAAGTGAGAAGTACCCTCAAGAACTTAGAAATAAAAGTTACTTCTTAAGTTTTACTTCCAGAGTAAAACTAAGATACAATAAATGACATTGAGTAGGCATTGGAGGCCTATGGAAAGATATGATGTTTGTTCTAATCAAAAGCTTAGAGAACAGGCATGAAAATATCCAGAGTTGATAAAATACTAAAGAAAGCTATCATCAAAGAAATTACACTAATATAATAAAGGACAACTGTAAAGGAAATGGGTTTGTTGTTTTTTTTTTTTTTTTTGAAATTAGGAGCTTGTTTATAGCAAGTTAAAACTACAAAAACTACAAAAACCCTGCCCATCTTCATATTCCAATTTTTATAATGATTATCAATTAGATTATCAGAGTGTGATAAGAGTCACAACTAAACTTATTTGATCTGGGTCGAGTTTATCACCAAATTACCGCTTTATATTTTTTTTCAGAGTTTTAGCAGTGATATTATGGTGGTGTACACAGCAAAGTGTGGGTACTTCCTTAAAGGAGGAGTGATGTGTGAGGTGTTCTCCAATTCCCCATGAAGGAAGGCTGAAAGCCTTCTCGTCAATTATTTGTTGATACAGGCTTTTCTTTCTCATTTGACTTAAGGAGGACAGAAACCTCAGAAGCTTCTTCTTTATCCTTCAAAGCACCAGCAGCTTTTATCTATTTGGCAGGAATGATACACTATAAAGTCTAGGGTTGTCATTTTAACACTTAGATAAAATATGAATTCATGACTGGTTTGTTCCCTAAATAGAACCTTACTACTCAAAGTATGATTGTGGATAAGCAGACTGACATCACCTGGAAACTCAGACATGCAGAATTTCAAGACTTTTTACCTCCTAGACCTACTTTGTTAGTTCATGTCCTCCAAGAAGCACACAGCAAGATGGGATTTGACATGTAAGAGATTTGGGGAGAAGACACCAGAGGAGGGAAAAGGGAGAGAGTGCTGGAGAAGGTAGCAATGTAGGTTCTGACCCCTGTGAAGGAAAGAGGGAAGGAAGGGCAGTGGAGTAGAGTCTCAGACGGCAACACAGTTGTAAGTAAGCACATTTCTGGCAAGCTGCTGAGAGTCCTCAGCCACTGTCATATGTCAGTGAAACTCTCTCTCTCACAGGAATGAGCCTGCATTACCATTTCTGCTGGCTCTAATCATTTACTGAGAGTAGCGTGTGGAAAGCTTGGCTTCAGTGCAAGTAGGATTTCAGAGCACAGCACCTGAGACTATATTTCAACTATGCTCATAGCAACAGGAGATTGGATTGGCATGTTTCCCCGGTCACCACACCTCCTGAATCAGGATCTACACTTTAACAAAGTCTCCAGGTGAATTATAAGCATGTTAAAAGTTTGAGAAGCATGATCTTAGAATAATAATGTGGTTCTTTGAGGATCTTAGCCAGAGTCAATAAAATTGTTCACAATCAGCATAGGATCTCCTCAAAAATTCAGCTCTCTTGGGATGGTATTTTTCACAGTTCATTTAAACAGAGTTGCTGTTCAAAGTGAGAACTAGAGCAGATAATTTGTTGTTGTTAATTTGTAACAAATGTGTGAAGCAGATATGGGGCCAGAATTTTCAAGATGCTTTGCCTCTTTGCTGAAAGGAGCTAGATAGAGTTTATTTCCTTTTGCCTTTTTGAGTTCAAGGTCACTGTAGCAAAAAAAATCTATATTTCTGTATTTATTTTTTTACCACATGGTAAGGTGTAGCTATGATTCTTATGATGACAGCTAGAAATAAACAACCTGTTAGACAAATCATACTAAGTTGTTTATGCTGACACAGTGCTTAGAGTTTGAGAGGCTCTCTTTAGGACAGAATACACTATCAAGTAAGCTTTGCCACCAGGCCCTATTCCTGATTTGCAGACTTGCTGTGAGTTCAAAATACCCATACTCTAATGTATGATCAGGATGTCCACAATCCCTTTGGAATCATTCCTTGAACCATTGATCCCCAGACTTGAGTTTAGGCATTACTGCTCGGTAAAAGTTATATTTCGTCAGTCTAACAATAAGGCCTTGAAATCATTACTTTTTAAAAAGCACTCCAGATTTGGAAACCATTGCTCTAAAGTAAAATATATACTTGAGTTCAGGCCTTTGCTATAGAAACATCCTCTGCTAGAGTGGTATAACTTACTCTGCGTTCCAAATGCAACTTATCTCTGTTTACTGGTGAGCATGGGTGAAAAATAAAAAAGGAAGTTAAAAATCCCTAAATAAACCTCACATACTTTTATTACACTCAGTAATACTTGTTATTAGAGTTTAGTATAATTTTTACATCATTATTTATTACCAGTGGGCTCATTATACCAAGGCCCACAGTACTAAAATTTGGCTATAATTATTCTGGACTGCTCTCAATCTGAGGCAGAAGAAGTTCCCCTAAATACAGACAGCCACAGGTGTTCCCTGAAATAGAACTTACCTAAAAGCTGAGTCAAAGGTATATAACTCTAGTTTTAGGTATCTCTGGTCTTACTCATTTTTTCAAGCACATATCAAATACCATGTATGTTTCAGGGACTATAGTGTACACCAGAGATACGAAAACAAGATTTAGTCCTTGACCTGAGGTGTTACCATACTACCCGAGGGGCACAGATATACATGTAAATAATTAACTGCAATAGGGATATTTGCTATTGTTGGGCATGGAGAGATGGAGTGAGTCAAACCCTCAAGAGGACTGGGGGAGGAGGGTTGCTGGCAAACAAAGAAAATAACGTAAATGCATCACATGAGACTCCAGTCACTACTGGCCTTGTCCAAAATCCATGTCAGGAATGTTTAACTTTGGAGCAGATTACCTGAGCTCTTCTAAAGCTTTACTCATTATCTGTCCTTCTCACAGAACAAAAAAGTGCCTCTACCCATGCATTCCTAAAGTGGTGATTGGTACCCCTCATTCACACAGCCTCCCCTGCCGGAATCTTAAAAGGCATCCCAGGCTTCTTCACTCCCTCTGGCCAACCAGTAATCAAGAACTGCCACTGCAATCTCTGCATCCTCCCCTCTCTCCATTCCCTCCAAGCACTGCTAACATGGCTGCCTCCAACCTGGACACTGCAGTAGTCTCCCAACTGCCAGTCTCCCCATCTGGAGACTTACGTCTCACAACCCATTCTCCCCAAATCAGTGTAAACATAGGAGTGGCTCTACTTCCTACCGGAAAACATCCAACTTCCTCAGTGTTATGTGTAGGGTAAGAGTGCTCATGCTTAAGCCAGTCCGCTTGGATTCAAATCCCCGCTCCACCATTTACTAGCTGTCTGGGGAAAGTCACTTAGTCTCTAAGTGCCTCAGTTTTTTCAACTATAAAATAGGAAAAGGAATGGAAGCTCTGTCATAGGGTTATTGTGAAGGTTAATTGTGTTAATAATGTACATGTAAAGGGCTTAACAGTGCCTGGCACAGAATTAACCCACAGTGGCGGTGGCAGTCATGATGCAGTAACACAGTGTGCATGCCAGGTAATTAAAGATGACCAGGACTCATCTTGCCTTCCAGCGATTAACAGTCTGAAGTGGGGAAAGAAAGACATAGGTAAACAAACTGCTTCTTTTGATCACTGCTGTCATAAATTTGAACATGATGCTAATGATTAAGGAGTCAGAACACTAAAATCTTGTCCAAAAATGTTCTATTAAAATTTTATTCTCTGAATTACATAGTAACTCGAGTTCCCAAATATGACTTAGTATCTCCTAAACCACAGGTTCCTCATACATGAAATTTGCATACTTACAATTTTGTTCCTGTATGCCTTTACAGTAACCACACGCTGTTTGGTTCTACCGTGTATGAACATTTAGTTTCATTCTCTTAGAAATAATTTGAAGAAAGAGAAACTGGGCCTTGAACATACAAAAGGGAGGAGGAATGAACCTCGGAAGAAGATTAGAGAGTTTGTAGTGAAACATTAGGAAAGAATACAGTGACAGAGATAAACTGTACCCAGTGATTTTTGGAGGATGTGGGCTACTGAGATTTGTGTAAGAGTTGCTGGTGGAACTAGTATCAGGGACACGGCAGGACACTGGCAGAATGCATAGATTCAGCGTGACTTATAAATACGTACCAAGTCAAAAAGGCACTGAATATACACATTACAGAAAAACACAGATTTGGGGAAAATGCCTTTTGGAACTAGAGGCAGAATAATGTCGTGTTTTAATTTAGGCTTAACTTGCTGTGTGTTTAGGCCACTTGATTTAACTTTTCTAAGTCTGAGTAGTCTGATCTGGGAGATGAGGGTTATAATAGTACCAACTGAATAAGGTAGCGAGAATTAATTGAGAAAATGCCCTGAAGCCCTTTGCTAGGGTAGTTTACAAATATCAGATACCTAGTAATGTTAGCTCTTGCTATTGGTGATGATTAATACATTGTTTTCTGCAATCAGGCAAAATGAATTTACACATATCATTCAAATTCAGGGAGAAGGGTGTAAGACAGTACCTGTTATTTTCTAGATGGTATGTAATGTTTACTAATGGTACCTCTATTTAGAATATACGCTGTCTTTTGTTGTCCTGTTCTAGTGGATGTAAAATACAGAGTTTCATGTGTTTATTACCTATGTCTCTTTCCCCGTCTTATTTTTAGCATGAGAGTTTAAGTTCCTACAGAATTTAACCTACAACTGAAGGATATAACCTACAACTGAAGAACTGTATAAGTTCAGAACTCCTTGCTTCCATTATGTAATTTAATAAATATAATTGTTGGTAACATCACTTTTGTTAATAGTGCTTCTAAAGTGCTTATACGTTTTTAAATATTCTCTCCGTTGTCATGTATACCCTATTTCCACCTTTTCTGGTATTAAATAATTTTATGGAACTAACATAAAAATTTAATTTAGCATACTTTAATATGAGCAGAGTATTGTGAGTGATGTATTAGAGGACATGTCCGTTGGGACACCTTCCCACTCCAGCTCAGTTGACTCTTCTGTCCCCATGTTCCCATAGACCCTATACATTTTCCGTCTCTCTCTCTTTATCCTTTAAACTTATTTGTACCGTCTAACAAATTGCAATCACTTTAGTCTTGATGATAAGAATCATGTCATGCAAGGTTAAGCAGAAAAGACCAGCACTCAGTAGATACTCAGCTGATTTTCGTTAAGTGAGTGAATGAATGCTTGTCCAGTTCTCAGGCCATGGTCAGCAGTGCAACATTAACTGATTCAGTGAATTATGCAATTAAGAAGGCCGTTAGAAACAAGTTAAAGTAAGATAAAAACAAGAAATAAAATTAATAGTAAGCTAATTCCAAAGGCTTTTCTGTGGTATAACTGTCTTTCTTTCTGAAGGTTTCCTGCCCTTCCTCAGATGCTAAATGTCTTAAGCTAGTTGCCCAGTTACTAACTACTCAATTGCCAGCTAAAGGTGACCGATCCAGTCTTTCCCCCTGGAGCATTGAAGAGGGCTCCTGACACACCTGGCGGTGGTTTGAGGCATGAGTTCAGAGCTATAGATCTTACACAGCTCAACTCTCAAAGATACCATAGGTGATGTTAGGGAAATGAATAATATACACAGAAAAAAATGTTTACCGTGTATGTCTAGTAAATGATCATTCATCTCTTTGTTCATAAGAACTTGAATTAAGATACATAATTGTGTAACAGGCGAATGGTAGACATAAATCAACATCAAAAATTACCACCTGGGCCACCCAGCACATGCTGTGTCAACCCAATGTGAGAGCTGTCTTCTTTGCACGTGACAGATAATCAAACAGGAAAGAGTTTGCAGGTGCAACAGGAAGCAGCTTAAAAGACTGGCCTGGTATCATCTGGAGCCTCAGAATATACCATTTACTTCCCATAGTGTGACGACTATCGGCCATAGGTCACAATTGGGCCATAGAACCTTAACCCAGCATGTTGCAGCCTTCCCCTTGCAAGTACCCCCGGAATTGCTGCCGCTGGCCAGTGTCCAAGAATGCCTGAACAGCTGCTCTGACAAATGGGTTTCCCCCATTCAAGACGGCAAATGGGGAGTTGGAGCTGCTTTGCACAACTCCCTGCCTCTAGGTTGCAGAATCTACTTAAAATGATAATAAAATATCTTGCTCTCTGGCACTGTGGCACTGTGGATTTTTCCTTTTAATGCAGGAGGTAAGAAATCATCCTTCTAAAGAGCTGATTGCAGCTTTTTCTTTTTTTTCTTTTCTTTTCTTTTTTTTTTTTCTTTTTCCTTGCTTTTGCTTTTTCTCTCTCCCAGACAGTAAGGATTGTATCCTGGAGCCGCTTTCCCTGCCAGAAAGTCCAGGTGGCACCACCGCTTTAGAAGGTTCTCCATCTGTGCCTTGTATTTTCTGTGAAGAACATTTTCCTATGGATGAACAAGACAAACTTCTGAAGCACATGATTATTGAACATAAGATGGTCATAGCTGATGTCAAGTTGGTTGCTGATTTCCAAAGGTAAGTTTTGGTTTTGGCCATAAGAGAATTAAATTCAGTATTCCATAAAGGAAAGACATAACTTATATATAAGCTTATATATAAAATTATTCTTGTGCAAATGTGAAAATTCATATTCTTTTTCAAGCATTGTTGGGAACAGGGATCCTTGGTTGGAGCCCGCGAAGCCAAAAGGATATTGTCCAAAGAACTCTCAGCTTAAGTGCTGTGATGAGCATTTTTCCGGTTTTCTGACAAAAACCAGGAAAAAAGTAGGGGCAGGGGGAGGTCACTCAATAAACCAAAGGCTTGACATCAGTCAACTGAGGTACTGAGGGGAAGAGGATGAGGAGGATGAAGAACAGAAAGAGATAAGTGGTTCAGGAACTGCCAACATTGGGCATGTGTGAAATGTAGGAACCTCACCTATATAGCTAGGACCCAAAGTGAGCTAAACTCTAATCTATGAGCACCTGACTTAGAATATCCATACCAACAGACAAGTAATATAAGCATATTTTTTTTTCCAGTTCCTGGTTCTTATAAGAGAAATGCCTTTTCTTAAGCAAATGGAGTGAAGTAGTTTTGTTCATGCTGTTATTAGTTGACACTTGGAAGTCCAAGTTGACATTTGGAAGCGTTTTCCGTGTACATGCTATCATGGTAGTTAACTGGTTTTGTACAATTACTAAAAGCATACATTTTGGTATAGCTGGCCAGGACCCATTTTTAGATATTCTGCCCTGATTTCTCTACAAAACACTGCAGTAACCCAGATGTTGTAACATCTCTGCATCTGAACTCTATATCTGCCAGACCACATCATTCCTAGCAAGCAGTTTCTTTCTTATGATGGGTCTTGCAAAGCAGCAGCCTATATTACTGAGAGTGGACTATGAAACCAAGCAGGCCTAGAGCTGAACGCAGACTTAGGTGACTTCCTAACCATGTGATGTCCAGCAAACTACTTCACCACTCTAAGCATCAGTTTCCTCATCAGTAAAAGGGGAAAACGCTGACTCACATAAGATTGGTGAGTGTTATATAGAACAGGTGCTGCATATAGCACCAACTAGTACCTGAGACGTCTTTTATATCCAATAGATGGTAGCCAAAAATTTTATTCTATTTTTATTACAAAAGATATATTTGAAATGTTAGTTTTCTGCAACTATAGCTTGAGTTTTCAATAGGCATTTATGCTGTTCTGAAACTCTAATTATCATTTGCGAAATAAAACTTTTGAGAAAATTTAATTTAGAATCCTTAACACTTCTAAACCTTGAGAATAAGTTTGTTTTCCAGTTGGAATAGCCAGAAGGCCCACAGGGGTGTTGTTCTCTAAACTTTCAGGTTCCTCTCAATTGCCTGGCACCAATACAGAATGTCTGCCGAGTACCTTCTGCATTATTATGGCCCCTATATCCACTCAGCATTGCAATTTTTGAGTAGATTTTGGTGTTACCTGGTCGGGAAGCAGAGCTAGAACAGAATAGCAAAGGGGAATTATGTGCATGATATATGCCACCAGCTGGTTGAATAAACTAATTATTACACAATTTCAGAGGAAGAACTTCATTCTTCTCATTCTCATTCTCATTCATTAATCTTTATTTTCAGTTAAAATATTTGTGCTTTTGTGTGTGTGTGTGTGTGTGTGTGTGTGTGTGTGTGTGTCCTGGGAGTATTCTTGGAGCTTCCTTATATATATGATATCTAGTTGTATGTAGTCAGATCTGTTGATTTTGTTTTAGATACTGTTTGGGCTAGAAATTTTCAAATTCTTATCAAGCAACCATTGTCAAGACTATCAAATGAAATACTCTCTTTTTGTGTTTATTTATTTGAGAGAGAGGGAGAGAGCGCTTGAGCATGCCTGAGTGCAGAGTAGGGACAGAGAGAGAATCCCAAGCTGACAGCAGCTCCGGGCTGACCCAGTGTGGGGGTGCTTAGTGAGCCAAAATCATGAGTTGGACTCTTAACCAACTGAGCCACCCAGGTGCCCTGAGATAATCTTTAAATCTTGAATCACTCAGCTTCTCTTTGATGTCATCTCTTCTTTTACTCTGCTTTATCATGTAAATGCAAATTCTCCCCCAGGAATTGGAGAAAAATATGGTGATCTACCAGTGATAATTGACAAACATTAAGGTTTTCTTTCTCCTAAAATCTGTGAGGAATATCTAAATCAGAGTTTGTATTTTCCCTTTGTTCTTATGTATGATAGCTAAGTAGCTATATTTGTACTAATCTCTCTTTTGTATCATTGATATTAATCTCATCAGTGTGTGGACAGGAAAATCAAATTATTTACTAGGTCTCAGACTTAGAAGTCAATAGTTAAATGTTGGAATCGGTCTCCCTCTAAATGCAGTTATGCAATAAAATAGGTGCCTTAATTAAAAAGCAAAAGATACAGGTGCGCCTGGGTGGCTCCGTCAGTTAAGTGTCCAATTTTTGCTCTCGGCTCAGTTCATGATCTCACAGTTCGTGGGTTCATAGAGCCCCACATTGGGCTCTATGCTGACACCATGGAGACTGCTTGGCATTCTCTGTCTCCCTTTCTCTCTGCCCCTCCCCCCCCCCCCCCCGTCTCTTTGTCTCTCTCTCAAAATAAATAAACTTTAAAAAAATAGAAAAAGAAAAAATACATAGCTGATATATATAAGTGCTTTCTAAATAAAGTGTGTGGTTAACATGTACTTTAAATTTGGAAACCTAAATTTTCCTTGTCAGCCATCCTCCTAATAAGTTTCACTCTTGCGGTTAGTTCAAATTGACTAAGAATGTATGTAAATAAACTCTGTTACTTTTAAATATTTTTTAATATATCCAGTCTCCTTTAGATAATACCCTCCTACTATTTAGGGAAACTAAAAATTCCTCTCCAAAACAATGTAAACATTGACTATTTGTGATAAGAGTTAAGTTGGAATCTTCTTAACATAGGACTTTTTCCGAACTTCAGAAAAGTCACTGGTGTGTGTGCGTGTGTGTATTTACATATATATGTATATGTATTTATGTATATGTGTGTATATATGTATATACACATATATAACTTCCCAGGAATTGTTTCTTCTGAGTACAATGAGTAATAAAGATGATAAATAATAGATGAGATAGACTTATTTTGTGCTTTACAAGAAAGAAGCTATAAATTTTCATGTTAAATATATTTAACATCTTCTTGATCAGAAAAAAGTTAACAGTAAAACTTTCTCAGAATAAAACAAAAGTAAAAATCTCCTTTGTGGGGCCCTTGCATGGCTCAGTCAGTTAAGCATCTGACTTTGGCTCAGGTCATGGTCTCACGGTTCTTGGGTTGAAGACCCACATCGGACTCTGTGCTGACAGCTCGGAGCCTGGAGCCTGCTTTGGATTCCGTGTCTCCCTCTCTCTCTGCCCTCCCCCCCCCCCCCCCCCCCCCACCGCTTGCACTCTCTCTCTCAAAAATAAATAAATGTTAAAACAAAAGATCTTTCCTTTGAGCCATCTACCATAGTTATTTATACTGAGCTATTTGCTAGCTTTATTCAGTAAATAAAATTTTCCTAGAAGATAAATGCTAACTCCTTAATTCTTGCCCCTTTCTATATTAAATTCCACTAATTCAGTGCTATTTAATTAACAACCATATCTCAAATCTTTATGCCTGTCAGTAAGCACACCAGTTACAGTGAGAGGCTGGGCAAGCAAGATTACTAGGATTTTTTCATGAGATAGTTCAGTGAAACATGATTGAAATTCTTTAAAAGAAAAAAGTATTTGCTGATGACCTAATAATTACTTTTATGGCTTTTCACTGAAGTACGAGATGCTTTGATTACTGTTTTTCAAACAAAGGGTTCATATCACATATCATTTCTTGGCTGCCTTTAAATATTGAGTGACTGCAGGGGCACCTGGGTGGCTCAGTTGGTTAAGCATCTGACTTCGGCTCAGGTCATGATCTCATGGTTCATGGGTCAAGCTCCACATCGTGCTCTGCACTGACAACTCAGAGCCTGGAGCCTGCTTCAGATTCTGTCTGTCTGTCTGTCTGTCTGTCTGTCTCTCTCTCTCTCTGTCTCTCTGCCCCTTCCCTGTTCACACTATGTCTCTCTCTCAAAAATAAAAATAAACATTAAAAAAAAATTAAATATTGAGTGACTTCAGTGGTGCGTGGGTGGCTCAGTCGGTTGTGTTCGACTTCAGCCCGGTCATGATTTCACGTCTCATGAGTTCGAGCTCCACGTCAGGCTGTGTGCTGACAGCTCAGAGCCTGGAGCGTGCTTTGGATTCTGTGTCTCCCTCTCTTTGCCCCTCCCCCACTCGCATTTTTTCTCTCTCTCTCTCTCTCTCTCTCTCTCAAAAATAAACATTTTTTTAAAAATTTAATAGATAGATAAATAAAAAATATTGAGTGATTGCGTTTTTAGCTTTAAATAAATTAGACAAATAAGAAAAAATGAAGAAGAGATGGATTAACTGATGCCTTAGCATTCAATATCACCCAGATAGCCTTCAGTGGAATGTAATCAGGAATGAAGAACCTCTCCATGTATTGTATTGTATCAGTAGCCATGATGAAACTTCACATCGAACTTGACTTTCCTGGCTTTTTTTTTTTTTTTAACTCTGTTACCTCGGCACCCAGTTCCACTGTATGGATTCGATTTCTCATGAAAATAGATGGCTGTGTAGTACAGTTTGGAAGAACAATACATCTTCTGTTCCTGACAGGAGTAGAGGTTCTCCTGTGTTCCTTCATCCCTGGCACCACTTTGCAATAGAAAATATGCTGAGGGGAGAATGAGAAAAATGGCTAGGAATGCCATTTTTATTTTCTTAAGTCTCTTGCCTTTTATTTCTCCCTTTTTGTCTCTCCCCTTGTCCAGGGGAAGGGGCAAGGAGCGGTTAAGCAACCGCTGGGGAATGGAAGAAAATGAGAATAAGAGTAGCTGTGTAAGTGCTGTAGCTGCCCCAAGTGACCAAAGAATAATGTTTCAGCCTTTTGTAGATACTTTTCTTCTTTTTGTATGTGTTGATGGATCTGATACGCACTTGCCTTCTGCATCTGACACTTCTAATATGGAAGCCAACACGCTAAACATAGGGTCAGTATTTATGGCTTGAGGCTGAGTTGGAGCTTCAGATAGGTCATTTTCAGATCTCTTAAGATAAGGTCTAGCACTATTCTATAAGAAAGAGTTCTCTCCTTGCTTACTTAACCAACCAGGTCCTCAGTATGGTTGTACATGAGAAGAAAAAACTGAAAACGTGGTTTTATTTTCATACATTAGTCTTTTACTTCTTTTCCTTATATATTCCATACTCAGTGTTGTCATCTGTTTATATTTATATGTGTCACAGTTCTCTCTCTCAGACCTCTCTCCCGGCACCAATTTTTTTTTCCAGTACATGAATGCCCTTTCTGTAGAGGACTATGGGGTCGGGACAATAATGTTAAGAAAAGGGGAAGTAAGAATAAAAAAGAGACAAAATATGGAGAGTTGACGTCTACTTAGAGAACCTTACAGGAATTTTTAAATGCTCTTCTACCTCTTAAAAACATTTTTTGGGGGCACCTGGGTGGCTCAGTCAGTTAAGCATCTGACTTCAGCTCAGGTCATGATCTCACGAGTACAAGCCCTGCATTGGACTCTGTGCTGACAGCTCAGAGCCAGGAGCCTGCTTCAGATTCTGTTTCCCTCTCTCTCTGCCCCACTTCCTGTTCATGCTTTATCTCTCTCTCTCTCTCTCTCTTTCTCTCAAAAATGCATAAACAGTAAAAAAAAAAAAAAAAAATTCTTGTTAACCTACTACTATGTGCAAAATGTTGCTAGTTGCTATAACAAGCTATTTAAGGGGTGCCTGGGTGGCTCAGTCAGTTAAGCTTCCAACTTTGGCTCAGGTCATGATCTCATGGTTCAAGAGTTCAAGCCCTGCCATCAGTCTCCACACTGACAGTGCAGAGCCTGCTTGGGATTCTCTCTCCTTCTCTCTCAGCCCCTCCCCACGCTCATGCGTGAATATGCACTCTCTCTCAAAATAAACATTTTAAAAATGAAATGTCAACCTTTCCATTGCCTTTCTCCACATGAAGGAGACCACATTCTCTTCTTGGTACCATTTGATAATGAGATTGCAGTTGCCAGTAGAAATCTTGTTAGATAAATGGGAAGATGAACAGCTTGTTGAATCCTGTCATCTTACTCCTCCTTTCATCAGATAATGCAGGTTTGGGTGTTATACTTTGCTTTTAAATTTAGCCAATGTGCTTCTTCTAATTCTGCTCAGTAGATACAGGAATTATAAGCTTGGTTATTTTTCCAATGATCTGCCTCATTTCAGACAGTGGGCACAAATGAAATTTCTCTGTCTTGTTATATATATGTTGAATTTATATATAACTTATATAATATATATAAGAAGTCTTGTTATATATATGTTGAATTTATATATAACTTATATAATATATATAAGAAGTCAGAATTTAGACTGACTTCTCATTGCCTTATTATTTTGCTTTCAGTTCTTTTTTGTGGGAAACCAAATAGCTATGTCCTGGTTAAGGAGATTATAGGGAACACATTACACTGCTTTCTCACCCTGCTGAAAACAGGGGACCAGTATCTAGTTAATGCAGACCAATATCTGGTTAATATCTATATAGGGGTTGGGTCCTGCTTGTGCTCATGAATTCCTTAGACCAAGTTATCTATGGAATATCTTATCTTGTTCTCCACCCTGCTTTCGGCATCTGGTCTTTTGTAGTCTTGGGAATGCCTTGTTTTTTTGCATGCTTTGTATACTTTCTTACTGGCACGTAGCCACTGACATATTGCACAATGTTTTCCCTATAATCTATGCCTAATAAATATGGGAGCCTGAGAGCAACTCAGGGAGACTTCCCTTGGCCTCCCTCTCAGCTCTCTTGCAGAGTCTTGAGTAATCCATCCTTTCTGCCATTCTCACCCTTGCTGGACAAACCAAAAGCTGAACCCACAATTGGTGACCCGACACGATAAGCTGAACCCACACTTTTTGTGTATAAGATGACCACCCAGCTTTAAATGTATTGGAAAATGTGTGATAAAGCCTGTCTAAGCATTGTTACATTTAAAATTCATATAAACATAGATGCAATTTCAGAAAAACTTCTTTATCACATAAAAATAAATCATTTTTAATGTTCCCATATATCTGTTTATTGAATTTGGGAACAGTAAAGTTTAATCATTTCCATTCCTTTACAGAGTAATTTCATTTCATTGAATATTTATTTCATATTTCTACAATGCTCTGCTGCCTTTCCATTTACAAATTTTCTAGCAATTATCAGTCAACAATTTTATTGTTTTGGGATAATTAAATGTTCTTATCAAACCCTATCATTCTAAAGTAAGTAGTATATTGAGTCTTCTTACCATCCTTTCTTTTTGATTATTCTAAGGTACATTTTATATTGGAGGAAAAGGTTCACTGAACAGCCCGTGACAGATTTTTGTAGTGTGATAAGAATCAATTCCACAGCTCCACTTGGTAAGTATACATCTTAGCTACTGTCTTTTCCCTACAATGCAAAAATTCAAAGGATAATCTTACTTTCTTATATTAGAATTCTCACTTTCACGATAGCTAAAATTAAATTGTTCTGTTTATGTTGCCTGACTTCAATAAAGCTAAAGCATAGCTGTGTACCAGAAGAAAGATCCTAATAGACATATATATATATATATATATATATATATATATATATTTTTTTTTTTTTTTTTTTTTTTTTAAAGAATAAATCTTCCTGGGAAAAGATGATAAATATCATTTCTCATTTATTTTCCTAATCTCTCAACAGAAGAACAAGACAATTACTTTTTGTTATGTGATGTTTTGCCAGAAGATAGAGTACTTAGAGAGGAACTTCAGAAACAAAGACTGGTAAGAATTATTTTAGAGAGTGAACAGTGTGTTGGAAATACATGCAAAATCACTTTTGTTATTTTTGTTTGTTTGTTTTCACTTTTTAACCTATAAACTTTCATGCACAAAAGAAACAATACAAAAAGACCTTAAAACGAGAAAAGTATCCACTTGATTGGAAATTAAAGTATTTCATGTTAAAAATGCAGTGAGAATTTTTGGCTTTGTTTTGCTTCCTGGATTATCTCTAAAATAACAACAGGGCTTACACATTTTAGTGTAATTTTAGCTGCCTGGCACATGCTAGGGTTCAGCAGTTGTGGAAAAATGCCCTCAGCTAAAATTGAGTTGAATTAATTAACTTTTTTTCTCCTCCTCACTGGAATGTGCTATACACTGGCACTTCTTTTATTCTCCTTATGAATTAAGCATATGGTTTGATCACAGTAGCCTTTCTCATTTTCAGCCTTAATCATAAGCAAGCTTATTTGAATATCTCAGCATTTTTGGTCTGTAAAAAAGGTAACTATATATAAGTGTGAAAAATTTTATGTTCATAAGTTGAACAGAAATTGGCTCATTTTTTTTAAGTTAATAATTTTGCTTAAAAATATGCAGTTTTCCATTATTTGTGATTTAGTCTCAACTGTTACTTGAAAGTGACTTGCTCTTCATTTAGTAGTTACCTGTTAAGTGTTCCAGTGTCTTTGGATTGGGCTAGATAACGTTATGAAACAGAACTGTGATTTCAGTGTTCCTACTAAATTCTCAGGACATCTAAGAATAAAATAAATCCTATCTACCATAGTCCTAGGATTTAAGAAAGTCTTGGGGTGCCTGGGTGGCTCAGTCGGTAGGATTTAAGAAAGTCTCCTGAATGGGGCACCTGGGTGGCTCAGTTGGTTAAGCTTCTGGCTTCAGCTCAGGTCATGATCTGAGTTTGTGAGTTAGAACCCCGCCTTGGGCTCTGTGCTGACAGCTCAGAGCCTGGAGCCTGCTTCAGATTCTGTGTCTCTTCCTGTCTCTGCCCCTCCCCTGCTCATGCTCTGTCTCTCTCTCCATCTCTCAATAATAAATAAACATTAAAAAAAAAAAAAAAGGAAAGTCTCCTGAAGCACATTATATTCTGTAAACATCCCAAATGATTATTTCTCACATAAGGAGAGATGATATTGTTAGATGTTGATTTATATGTAAGAAAAATTAGGCTTTTACTATAGCACCAAACCAGTAAAGAAACAGGACTCCCTAAGTTTTTCTTCTTTCCCTATTGTGATGTCTTAAGAAATCTACAAAACAAGGATGAATTTACTGTCATATTTTATGGATTTTGTTTGCTTGTGCTTATTCATAATTTTTTATTGCTTTGCATTTTTTCACTGTTGCTCACAGTGGCCTTAATGAAGATTGATCTAACTGACATAATCCTGGTGCCCCCCCCCCCAAAGATTTCTTTGTATCAAACCCTACTGCTTCACCCATCACTATTACCACATACACAGAATCTTTACTGTATGTCTACAGATAGATACAGTCCCTAGAAATACTATATCTATAAAATTTAGGTGACCTTTTAAGATTCTGACACTAATTTCAACATGTGTTTGTTTTTGTTTTTTTTTTCCCCAAATCACTAATCAATTCTCGAACACCAGCTGAGTGTCCTACAATTCAACTCAATTCTGACACAATCTCCTGAGAGATAGTATCGGATTCCACAGGTTAAGGGCTCAGTCCCACAAATCTGCCCTCCACTTCAGATGTCAGTCATAAGTCCAGGTTGTTACCTGTGCTTCTGACCCACTGACTATATAAATCAGAGGTTTCCATGACCCTCCCCCCCGCCCACCACTGCTGCCTTGAGTTGATTAATTTGCTAGAGGAGCTCACTCTAGGAAATCAGTTTACTCACTAGATTTCCTGTTTATTTCAAAGGATATCAAAGAATATGAATCAGTAGCCAGCTGAAAAGCTACATGGGATGAAGTCCCAAGCAAAGGAGCTTCTATCCCTGTAGAGTTTGAGGCCTGGCAAGACAGCACATGGATGCGTTCTGGTTCATCAACATGGAACTCCAAACCTTGTCCCTTTGGGTTTTTTATGGAGGCTTTGTTACTTAAGATATGTCTGATTAATTCATTGGCCATTGGTGATTGAATTCAGTCTCCATCCCGTCTCCCCTCCAAAATTCCAATCCCGTAATCACATGGTTGGCTCCACTGACCACCATTCCTCATCCTTAGGTTAGTGCTTTCCAAAAGTCACCTCATTAACATATCAAAAAACACTTTTTATAGGTCTCAACACTTCGGATTTTAGGAGCTATGTGCAAGGACAAAGACTGAATATATGTTTCTTATATATATAAATTAATATAATTTAATGTAATGTAATATATATAAATTAATATAATTTATATATAATATAAATATAAATAAATATAAATATATAAATATAAATAAATATAAAATATATATAATTTTTATATAATGTAATATATATAAATTAATATAATTTAATGTAATGTAATAATATATAATGTAATCTATAAATTACAACAGCACACCTTTTTACCAACTTTATAGACTGACAAAGTGATAGATTTGATAAAAGTGTTATAGCAGCTTAAGCAAAATGTGAAATTGCAGTCAGTTCATACATATGAATATATTTGTTGAATTCCTCCTTACCTACATGATCATACAAAGAAAAAAATGAGGGGCACCTGGGTGGCTCAGTTGGTTGAGTTTCTGACTTTGGCTCAAGTCATGATCTCACGGTCCGTGGGTTTGAGCCCCGCATCAGGCTCTGTGCTGATAACTGACAGCTCAGAGCCTGGAGCCTACTTTGGATTCTGCGTCTCCCTCTCTCTCTGACCCTCCCCCATTCATGCTCTGTCTCTCTCTCTCTCAAAAATAAGTAAACATTAAAAAAAAATTTTTTTAAGTGCAAGGCACAGTTCATGACATAAAAAAGCATACAGTCTAGAGAGAAAAGCAAATATGTGTTCTTATCTCAGTACTGGAGATGATAGAATATCTTATTGGGCTGTGAAGATTGAGATAATGCATGTAATACACTTAGAACAAACAGTATCTGCCACATAGAAAGTGCTCAATAAATGTTGTAGACAAATAACACTAATAATACTGTGTCTTAACAATGAAATGGATTTGGATAATTAGTTGTGGAAATGGGAAGAAAAGTGCTTATGGATCTAAATATTCAAGATGTCAGGAAAATTGATTAAATCTAATCTGGCTATGGTAGAAAGATTTTTGGAGGAGGAGTATGGGATGGATTTAAAGAGATGTGATGTAATTAAATTGTAGAAATCCTTCAGTGCCAGGAACATTTACTTTGTGATAGAAAAGACCCATCGATGTCTCCTCACTGTCTCTGAAAATGAAGTGGAGCTCTGTAAAAATCCACTTAAAGCTGATAAATCCTGGCAAAGAGCAGACCAACTGGGAGATATGGAAAGAAGTTAACCATTACTGAGTGCCAGCCATATGCCATGCCTTGCCTTAGGTCCTTTATAATAACCCTGTGAAGTAGCTATTAAATGCTGTTCTGTTGATGAGGAAACTGTGGCATAGAAAGACTAATTTGCCCAGGACGACATAGTGAACAAGAAGCGGAGCTGGGACATTAAGCCAAGTGTGCCCGATACATGTCTTTGTAAGGGGTGCCATGACAGTCTAGTAGTAATTTATTCAACTTCCCATATGTCTTACTGTTATTCTGGACTCTGTGAATTACTCCATCGTGGATGCTCATGGTCTGACAGGTCAGGGTAGGGAAAGGATTGAGGCTAACAATGGAGTTTAGGGAAAGCAGAGATTTCCAATTGGCTGTCACTGGGAATCATGGCCAAAGGATCAAAAAGAAAAGATTTGCCAGAAAGCAGGAAGACAGGCTAAATTTGCAGTCAGTCATTTCATCACAACTTTACGCTCTATAGTGTGGAAACATGAGGTTGGTGTAGATGACCTTCCTTTAGGAGTTTGCATTGATGACAAAATATCTCTCTTTTATGTATGAGCTCTACACATCAGTAATAGGCATTTCCAGATGAAGTCCAACTGATCAAATGGAACAGCTTTCATTAAAGGCAATAATACATCTTTATTCCATCAAGAACAAGAACTTTTTTTTTTCATTTTTTTTTTTTAATGTTTATTCTTGAGAGAGAGAGAGACAGAGCAGGAGCGGGGGAGGGGCAGAGTGAGAGAGGGAGACAATCTGAAGCAGGCTCTTGGCCGTGAGCAGTCAGCACAGAGCCCTATGCAGGGCTCGAACTCACAAACCAAGAGATCATGGCCTAAGCTGAAGTCGGATGCTTAACTGACTGAGCCACCCAGGCGCCCCAAGGACAAGAACTTTTTCAACCAATTTTAAGAATATGCATTGGTGTACCATTCCTGAAAGGTGCTTTGTTATCAAGTATTGGAACTCTTGAAGAGGTTTATGCCCTTGTTCTTCTCCAAGAACTCCTCCTAATAGAATTATACACCCAGAGGGTTAAGTCAACGACTCTGCCACAGCTTGACAGTTTTTCCTTATTTAGTCTTTACTTATTTGCTATTGATTGTATTTTACCAAACTTTCTCTTCATTCATCAGACTTTCAATCTAACTTCTGGAAAATATACTTTAAACTAGTCAAGCTGCTTTATGGTAATGGGTATATAATCTAAGCTGTGTTTAAGTGAACTCAGCTCAGGATCAGTAGCATCTCAACTCCAGTCCATGAGGAGGACCCTCAAACTAGAGTACTAGTGTGGCATTTGCTGTCCTGATTTGCATTAATGGCAACTTGTATGTGGATTATTCTTTGATATTTACTCTTTCATTTGGAACTCTTTATTGAGTTCATAGGATTTGAGTTCATACTCACATGATTTGAGTTCATATTGACTTTGTAACTTCTTTGAGGGCAGGAGTTATGTCTTATATTTAAGTATCCTTCAGTAGTACTCAATATATTGCTAAGTTCATATTGGTGTTTTTCCCCAAACTCCATTTTTTTTTAATTCTTATTTCTGTGTGAGTAGCTAGAGACATATAGTCTAAATGATTCACTTCATGTTACCATAGCAGATTTAAGGCTAGAGCGATATTTCTTTTTTCATTTTCTTCTAGACCACTGGTTCCTTGAGACATTTGTGAGTTTCATGTGTTCCTATTTTTCATTTTGAAAGGCTTAATTCCTATTTATCACTTCTTTGAATTTTTTTATTTGTATTCAGAAGGGAACTACAGAATTAGGAAAGATTCTTGAGAGTTTAATAGGTTGTATACATTCATTTCTTAAGTTTCTTCTTTAAAAGTGTTCCCTTGATCTCACCATTTTACCTTAATGTCCTCCAGTGACTCTCTATGCTCTTTTCTCTTCAGTGGGTGTATGTAAGTTTCTCAAGGTCTTGTCTCTCATCCAGGTTGTGTACTCTCATAACTACTACCGCTACACTAACAGCTCAAATACTGGTGCTGGTGTAGAGTAGGCAGTTAGAATAAATACCTTTTGATTGAGTTCGTTTATAGCTTTCATCCTGGCTCACCTCTGAACCCCAGTTCTAACTGCCCTTATGTTAAACTTCTCAATACAGATTTCCGATAACACCTTAAGTTGAATGTGCCTAAAACTGAACTTATTTCTTTCTCTACTGAAGTGTGTGATTTGCCTGTTTTCTTATGTAATGATACCACCATTCTCCTAATCACTCAATTGGGAAATTTCTAGGAACATCTTTAATTCCTGTCAGTTCCACCTCTGAGTCCCATATCCGTACCCTTCTTTGTAATCCTCGTGCCTTTTATCTCGCCTTCCCAATGGACTTACCTCTCCAATCAACTGGCATTACCTCCAGAACTTTAATAGTAAAATATATAGCAGATCATTTTATTCTCTTCTGCTTAAACCTGCAATGGTCTTTATTATCTATATATTCTTTTTTTTAACGTTTATTTATTTTTGAGACAGAGAGAGACACAGCATGAACGGGGGAGGGGCCAAGAGAGAGGGAGACACAGAATCGGAAGCTGGCTCCAGGCTCTGAGCCATCAGCCCAGAGCCCGACGCGGGGCTCGAACTCGCGGACCGCAAGATTGTGACCTGAGCTGAAGTCGGACGCTTAACCGACTGAGCCACCCAGGCGCCCCTATTATCTATATATTCTTAAGATTTTCTGGATTAAGTCTGTATGTCAGTGTCTTTTACCTTTCAGTTACCCAATGTCAGTTCATTAATTTATTGAATAAATATTTATCTTGCAGCAGACAGTGTTCTGGATGTTGTTGCTATAGCAGTGGGTGAAATAGGCCACATTCCCTGCCCTCTAGTGAAAAACTGCATGTCTCACATTTACTTAAGTGTATTAGATACTTTCAGGACTCTGCTTCATCACCCAGTAATACCAGCCCCACCTGTCCACCTGTATAAATAACATACCCCTCAAGATACTGCTTAAATGCCACATTTGCCACAAAAGCTTCCCGGATGCCACCTGTCAGAATTAATAATCTCGGTTGAGCTCTTTTAATGCACTATTTTATTTGGCTTTTCAATTATAGCTAGTTTAAAAATCTATCTTCCTTACTGGTATAGATGCTTCTTAAGAGTTGGGACTGTCATGTTTACTTTGTATCTTCTCAGCCTTATTCATAAAGGTTTAACTTAAGGGGCACCTGGGTGACTGACTCAGTTGGTTAAGCATCCGACTTCAGCTCAGGTCATGATCTCATGGTTCACGAGTTCGAGACCTGCATCTGGCTCTGTGCTAACAGTGCAGAGCCTGGAACCTGCTTCAGATTCTGTGTCTCCCTTTCTCTCTGCCCCTCCCCTGCTCACACTCATTTTCTCTCTCAAAAATAAATAAACATTAAAAAAAAAAAAAAAAACTTTTAAATAAAGAGTTAACTTAATTTTAATCTTTAAGTGTTGGTGAGATATTTCTATAAAACCATAGAGTCGGATGTCCCTGATTTTTAAAAGGGATATAAAGTATCAAGGCAGACATCTTTAATCACTGGGTTACACTTTAGCATTAAAAAGCACTAGTTTTTCAATTTGGCTATGGGAGAAGATGTGGCATTCATAGGTCTCAGTAGTAAGATGTAACTTTTAATTAAATTAGGATAAGAGGAAATATCCATTTAACTGCATGGAAGTTTCTTTTTTTTAATCACTATTATAAATGTCAACTTAAGCAGTAATTCATGACAACTATAAATGTTTTATGACAATTACAAAAAAATTTTTAAAAAAAATTTTTTAATGCTACTTCATATATTCCACTTTCCCCCCACAATAAAACAACAAAATGAAATTCTATGTCTCCGCCTAAGATTTTTTTTACTCGTGCCATTTTTCTTTATAGATTTTAGAGATTTTTAGTAAAGTATTAAATTACTTTCTATAGTGTCTTCAAAGTAAAAAGTCATTTTGTATTTAAACCTTTCTTCCATAATTCCTACCCTTGAAAGGACAAGCCCTCTAATTGCATCTAGAATAAGTTTCCCAAATATAATGTGATCTCTCCCTTTGAATTGTAACATTCTTAACAATCAACATAGATCAAGTTAGCAAAAATGACCATTGAGTGATTTTAACCTTCAGATTAGTTAATGTTTTCGTTCAGGAAACATGAAAACTCAGCCTGAAACTATACTACACTGAATTCTCAAGTTTACCACTTTGAACTCCTTCAGCAGAACTTGAAATTTACATGGCACTTTTTATACACATTGGCTCTGTGAGACCAGTAAGATGATATCATTGTTTTTGTTTAGATAGAAAATACAGGGCCAAAGATGCTGGGAGAAATGTTCAAGGCCACAGTTATCTACTGACTGGAAAAGGAAGAGAAGCAAGTCAGACTTTTACTATTTCCCACCCCCACCCCCACGCGCCATTCTTTTTCTACTTGTACCAGGATCCTTTATCCAATGTGATCCTACTTCTGGAAGCAGAAGTGACATTTTCTAAACTGACATTTGTTACAACGAATAAAATTGGAAGAATGGTATATAAATACATATGTAAATAAATAATAGTGTTTTGTTTCTATTGCTAAGATTTTTTTAAGAAAATCCAATTTCTTACTTTATTATCTTAAATCAGTGGTAGATTTCTTACTCCTTTGGGCCTAAGCTTGTTACATTTTCTTTTAAAACTTGAAGATGGTGTGTTTTCAGAGTTTCCCCTATCTTTAGAGAAACATAGGGGTATCCCTGACCTTGAGTTTATCCAAGAAAATACTTCCTTTGACCGGAAGTATTATGATTGTGCTGATCCGTGCCATAGCTCTCTCCTCTTTTAGTGTCAGAGGTGGGCATTTTGCAGTCTTCTATAGCCACCTTTCCACTTTTTAATTCTTCCTCTTTTTGCCTAGGCTAGATTCCCTCATATCTGTAGTACAAATAGAAATGAGGCTTTTCTAATTCTCATGTGTTTAACTCTTGCAATTTTTTTTCTTCTGTACTTCTGCTTTTCTGTTTTTCATAGTAATGGTCTGTTCCGTGTAACGGTTACCTTTATGTAATTTTTTTCTCTAGTAGCTAATTCTTCTAGATGTTCTATCTCTCCTGTCTCTTCCTTTCTTTTCAGAAGACACTTCAGTACGACTCTAAGTAGAATAAAAATGCTGTCTTTCTATCCTATGTAGCAAGCAGATGGTTGTTGCTGTTATCATTGCAGTTTCAGAAGGGGTAGGAGGTGCTGATGTCTTTCAAAAAGGTGGAATATTAGTCACATCGAACCTCGTGGATTTGTGGGAGTATATATCATAAACCAGTTAAGAAATTTCTCTCTGGCTTTTATGTTTTACTGTCTTGCTTTAGTCTTTGACATATCTTTTCTCATTTATTTATTAAGATCCTTGATATTATTGTCAGAGGGAACTTTCTTTCAGCTCTCATAAAATGCTGAGAACAGTGGATTTTATTGTTCTGTTTTAAGAAATGGTATTGTGTCATTGAGAGTCCTTGCTTTCATACAGCTACTCCTGCCTCTATGTGCAGAGGTGTGTTTTTGTTAAAGTATAGTAAGTATCCTGTATGTGTATATTGCTAACATAAATTCAGAATGCTGAAGTGCTGAAGTCATCAGATTCTGGCAGACAGGTTAGTCTTTCCTGGAGCTACCTGGCATTTTTTTTGACACTTAAAAAGGAATTCTTTGGGGAGAATGAGTAGCTTTTTACTTGACCCCTACTCAGAGGGCTTCTAACATATTTAAGGAACTTGCAGGCAGATTCTGTTCTGAACATAGTTGAAACTATACATCAGTATCTTTACACCAAATGTATTCATTTCCATTTTACTTTGTTAATCAAACTTGGTCTCGAATCCTTAAATTAGTGGAAGTTTACTGAGATTTTTGTACTTTAATTTCCTTATACTGAATATTTATATTAGATAAAGGATGTGATAGAAAAAAGAAGCGTTTACCAAAACTGAGTGAGATCAAAATGAAAATACCCTGCTTATTGTCAGAAGATATGAGAAAAGGCAGAAAGAACAAGAGAAGGTGATGTTAGTTTTTATCCTTCCTGAGTCTGAAACATTTGGAAGACTGTTTCAGTAGTTCATATGCTGTTCACTCATTCAACTCATGTAACTCTAATAATTGAAATTTTCCAATACTTTCAAATTTATTTGGAGTAAAAGTCAAGACTCCTTACCAAGATCCCAAAGGGTCTAGTGCCTGTTTCTCTCACCCACTTGGATCACTGCTTCCAGCCACAGTGGCCATGTCTCCATCCCTGTCCCTTAGACACACCAAGCTCTGTCCAGCATCTCATGTTGTTTGCACTTGCACTTGCTATTTGCTCTGCTTGCGATACTGTTCTCCGAAATCTCATGGTTTTCCTGAAGAGGAAGGGAAGAGTTTTTGGAGAAGCTGATACCTGAGGTGAGCCTCTAGAATGGCACTGCAGGCGAATGAATGCTTTGGAAATGCTTTTGGAATTCACATGACCGAAGTGATTTGGGAAAAATTGGTGTCGGTAGAGGATTAGCTTTAGCTATCAGCTACGGTGTAGACACTCAAAACTTAATATTGACAGATTAATTTACTGAAAACTCTTTTCTCAGTGAGTAGGAAAAATTTAAAACGATTGTGAATTCCAGATTATAACCAAAAAGAAGTCATAGGTTGCAGTGCCCAGTATAAAATCAAACCTTTAGTTAACATTTGGGAAATGTTTTGCTGAGTAAATGGCATTTGTTTTAGCCAACTGGAGTGTCCAAGTCACCTGTTTTCACCAAAAATAAATAAATAAATAAATAAATAAATAAATAAATAAATAAATAAATAAATAACCAACCAACCTTCTATATGTTAATTTCAGTTCATTTACTTCTTGGTGGTAGAAGGCATTGGAGAACAGGAAGTAGATAACACAAACTTCCGTGGTCTCTTTCTTTCTTTCCTTCTTTCTTTTTTTTTTTTTTTTTAATCACCAAAGATAGCTGAGGTGCCATTCTCCAGGTCTTGATGTCAGTTTCTCAAAGGAATGCCAGCCCAGAATCTCCAGTGCTGTACTTAGAAGCTGCAAATGTTCACACTCTTAAAAAGAAAAGGCTCATCATTGTTCCATATGTATTAGGGGTTTTGCCATTTGGTGTGCAGTCTGGGTTCTGGTATTGTAACCAAGTCACTTCAAAAGAAAGCAAGTACTTTGTGACTCATTTATATCAACAGTACAGACCTTTTTCTGCATCTGACTGATGCAGTTTTTAATATTTAATGCTTTTCTTTAAACCCCCATTTTGTTGACTGTCTACTGTTTCATTTTTTGCCCTGAACTTGTACTGATGGCTGAAACTTAAGAAAATCTAAATTCTAAACTGTTCCAGGATTGATTATTTTCGGGGTTTTAACTCCTCTAAGATCTCTAAATTCTCATGTTATCATCTCTTTCCTTGACTGTATGATCTTTTGTAATCTCGTCATATGAGTAAAAAAAATAAATGCACTCTGGACCTTTGCTGGTCCCCAGGCATCTTAGGGAACAGAATGACCCTAAGGGGCAGTGCTGCAGGTCTCCTTGTCAGCCTTCTTTCCCTATCATCCCATCGGGCTGCAGCTGGATGTACGCCATCTTTTAGGAAGATAAGCTTCATCTCCATAAATTTCAAATATCTTAAATATTTATTTTTTTAATATTTAAATCTTTTAACACATGCTTATAACTTTCTTGAATTTTCTAAGAAAAATGCTTTGTCGTACTTGCTTGACACACTGCCAGGTAGGATCTCCTGGTCCTGTTTTCATATCCAGCTCATATACCACAAAGCACTATTGCACACTCAGAAAGAACTCAGATACAAGATTTTATTTCTCAGCATTCCTGCCCTCTCCCATGGTAGTGGCAAGCCTCTGCTCTGGAGCAATGCAGGCTTTGGGTCCTTCCCCTGGCAGCTTCTGGCTTTTGCTTTGAATGCTAAAGAATGTCCCCAGGAAGCAAGTGGGGTTTTGTGCCTGCTCTCCACCGATGGGCTGTTGTTCATATTTCTTCCCCCCTTCTCCCAGTCTTTCTCCTGAGAACTTGGAGGAAACCCGTGGAAAAGAGCTGGACCCTTTTATGTCTAGGGTTCCCAGGGACTTAGCCTTTAAAAATTCTATAAAATTTCAGCTGTTTTCTTCTACTTGTCTTTTCCTCCTGTGTTCTGCTAAAGGGGAAATAATGTGTGCCCCTGCCTCTCCTCAGACAGGTTTATCACCTTTTGGAATTCAGTTTGTCTGGTTGCCTTGTGACTTCAGGGTTTTTTTCTTTTCCTTTAAAAAAAAAATAACAGCTTTATTGAGATATAATTCACATAAATACAATTCACTCTTCTAAAGTATACAATTCTAGGGCGCCTGGGTGGCCCAGTTGGTTAAGTGTCTGACTCTTGATTTCAGCTCAGGTCATAATCTCACAGTTTGTGAGTTCGAGACCCACACTGACAGTGCAGAGCCTGCTTCGGATTCTTTCTGTCTCCCTCTCTCTTTGCCCTTACCCCTCATGTGCATGCTCTCTTTTCTATCAAAATAAACAAATCAACTTAAAAATATATATAAAGTGTACAATTCCAGGTGCAAGTATATAAAGTTTTGGATTCTAAGTGAGGAATGATTTCTTTTTCTTTTCTTTTTTTGATTTTCCAGCATTTTCTCATTGTGGCTTTCTTAATATTAAGCACAATAGCAGAGGAGAACTCCTCCTTTTCCATCTGCTTTATTTTAATTAATGTCTTAGTGATTAAGTGGCACTTTTAGTTAAAGTAGATGCTTTTCTTTCACAGAGTTCAAAGAGACACACGCATGTATTTGTTTACTGAATGAGGTATAGCTTGAAGAGACAACTGACCCAACTAACTAGTTGTCATAAATAAATTCTAAAATCTATTCTTGTTTGGTGCCCAATCTTGATCTTTTAACCAAGTTATTAGTGATAAGCACATCAATAAATTCCTGTATTTAGTTATCTTGGTATACATTTTGCCAGAAGTTTGTCTTTGGAGGATATGCTAGCAAATTACGTCACTCATTTCCAGGTGTTATTTGGGTAATTTTCTGACAACCCTCCACCCACCCACCCATTCGGGACAAGGCAACTGGTAACACCTTATTTAAAATTTCATCCATGCTAAAAATTCTGTGACCATGATAAACAGAATACAACTTTAGAGGCCAGTAGCTAGTGTTGGGATGGTGGGAGTGGGGATTAAAAATGATTGTTTTAGAGAAATTTTTACCTAGTGTGTGGCTGTTCTCGAGTCATTTCGACAAAGAATTAAATGACTTGTCATGCAAGCTCCAATCCATGTTTAGGACTCTGCAGTTTCTACGAGGGTATCAACTGAAATATCTCCTGATTACCTTCTAAGGTCTGTGGCTCTGCATCCAAGCAAGAGTTGAGGAAAGTTAACATTCCAGGTGCTTTACTGGAAAGACAAAGTCAAGATTATTACCAGCCAATATTTATAAAAACCACATTCAGGGGAAATTGTTTGAGTTCAATAGTTTTCTAAATAGACTTAAACTTTCAACCTCCAATCAGGAGGAAGCAGGTATCTATATTGCATCACAACTCTCCCCCAGTCCCTCTGCACTTCACTGAGTTTGGAATGTGCTTTGGAGTGAGCTTGTTTTGAGGATCATTATGAGAAATAGTCCATGTTGTCTGGCCTATTTATTCTAAGTATATTGTCCATTAGATCACATTGTATACTTATTGTCAGTGACTTCTAGCTCCCCAGAGTTAAGCCAAACTTCACAAAGCACAGACACCCCCCACCCCAAGACTATCCTTATTTTAACAGCAGCCGCAAGTTGGGGGATCTCCTGGCCACCTTTACTCCTGTCCAGCTGCTTACAAATTCAGGGGTTCCCCTACCCCACAACTTCCAGAACTCTGGAAACCACTATACATATGATTACAATTTTGTTATAAAAATAGATACAAACCAGAGCCAGACAGAAAAATACATAGGAAGAGATCTGGGAAAGTCCTAAACACAAGGTTGCTTTCGTCTCCAGGGACCTTTTGCCTTCCTAGCACATCAGTGTGCGACAATACACAGAGTATTGCTAATTAGGAAAGCTTAACCAAACTTTGGTGTCCAAAGGTTTTTGTTTGTTGTAGCTTTATTTTCTATTTTTTAAAATTTACATCCAAATTAGTTAGCACTCAGTGAAGCAATGACTTTAGGAGTAGATTCCTCAATGCCCCCCCACCCATTCAGCCCATCCCCCCTCCCACTACCCCCCCCCCAGCAACCTTCAGTTTGCTCTCCACATTTATGAGTCTCTCCTGCTTTGTCCCCCTCCCTGTTTTCACACTATTCTTGTTTCCCTTCCCTTATGTTCATCTGTTTTGTCTCTTAAAGTCCTCATATGAGTGAAGTCATATGATTTTTGTCTTTCTCTGACTGACCAACTTCACTTAGCATATGAAACTTCATTAAGCATGACTGACTGAATGGTTGACCACATAGCTGAACTCAACCTCCAGTTCTCCCCCTCTTTCTGAGGTGAGGCTGAGATCATGTGGCTCAAAGCCCTAACCCACTAGGTGGTTGGACTTTTTGGCATGACAGCCTCCATCCTGAGTTATCTCATTAGCATTAAGTATCAGGTGCTGTTAAAGGCTCACCCCGAATAACAAGGACATGAATCACTCAAGAAATGCCAGGGGATTAGACATTACCTCCCAAGAATAGGGGACAAAGCCAGTCAAACTCTGTTGCACAACTCCCCCCCCCCCCCCCCCGCCCCCACCTTCTGATCTGTTTACCCTTTCTACTAAAGCTGATAGCCAAATTTGGGATCTACCTTTAGGTTTGAATTAGTTTGTGTATGTGCATATTTGTACATACATATTTCTTCTTTTTATTTTTTAATCTTCAATTTACATGCCCACCCTACCCTATTTTATCCTTATTTTACTCTCATTTTTATGCTCCATTGTTTCATAGCAGCCTGAAATACTTACTGGACCAAGGTGGAGGTGTGAATGAAATAATCCCCAAGACCTCAGAGATAATCCATGGTTCTGGAAATAGAAAGCAGTAGGACTAGAAGATACTGCTGCCTTTCTTTGGAGGCTTTGGGCCACCACTCTAACTTTAGTAGGGATGTTTTTTGTGTCCTCTTTTGGAAGAGCTCGGCTGATCTCCCCAACTGAGAATGCCTAACAGGTTCCACCGTGCTTCTGCCTGTGGACTAACTTGGAGAGGATCCTTTGGAGTGTGCTGTTTTCTCTCACAGCCACTCATGCAGTTGTGCAGATGGGAAACTCTGTGTCAATCCAGTGTATCAGTATCTATAGAATGTTTTTGATTATCTATAATTAATAACATTAGCCTTAGTTTTACTTCCTTATGGTAATGCATGCTATTTCCATTGGATTTGTTATTCTATGCATTAGTTTCTGCTTTCCTGTACACAAATACTTAACTAAATTGAGATTTTCTAAATTGCTTTTTCCTGAATTGCTGACTTTTATAACTTTCAGCCTTACTCACATTTTCATTTTCTACCTATGTATGTATGTTAGTCCCATGACTATTGAATGCCATCTGCTATATCTGTTGTTTCATTAATGTTTCCTGTCTTTAGCTTATGAATAAAGATGAAACACTCTGCCCTGACCTCTTCGCTACCATTCTTGACATTTTAAACCAATTAGACAAAAATACAGCTTGTTATTATAACTCTTTGCCTAATAGATAAGCTGATCTTGTATTCTTACAACTATGGTTTTTATCCAAGCCTATTTTGTAATGAAAATTTCATCTGATTTCATCAGATAAGTTTGAGAAGTTCAAACACATAACATCTGTTACATTCTCTTCATCCCTTTATTCTATAAATCCATGAATAAAATCTGAATAAATATCTACCCAGCATGAGATTTTTTTTTAGAAAAATAAAACCACAAAGCAGGTAGGCTTTGATTTACACATCTTTGTGAAGCTTTGTATGGATTGTCTCTTAATATTATATTTTTTTGTCCAAAAGTGAGTTAAAATATATGCTACAACTAATCAGATACCAAGCTTTACAAAGGAAGAAGGAAGAAAGAAGAAAAACTATTTTTCTTTATGGACCTCTGCTTTCTGTTGATTTCATGTGCATGAGATTTTTCTCATTTTAATATTATCAAATCTAGACGAGCTTCATAAACTGGAAAAATGGACAGGAGGACTCATTCTTTTTCTTTTGGATTCTCTCCTCTTCCTAGACTTGATCATTTTAAAATGAGAAAAGTCTTATGCACATGAAATCAACAAAAAGCAGAGGTGGGGCAACAAATGGTTTAAGTAGCTGCCTCTGGAGGAATGTCTGGAAAGGAGTTTTAAAAAGAGTTTGTTCTGTGCACAAAAGGCAGCTCTTAAAGAAATGAACCTGGGGAAAAATTAAAGGAGTTGTATGGGGCCTGCAAGACCAGGGATACCGAGGATACTCTAGAGTCTTTGTCTCTCTCATTGTGCTTGTAGACTGTATGGATATACTAGTCCCATGCCCTCACGCTAAGGGAGGGGCTCCAGAACAAAACAGCCTGGGTTTAGTTACTTGCCCTTAAAGTGATTTTTCTTACTGTCCTGACTATCCCGTGCTGGCTCGAACATACCAAAGAGTAAATTAGACTCTCCTAAGAAGAATCAATTTTTATCACTTCTAGTGTTTATACTAAGGTTTTGCCATTCACGGTCAGTTGATAAAACTGAAATTTGGCCAAAGTAAATGTTAGATAGCTTAGCATCACTGTGGTTTAGACTCACAAGTCTTTTGTACTTGTGCTGAGCCAAACCAAGGAGATATTAAGTTGAGTAAGATTTTTCTTTAGCCAAATTTGGGTTATATCATCACAAGCTTGAGAAATACGAGCCAGAATGGTGACTTTTAATGAGTACTAATGGGTCTTGTGCACTGAAAACAGGAACAGGCAGAGAAGGTCCATGATTGGCCTTAATGCACCAGTAGTGATAGGGATCTTTATCAAGAGCTTTATTTGCTGGGTTTTTGTTTTTGCTGCTAACAGTGTTGTTGACATAGGGTTATAAAATGTGTTTTTTGTTTTGTATTCAGTTAAACAATGCATGTTTGTAAAAGTTCAGTTTCCTTTTCCGATACCTCTTTTATTTGACTTGTACTGTCCATTTCATTTTTGATGTAAGGTTCACTTAAATTCAAAAAGCAATAATTAAAATGTTCTGATACATCAGCCTTCGCCCTTTTATTTCTCTTGCTTTTATCTGTCTACTTGCTACCACCATAAAACTGTGACCTTCATAACCTTAAAAAGTTTTGGGGCACCTGGGTGGCTTAGTTGGTTAAGCATCAGTTAAGCGACTCTTGATTTCAGCTCACGTCATGATCTCATGGCTCAGGAGTTCGAGCCCTGTGGGATTCGATCTTGGATTTCTGCCCCTCCCCCATTCATGCACACACACATGCTCTCTCAAAATAAAATAAACTTTAGGGGGAAAAAAATTAAAAAGTTTGTTTTGTATTTGCTGTATATGCCTGAAGTGTTGAGCAAGATCTTTTCATTCCGTATGTCAGAACTCCAGCAGAGTCCAGTGCTGTAACCTCCGGAATCTCCAGTAAGCCTCCCAGTCCCTGGAAAGTACTTCGTCAGGACTCATAGAGTCCTTTGGTACATGTACAGCTCAGTATTTGGACAGAGATGCAAAGAATCCCAGTAGAGTAGTTCAGGTTTCCTCAGCTCCTCTTCAGCTCTCCTCTCTAGTACCTTGTCCCACAAGGTACACTCGCTTTTTAGTATCCTGACTCCGGGTTTTTTTTGTTTTGTTTTTTGTTTTTTGTTTTTTGTTTTTTTTTACCTTCATCCAGTGAGATAGCTCTGCATCTTATTTGGGTTTAACTTCCCTATGTTGCAATTTGGAAAATACCACCCAGCATAAAACTGGCAGTGTATTATTTTTTTCTCTTACAGATCACAACCCTGTACTGTCTATTATCCAATGTCTGAAAACATAAAATATATGAAGCCACTTATTTTATAGGCGGAGGGTAGGTGGGATATACATGATTCCATCATGGCTGAAACCAGTTCATTGAGTTGATTTTTATCATGGTAATTTCTTAATTTTTTTTCTTCAAGTGAATTAGTAGTTCTAGATGTTTGGTGATACATTTCCAGAAATGCCACATGGAATCTATTAAGCTTCTAGATATGAGCTCATTTTGATGCTATTCTGTAAATATTCATAGATTCAACAATAAACTTTATAAACTTTACTATTTTGAGCTCCATGATATTAGAGAAGCTGGGAGTAGTATGCCACTTATAAGAACAGCATAAAGACTTTCTTTTAACTTCAAGAAGTTTTCATAACCCTTCAAAAGGCAAAGCAGGCAAACAGTTGACAAAGATGATGGGTAACAAACAGTGGAAATTGAAGTTGGCTGGATAACAATCATATCCAGCATTTAATGACCCATGAACAATTTGAGCTCTTTACATAAATTATATGATTTAATCATATAAACAATTTTGTCATGTGGTATTTCTTTTTATCTCAAAAATGAGAAAATTGGGGCGCCTGGGTGGCTCAGTCGGTTAAGCGGCCGACTTCGGCTCAGGTCATGATCTCACGGTCCGTGAGTTTGAGCCCCGCGTCGGGCTCTGTGCTGACAGCTCAGAGTCTGGAGCCTGTTTCAGATTCTGTGTCTCCCTGTCTCTGACCCTCCCCCGTTCATGCTCTGTCTCTCTCTGTCTCAAAAATAAATAAACGTTAAAAAAAAATTTTTAAAAAATGAGAAAATTGATGATTAAAGAAGTTAAATAAAATATTGAGTACCAGTGAGAGCCAGAGTTCAAGTCCAGGTCTGCTCAGTTTTTCAGAGTCTGAGCTTTTAACTCTACAGTAGTAGAAATGGCTGCATGATAGAAATGGGAATCCTAATTACAGGTAAGATTTTGTAAGAGGCAAAAAGCAAAGAGAAATAAAATGACCTCAAGGAAAAATGGTGTGTGGAACCACCCTGATTGGAACAGATGCTACCAAAACATATTTGAGTTGAAGAACAAGATAATTGTGTATGAAAACATTGTTTAAGAAAGTTTTTCTGGCAGCAAAAAAGGCTGGATATGATGAAAAAAAGGATTGAGATCAGGGAGACCTCTAGGAGACTTATTTATAGTAATCCCATAATGACTGATTAAAAACTAGACTCTGGGTAATCATATTGTGAATGGTGGAGAGAAGTAACACAAAGATAGTTCAAGTGAAAAATGGATCAGAACTTGATTACAGACTAAACTGAGAAGTACAAAAAGGAGCAAGTCAAAAATGCTACCACATTTTTGTTCGGGAGGTGGGGGGCAGGGGGGGCGGCAGTTGGGGGAAAGAGGGCGAGGACAGGAGTTGACTAATAAAAACAGGAAGAAAGCCAGGGTAGGGAAGGATAATGAGACCCAGTTGACCTTGAGATTCCTGCATAGCTATCCAAATGGAGTGTTCTGTTAGCATTTAACAGTATAGACTTGGAGTTTTGATACAAGGACAGAAATGTAGAAATGTGAAATATTATCAGAATTCATATACTCCCTTTGTGCTTCTACTGCAGATTCCTCCCATCTAGACTAAAACATTTTTCATTAACTAACTGCATTTATTAAAGATAATATCAAATATCTGTTTCTGTTTTACAGAAAGAAATTCTGGAACAACAGCAGCAAGAAAGAAATGATAACAATTTTCATGGTATTTGTATGTTTTGCAATGAGGAATTTTTCGGGAACAGGTTTGCCTTTGTGCATGTCTTTAAATATTATTGTTTTTCATCTGAAAACTCATCAAAACACCCATAATGCTTATGTAATTTAAGTTCTGTCGGTTGGCTCAGGACCCTTTGCTATATTACCAGTAATTTTTTTCTAATATGCCTAATATCAACCATGGACTATAGTGGCTCTAAGCAGAAAAGAGGAGTAACTTTAAAATTTTTTTTTCTTTTACTTTCTTCCAACTTTTTAGTCTCCAGTACAGTGAAATATTTGTTTTAGGTGTAGAATATAGTAATTCATCACCCATATACAACACCCAGTGCTCATCACAAGTGCCCTCCTTAATACCCATTATTCATTTAACCTACCCACTGCCCATCTCCCCTCCAGTAACCATCAGTGTGTTCTCTACAGTTAAGAGTCTATTTCTTGATTTGCCTCTCTTTTTTTTTTTTTTAATGCCAGAAATAAATTTGTGTTTAATGTTGTAGGACTTTTTAAATTGGCTGACAGGCAAGACCATGTACAATGAACTACTACAGACACACCCTTCTATATTGTTAACCCTAAACCTTTAGCAGTTTTTGATGTTTTGACTTTTGAATATTAAAAATGATAAAAATCTAGGGGCACCTGGATGGCTCACTCAGTTAAGCATCTGACTTTTGGTTTCAGCTCAGGTCATGGTCCCATGGTTTGTGAGATGCAGCCCTCATCGAGCTCTGTGCTGACGGCAAAGAGGCTGCTTAGGATTCTCTCTCTCCCTCTCTCTCTCTGCCCTTCCCTGCTCATGCTCACTCTGTCCTCTCTCAAAACAAATAAACTTAAAAAAAAAAAAACAACTTTTTAATGATAAAGATCTAAAAAAAAAAAAAAAAACACCCAAAAACAAAAACTGGGGTATTGGTAATTCCTTAGCACAAACTGGCATTCTATAATTCATTTCTAACATTAACTGCCCAGAGTTAGGATCAGACTCTGCAGGTTTAAGGGCATCCATCATTCCCAGCAAGACTGCCTCTACTTTAGACACCAGCCACAAGTTCAGTTGACCAACTGGCTAAAAATTCAGATTCTTGCCAGTAATTTGCATAGTTCAGTAATTTACCAGAATGACTCACAAACCTCAGAAAGTGGTATACTTAGGATTGCAGTTTTGTTATAAAGGAACAGCCAAGTGAAGAGATCAGGAACAGCCAAATGAAGAAATGTATAGGGCAAAATCTGGTAGGGTCCTGAACTCAGAATTTCTATGCCCTTTCCTCAAGGAATCAAGACACATCACCTACCCAGCTCATCAAGGTATTCACCAACCAGGAATCTTCACTGAGCTTTGGTGCCCAGAGTTTTTAATGAGGCTTCATTTTATAAGCTTGATTGATTCAGTCATTGAATTTAATCTCTACACTGCTCCCATCTCCAGTCTCCAGACCCCTTCCGTCTCTAGAGGTCTGACTGGCTCAGAATCTCAATCTTTTAATCACATTGTTAGTCTTTCTGTTGACCAGCCCCCATTCTGAAGCTAGCTAGGGGCCTATGGTGAGTTGCCTCCTTAGCATAACAAAGATAATAGTAAGTTCCTGGGGTTTTAGAAGCTCTATGCCAGGAATCAAGGACAAAGGCCAGACAGATTTCTCATTATACAACAGTTAATATTTACAGAAGTACATCATTTTCTAAACTTTTTTAATGTTTAAATATTTATTTTGAGAGGGAAAGAGAGAGAGTCCCAAGCACACTCTGTGCTGCTGGTGCCAGAGCACAACACGGGCTTGACGTGGGCTCTGCAGGCTTGAACTCATGAAAACGTGAGATCATGACCTCAGCTGAAATCACGAGTCCATCACTCAAATGACTGAGCCACCCGGGTGCCCCTACAAATGTACATGATTTTTTTTAACATTAAAAAAAAATTTATTTTATGTTTATTTTTGAGAGAGAGAGAATGTTGTGTGTGAACAGGAAAGAGCAGAAAAAGGGAGACACAGAATCCCAAGCAGGCTCCAGGCACTGAGCTGTCAACACAGAGCCCGATGTGGGGCTCGAACTCACAAAGTTATGTGGAAAGGAAAATTTTATGTAAATTTATCTAAGTTTTACATAGCAAAAATGCTTATGTGTAAAAATATGTTATTCTATTGAGCATTATTGTCTGGAAAACACTGAAAAGGAGAGGATAGCTACAGATAAAGTACTTGCTAGAATTCAGAAAATGTTTTGATTGAAACACTGATGTTAGAACACCACTAATGAAGATTTGATTCTTATATAGGTGAGTTGGCATAGAGAAAAATATGTGCCAAAAGGTACTGTGAAATACTCCACAAAATACTGGTTTTATTCAAAGTTGTCAATAGTTAAGCATTTAGACAAACAGAGCATATTAACAATGAGATTAATAAGTGTGACCCTACATAGTTAAAAAAAAAAAAACAACATTTTCATAGGGATGGATGCTTTATTTCATTTTCTAAAGGAAAAAAAATAATAATCCTAGAAACAATTATTTTGGGTCAGCTAAGTGTCAAAGTAGATAAAATAAACTGTATAATGTATCAGTATACATAGTCTATCAATGGTTTGTGTATTAATGAGTTCCCCAAAACTGTCACCTTTATTTTATGAACTAAAGTTGTGATAAAGGGAGTGCTTGGCTGGCTCAGTTGGAAGAGCATGTGACTCTTGATCTCAGTGTCGTGAGTTCAAGCCCCATGTTGGATGAGGGATCACATACAAACATACATAAAAATAAAGTTGTGATAATGGCCCAAAAGAATAACATATTTTTACACATAAGCATTTTTGCTATCTAAAACTTAGATAAATTTACATAAAATTTTCCTTTTCCACATAAACTATTCAACAGCCTGGTGACTGTGTATTCAGTATGTCAAAACCCTTGCATATAATTGATGTGTGAATGGTGGGTTCCAGATCTCTGTCCAATAGTGAGTTAAATGTCTCTGATTCCAGGACATGCATAGCAGGACATATTTCCCTTTGGCAGTTGTCTCTTCCTCCTCCCATGATAAGTTGGAAAAGTCAGCAAAGCATGTTTTTTTCACTTACAGGAGAGAAAACTAATTCATACATAGAGTATATTCCTGTCCACTGGCAAATAATGGAACAAATTTGGACTCACTTTACAAAGAATTCATGTGATTTTATGTGTACTTAAATACTTTATAACATATCACTCTTTCATAGCCCAAAAGTGTGTTGTAGTGTTTAACCTTTGCATGTACTTCTGATTAGTGTTATCATTTTGAAAATGCTATTCCTGATCTGATTTTTTACTAGATGATTTATAAATAGTATAAATTGCTCATATTTCTTCCTAGATCTGTTCTTTTGAACCACATGGCCAGAGAACATGCTTTCAACATTGGCTTGCCAGACAACATTGTAAACTGCAACGAATTTCTGTGCACATTACAGAAAAAGCTCGACAAGTAAGTATTTTTTTTTTCACGAAACATATCCTGCAGTTATTTTAATTTTCAATTCTGTTGGGAATTTTTTTAAATGTCTGTTGGGAATTTTTAAAAATTAATCTAAAAGAAGTAATTAACAAAATGGAATTTTCTCATTTCTCATGTTGGAAAAGTTCACGTTTTGCATCACAGTGCTGTTCATTTTGTCTAGATCATATTGCCTTTTACCATTTTTTAAATAAAAGTATCATATATACCAAACAATGTACATACCATAAAAAAGTATATAGGGTAGAAGAGTATTCTCTCCGTCCAACCAAAGAAATAAAACATTATAAATTTCCTTGAATCTTTATATGTATCTCCTCATTAGTATCTCCCCATTTTTTAATTTTGTATTCGTAATTCTTTTGCTTTACAGTATAAGTTTTCACATATTTAGTAAATATATTGTCAAATTGTATGTTATTCAGCTTTATATCAGACATAACATACTATATCCATTCTTTTACCTTTTAGTATTTATTCACATTTATATATCATAACACTCCACTTTTCCTAAGGTCATATTCTGGTGACCATGGGTATCTAGAGCTTAGCTTGTTAAAGTAAGGAAGAAATTGTCTGGGTCACTAAAATGGCTTTCAAAAATCTATCTACTTTTCTTTCTAGAACAGGGCCCAATATTTTTCTCTCACAACCTAGGTTTTTTTGGTTTTTGGGTTTTGTTTTCAAATAAAATCTCAGCCCACAATATTTGAAGCAATAACATTAAGAAAAATGTATTAATTGACACAGATCTGTTATTAAAAGTTCTGAATTCAAATTCTGGTACCAGAACTCCACTACAACAAGTCTTTTCACTCATATTAAATGATCCTTCATTTATAAAATAATACTAGAGGTATTTTCTAGCAAGATTAGCATAATGAATATCCCTAATTAGTTTATTTATCCCATAAACTATAGTTATTTCTGTGACACAAGAAATGGTTAAAAGGGTGTTTAGTAGTGATGACACAAGAATTCAAAATTTGAACTGATTTCAGTCATTTGAGAGTTTTCATGTGGAAGGAAGATTAGACATAACCTGTGTGACTCCAAGTAGAACTCTAACTAGACTGCTAGGGAGAAGTTACAGGCCATATGAACTGTCAGATGTAGGATGAGGAAGATATTTTATTAGCAATCTGTTCATTTTCAGTAGAAAATGAATGACAACAGAGAGGGCAAGTAACTTGACCAAGTCCCATAGTTAAATATGTACTGGAACTAGGAATTAACCCTTGCAAATCTACGCATGGGCTAATTTGTTGTACTCAGTGGAGGCAACCAATGCTAGTTATCAATCAGCATAATTATTTGAAGAACATGCCTATGTTTTCATTTTTAGAAGAGATCATTTGATTAGAAAACACTAAAATAATTTTTGGATCTTAGCTATCTTTGTCACGGTTTGAACTGCATAGCCAAGTTGGCTAACTTAGCCAACTACAAAATAAACCACGCATGCATCCCACAAAGTCAAAGGAATAAAGTGAGAGGGTTCCAACAAGGATGTCATATCCCAGTTGAAGATTCCTTGTGACCTAAAATGAATAATCATAAGACTTAATAATAAAGGGCTATTGCAGCAACTATCCAAGAGACTTGTGTAATCTGTCAACGTTTGTGTATTTCTTTTAGCTTGCAGTGCTTATACTGTGAGAAGACCTTTAGGGACAAAAATACGCTTAAAGATCATATGAGGAAAAAACAGCATCGGAGGATCAATCCTAAGAACAGAGAATATGACCGATTTTATGTCATCAATTATTTGGTAAGCCTTTCTCTTCATAATTTAAAATTTGCATATCCACGAACAAATATCTTTCCAAGGGCTGTCTAATATTTAAACAAGCAATTAGTAGAAAGGTCAAAATGCAATCAAGGGACACTTTCAAGCAGTGATTAGCTTTAAAATGGTTAGTTTATAAATCGCAACTTGATTTGGTTTGTCTTTGATTTGCCAGAATTTTACACAGTAAAAATGTCATGCCTATAGGATTCATAGTGATCTTGAACAAAAAAAAGTAATAATAGATATAGGGTACTTGGATATCCACGTATTCTCTCCCATTTGTGATATTATCTATTACCTTGAGTCCAGAGACTATATTCTCTACAAAAAACATCTCTTGACAGCTGGATGTGCTAGGTGTGCTATGCTAGATAACCCTTTAAAAAAAACAATCTTTTACTCTTTCCTCTTTCCCTTTTAAAAAAATCTTCCCTTCCCCATAAAGAAAAAAAAGTATCATCCTCCTTGGCCAGCATATCTTTGATGGAAATTTTAGAGAAACCAAATCATTTCACTAGGCAAGAGGACTTTTATTTGTTTGGCTAATAGAACGTAATAATGGAGTTATCATGTCGAGGATTTTAAATATATTAAAAGCTTTCCTTCCTTAGAAACCTCAAAACCACTTGCTGACCTTTTTGGTTAAGAGAACATATTCAGCTGGTGCAGCACGCGTCACTGGGGGGGTATTTGGAAATGTGAGAGGGGATTCTGAATGACACAGTGACTGGGAGTGCTAGCGCCCTGCCCTAGTCTGTTGAATTTGGGGGGGGGGGGGAGGAGGGGGGGGCTGTACATTACAAAGGAGAGGATCCACTCGTTTAAAGAAAGGAGTTAAGGAACTCTCCGCTGGAATTAGAAGAAAGCTAGAGAGTTCTCTTTCCGACATGTTTCTTAGGCAAATGGAAATTATTTTTTTCCTTGCAATAGGAAATTAGAATCAAACTCAGTAGCCACAGAAGGCATAACTGATTATAATCAACCATTTTATCTGTTGGGCAGAAACAAGCATATCCTGAAATATGTTGGAACTCTCTGCTGGAGGGTGGAATTTTTGTCTGTTCTAACTAAACCTTATAGCATTAAAGTAAAATTCCCCTTGAGAAGCAAGTTTGACATGTGTTTGAAGATTGACTCCAAGAGGTTGCCATGATCTGCTACAAATGTTTTACAACTAGCTAAAGGCAAAGGCACCCTCTGAGTCCTTCAATCTTCTCTAGAAATCAGTCATTCATTCCTAGAACAAACGCTGCTTCAGGGCCAGCCCAGTCCAATGGGGAGTAGACCTCAGCGTTAGCCCTAAGAAATACCACCTATTGCAGAAAGCTGTGGAAGCAATTTAACAGTACTTCCTTCCGGGGATCTTTTAAAATGATATTCAAGACCTTGGGACTAGCGGAACATTATATAGCTGGAGGTATTTACCTTTTAGAGGAGACTTCAAAAGGACTGCTCACTCAAATTCTGCTGGCACTTTTAGAAAAGTATGATACTTTATTCTCTGGGCATCAAGTAGTGTGTCTGTCAAAACTGAAATTATCTACAAGGACCAGCTGTCTCTAGATGAGCATGCTAGATTTTACTGCCCACTGACTGCCCAGATGTCATGTGGCATGAATCATAGCCTAAGAGAAGTGTTTCAAGAGAATATAAAGACTTTAATAATAATAATATATAAAATGAAAATTAAATCACTTCAGAAAAATAGTGATAAATAGCAGTAATTTTTTTCTTTTAACTAGCAACATTTGAGTACTTGATATGTGCCAGGCACCATCTTGGGTTTTTATATTAAGCCATTTACTCTTAACCATATCCCTATGTCACAGGTTTTATCTTTATCACCATTTTATAGATTAGGAGATTAGGCACAGGTCTTTTTCCAAGGTCACATAGTTAGAACAGAATACTTAACCTCTCTGTATATCCATTTTATAATTTTTCCTCAATGTTTACAATTGAAATAATACTAGTACCTACCTCTTACTTTGTTGGTTGAGTTTTTGGTCAAGTAATGATGGTGAACTCATAATGATCACCTTCTTGCCTGTTCTCTTTTGTACCAAACTAGAAAGTGATTCAAGGTCAAAGAAAAGCTGACTTCAACAAGCTCCTCAAGGGCTCTGACCCACAACCTTAGCCTTCTTAGCCCTGTATGCTTTCCCACTGAGGTAAATAGCCCACAATAATAAGAATGATTTAAAAAAATAAAACCTAGGGGCGCCTGGTGACTCAGTCTGAAGCCTCTGACTTGGGTTCAGGTCATGATCTCATGGTTTGTGAGTTCAAGCCCTCTGCTGACAGCTCAGAGCCTGGAGCCTGCTTCAGTTTCTATGTCTCCCTTTCTCTCTGCCCCTGCCCTGCTTGCTCTCTGTCTCTCTCAAAAATAAACATACATTAAAAAAAAATTTTTTTAACAAAACCTAAAATATATTATGATTAGCTGTAGCATTTTGGAATGATGTAAACTTAACTCAGAAAAGGATTGAAGAAGGGACGCCTGGGTGGCTCAGTAGGTTAAGCATCCGACTTCAGCTCAGGCCATGATCTCACCATTTGTGAGTTCAAGCCCCGCATCAGACTGTGTATTGACAGCTCAGAGCCTGGAACCTGCTTCGGTTCTGTGTCTTCCTCTCTCTCTGCCCCTCCCACACTCACACTCTCTCTCTCTCTCAAAAAAGCAAATAAATAATTTTTTAAAAATTAAAAAAAAAAAAATGACTGAAGAAGCTAATAAAGTCTCTAAAGATGTAGAAGTGTCCTAACATAGAGAAGTGCTTACCAGAAGTATCAACCTTAATAATATCCTGAGTATTGTAGTAAATAAAAGGCATCATAACAAATAGAACGAGTATATAAACAACTGTTCCCAATATTAATAATGTGTAGTTAGAGAAAAATGAGGCCCAGAGATTTCTCAGCATGCTTTTAGTTTTCTTTTAGACCCCATTACTGAAAATATTTAATATTTCATAAAAATATTTAATATGAAGAATGAATTCTTCTAAGAGTTTAAGCAATGAATAATGACATTGCTTTATTTTCAAAGATGGGAAAAACAATACTGAGAGACATTCACTGTGTATTCCTCTGAGGGAAAAGGCTTACATGACTGAGGAAAGTGGGCCAAAAAGAGAACTATTGTTATTAGTCGTCAGGGTCTGCATACCCATTTCTCACATCCTCTTCCCTGTAAGAGTCACTTTAACTGGCTTTATACATTCTACAAACATTTGAGTACAAACTGGTGGAAGAGGAAGAAAAATATTATGGGCAAGGTGGTTAATTTAAGTCCCTACTCCCAGAGAGTTTAAAGGTTGGTATGAGAGACAGGCATGTAAGCACGTAATTTCAGCACCTCGGAATGGGGTGTATGAAGTTAATGCTTGGACCTCTCCTGTAGCACATTAATGCAGTAATTGAGTCATGGGCCCACAGAGTTGCTCACCTCCTCTCCAAACATAATCTCCAGGCCAGCAGTGCTGGCAGCATCCAGGATATTCCTGGCAAGATGCCCTCTGATAGTCATCAAAGGTGAGAGAGCTAAGGACAGAGGCTGGTTTTGGCTCTCCTGAGCTCAGCGAATTGACAGATACATTTTTCTTCCTTAGGTGAGATGATTTCCATGTTTAATAATTCATATCAGTTTTTGAATAATAACAGACTTGCAAATACATAAAAAGTCCCTATGCGTATTCTGGATTACCTACTTACGTGTTCTTTCTTTGTTTTCTCACAAACAAAAGGGCTCAATGGCTAGGGGGGATGGCCAAGGGGACAATTTCACAGGCAGTTTCACATTCAGATTCCCCTGCCTCAGAGGGAAATGAACTGTGTACATCATCATTGAGCCTTCAGCTGCCTATTCCTAAGGTACTCCTGTTTCAAGCCCTGAATTTTCCTAAAGGAAACTGTTTTTGCTGTGGCTTTATCGTTTTTTGATTTCTATTTTTTTATGCTTAAAATATACAGAGCCATTTATAACAGAATTGGGCTCTTAACCTGTTTTCATAGTTTTGGTATAGTTCTCTCTACTGAAATTATTAACATTTAAGACACTTCTTTCTCTGTTTATGATGGGGTTTTTGTGTAAGTACATAGAAGTTTGTGTGTGGAGCAGTGGGGGTGCTGGGTGAAGAGGATTTTTTTTTTTTTTATGTTTTTCTTGTCCACCCTCTCATTGATCATAAACCATCTGATGCAGGAGGTTGAGGGGGTGTTCTGAACATCTTTACTGACATGCCTTCCAAACTTTGTTTTTTTTTTAATTCTTTGCTTTCCTAACATGATTCATTAGCAGGCACAGAATCTTAATTAGGGAGTTCTGTGCTCTGTTTTGTTTTTTTTTCTTCTTTTTGGGTCTTATTCCATAATAAACTATATATATTCGACTGTACACGGCAGAGCATTCTAGGAAAGTCTGGGCCAATGTCACCTGCAAATCACTTGTTACCTACTACACTAATGATCACGGAGTTCCATTTTCCTCTCAAATGGTAAACAGTTAGTGCTGTATTGCCTAGAAAAATTCCTACGTGTTCTACCAAACACTGAGAAAATTGCACAATAATGCTTTGAGTTTGGAAGTTTGATACTGAACGATATTTTATGTCTCTTTGGCCAAAACATTTATTGATCAACAACATTTGCCCATATCACTGAAAATGGTAATAGATGGTCCTTCCTTGAATTAATATCTTACAGCAATGGCCTTAAAGTACAAGTCCAGAGAGACCAAGTAATCCATGAAAGATTTAATTCATCGCCAAAAATTCCAACTAACAAAGATCCTGTTGGCGGTTTTGAGGCCATTCTTGGTGTCCATAATGAGGTTCAGACATTTCGTGACAACTCTGGGAAATACATTATAGACTCCAAATTAAATATCTCTAATGACATTATGGTAAATCTCTGCGTGTCTGAGTTTATGCATCATTTAGCTGATAGATAATGACAGCTTCAAAACCTCTCATTAAGTTGATGAATGATAGATTTTCTTTTTTCCTAAATCATAATGGACCTTATAGTTCTTTGTTTTTGGTTAAATGAATACCTTTTTAGAGAAAAAAATATTCATAACTGAGAGTAAATTTTGTTTTTTTTTTTTTCCAAAGGAGGAATATCTATCAAGGATGTCTGTATTTGTGGCAGGTCAGGTCAATCTTGACTGTAACCATAGTTTAGCTGCTTGAAAAGGTGTCCATTATTGTTCCTACATCCCTCTTTAATGTACTCTCTGCTTTTGCATGGCATAGTGGGAAAGTTGGATGGAGAGAGAAGAAAAGACAAGAGAATGACTCAAGAATAGAAAAGAGAAATGGTTGGGCCAAAAGGAATGATTTCTACTCAACGCTCCATAAAGTTTTGCTGAAACTATGACTCAATTTGCCAGACACAGCCCTAAATGGGTAGAGCTTCTCCATGAACTGTGAGAAATAAAAGAGATTTGAGTAGATACTTGAGTACTTACTGTTGCCTGGTACCATGTATTTATATCCAGGCGTCCTTTGTTTTATTGCACTTTGCAGACAGGCATTTTTTTACAGATTGAAGATTTGTGGCCACTTTGTTTTGAGCAAGTCTATCAGCACCATTTTTTCAACAGCATTTGCTCACTTCATGTCTTGGGGTCACATTTTGGTAATTCTCAGAGTACTTAAGTAAGGTGTGTACATTATTTTTTTAGATAAAATGCTTGTACACATAAAATACTACAGTATAATATAAACATAACTTTTATATGCACTAGGAAACCAAATGTTCATTTGACTTGCCTTATATTGATGGTCTGGAACCAAACCTACAATATTTCTGAGGTATACCCATACGTTAACTAATTTATTTTATCACCTTACAAAAACCTTTTGAGATAGAATCTAAATTGGCATTGAATTGTTAGATTTTTCAGTTATAATTTAATTTTAAAAATACTTTCTAGTACCTACTGTATGCCTGGGTCTGGAAATGTAACAGTGAACAAAGTCCGTGTCCTCATGGGCATTCTGGTGGAAAAAACGAATAGCGAATAAGAAAACAAATAGATAACACAAACTTGATTTCAGGTAGTGATCAATGCTTTAACGAAAATAAAAAACATAATAGGGGAATAAAAAGTAGCTTGGAGAAAGGGTGTAGTTTTAACAGAGTAGTCAGAAAAAGAGATGGTAACATTTAAGCAGATGCCAGAATGACTGAACCCTGCAGTTATGTGAGAGAGCAGTGTTCAGACAGAGAATACAACAAGTACAGGAGCTGGGGAGACGTGAGCCTGCTGTGTTCAGGCAAAAAGACTGATGTGTCTGGAGCAAACTGAGCCAGAGAAAAAGTGGTGGGACCTAAGGGATGGAGAAGAAGCCAGGGCAGAACGTGGAGATCTTACAAGCCATGGTAAGGCCTCTGAATTTTGTCCTCCATGTGGTTAAGAAGCCATGGAAGGGTTTATACAAACAGGGAAGTGTCCTTTAGAAAGATCACTGTCCTTTAGAAAGATCATTGGTGTTTTGCTGTTTGAAAAATAGACTGTAGGGGACCTCAAGGAGAAACAGTCCAGCTAGGACAGTGTTTCAGGGTCCCCATCCAGAGATATTTTTGGATTTCTAAAAAGATCCCCAAGAGATTCTAATGTGCATCCAGGGTTAAGAAATGTTGGTTTACATTTAAGAGAAAGGAATTTGATTGAAAAAATACTGCTGCTTCTCCAAAAAGAAAAACATTAAAAATGTTTTAGGATACATCCTTCCTTGTCACCGAAATAACTGTTTTAATAAATCCTACGTGTATTGATTTAAGACCACCGAGTATGAGTTTCTGTGGGGGTTTTTTATGGTTGTTTTTTTTTTTAAGTTCTGTGTCTATTTTCTCTCTCCTTTCTCCTCTTCACCCCGCTTCTTCCAGCTCTCTAATCCTTCTGTTCTTCCCACAAAGGAACTTGGAAAATCGTGGGAGGAAGTTCAGTTGGAAGATGATCGGGAGTTGCTAGACCATCAGGAAGAGTAAGACTTGTTACTGCTGCTAATTAATTGTGGTTGTTTTAAGAGTAGGAAAACATTTCTTCAGTTGGTTTAAAATGATCATTCTGAAGAGAGAATAGAAATAAAAAAGACTTTCTTTTTAAGCCATCCATCCTTCCATGTATTAGTGCAAAAACTTGAATTCAAAGTAACTTCGGCATGAAAATCATTAAAGCAACTGTTACTCTAACTAAATAGTGTTTTGCCTTTAAAACTGTTAATTGGACACACAGGTAAAATACAGTGCAGAGAAAAATACCTTCCATTGGTGTTTTGCTCACTTGGTTGGTGCCCAGACCTTGAAGTGATATGATTAGAGAATATAATGGAAGTGGAGTTAACCGTGTTCCATGTTCATCCCATTGAGTCACTGAAAACTCGAGTCACTGGAAACTCACAGCTCCTTTCCTCGGAGTTACAGGCTTGAGACATGTGTTTTTCAACCTAAAAGGATTCCCTGTTACTCATCCGCTTTTCCTTCAAAGCCGTTTGGCCTTTTTTTCTCTCCTGGAATTTCAGTTTTCCAGGCTCAGGAATGAGAAGAAGTTGGCAGTATCTCCAAAAATAAATGCAGGGGGTGGTGGGTCGGCAGGAATGGTAATATGGGTCCTGTATGATTTTTAACTTCTCTGTCTACCACCAGATTTAACACTTGTCCCATTTGAATGATCAGCATTTCTCACATGAAGGATGTATGATTTGCTTTTTAAAACACACCGTTTGTCATGCAGAGACATACTCCCAGCCTCACACTTCACAGCGTGTGTACTTAGTGGTTGTGGCTAATGAGAGAAAGCATCGCATCTCTGATAGGCCTCCTTTGCAAATTAAACCTGGTTGTGTCAGAAAGACATTATCCTGATTCTGCAGTGAAATAGCTGCTCAGAAGAGAAGCAGATAGAAGAAAATGGAGCAGCACCTGTTCGCTATTTATATTAATTTCATGGTGCTGCTCTGAATTTCAAAAGCTGTATCAAAAAGTCATAATATGATGTGACAATCTTTACAGCGATGTCAGAGTTGAAAGAGATTGGCAGGGTTTCCTAGGGAGGAGAAAGTAATACCAAGTGACTGTGTGAGGGGAATCTCCGTATTTACTATTTTCTTTTTTAACACAGCGACTGGTCTGATTGGGAAGAGCGCCCTGACTCTGCTGTCTGCCTATTTTGTGAAAAGCAAGCAGAAACAATTGAGAAATTATGTGTCCACATGGAGGTAAGATGCTTGTATTCGTCTGAATTTTGTTTTCTTCTGGCAGGGTGGCTGATAGCAGTAGCAGTCTTATCAGTTTCTATGTTTAATTTCTGTCATCCTGTTCCTAAAAATGCGATAAGCAAAACAAGAGACCGCCAGATCCGTCAAGGAGAACCAGAACTCAGGACAGTTGAGTACAGGGCACTGGACCTATGTGAAAGGTCAGCATAGGAGTTCGCAGACCATTCGTGCTGTCCTTCCTCTCAGATCTTTGTAGATAATTCTTATTTAGAATGCGGGACCTGTATCCATGATTAACAGTGCTCAAGATACAGACAGGTTCTAAGTCTTTTTCCACTGCTTCCTGTGCTGGTAAGGAGAGCAGAAGGGAGAAAGTTGCCCTTCACAAAGCCCTTGATGAGATGGGGGACACAGGCAGAGACGGTGCACGGTGTGGCTGTGCAGCTCCTTCAGTTAAAACGATTTGGAGGGAAGAAATGTGAGGGCGTTTCCAGCCTGTATGTTCTTTTCTGGATGCCATTTTTAATGTTACAATTAAGCTTGAAGGTAATAATTCTAAACCTTTTTCTCATGCCAGTGTATCTGAGAGACGACACACTCCCAACACCTCTGATCCTAAGCTGCACGGTGGGGGTGGGAAGGGGGACATCTAATGATTCAGGACGGTAGCGCAGCTTGGGGGGAGAGGGGTGATTATAATAGAAAAATATTGCCGGATGATTCTCATATGCTCTCCCTACCCTCCCCCAGCCGTCTCTGCCAACCGTGATGCAGAGCATCCTGTTTCACCCACCTTCTCCCCACTCTCATTCAGACGCACTGTTCTCAGTTCCGTAAAGTAAGAACTTAGAAGGTATTCAAAAGGCCACGAGCGTTTACCTTATGAAAGCAGAGAGTAATTTTCTCTGAAACAGGTTGCTGATAGTATTGTGTGTATAGTTTCTAGCATTTAAAATTAATTCATAATATCCTAAAATCTTTGAACTGAAGGAAGTCTCAGCCCCCCACCCTGTGTAGGAATCCCCTTTGCAACACCCTTGACCCGTGTCCACGGCCTCTGCTCAGTCACTTTCGGAGATAAAGAGTCAATGGCGTTCCTAATCATCCTGCCTCTGATGTGACACTAAATGCCTTCACAGGGAGTTAGATGGTCTTTATTCTCTGTAAGCTTTTAAGTTCAAACATTTACCCAGATGGACGATTGCAGGAGTGGAACAGAATAAAATAAGTCTGCATTGTAAAAATCAAAAGAAATGTAATTTGTGGGAAGATGTGAGTGAAGGGAAATTTGCATTAAGCAGTGTACTTGACAGCATAAAATGAAAAGCAGATTTGCAAAATCACCTATCTGCTTGTGTAGCAAAGGACCTATATCCATAATTCGAGTCCAGGCGCACAGTATGGTAAGTAGGGCCACGTCTTACTAGAGACTGGGGATACTTTTGTCAGACTGCAGAATGCATACATAGTAAATTGTGAAAACTGTAGATACAAACTGTGAATAATTAAAATGTTTTAACTGATTGGCATGACTTGTTTGGACTGTGCTTTAAAAAGTAGTTGGATGTGGGGAGGGAAACAGTTACATTTCGACTACTTCAGAAGCAGAAGATGATGAACTGAGACTGAGTTTCAACAGTGTTCAAACTCCTATGAATAAGCTGTCTGTTTATAACTTCAGCCTGAAAGATTAAATAATTTATATACTCACAGATATTCATTCCTTTTTTTAGGAAGCACACGATTTTGATCTCCTCAAAATAAAGTCAGAACTTGGTAAGTTTGATTCAGAAGTTGTTTTCCATGATGCTGCATTTTTATACACTATTCTGTAGACGATGCCTGCGTTCAGTAGTCGTGATTGGGGAGTGCACAGCCAAAATGTGTCTCTCCACAGATGGTCTCAGCAGGACTGCCTGAAGCAGTGATTCACAACCATTTTGAACTGTAACGTTCAAATATGGTTTTTGGTTTCATGTGGTCTTCCTTCTTTCCTACATATATGAATATGCTTCAAATAAAACACAAGTTAATGGTTAGTATCTTTCATGAAGTGGAAGGGGCTAATGGGAAGACCATGGATTTGGAAGTCAGAGTTCAGATTCCAGCCCCAGCCCTTAATGGCTGTGTGACATAAGGCCTCAGGTCAACAGACTGTTACAGGGAGTGGAGAATGTATACAAAACACCTACTGCACTGTTTGACAGTGTAGCTAGATTATTTACCATAGACAGATGTACCCAATTGCATCATCCTCAGTGTCACTGTGATAGAAAGATTAGGGGCATAAAGATGTAAATTACTGACTTGCTAATGGCTCAAAGATTAGAAAGTTTACCTCCCACACCTCAGCTCACTGACTATTTTCCTAGACTCTGGAAAGTGTTACATTACTTTGCTGTCCTTACAGTTATGTATATATGTCAAATCCTACCTCAACCACTTACAAACTGTGTAGCTGTGGACAGTTTCCTAACACATAATGTGGACATGGTAGTACTACCTATGTGGTAGAGTTTTTCAAGAATTAAATGTATTAATTAATTAATACATGGAAAATGATTAGAACAGTGCTTAGCACATAAGCCCTATATGAGTATTGGCTGTTGTTATTTGATATCTATTATTATGCTTTACAATTGTACTGCCTCTTCAGGTTGGGTAATAAAGGGAAGTGGCTCTTTTGCAAAAATGGGTCTGACCAGTTGTCTAGTGATTCTGTAAACTGTCATTTTCAGGATTGAATTTCTATCAGCAAGTAAAATTGGTCAATTTCATTCGAAGGCAAATTCACCAATGTAGATGTTATAGTTGCCATGTGAAATTCAAGTCCAAAGCAGAGCTAAGGACTCACATGGAAGAAACTAAACATACATCACTGCTTCCTGAAAGAAAGATATGGGATCAACCAGAGTGAGTAATTCTTTGCTCAATATCCTTAATGTCCTATGTTTTCAGTACTTCTTTGCTCCATAGCCCTTATTTGTTCCTTTATTCAGTTAAATAAAAGAGAAACGTATGTTTATTGTAAAAAGTAAAAATTTTCAAAAACCTTATTTTTAAGGGGCGCCTGGGTGGCTCAGTCAGTTAAGAGTCCGACTTCAGCTCAGGTCACGATCTTGTGGTCTGTGAGTTCGAGCCCCACATCAAGCTCTGTGCTAACAGCTCAGTCTGGAGCCTGTTTCAGATTCTGTGTCTCCCTTTCCCTCTGCCCTTCTCCCACTCGCACTCTGTCTCTCTCTTTCAAAAATAAATAAACATTAAAAAATATATATATTTTAAACCTGATTTTTAAAGTAATCCCCCTTTTATAAATGTAACCAACTATTTCAGATTTTGTGGTATGAAGATAGATAAAGATGTAGATATAGAAGTATCAATTTTTAAAATTATGTTAACAGAATATTGTAAGCATTTTTCTATACCAATATACATCTATTGCATCATTTTTTAGGGTTGCCAAATATCCCATTCACTAGATCTACCTAATTTGTTAGATAGTGAGATTACTTCTTGCATTTTGTTCTTATAAATAGTAACACAATGACTATCCATACGCCTGCATTTTTGCACACTGATCTAATTTTTCATTTAGATAAGCTCCTAGAAATAACATTACTGTGTCAAAGAACATCCAACTATTAAGGCTTTTGGTATATACTTTGCATCTCAGTACTTTATAAATGTTAAGCAGTTGGCCCACAGATCTATACCTCTGTAGGTGGTATCAGACTGCCAGGTATCCTTTGCCAGTTCAGCCTTCTGGGCTGGTCCTCATATCAGTCTGGACAACCTCAGCTGAGGGAACCTCTGAGAGGTTATAGGGTTCTAGCTACCTGGACGTTCCTCTCAGAGAATGTTAAATCTGCACCACCACCCCCTCCCCACTCCACCCCTGCCCCCGAACACTAGCCGAAAAGCGCTAGATTTTCGTCTTTAAAAAATCCTAGATTTGTGAAAGACAAAGTCAGTTCTGGATTGACCTGAGACCCTGTTCCTATAATTCTCGTTAAGTAAGTTGAAATCTTTAGAGATACACCAGAGCTAACTCCTAAATGTGTCCAGAAAAGGAACCAGAATAATAGACTTAAAATTCTGTAGATGTTTGATTTTTGTTCACCTAGAATGAAGGAACCAGTAATGATTAGGTTGGGAAGGACACACACACACACACACACACACACTCTCAAGGGAAATTGTTTTCATCAGATATATGAAGGATTAATGTACGAAAGAGTAGCCATATTTGAATTTTGTTAACCTCTAGGGAGGAACTGGGACTTAGAGTAAAAATGAAAGGGTTGTCATTTTTAGCCTTATCTATGGAGATATCCCCAGCAACTAGAGCTGCTCGGTTCTAGAGTAAGCTGCCTTTTCAGGTAGTGAGTTTCTGTGGGAATATGAATCACAGGCCAGATGGGCAGCTAGCAAGGATACTAGTAAGAATGATGTCATCCAGTAGAGGTCAAAGTAAAAGTAATTCACAAGTTATTTCCCCATACCACCTTTGCAAAATGCTGTTGAAACTGTTGACAAAGAAACCTGGCAGAATTACAGTAACGTGTATGTTCATTTGCCTAGAAACTTTTCTGGATTTATTCAACATGTCTTTGGTTGTTTTCAGGTATTATTTTCCAACCTATGAGAACGATATTCTACTATGTACACTGTCTGACAGTGAAAGTGATCTGACAGCTCAGGAACAAAATGGAAATATCACCATCATCAGCGAAGATACATCTAAACTGCATGCTTTGAAACAAACCAGTATTTTGAACCAGTTGCTACTACATGAGGGCTTGAAAAACTAGAAGAAAATGCCACAGAAGCAACTTTTCATGTTTTTCGCTTATGAGACAGACTCAGAAAAATTGTTTAAATTTGAACATCAGCAAAGGATTAGACCCTGGTGAAATAAATTTTTTCAAAAGTACTTTTTAAAAAATAAAGTGAGGACTTTTTGTATTTTGGGCTATAACGTTTTACTATGTAATCATTATAAATGATCTCATTTCATTAAACTAGGTTATCTATAATAAGGAGGACATGTGGGGTGCCTAGTTGGCTCAGTTGGTGGAGCATGTGACTTTTGATCGCAAGGTCATGAGTTTGAGCCCCATGTTGGATGTAGAGATTACTTTAAAAAAATTTTTTTTTAATAAGGAAGACATGCAAATCACAAATGAAGTGTTCAAATTATTGATAAAGTTTTTTTTTCCTCTATCACCCATTCTCCTGCAGACTGGTAGATGTAAGAAGTTCCAGTAAATTTGTGTTCAAAATTATTTTTTGTCAAGGATAATTTATAAGAAGTACTATCCCTGTTGTATCACACCAGGCACGTAATATCCATGTACCAGTTTTAGGGATGTGAGAATTGACAGTCCACTCAGGTGTTGTCAGCCAGTGGATTCTTAGAAAGTTCCCCATCGGTCTTTCATCTAACCAGTTTAGTATTCATTGGTAATTGTTACCTATTATTTTTTGTAATGGCTGCAAAATGATGATTTTTCTAATTCTATCATTTCTTTTACAGTGGGTTCTTTACACAGCATGTGTGCTATGGAGCACTGGAGTTTTAAGTTCTAGTTTTCAATTGTTAGTACCAGTCTGTGTAGGCAGTGCCCAAAGACTAATCTTGAAGTAATATAGACTGTCCAGAGTCTCAAGCCTAATCTCCTACCATATGATCCAAAATTGACTGGATTTGTAAGTTATATAGGCTCTGACCATGGCTTTAGATTTCCAAGCCTCCAGCTTTGCAGACACCTGCACAAGGGTTTTATTAAAAACCAAGCAGAGAAATGCAAGCCCTTATTATAATGGAAAATGCCTAAATTAAAGACGCAATTGATCTAAATTGAGTTTATGTTTATTTATTTACTTTGAGAGAAAGAGACTGAGTGAGTGGGTGAGGTGCAGAGAGGAGAAAGAATCCCAAGCAAGCCCCGCACCATCAGCGCAGAGCCCTACACAGGGTTCGAACCCGTGAACCATGAGATCATGACCTGAGCCAAAACCAAGAGTCAGACGCTTAATCGACTGAGCAACCCAGACGCCCATGATTTAAATTGTTTTAAAATCAAAGATTAATAAGACAGTCTGTGCCTAGAACCTTATGTCTCTAGGAATCAGATTTGTTCAGGAAATCAGAGAGTGTCTAGAGTGTTTCTAGAATATGTTTTAATCTTAGAACAAGCGCAATGAAAGAACAAAATTAAGAATAATTTGCGTGTGAAGGAGAAAGCTCTTTTGGAGATAAAGTTGAGATCTTAGAGAACAGATCAGATGGATATATAAGGAAAAATGAAATTGAAGGACAGGTAAAAGGGAAAAGATGATGTACTTAGGTTTAATTCATATAAGAGGTTATTTTTTTTAATGACTAAGATGTTTTGGAGGGTACTTTTTTTTTTTAGCTCAGAAATAATAACTTGGTCCCAAAAAAATCAAACAACAATAGAAGCAAAATCTCAGCCAACTGTGCTGACTCTCAGAGGGAGCAAGATGATAGACCACTATTGGCAAAGTACTCTCTTAGAGCTACACAGAGAAGAGACTCTTTGGCAAGAACCATTGAAATCTCCTTCTTAAAAACTGAGACACTAAAGCCAAGTGTACCCTGAAAGGTTGGACAGTTCAAAAGGAAAGGATCAGTCAGGTGGAAGTAAACTATTCAAGGGAATACTGAATGGGTTTCCAGATGTCACTAAAATTATAAATAGGGATACCAGTGCTCCCTAGGCCCAGAGGGAACACACCTGACAAGTTTTGAGAATTAAGACTCTTAAGTGAAGCCAACCAGAAAGAAGAAACGTATCAGAGAGCCAGGCAGAACAGTGATAAATGAATCTGAGCCTGGATTGGCCGTTAGCCTAATGAGAAAATACATGCTGATTATCAAACTCTGAAAGGTGAGAGTGAGGGGCCAAGGTTTTTTTTTAAACAATGGTTGCTTTTGGCAAACCAGAACCTAGTGATTTATCTCTCAAAACAGAAGACCCCATTAAACAAAATCTAGACTAGAATGTCAGGTTAAGTGCATGTCCAGGACAGAAAGGAAAGAAAAAAAAAAGAAAAAAGAAAAGAAAGGAAGGAAAGGAAAGAAAGAAAGAAAGAAAGAAAGAAAGAAAGAAAGAAAGAAAAAGAAAAGAAAGAGAAGGAGGCATCAGATTCTACAAATATTAGGCCTATATTAGGGAAGGAGTATTAAGAAAAGGAATTGACTTAAGAGGTAAGTTATATTGTTACAAACCCAGCTCTTCCTTCTTGAAAGGTATAGAGGGGAAATCAAGTGCCAGGACATACCCACTACTGCTGACAAAGGCAGAGGGGAGGGAAATACTCTTGGAGGCCTGGGCCAATCAAAAGCAAGGGATGGATGGCTGAGGGCTCCGCAGTGGTTTCTGTCTTCACCAGTGCAGTTTTTCTGGTAGTCCAGTTGCCCCCAGTATTCGTTCTCCCTTTCTTAAATAATAAGTTTAGTTGGGTGTATGGCTTCCTAGAATGAAGACTACATTTCCTAGCCTCTCTTGCAGCTCAGGATACTTGTGTGTCTCCATTGTGGTAAATGAGATGTAAACAGAAAAGTCAACTGTGACAGCTTCTAATAGTCTGCCTTAAGATACTAGACATGGCACCCTCTGCTTTCCTTTCATCCTTTCCTGCTCCTGTTGCCGAAGATGTCTGCATACGGGACAGACTGGTCAAATCATGCATTTGACACTGTTGAGAGCAGCAGTGTCAAAGGAATCCCTGACTGGAGGCTACACCAGCCTGGAAACACTGACCTAGACATTTATGTGAATGAAATAAATGTCTACCTTCCCATTGTTATTTGGGGGGTTTTGTCATAGACAGCTGAATCTAGAGTGTCAGCTGCAGAAATGTCCATAGCAGCTTTAGTTCAGGAATCTGCTGAGGATATTTCCCAGTTGAAACAAGGGGATGAAAAGGAAACTACCCTTACAGGACAGGCTTTCCAGGCATGTCATTCCACAACAAAGACCCAACAGCAGGAGCCAGTGTGGAAAGCATGTGGTTATTTAAAGCCCACATCTCATGGATCAGGTGGGAGATGTTGGAGGCGAAGGGCTCAAAAGGGAAATGAAAAGTTAAAAAGTTCTTAAGGTGCAAGATGGGAAAGAAAGACCTCTCCAGGCAGACCCTCGATAGGGCTTGCCATCGCTGCATATTTCTAAACTTTGCAAGAATGCAAATATCACAGGGAAGAGAAATTCTCTGCCCTCTTAGGGTTCTTCAGCTGGTTCTGCAAACTAATAAGACAGATTCATATGAGGAAAAAATACAAAGTTATTTGATATTAAAAGTTTTACACAGTGAGGGGACTCCCTAGAAAGTAAAAAGAAACAAGAAATAGCTAAGCTTGGGTGCTCTTGTACCATTTAAACAAAAGAGAGAAGTGTCAAGACAAATGAAAAAGACTTTGAGCTTCTAGGGGCAGGATATTGCAGGAAGGCAAATATATGGAAATTAATGATAGGTAAGGGGTACTTAGTAAGGTTTGTTTGTGTAGACTCCTTCAAGGTGCCATCTCATCTCTAGTGATAAGGTTGTCATTCCCTTCCTGGTGTGGAAACGAGAATGGTGGGGGGAGGGAAGAGATACCTTCATGAGGGGAATTTACCATCTTGTTTTCAGGTAGACAGGATACCACAGAGAGCTCATCCTATGCCTACTTTTTCTCATTTGCTTTCAGCTCAAAATAATCCTTATGCCAGAGTGGCAAATATTGGGGTGGCATATTCTGATCTCTTATGGTCACCTGTGTCAACCTGAGAGAAATAGTAGTCGATTCTTCCCACAGGAATGGTAAAGCATGTTGCCAATGCTAACCTCTTGGGGGAGATTCCTCCCAATTGAGTTTAAATTTACAGATCAAGGACTTCAGCTTCCTGCTGAAGCTGAAATCAAGGTCACTATGGAAATTGCAGGGTTCTGTTCTGGGAGGATCATTTTTCATTGATAATTGAAGATCTTGGTATTGATTTGTTTTCTTTTGCTTAGCTATGTTGGTGTTAAGTGTTTTGATTGATACTCTTTAAAAAAGCGAGGCATAGCAGAAACTTGGTGTATAATTTAACTTTTGAGATTCTGAAAAAAGCCATGCTAGTGGTTCTAGTGGGACCTTGTCCAGGTTGCTGATAGAACCACAGTGCTATCCAAGGCATGAAGAACCCCCCAGTTCAGAACGAGCAGAATCAGAATCATCAGAAGGATGAGTTTTATATTCTAATGTCTTTGTCTTTAACTCAAGCATGCAAGAGAATCTCATCTTTGAACTTTTTCCTCCCTGGGAAATTCACAATGGTAGAGGAATTATATTTAAATTGGGGGGCATCAATATTTTACTGAAATTTTGTTATTGAAATATCTTTACATTGTCATATAATCTCTTTTTAGAACCTCTGATAGACTGTCCAAACAACATGGTTAGACTTAATTAGGGCTGCAAAATGAAAGGGGGAGCTTTCAGCTGGGGTTCAGCGTGGCCCTGAAATTCAGTCAATGAGTCGCCTTCTGAGGGCCGTAGCTATGCTCTTCAGCCATTCAGATGGGAAAAGTCAGGGGATGTGCTTGTGGTGGGAGCAGCACTGTTAGGATAGACTGCTGATCTCCTGCCAAGGAGATGGTCACATTCTTGGATGGCCTTGAGCTTAATGGTTAAGCCCAATGAGCTAAGAGGAAAAAAACCCTGCGAATGTTGGAAAGAGGAACTTCTTTCCCTAGCGTCTTGTTACAATGAGAAAAGGAACCCATTATAATAACTTTCTTGGTTTCTTTCTTCCCCCTGTCACTGCTGTGAGGGAGGAGAATGAATTTTCTGACTGGAACAGGAACTAGGCACATATGATTCAACCCCTTCCTCCTCCTTTTTTCTCTCGGATCTGTCTGTCTGCAGAGAGAACACATCCTGTTCTGCTCCTCCATTAGGCAAACTTTAGAGTGGCAGCCTCCGCCTGTGAAGTTGGAGGCCTCCAGCTATCCAACACTGTCTGTGACTGGATAAATCTGCCTAACTTTGCGGTTCATTGTTAGGGCCCACAACTGTAAGCCATGCTCTCCAACAGCATCTTTATTAGTAGTAAAGGCAATATTTCATCTCTGTCTGTGTGACTCATGTACCAGCTGACCCCTCTCGAAGGTACACAGTCTCTCAAGGGATGGTAGGTATAGTCAGGATTACTAGGAAATCACCTCTTAGAGAATTACCGGTAAATACTCTTAGGGCAAAAATAGAGTTGGTTCCAATCCAGGACTGAGGCTAGGCAACAAAGCCAGAAAATTCTAGGTTATCGTTGGTGAGCTAGCTGCATGTATATTCTTTGAAAGACCATTAGAACTAGGATCTTAGTTGAGTTCCACCAAACTCAGACCTTAAAACAAACAACTTGAGTGCAGATCATTTATTTGAGAGGTAAACTCAGTTTAGGAAGTAAAACATGAAATGGAAAGAACACAAAAGTGTGCATTAATGCAAAAGTTACTGCTATGAGAACTGAAGCTCAACCTTACTGAGGACCTCTGGGGGGAATACATAGAACACTTAGAGCTGCCCTCCAGCCACCCCTACCACCAAAGGGCAAAAAAGCTGAGATATTTATCCACCGACCCCCATTGGTCACCGATCTAAGACTGCTCCCAGGGCAGAAACTCCCTGGCACTTCTGGCCTGCCTTGCACTCTGGTCTAGTGTCCCCCACAAAGACTGAGGAAGCCATAATGCAAAAAGTCACCAACAGTAACTGCTACAACTATAGATGATGCATGACCACACGAGTAAACATTTTATGTAGAATTTAGCCATCCTCACAACTTTCCCCTGTATCATCTGACCTGACCCTCAAAACAATGTTATGAGCTATCTAATCAGGAATTTTTATCCTCATCAAGGGTAAAGAAATAATGAGAAAACTGAGAAACAGAGAGATGGGGACTTGTCCAAAAGAAAAAAAAAAAAAAAACCCCACCAAGTATTTTGTATTTTAAGGACAAAATAATATATGGGGATTTAAAATGAGACACAGCCTAGTCGTGAACTGTTTTTTAAATTTTATTTATTTGCTTATTTTTTTAATTTGCATCCAAGTTAATTAGCATACAGTGCAATAATGATTTCAGGAGTAGATTCCAGTGATTCATCCCCTATGTATAACATCCAGTGCTCATCCCAACAAGTGTCTTCCTTAGTGCCCCTTACCCATTTAGCCCATCCTCCCACCCAAAACCCCTTCAGCAACCCTCAGTTTGTTCTCTGTATTTAAGAGTCTCATTTATGTTTTGTCCCCCTCCTCATTTTTATATTATTTTTGCTTCCCTTCCCTTATGTGTCGTGAACTTTTTTAATGAATAGAGGAATAGCAGCAATTCTTTTTGAAAGGACTGACTCGAACTGGAATCAGAACAAGAATGGATTCTTTAAAATGTAAGTGCTTTGCTGAACTCATGTGCAGAAATTAACACACCAGTCTACTTCCATCAAGGGCATCAAACAGCAGCTATTGTTTGCTTGGTCTGCAAAAATAGCCACCCTACATCCTTGAAATTTAATTCAACAATTTCAAAAAGCTTTAGAGATGGATAGCTACAGGATTAAACCGGGAGCTGCAGTTGAACTCCTAGGCTTTATAATTGATACTTTGAAAAGCTAAAGCATGTTCAATTCCTGATGATAGCAATTTGCGCGATTGAATGACATTGCAAGCATATTAATTCAAACTGAAAACATTCAGCTAAGTTAATATTAATTTCACACTGCTCTAAGATTCAAGTGAAGCTAAGTTCTTTTAGGCTTAGAAAATTAGGCTACAGGAAACAGTTTTTTTGAAGATAATCCTCAGTCAGTGGACTTGGATCCTGGGTAAGCAACAAATCAATCTAATAAAATCATAGGTTATGATTTTGGTATTTTCATCATTTGGAAAACAGAAGAGCAAATGAATGTGTTGTGGTAAATCGTAAAAACTAAAGACAAAATTAAAGGAGGAAGAGAAAATGAAAGACAACAAAACCCAAAAATTCTTAATCTCTTCCTCTTACAAAAGACAACCCACTCCAACAGCTTCCATCATCGCCTACAAAGATAAGATCCAAAGCCTGGCACTTGAGCCCCCTCAGAGTCTGATCAAAACTACTTCCTCCATCACCCAATCCATCATGAAGTCCGGTCAGTTCTATCCCCCAAATGCATCTCAGTCTGTACCACCGCCACCCCCGGACTGGCCCACTGCAACAGTCTCCTAGTTAGCCTCGGTCCTTCCTTGCTGGCTCCTCCAGTCTGTGGTCCTCATAGCAGTGAGAGTGATCTTTAACAATCCTTCCATGGTATAATGATTCTTGGGGTTACCCAGCACCCACTTCCCCTTTCTTTCCTTCCTAATTGTTTCCAAATTATTTGGGGGGAAACCACTCCACCCTCTCTGAGTAGCAGCATGCCAGCTGGGATTGACTCCAGCCCTAGCTTCAGGAAGGAGGAAGTCCTGGCTGGAATGGAGCTTCACTGCAGAAACTGGGTTGTGAAGAGAGGCGCTCACTGTGACTGGTCCAGGCTGAACCAGTCAAAGTGAAGTGAGGGATTCTGTTAAATGGCTAACAGAAGACAGACTCTCCCTGTCCTTGTAAAAAGAAAAAAGAAAAGAAAAGAAAGAAATAGGTACCCTACTTGCTGCCAAAACCAACTTGCAATCTTGAGAAAAACTAGCCCAAGGACTCTCAAAGAGGAAAGGCCAGATGAAACCAGAGACCTCAGCTCAAGGCACTCTTCCTCCGGACTTTTGGTTACTCAGGCCAATAAATTCCCTTTATTGCTTAAACCCTTTCAGTGTGGTTTTCTATTACATACAGTGAAAGTGTCTGAGCTAATACACATGATTTCCCGTTGAACATGGAATCAAGTATAAATTTCATACATGATGACACAGCCCTCATGATTTGTCCCCAGCCGCATCTCCAACCTCATCCCTTGCCGCTCTCCTGCACACCCACTACTCTTCAGTCAACCAGGCCTCCTTGAACAGACCACCCTTTTTCCCACCTCACTGTTTTCACACACGTTCTGCTCTCTGTCTGTATATTCTTGCCCAGGCTCTTTACATTAATGTCTTCTTATCATCCAGGCCTCAGTTTCACCATCTCCACATGTTGTCCCATTCCACTTTATAGTCCTACCCTCACTTGGTTGCTGCCAGTGCACTTTCAAATTCAGCACCCCATGAGAAAGGAACTAGGGGAAGGCCAGGCTGTGAGTTGGAAAGAGTGTTGGTACCACAAGCAAATGTGCATTTGATGTCTCCCCGCTCTCGCCTCTGAGGAGAAAATTAGACGATAAATATGTGGGGACATCACATTTTTCTGGGATTAAGATGGAAAATTTTACTCTCAAGAATGCCAAGAGGCTGCTCGCCCTGAGACAAAAGCTGGACTGCACTCTGCTGCCAGCTGTGTGGAATCTAGAAGGCCATGTGCTAGAAGCTGGTGCGGTGGTGCACAGGGAGAAGGTAGGAGTTCCTGAGGGACTGCAGGGCTCAGAGAGTGGGCAGGCTTCTCAGCACCAGAGGGAGGGTGAAGAGGACTTGGAGGATATTTTCATGGACAAAGACACATGGTTGTCCTCCCTAAAAATATTCCTGGGAGACAGCCCGTAGACTGGAGGTTACCAGGGGTTGGAAGGAAAGGGACATGGAGAGTTACTGTTTGATCATTACAGAGTTTCTGTCTAGATAATGAAAAGGTTCTGGAAATAGATAATGGTGATGGTTGCACAAGATTGTGAATTTAAGGGACACCTGGGTGGCTCAGTCAGTTGAGTGTCTGACTTCAGCTCAGGTCATGATCTCATGGTTCGTAGGTTCGAGCCCTGCATCAGGCTCTGTGCTGATAGCTCGGAGCCTGCAGCCTGCTTCAGATTGTGTCTCCCACGCTCTCTGCCCCTCCCCCACTTGTGCTCTGTCTCTCTGTCTCTAAAATAAATAAACATTAAAAAAATTTTTTTAATTGTGAATTTAATTAATGCCACTGAATTATATACTTTAAAATATTCAAAATGGTCAATTTTATGTTATGTATATTTTACCACAATAAAAAAAGATTAAAAATGAAGCTTGTAATGGGCAAAGGACCTGGACATTTTCCCAAAGAAGATACACAAAAGGTCAATAGGCACATGAAAAGATGCTCAACATCACCAGTCATTAGGGAAATGCAAATTAAAACCACAATGAGATATCACCTCATAGTGTGTAGGCATACCACCTGTTAGAATGGCTATCATCAAAAGAACAAGAGAACAAATGCTGGTATGGATGTGGAGGAAAGGAAAGCCTCATGCACTGTTGGGACTGTAAACTCGTACAACTACTATGGAAAACAGTATGGAGGGTCCTTAAAAAATTAAAGAAAGGGGCATCTGGCTGGCTCAGTCAGTGGAGCATGTGACTCTTGATCTCAGGGTTGTAAGTTCGAGCCCATGTTGGGTGTAGAGATTACTTAAAAATAAAATCCTTAAAAAAATTAAAAAGAGAACCACCATATGACACAGCAACTCCACTTCTAGGAATATATCCAAAGGAAATTAAAATACTAACTTGAAAATAAATCTGTATCGCCATGTTCATAGCAGCATTATTTATAATAGCCAAGACATCATAGCCAAGTGTCCATATAATAGCCAAGTGTCCATCAATGAATGAATAAATCAAGAAGTTGCAGGATAGATAGATAGTCACACACACACACACACACACACACACACACACACACACAATGGAATATCAGAAAGCCAAAAGCGCATGGGAGGAAATCTTACTATTTGCAGTAACATGGTTGGATGTTGAAGACATTATGCTAGGTGGAATAAGTCAGAGAAAGATAAACATGTGATCTCTCTTACAGGTGGAATCTAAAACAAACAAACTCAGAAAAAGAGATCAGACTTGTGATTACAAGAGGCACGATGTTAAATTGGAGGACAGTGGTCAAGAGGTAAAAACTTCCAGTTATGAAACAAGTACTAGAGATGTAATGTACGACATGACAACGATAGTTAGCATTTTCTGTACGATACATAGGAAGTTTTCAAGAGTAAATCCTAAGAGTTCTCATCACAAGGAGAATTTTTCTTTTTTCTTTTCTTTTTATTCTATAAAATGATGGATGCTGATTGAACCTACTGTGGTAAACACTTCACAATATATGTGAATCAAACCATCATGCTATATGCCTTAAAATTATACAGTGATGTATATCAATTTTTCTCATTAAAACTGGGAAAAACATTTAAGAAATAAAGTGGCTGTGGAAAGGAGGAACTAGAGTAGACCAAGCAGACCAAGAAGGAGGCTGGAACGTCAATCTGATCAGGAGCTGATGGCTTCAACTAGGGCAACAAAAATCAGGAAAAATTTGGAAGTAGAATGTTCGGAACAAAATGCATATTATTTTGGACCTGCTGAGTTTGAGGCATGTGGTAGACACTGCCCAGCTCCCTGCTATGGGATTGAGGCCCTCATTCCCCCAGCTGACCTGGGTGTAAATTGATAATGACCCACAGCTGCATCCCTTTCTGGGCATTGCCCTTGGATGGAGCTTCACTGGGCAGGGTGTCATGGAAACTTGAAAAGAAATGGTTACCAGAAGGAGGAAGTGATGGGCAGAGAATGCAATCTGAGAGTTTCTGTTGGATTTGGCAACAGAGAGTCTTTGGTGACTTTAGTAGGAGTTTATTCAGAGGGACAAAGTCTGGATTGCAGGGAGATGAAGGCCACACAGAAGGTAATGAGGAGGAGCTAGACCTGAGTCGTGAAGGAATGGTATGGATTATGACACTGGAAGATGACCTGCCAGGCAGGGAAAATGGTGTGAGCCAGGGAACCCAGTCTGGGGAAGTCACCCAGTTTAAATGGAGATCAGGGCAATGTGGGGTAGGTGGTTGGAAAATAGGTAGTGCCCAGACATAGCTGTCTTAGTGGTATGCTATGAAGTTTGAGCAGAATCAACCAAGCTGTCTCCACACATGTGCCCTAGTTCCATTGGGTTTGGGAAGCTGCCTACTGGTGGGAACTGGGACAGTTTCCCCAGCTCCCACCAGTCTTTCCCCAGAGTGTGGCCCTGACCATTTGCACCAAGTGGATGATGTTTAGACCATGGTCCCTCAAACTCCATGTTTATGAATACAGATGTAATACATTTTCTGCAATGAGTTCCATTAAGCCAGGTCATTTCCTTGATCTTATAAACTTTTCTGTAATACTTCCTTTTATTTTACTTAAATTATTTTAAAAGAATTTAATTCTGTTTTGTGTAAATTGTACAGGAAGTATTTAATACATCCTTCAGATTGTATCCATTATAACTTCTGCCATTGTCATTTTTCTTTGTGACCATTGTTTTTGTCAAATCCAATTTCCCTAGACAATTATTTGCAGATCTAAATTTTACCAAGACAATTTGATCTCTTTTAGTCTCTAACAAATTGTTCGGTGTGGAATTCTAACCATTATCAGTTCTTTTTTGAGGCAATTATTCCTTCTAATAAAATTCATTATGACTAGGAAAAACAATTTCTTGATAAAAACCTGTTGTCAAGGCTTCTGGAGCTGATTCTGTGTTCTTTTTGGATGTGCCAGAAGCAGTCAGAGCTTAAGACAACCTTGTAGTAGCCCAGTTACAAATGGAGAAACAAACTTCAGGGTGAAACTTAGTGTTTCGTTTAACCAATGGCATTCTTTTTTTTTTCTTAAGTTCATTTATTTATTTTGAGAGAGGGAGAGAATGCATGTGCGTGAGTGGGGGAGGGGCAGAGAGAGAGGGAGAGAGAGAATCCCAAACAGGCTCTGCACTGTCAGCATGGACCTCATGCTCACGGGGCTCATGGAGCCCTCATGAGGCTCAATCCCACAAACCTCAAGATCATGATCTGAGCCAAAATCAAGAGTCTGAAGCTTAACTGGCTGAGTCACACAGGCACCCTAACTAATGACATCCTGAGACACTAATGAGTCTTTTTTGCCTTCTCAAGTCCCTACCTTACAATCAATGAATGGTTTCAGCTCTGGAGAGAATCTGGCTTGTTAATGTATAAGATAAGTTTCATCTTTGCACACTATTCTTTTCCTCAGAAAGTGACATAGTGGTTATTTTAAATCTCCCTTGAAACCAGTTGATGGAGTTTGTGAGTAAAAGGCTAAGAAAGAATTCTTGAGATGTCTTTGGTGCACAAAGGTGATTTTACTAAAGCATGGGACAGGACCCATGGGCAGAAAGATTGTGCACCAGGATTTTGAGGAGTGACTGGTTATATACTTTTAAGTTAATGGGGGTTAGGGATAGTGTAAGTCTCTAAGGAGTTTGAAAGCAAGGCTTTCAGGATCTTGAGTGACTAGCTGCTGTTAGGATAAGTTTACTTTTCATCTTTAATAAAACAAAAACATTAATGCACTAAGGCAGCCATGAGTTCCTTGAGGGAAGGTCACACTCTGAATGTTTCAGGTCTATCAGTGGGCTGCAGGCTGTAAGGAGATTTCATTTAAGCTACGTTTCTCTTGCCTTTGTTTTCCTCATCACCAGTGACAATGTTAATCATGTTTTATAAATGCCTTGGTTGGTGAAGTTTTTTCTTTCAGTAGTATATTTCATTACCTCAGCCATCAAAATAACCTGCGCTATCAAAACAAACTCTCACTGGGGTGCACTCAATAAGCAGACTTATAATTAGTTTGAACCCCGTAAAATTCCTTTATTTTTAGCATTTGAAACCTAGAGAAATGGCAAATTCATATGGGTCAAGCTAAGATGATTGGTTTTAAAAGTCAAAGTCGGGGGTAAAAATTACCTGGCAGTATACAGCACACCAAGATGAAGACAATCTTCATGCTAGGGTAGAATAAAAAGTCCTCACGTCTTGGCAGGAGATCTGACATCAAAGGTTCAAATGTCCACCAGGTCTGTATTTAATACGGGGGAGGTAGGCAAGGCAGAGACTGCAGTGCTTGGAGGCACACCTGCCCACCCTCCCCGCAAGGGGCTCGCTGCTCGGGGCCAGCTCACCGTCCCTAAGCAGCCCTTGCCAATCACAGCATGGCAAACTCAGGCCCACATGGCCATATCGGCTGTTTTCAAAAGAAGTCAGAAATCTGTATTTTTATGTGAAATTTCCTGATTTATAATTCCTGTCTGAGGGCCAGTTCCTATTTATGACTCTTGATATAGATGGCATGATAAAATAGGATAACAAGGGGCACCTGGGTGGCTCAGTCAGTTGGGCGTCTGACTTTGGCTCAGGTCATGATCTCATAGTTTGTGGGTTCGAACCCCGCGTCGGGCTCTGTGCTGACAGCTCGGAGCCTGGAGCCTGCTTCGGATTCTGTGTCTTCTTCTCTCTCTGTTTCACTGCTGCTCATGCTATGTCTCTCTCAAAAATAAATAAACATTAAAATTTTTAAAAATAAATAAATAAAAATAAAATAAAATAGGATAACAAATTTGTATTTCACAGACTATAGACCAGTGTTCTTACAAAAAGGGAAGAAGGCATGCATTCAGGGGATATTTTAAATGTTTCATTTGTGTATATTTATGGTATACATAATACATTGGAACAACAGTATCTGTATATTAAATTATAATAAGTAATTTATAAAGAATACATACAATTTGAAGAAAGAATGAGAATACTGAGAGAATATCTTTTCAACATCTTATAGATAAAGGTGTAGAATCAAAAAAGTTCAGAGAAGCTCTGATGGAGATTATACATCAACATGTCATGATGCCACAGTTCTCAAACTTGGATGGACATAAAAATCTGGTTTCACGGGCACCTGGGTGGCTCAGTCAATTAAGCAGGTCATGCTCAGGTCATGATCTCACGATTTGAGGTCTCAAGCCCAGCATCAGGCTCTGTGCTGACAGCATGAGCCTGCTTGGGATTCCTTCTCTCTCCCTCTCTCTCTGGCCCTCCCCCCATTCATTTTTTCTCTCTCTCTCCTCTCCCCCACCACCAAAATAAATAAACATTTAAAACAAACTCTTGTTTCAGATGCCTATTCCTAGACCTCATGCACCATGGTTTCCAACGCACTAGGTCTAGGGTGGGAGTAAGAATCTACCTTTCTAACAAGTGCCCTAAGTGGCATTGGGTCAAAAACCCATAGACCAGACTTAAACACAGACATATTGTTAGAGTAGAGACTCTTGAGTCAAAAGTTCCTGGGTTCAACTCTTCATTCTGACATTTATCAGCCATAAAGACATGACTTTAAGAAAGTTAACTTTAACGTCTCAAAGTCACAAATTTCTCATTTGTAATAGGGGAATAATACAGATGGCTACCTAATAAGTTTGTAAAACAGTACTCGGCACATAGGAAACATAAAATAAATATTAGCTATTTTGTTATGACTGATTTCCTCTTAAACTCTGTGGGAGGGATCCAAAGTGTTTTTAGGGCAAAGTGTGCTGTCGCCCTGTTTCTCTTATCATTCAACTTATAAAGAGCCTTTGCGCAGGACTCCTCCCTTTTATCACAACCTCCTTTGTCTGTTCTTTCTCAAATTCTTTCCCTCTTCAAAGCTGTCCTTGATGTTCTTTTTAACTTGACTTCATCTACATAAAAACATTCACAGACATGGGCGCTCGTCGTACTAATCTCTCTACTTATGATTATGTTTGAAATTTTCCTTAAAAAAAAGTCTTTTAAAGTCTTTGTTCACATGAACTGCTCTAAACGTTACCCTCCCTAAGGACAGCTCTGATATCACATGAAACTTACATCTGGGCAGTGAATTTAGGGCACCATCTCTTGAACTCCTACTACATGTGAATCACTGGAGAGCAGCTAGTGACACCTGTACATACAAGGTCCTGACCCTAGCATGGCATTCTCTGTGAAGAACACCAACCATCCTATAGCATATACAATGTCAGTCAAAGCTGTCAGAGTGGGTGTTTCCAGGCAGACTGCCATCTCCCTGCTGGGATGATCCAGTTGGCTAGGTCCTGTCCTGGGTTCTGGGACCCAATCCCCAACTCCAACCAAGACACCCCACAGACAAAAGCAAATGATCCTAGGAACAAAGTAAAAATAATTTAGCTAGATGAACATTCGTGATTACTACTGGAAAACAAATTCAAAGCACATGCCCTAGTTTCTATAGCTTGGTGCTAACATCTTTGTTAAAAGGTAGTAGATTGGGAAGTAGAACTTAAAAATTACCAAGAAAGTTAAAAAAAAAAAAAAGTACCAGCAAGTGCTTTTCTATTCTCAGGTAAATGTTTGAAAACCTCATTTTCCTAAACACAGAAATTACACATTTTTTTAAAAAGTAGGCTCCATGCCCAACGTAGGGCTTGAATGCATGACCTCCTGATCAAGAGTTGCAGGTTTTACTGACTGAGCCAACCAGATGCTCCAGAACACAAAAATTCCAAGTGAAACTTTCCCCAAAGCTAAGACTATTATTTAAGATAGAGGCTACACTGCTGTGACAAAGAGACCCAAGGATACACTGGCTTAATTCAGGGTCTGTTTGTCTCCCTCATCACAGCCTTGAGGTCCTCTACGGTGGTAGGGCCGCTTGGCCTTCTCTGCACAGAGCTTCCAACCCAGTCAGGAGGAAGAAGGGAAAGAGCCACAGAGTGTAGGAGTGTTTCTTTATCGGTGCACATCTGGCAAGTGCACAAATCACTTCCACCGCCATCCCACTGGACAGAACTTATTCACAAAAGCCACGCTTAACTACAAGGTCTACTGGGACATGTGGTCACCAGCCGGGTGGACATGTGGCCAACCAAACTCGGGATTCTATTATTAAAGAAAGGGAGAATGGATGTTGGTGAACAAGTAGCTGGTTCCTTCTGGTTCTTCCTCGCTTTTTATATAGAAGTGCAGAAACTTTTTAGATTACCCAAATCCTCAGTGAGAAGGCTGTTCAGGATGATGGTGAAATCTGATATTTGGAGTTTAGCTGTCTGGGTACAAAACCTGGTTCTCTCATTAAATGTATAACCATAGGCAAGTTACTTAATATACACATGCCTCCACTTTATTATGTGTATTTTGGAAATAATAATAGTACTGATTTTGCAGGGTATAATGAGAAATAAATGAGAATATATTTTTAAAATGTATAACATAGTTTCCACAATGCAACTCCTGTCAAAATCCTAATGGTATTTTTTGCAGAAATAGAAAAAAAATCTTCCCTAAAATTCACGTGGAATCTCAGGGGACCCAAATAGCCAAAACAATCCTGGAAAAGAAGAACAAAGTTGGAGATCTCACACTTCTTAATCTCCAAACATATCACAAAGCTATAATAATCAAAGCAACATGGTACTGGAATAAAGACAGACTTATGCACCAATGGTATAGAATAGAAAGCTCAGAAATAATTGTTTCTAGGATGTGGAGGCACTTAAGAAATGGCATCATCATCACTAAGCTGGAATATCTTCTCCCAGCCTACTTCTCCATATACTGCATACTGATCTCAGTCATTTAGTTCAGGTACATTTCTTTATTTCTTTATAGACTTAGAGTTTGGCGAGTATTGACTGAGTACAAGGAGAAATGTGACTTAGGCAGGGATTAATTGAGGAAGAGCAAGTCCCAATCTTATTAGGCCCCAAGGATTCCACCTGACAGAATTTTTTCTGCCTTCCAAGGTTTTACAATTTTCTTTTAATGTTTACTTTTCAGAGCGACAGACAGAGAGGGAGAGAGAGAGAGAGAGAGAGAGAGAGACAGAACACAAGCAGGGGAGGGGCAGAGAGAGAGAGAGAAGAAACATAGAATCCGAAGCAAGCTCCAGGTTCTGAGCTGTCAGCACAGAGGCCGACATGGGGCTGGAACTCACAAGCTGTGAGATCATGACCTGAGCTGAAGTCAGACTCTTAACCGACTGAGCCACCCAGGTGCCCCAGCCTTCCAAGGTTTTAAATGTTTATTTATTTATTTTTGAGAGAGAGAGAGAGAGAGAGAGAGAGAGAGAGAAAGTGAGCATACATGCATGTGTGAGCTGGGGAGGGGCAGAGAGAGAGGGAGAGAGAGTGAATTTGTGCTGTCAGCACAGAGCCTGACATGGGGCTCAAACCCATGAATAATGAGATCATAACCTGAGCTGAAATCAAGAGTCAGACACTTAACCAACAGTGCCACCCAAGTGCCCCTTCTATCTTCCAATATTTTAAATAGAAATGAAGGGACTTATCCTTGTCCCATCCTTGGGATTTGTTAGATGGGGAATGGCGGTCAGCAGATCTATAGGCAAAAGCATAGCTCACACAAGTCAATTATAGACCTCTAGGGGCTGTCACTAGTAACTAGTGCAGAGTCCTCAGAGCTGGGAGGCCAAATGGGGTTTGCATTCTTGAACACCACACTGCTGAGTAAATCTTTGCTATCTCACTACACAGAGACGGGAACAGTCAAATGAACGATCTAAACGGAACTTTATTGTGCAGGTGATTTCAGAGCAAACCTGAGGTCAAGGAATAAAATGTTGGGTAGACAGCTCAGAGGTCAAGGTCTGTGGTCATTTTCCACAATTTCTGGAGTTTCAGAGGGGCCTAATAAAAGCCAACAAAATTCTGAGCATTTATCGGCAACTATGCAGAAAGCTGGGTTGACATTTTCTCACAGCAACATCATTTGATGTCCCAGGTGGAAGCCGTTTCCTTTTTTCTCCCCTGAAATAATAGGTACAATTCCAATATAATAAATGGTCGTGACCAAATGTGAGTTTTATATCATATTGTAAAAGTGTTAATCCCATTTTACCACACTCATGCCGCTGTGAAAGTCTACTGCTGATTTTTTATTTAAAGGTCCTTGTCTGGAAAATGGTCTGTTTTCAGTCTTACTTTTTACCAGGAGATAAGAGTAAATTCATCAACCTGCAAGAAGATATAACTCTCACAAACACAGTCAAGATGGGTGTGTCAGCCATTCCTCTCCATGACATGTGCTCTTACTGCCAGATCTAGCAGATGGGCAGATCTGGAGTCCCCTTCTCTTCTGGCTCAACCATACCCAGAGCAGTCGGCGATGACTTCCAGACTTACAGACCGCAACAGGGAATTGTCAGGTCACAAGTGCCTGAATCCTTGGTGTATGCAATTCTGTTCTGTGGACCTTGGGGCAACCTGAACTTTCTAGAGAATTAACACAATAGGGAGACTTTTCTGAAGGACACTTGTGTGCCCCACCACCACCCCCCTTCAGAGTCATGGGATGATGTATATTTAGGTAAACAGGGTTTAGATGCCGGTGTGCACAACTCTGGACTTCAGTGACTGGTCCTGGTCCTTTTTCTCCACCCGTTCTGGATGTGTTAGAGAACAACATGACAGATCAGAGGTCAAGTCTATGCTGCAGTCTTAGTTATAGGTTAGAAACCTGGGGTCCCTGGATCTCCCCTCTCCAACAGATCCATGGCTAGAATTCAAGGAGTCTCTGAACACGAATGGGCAAAAATGATGTCTTTATTTTCACCAACCTTAAACTGAAATGTTTCCTTCCACTACGAAGGCATTTCCTTCCAGTATGAATGTAGGCAACACATCATTGTAGAATTAACAGTGCTTTTTTTTTTAACCTTTATTTATTTTGAGAGAGAGAGTGCACAAGCATGGGGATTTGCAGAGAGAGAGAGAGAGAGAGAGAGAGAGGGAAAGGGAGAGAGAACCCCAAGCAGGCTCTCTGTGCTGTCAGCACAGAGCCCGACACAGGGCTTGATCCCATGAACCATGCAGTCATGACCTGAGCCAAGATCAAGAGTCAGACGCTTAACCGACTGAGCCACCCAACTGCCCCAGCAGTGCTTTTGATGACAGAAACCACAGATACATTCATATCACATTCAACTCTTGTAGATATCTCAAAATATCATTTATACTCATTGGTACGTTAAAATTCAATAGTTACTTGGGTCACCACTGGCTCTTGTTGAATGCTTTAATAAAATGCACATATATTACTGTATCTTAAATATTTTCTAGTGCTTTTAGTTAGCCGTGTTTAACATATTTGGTTTCCTTTGTATTTAATTTTATTTTTTGAAAAGTATTACTCTGAAAAGGTGTTCATAGTCTTTACTAGGTGGCAAAGGGTAGCCATGATACACACACAAAAAGCTTAAAACAAAACAAAACAAAGCAAAACACCCCTATCTAGAGGATGTCACCACTACATTATTGATGGGACTTTTTCTTTCAGAGACTGGGTATAACTTTATAATCCTACTCAACACAGTGCATCAAGCACCTGAGATGATATCTATTTACTAACTCTGTCAATAAGAAGAAACTGATATAATGACAGGCATCTCCTGGTCATGACAAGGTTCAGGTTCACTTAGGGATTAAGACCTAGCCCTGGATTATATCTGCCCTGGGTATTTCTGTCCATAGGCATATTTTGAACTTTAGCTGAGTGTGTATAGCAAGTCCCCAGGCATCCATGGAGTTCCTGAAGACTGGCCCCTGGAAGAAATGACCAGTAGCTCAGAGATTTTTCTGATCATAACACCAGAGTTGTTCAGGAAGCTCTCATGTACCCATGTGTCACATCCAGAGCTGCTACCAGTACAGCAATGTGCATTATTACAACATTAAAAGCTCCATATCAGTTGGCTCAAGCTCTCTGGATGCCCTTTTACCACGCCAGCCACCTTGGCACTAAGGAGGCTTGATCAGCGCTAGAGGGAAAGGGCCCTGGCCAAGGGCTTCTGCGTGCCTGAGGCTGTCCTGCATGTCTCCCATCCTTCCTCTACCTCTCCCCATCTACGGAGGTGGACGCTACAAGTGGCTCAGACAGCCTGGGGGAGGGACTGTTATCCTGTTGGGAAATATGCTTAGTGCCTCCCTGACCACTCCAAGGCTGTGGTGTCCTGCTGCCTACCTCCAGGGATCACTTTTACTTGGCCTCTTTAGTCCTTACTGTACGATAATGGTTGAAATATTCTGACTATTCCCATGGTCATAGCCACTCTACCCTGTCCCTAGAGCTCTGCCATTTTTACCAAGGAGATACCAGGGGTCTGAACCTACTGAAATGGTTGTAATACCATTTTTCCACAGTCCCCTTGCTTACTACTGGATGAACTGGTACTCATGAAGAAAGACAATGTTGTACTAGAGGGAAGGCGGCTTCTACATGCTTTGCCTCTGTCACATCAGCTGTCATTCACTGAACCAAACCCGTTCACTGGGGCTCAAGCACTGTGGTCCTTGGAAGGCTGAGGCCATAGCATCTTTGTTCCATCTGAGCTCACCCCTAAAATAACTGGCCATCGCTAATATCTACATTTGGATCTCTGAGTGAAATTGGCTAAATAGCAGCTCCCCGCCCCCAAAAAGGGGGGATGGGGCTTTTTTTTCCCTAATTCAAAGCACTCATACATGTAGATAGATGGCTTCCTTATTGCTTTAAAGCTTGGTATGAAAATTAACAGAAAATTTTAGACATTTGATCTAAGAATGTCCCACCCAAACATTTTCTTCAGTCTGGTATTTTATTTCAGACCCTAAATGGTGAAAAATGCCTTTTGGACATAACTCAACAACGAAGTGTGTGATGATTTCTGTGGTGTGCCGCTGAGCTGTCGCTAATGGCACCGCGCTCGTGTGCCAGCTGGGAGCGGCTTTCCTTCCCTTCCAGTGGGCCGGGCACTTGCAGTCAAAATAGCTGAGTGGATTTTCTCTCTACCACTTCCAAGCTGCATGCCTTGGGGAGCCACTTAGGCTTTCCAAGCCTCTGCTATTTATCTGAAATGAAGTTGGTGTGGGGTTTAAAGGAATGTAAAAGGCCCAACCCAATGGCTAACATGTAATAAGGACTCAGTCATTTGTTATTTTTGTTGTTTTAATGCTCTTTGGTATTTCAGCGAGCCAAGGGGCTGAGGGCAGGCAAAGTAATGGTGCATTTGGAAAGATACAGGGAAGGCTCAACTTTATTATTACACAATTGCTGCCGGAAATTCTCCATTAGAGAAGCATTCTTTGGATAATCACTTTTTTTTAAATGCAAATACCTCTTGGGGTGTACTTCATTAAACTATTAGCACTAATTTACATTGATAGGATAGATGTGATTGGCTCAAAAAGATAACCTGTGAGCGTTATAGTTGTCCAGAGCTTTCCCTCCCCTGGAGATTGGCAGTGACTGTGGAAGAAGAAAAAGAAGAAATGCACTTTGAGATGGAGGCGTGGAGGAGGGCTTTGTCCCAGAACCCGGTGGTTCTCTGCCCGGTGGGCATGAAGCCTGGAACCCACTTGGGGCTGTGTGGCCCCAGCATTAAGAAAGAGTGTTTTGGAGAAGTTCCAAAAAAAAAAAAAAAAAAAAAAAAAGAGAGAGAGAAAACTGGTGCAGTTAATATTTAGGAAGAAAGTGGATGGGAGAAGGTGAAAAAGAGGACTCTAAAGGAATACCGCTGGGCTCCTCGTTTCAGGTTGGTTCTGCAGAAGCAGATGCTAACATGGAGTCTGGGTTGCCAAAGACTTACTAGTGACCCACACCTGGGGAGGGAAGTGGGTGGAAGCAGCTGGCGGGCCTGCCCAGCTACAGCCAATCACGTGCGGAGCTCTGGGCTGACACTGCCTCTTCCGGTCTGCAAAGGCCATGCCTTCATCCTCCTACCTCACTAGGTCTCCGTGGGCGGCTGTAAAATGGGACAGCTGGAGGCTGCCTGCCGAATTGACTGGCTGCTGAAGTGGAGGCGGGTGATATGGCTCTCTGACTATCATAATCTCCCAGCTCAGGAGCCTCATTTCTGAACCCATTGGCGGCACAATTCCTCTATGGCTCTCTGAGCCTCTCTTCCTGAGGGGAACCTGGAAGAGGGGGGTGAGTGGATGAACTACTCTTCATTGTCTTCCCTCTTTTACTGTCTATTCTAAGTTCTTCTTGCCCCAGCCTCAGTGGCCTACCTGGTGCTGCGACCTACCCAGACCTTTATCCCAAGAAGTGTAAGGTTTTGGTCACCGTGCCCTTCTTAAGCCAGGGCTGCTACACATGCCCGTGTACCATCACAACTGGGCAGGGGAATGTCAAAAAGTGCCCAAGTTGGCTGCACCCATGTTCCTTCCTGTCCTCATTGTGTGACAATAGGCCTGCCTCCTCCTGATGATCAAAGGCCATGCCATGATGGTAAGTTCTCCTCTTCCTGATGGTTCCTGGGCACAGGGAGCTCAAGATGGCTGGGTGAGACTTTTCCTGTACCTCCTGGCAAAAGTGTGGCTGCTTGGAGTGCTAGGTCTTCTAACCCTGCAGAGCCCAGGAATCACAAAATCTCTGTGTGGCAGGATCATTGAGATGATGGTGTGTGAGTCCACTCCTGCTTCCACCCTTATTTCTGGGTCCATCTATTCTTTCTCTTGGAGGCAGCATATAAAGGTCTTTCATCCTGTGAATATGCTGCATTCTAGAGATCGGCACCCCATCCTTACAGAATCATGCCTTTGACCTGGTGCCTTCAGCACGCTGTTTCAACATCTCTCAGGCCGGCAGCTTCTGAGGAATGTGCATGTGCTGCAGTCCCATGATCATGGGCCAACTTCTGCTCCTCCTTTGCTGTTAAGTGGTCCCATGGCCTGATGCAATGTTATGTGAGATCTCATACCAGTGGTTGGAATACTCTGTAAGCCTTGAGAGTGTTGCCTGGGGCCCATAGGTGGGAAAGGCAAATCTATACCCAGAATACGTGCATATTCCTGAACTGCCGGCCTTTGCCCGAGTTTCAGGGGCCCAATGTAGTCAGTTTGCTGCAGTTAATTTGCTAACCATCTAGGTTAGCTAGTTAGTCTCTTTGGGAGCACGGTGCCATATCAGAGGTTCAGTGGTGGTCTCTGTTGCTGGATATTCGGCAATGGCGACAGTTAACCTTGGGCCTTTTCTCCTACATTCAAAGTTGTAAGATCGGTCTTGGTAAGTGAGAGGCCATGCTATTGGCCCAGGTGTTGCCTCTGTCTTTGCCACTGTGGCTACTTCATTCATATGCCAGCACTGGGATAGCTGATAATGAAGGTTGGCAGGCATTGACTGGCCTGGTTATTTTATCTACTTGACTGCTGATTGCCTTTTCTGTGATAGACACTGTCTGATACATGCCAACAGATGATACACAGATCTTTTTTTTTTTTTTTTAACGTTCATTTATTTTTGAGAGAGAGAGAGCATGAGCAGGGGAGGGGCAGAGGGAGAGGGAGCCACAGAATCTGAAGCAGGCTCCAGGCTCCAAGCTGTCAGCACAGAGCCCGATGTGGGGCTCAAATTCACTAACCAGGAGATCATGACCTAAGCTGAAGTCGGAAGCTTAACCGACTGAGCCACAAATCTTCATAGATTTGATACACAAATCTTCATAGATTTGATACACAAATCTTCATACTTTATGTCCTTGCCCATATGTCTAACTACATGCCTCTTCTAGACCTCCTTATCCCCCATCTTCTGATATTTTTCCTTTCAGGCCCCTGACCAGAGGCTGGCCTATTTGCTACCACCTGCAAATCCATAAATAGTCTAATGTTGAGGCATCGCTCTTACTACACCAAATGAATAACCAGATGTACCTAGAGTTCTGTCCACTGGAAGAATTTCCCCTTACCACTGTCTAGCAAGGCCACCCCTGAGTGAGGCTGAAGGGCAGCTGCTGTCCGTTTTCAGGTTGCCTACAAATACTGAGCTGACCCATCTATAAATCAACTTACTCTCTCCTCTTTCTTCAGTTAGTCATACAGAATCACCCATGCAGCCATAAGTGTGAGTTGAGGGAGGGATCCTGGGTAGTGGGTACCATGACATCTGGTCTCCTTTCTCATGCAACTTGCTTATGCCCTCTGGTCCTGTTCATGCTCAGTCTGGTACATACCATTTCCATTTTGTGAAGGATACTTATTAGGCCAGTCCAGTACTATGTCTTAATGGGGCTTAGGATGGGCAGCTCTAGAAGCTCGGTCACTTGGGTGTCCTATGTCAGGCATTCTGTCTCTACCAGTGCCCAGGAGCATACCAGTTTTTTGGGTTTTGTTTTTTTGTTTTTTTTTTTAAGAAGGCATAGCCTTGCTCCTGAACCTCAAGAGCCTGTGTTGTGATTCTTCCAATGGGGCTTGCCACAAACTTGGCACAGCGTATTTTCCTCCCACTGCCACCTACAACACCAAGGGATTCACTGAGTCATGTGACTCAAACAGGAGGGCTGCTTACATTGCAGCCTGGGCTTGTTGCAGAGCCCTTTCCTATTCTCCAGCTCTCAAATCTAGCTGTCGTTCACTACACTCAATCTATGGGCCATACAAGTATTGCTAGCTGTAGAACGCTATGCCTCTAGAACCCAAAGACACCTACCAGCCATTGCGCATCCATCGTTGTGATAATTGGTGAAGATGGAGTAGTTTGTCTTTCTCATGGGAAGGGATATCCAGCATGCCCCTGACCACAGGACATACAATTTTTTATTTAAATTTTAATTCCAGTATAGTTACCATACAGTGTTATGTAAGTTTCAGACTACAGTATAGTGATTCAGCAATTCTATATATTACTCAGTGCTCATCAAGATAAGTGTACTGTTGGGGCACCTGGGTGGCTCAGTAAGTTCAGCGTCCGACTCTGGATTTCAGCTCAGGTCACAATCTCATGGTGATTAGATTGAGCCCCATGTCGGGCTCTGCGCTAACAGTGTGGAGCCTGCTTGGGATTCTCTCTCTTCCTCTCTCTCTATCCCTCCCTGTCAAAATAAATAAACAAACAAACAAACAAACAAACAAACTAACTAACTTTAAAGAAAAGGTAAGTGTACTGTTAATCCCCTTCACCTATTCACCCATCCCCCATCCATCTCCCCTCTGGTAACCATTTCTTTGTTCTCTAGAGTTAAGAGTCTATTTTGTGGTTGTCTCTCTCTCTCTCTCTCTCTCTCTCTCTCTTTTTTTTCCCATTCTTCATTTGTTTTGTTTCCTAAATTCCACACATGAATGAAATCATATGGTATTTGACTTTCTCTGACTGATTTCTTTCACTTAGCATTATACTCTCTACTTCCATCTGTATCATTGAAATGGCAAGATTTCGTTCTTTTTTATGGCTGAGTAATATTCCATTTATATATGTACCACATCTTCTTTATCCATTCATCAATCTTTGGACACTTGGGCTGTTTCCATAATTTGGCAGTTGTAAATAATACAGTAAACATAGGGGTGGCATATATCCTTTCAAATTAGGTTTTTGTATTCTTTTGGTAAATACCCACTAGTGTGACCACTGGAATGTCTGGTAGTTCTATTTTTAATTTTCTGAGGAAACTCCATACTGTTTTTCACAGTGGCTGGCACCAGTTTGCATTCCCACCAACAGTGTATGAGGGTTCCTTTTTCTCCATATCCCCTCTAACACTTGTTGTTCCTTGTGGGTTTTTTTTTTGTTTTTTGTTGTTGTTGTTGTTTTTTATTTTAGCCCTTCTGACAGGTGTGAGGTGATAATCATTGTGGTTTTGATTTGCCTTTCCCTGATGATGAATCGTATTGAGCATCTTTTCACATGTCTCTTGGTCATCTGGTTATCTTCTTTGGAGAAATGTCTGTTCATGTCTTCTGCCTATTTTTAATTGGATTGTTTGGTTTTCAGGGGATGTTAAGTTGTACAAGTTCTTTATATATTTTGAATGCTAACCCCTTATCAGAAATGACAGTTGCAAATATCTTCTCCCATTCAGTAGCTTGTCTTTTAGTTTGTTGATTGTTTTCTTTGCTGTGCAGAAGTGTTTTATTTTCATGTAGTCCCAGTATTTTATTTTTACTTTTGTTTCTCTTGCCTCAGGAGACATATCTAGAAAAATGTTGTCACAACTGATGTCAGAGAAATGACTGCCTGTGCTCTCTTCTAGGATTTTTATGGTTTCAGGTCTCTCTATTCTGTTTCATTGATCTATGTATCTATTTTTGTGCTGTTACCATATGGTTTTGATTACTACAACTTGGTAGTATAATGTGAAAACTGGAATTGTTATACCTCCAGCTTTGTTTTTATTTTTCAAGATTGCTTTGGCTACTCAGGGTCTTTTGTGGTTCCATACAAATTTTATGATTGTTTTTTCTGATTCTGTGAAAGGTGCTGTTGGTACTTTGATAAGGATTGCATTAAATCTGTAGATTATTTGGAGTAGTAGGAATGAACATTTTAACAGTATTTGTTCTTCCAAACCATGAACACAGGATGTCTCTCCATTTTTTTGTATTGTCTTCAGTTTCCTTCATCATTGTTTTATAGTTTTCAGAGTACAGGTATTTCACCTCCTTGGTTAAGTTTATTTTCTTTGGTTCAATTGTAAATGGGATTGTTTTCTTAATTTTTCTTTCTGCTGGTTTCTTACTAGTGTATAGAAATGCAATGGGTTTCTGTACAATGATTTTGTATCCTGTGACCTTCTTGAATTCATTTCCCAGTTCTAGTAGTTTTTGGTGGAGTCTTTAGGGTTTTCTTATTTTTTAATTATTTTATTTTATTTATTTATTTTATTTTATTTTACTTTATTTTATTTTATTTTAATTTATTTTATTTTATTTTATTTTATGAGATACAGAGAGTGTGTGTGTATGGGTGCAAGCAGGGGAGAGGAAGAGAGAGAATCTAATAGAAAAGGGAATAGGAGGGCCCAGGAGTCAGACTTTGCCTTACAAGATTGTCTTGTTTAAAAAGAAAAAAAAAAAGAACAGATGAAAACAAGAATGAATGAGCAATTGGAATCTTCATCCCTTGCTAATGGGAATGTAAAATGGTGCAGTTACTTTGAAAGAGTCTGGCAGTTCTTCAAAAGGTTAAACATTGAGTTGTCATATGCCCCAGCAACTTTGCTCCTAGTTATATGCCCAAGAGAAATGAAAACATATGTCCACACAAAAACTTGTACATAAATGTTCATAGCAGCATGATTAATAGCCAAAAAATGGAAACAACCTAAATGTCAATCAGTTGATGAATGGATAAACAAAATGTGATATATTCATGCAATGGGATTATTATTCAGCAATAAAAAGGAATTAAGTACATCTCAAATGCTACAATATAAATGAACCTTGAAAACATTATGCCAAATGGAAGAGTCTGGTCACAAAAGACTATATATTGTATGATTCCATTTAGAGGAAACATCCAGAATAGGAAATGTATAGAAATAGAAAGTAGATGTATGGTTTCCAGTTGCTGGGGAAAGGAAAAAATGGATATGGGATTTCTTTTTAGAATGATGAAAATGTTCTAAAATTCATTGTGGTTGAATAATTCTGTGAATAGACTAAAAATCACTAAGTTGTATACTTTAAATGAATAAATCATATAGTATGTGAATTATTTCTCAGTTAATCTTACTCTACTCAGTTATTTATTGAATAGCAGTGTGACAAGTCACAGTGAAATAAATAATTTGCAAAAAATAAAAAAATGAATAAAATCCAAGATTACCTCAAAAAGGGGGAAAAAAAAAAAAGCTTCCTTTACATTGACCCTGACCAGAGCTAACTCTAAAAGGTATTGCCAATTAAAAGAAAGTGGTACATTTTTTTTTTCACTTTTTAGGTTTGGATTTCTAAGATTTCTCTTCTAATATTTGGAATTTCTTTTAAGTAAACACTGGGAACTTTAGCAAACCATTGTGGAGAGGTTAATGTTATCTGAGAAATGTTTGTGGCTGTGGCATTGGCTGTCCAACTTCGCATGAATGTGAAGAAACTTTCCTATTTACTGTAGCCAAGGAATGTATAGCTCCCTAACACCACTGATGCATGAGCTAATCTACCCACCTGCTTACCTACCTATTTATCCATCCATCCCTCCATCCCTCCCTCCATCCATCCTTCTCTCCTTCTATCCATCCACCTTTTCAGTTACCATTTGCCAGTATCTACTGTGTGTTAGACCCTGTGTAATTGCTGGAGACATAATGGAGAACAGAGTAGTCACCATCCTTACCTGTAAGCTTATAGTATAATGATGAGGCAATTACATAAAAAGCCTTTTGCAACACAATGTGATTCTCATGCTATGAGAAGTAAGCATAGGGGTTATGAATGAATATGGGTCTATCTTGATAATCGATCCAATCAGTGTTCACTTCATCTAATCCTTTTTCTGTATAGATGGCCTCCCTCAGTTATCTTTTTTCCTCTTGCTTCCGAATAACCATTTTTTTTACCCAGTTAGCTTTAAGATGAGTAATAAGTGAGTGGTTAATAAGAATATAAAATTCTTACTCTACATAAAACACCTGGGTGCCTCAGTTGGTTAAGTATCCTACTCTTGGTTTTGGCTCAGGTCATGATCTCTTGGTTCGTGGGATCAAGCCCTGTGTCAGTCTCTGCGCTGACAGCATGAAGCCTGCTTGGGATTCTCCCCCACTGTCTCTCTCTCAAAATAAATAAACATTTTTTTAAAAAAAACATTTTAATAAAGTACTCTTGGAATATTATAATTTTATATCAGATCCTTGCTGCTATATTATAAGTAAATGATCATACTGTCCAGATCACAGTCACATGAATATTCTGGAAACATTGGAGCAAGAAGCTCAAATTCATTAAAATTATTGGATTAATTACCCTCTCTTCTGAGACTTGAGATTTTTCTTTCCCTAGTAACCTTCTTAGAGAAGGTTTTATTGCTCAGGCTTATGCATCTGTCTCCATCTGCCTTAGATTGTTGGTTTGGGTTTTCCTGTGTGGTTTTAGCAGATCTGGAAAATTGCTTGCCATTATTTCTTCAGTTCTGTTATGATTTGAGATACTTTGAAAGAATAATGGTTTGTTGCTGCATGCATTATACTGACCACATCCTCACCTGTGTCAATGTACTTCAGAGTTCTTTTTTTACCATGTTATCAATCTCTGTAATAGTGATTGAGTTTTTCAGGATTACAGGTGCTGCATTTTTATAATTTATTTTATTTTGATTTATGTAGTCTCTCAGTTTATTAAACAAATTTTTTTTAATGTTCATTTATTTTTGAGAGAGTAGGAGTGGGGGAGGGGCAGAGAGAGAGAGAGACAGAATCCGAAGCAGCTTCCAGGCTCTGAGCTGTCAGCAGAGAGCCCAACATTGGGCTCGAACTCACGAATCATGAGATCATGACCTGAGCTGGAGTTGGATGCTTAACCAGCTGACCCACCCAGGTGCCCTGTGGTCTCTCAATTTAAAAGAAACCAATGGTATTCATACTTCAAGAAGACATGGGCGCGTTCTAAGATTTTGAGTCCTTTGAAGCAAGATACTGCAGGAGGTGTACTATTTCTAGTTTCCTTATAATATCTTAGCATTGGAAATTTGGAAATGAGAAGAATTTAAAAAATACTACATAGATCTAGATATTGCTTTGAGAGATGAAGAAAAAGGCAATTGAATGGTATTGATTTATAGGAGATATTTAAATATTATTATTTCTGCAATAAAGATCCCATTATCATGTTTAAACATGATATCAGATTTCATAATTTATTTCCAATCTAAGTATTGCTTTATGAAGTTTTTGAAAATTCCAGTTGTTTCTGCCTGAGCAGAGTGGTTTCTTCAAGTTCAAACTAATTAAGAGGAAAAACCTAAAAACTTCAATTACCCAAGAAAGATTTCTAATTTGATATTACTGTCAGTAGCACTCAAATTATGTGAAAATCTTTATTATCACTACATAAGGTGTTTATACTGAAATGAAAGCAAGAAAAAACTGTGTGGAATAAATATAAAATACCTTATGAATTACGCATATCTTTATTACTCTTTTAAACATCACCAAACCATCAATTGGCCATGCAGATATACACAATAATAATTTGTAATTCTTTTGTGCTTTATATTTTGCCAACTTTCAAATTTTACACTTATTTATCTTTTTTGTCATGAAGAAAGTTTATTTGTCAAGGTAGGGGAAGAGAACATATTTTAACAGTTTGTCACCTTGACTTATAGTTTTTACATTTATAGACTTATAGTATGTAGGCCTGCATTGGTACTCTTGTCCCAGATTCCACAAATGCCTCATTCCTTAGTTAAAAAAAGAAAAAAGTGCAATATTTATAGATTCTAATTTTTTTAATTAGAAAAAGGCACATAATTAACAATTCTAATTGCCACCCTAATCCCATCCACCACATTCCCATCTCTGCCTGCAAAGCCTTTCCCAGATAGTCCCATTTATTAATTTCTTGTATTCCATACACAAATAAGACCATAAGTAAATGTGGCTTCTTATCTACCACCCTCCTTTTTACAGAAATGTTAGCAGACCTTGTATATCACTCTAAACTTTCTTTTTCCACTTAACATGTATTGGAGGGGCGCCTGGGTGGCTCAGTCTGTTGAGCGGCTGCCTTTGGCTCAGGTCATGATCTCGCAGTTTGTGAGTTCAAACCCCGCGTCGGGCTCTGTGCTGGCAACTCAGAGCCTGGAGCCTGCTTCCGATTCTGTGCCTTCCTCTCTCTCTGCCCCTCCCCTGCTTGCTCTCTGTCTCTCTCTCTCTCTCAAAAATAATAAACATTAAAAAAAATTAATATGTATTGGAAATCTTTCAAAATAGTACATGGAGCAGTTTATCAATCTTTTTTTTTTTTTAATTTTTTTTTTAACGTTTTATTTATTTTTGAGACAGGGAGAGACAGAGCATGAACAGGGGAGGGTCAGAAAGAGGGAGACACAGAATCTGAAACAGGCTCCAGGCTCTGAGCGGTCAGCACAGAGCCCGACGCAGGGCTCGAACTCACGGACCGCGAGATCATGACCCGAGCTGAAGTCGGCCGCTTAACCGACTGAGCCACCCAGGCGCCCCTCAATCTTTTTTTTTTTAAGTTTATTTCTGAGAGAGAGAGAAAGACAGAGAGAGACAGAGAGAGAGGGAGACAAACAATCCCAAGCAGGCCCTATGCCATCATTGCAGAGCCCAAGGCGGGGCTTGATCCCATGGATGATGAGATCATGACTTGAGCCGAAATCTAAAGTTGGATGCTTAACTGACTGAGCCACCCAGGCGCCTAGTTTCTCAAGCTTCTAAAACTGCTGCATAGCATTCCATTGTATGAATGTACTGTGTATTATTATTTCGTCCCATGTCGAGAAGGACATTTGGATTATTTCCCATCAGTTACTACTACAAACAAAACTACATTGAATAGACTTCCACTTTTATCATTTTCTTTGTGCGCAAGTAAATCTGTGGGGGAAAATTACTGGAAGTGGGAATGCAGTGTGAAAAAGTAAGGCAGTGTTTCTCTGCTGGGGTGGGGGATCCTTCCTTGTTTACGACTACCCTGTTGGTTGTAGCATGCTCTCCTTCACCCGTCTTCTCCACTCTGTGCCAACAGTACCCTATGGTCACAGAGGTCCGCTCGGGTGTGCTCTCTCAGCTTTCCAACTGCCACCAAAATATACTAGCTGGCCATTTGTAGGGAACTGGTTGGATAAAGTAGGATATATACTTATAGTTAAATATAATTTGTCCTATACCTAAACTTCCTTGCATACTAGGCCCTTTTCTGAGTCCTTTAAGTATTAATCTCCACAGCACTCCGGTGAGATAGATGAGGCCATTACCCACATTTTACAGATGTGGCAGCTGTTGCATTGCTCCTGGCATGGGAGCCAGGGGGTGAACCCAGGCCAACTGACTCCAAAGCCCATGTCTGACAATTCTGCTGTCCTGTCTCTTAAGCATTAGGCACAAAACATTGTAAGTGTATTTAATGTGACTGAACTGTACACTTAAAACAGGTTAGTGTGCTAAACTGTATGTGAACGTATATTTTACACATTAAAAAAATCTATTAAAAAAAACAAAAGAGTGAGGCAGATCTATACAACCTAATCTGGAGAGAAGACAATGAAGAGTTAAGTAGGGGGGAAAGGGTAGAACAATATGTAAAGAATGCCTACTGTTTCATTGTTTAAATAACTTTGTGTGTGTAATGCGAAAGTATAGGAAATATATATTCATGAGTAAGGAATTATATATGCACAGGAAAACAGTCTAGAAGAAAAGCATCCATGTACTGTGACTACATGTAGTTAGAGGAGTTAGAGAGGAAGAATATTTTACTTTATCCTTCTTAGCATTTTCAGGGAAAAAAAATCTCAGTCAATGTACATTCCTTTGGGAATCAAATAAGCAGAGAAGATATAAGGGCCCCCTACAAAAGACACTCGCCCCGCCTCTCCCAGGGGCTTTATGTCCTTGATCCTCTATTTTACTTCAAGGACAGGGGCCAGTGCTGATCGGTCAGTTTGACATTGCTGAACAGAAATCTTTCACTCTCTGTGTTTGCCCAGGACTGGACCTTGAAATTTGTCCTCTTTTATATACTTGTCTGTCTTGGGATATTCCAACAGCTGATTATAAAATGAATGTTTAATATCTCACCCATAATAACTGGTACATAGTTATATGTAACACAGCTTACAGTTGTCATTGAGAGCAGCCACCAGTGTGGGACACAAATAATATAAGTGGTGGGACACATCTGGCAGAATGTTCCCAAAGATCGTGTAGCTTCATGATAAAGTACAAGTAAAGTAAAAACAACTCATCTCTTTTGGTCATATTTTAACTTTTTGAGCCAAAATTGTGATTTTTCTAGCCTTTAGAACATATTGGATTATTAAGCCGGGTTAGGGGTTTGGCTCCAGTGTGAATGCTCTCCAACGCCTGTGCTCATGTACCCCTCCATCTCAGTGATGGCTATCACTCCTTCACTGGCAGCACCTGTGACCCCATGTTCTTTCTGTGCTCCTTATCACAACATCCCTCACCACCTGTGCCCACTCTACTCTTCACCCTACTCCTCTTCTTTCTCTCTTCTCGAAAGCTCACCTGTACTTAGTTTGGGAACCATCAGGCCAACTGTGAGAGTGCTGTGAGTGACCAGTCACAGACAAAGGGCTCTTAACAGGGTCCTTTATCTCTTTGAAATGCTCCAGTGAGTCCCCATTCTACCCTGGTCCTTCCATGACCCTATGAGACCCTCATGCACTGCCCCCACCCCTCCATTGCCTTATTCTCTGTGCCTTTCTTTTGCTTGCTTACTCTGAGCCCGGCACCTGGGCCCCCCTGCTTCTTCTTGCACATGCCAGACATGCTCCATACTCAGGGACTTTGCACTTGATGCCCTTCTGTTTGGAACACTCTTCTGGGTGTCGTGCGACTCACCCATCTTTTTCCAGTTTTTGCTCAAATGTAGCACTTCCATAGTGAAATCTTCCCTTACTACTGTAGTCTACTCACTCACCTATCTTTATTCTTCTTTTCTACTTTATTTTTTTCCCTTGTAAGGATTTCATCTCTTTTATAGACTGATGAATTCCTGGCATCTTGATCAGTATCGAGCAAATAGTAATGTACATTAAATATTTCAGGAATGATTTTATTATAGCTTTTAGGATCATGGAGTCTTCATGTTGGCTAAGCTATTTTCATTGCAACTTGGTCTTCCAACTGTAATATATAGTGCATATATTACAGATAGTTATTACAGATAGTTGAGATACCTGATTGTTTAAAGATTATTCCTGGGCCAGGAAGCTGAAGGGGGAACATGGAGAAGTGGTTAATGAGAAAGATGATGAGAGTCAGTCACACTAAGTCAAGGGGAAGGTGGAAACAAAGCAGGCCATATCCCAAGAGACTTTGGTCCATCCACACGAGACCTTCACAAGTGTCTGTGTCCCACATGCCCAAATCTAGCCTCAGGCTAGAACCAAGTAGCTTACGTTAATACTGTTATCTCTGGTAGATGGACTCCAGGATTGTACCAGCAGGAGCAGCTCACCCCAATTTCCCTAATTATCAGAGGTCTTAATTCTGGCAGTCATCAGAACTGAGCGCCTGAGTGGCTCAGCTGGTTAAGCGTTAGACTCTTGGTTTCAGCTCAGGTCATGAACTCGTGGTTCCTGGATTCAAGCTTACAGTGTGGGGCCTGCTTGGGATTCTCTGTCTCCCTCTCTCTCTGCTCTTCCCCTGCTGGTGCGTGCGTGTGCTCTCTCTCTCAAAATACATAAATAAATGACCTTAAATTTTTTTTTTAAGTAATAAAAGAATTGAGCGTTCTTAGCACCTAATCCCTTAAAAGAGAACGCTACTTTTAGTGGTGCAGTAAGTCAAACTGAAAGACCTTGAATAGCCACCCACTCCTTCTTTATGCCCAGATCTGAGGGTAGGGTATTTTTCCTGGATGACTCTCCTATAGCCTGGGGTAGGGGGGGTCTTCTGTGCAGAAACAGCAGGTGGTATGGCAGTTGATTTTCCTCCCACCTGCCTTCCGGGCCAAGCCGACCACAGAGCAGTCCCTTGACACAGTTGCAGGGAAAGCATGAAGAGCTGGGTCAGGTTTGACGTGGCCTTTCTCAAATAGTATAGAAGCCCCGTCTGTTGACTCATCAGTTGTCCTGGTATAATGTGATATGAATGGCATTGTTATTATGAGGTCTATTTCTCTATTTCAGAAGAGGAACACATTCTAAGATTAGTTAAATCCTGTATCTGGTTGACTGTACAGGATTCAAAAAGGATAACCCTTTATGTCTCTTTTCATTTTTCAAAAAACACAAGATTTCTGGAAGATCTTTGATTTCTGTGCATGTGCTTAGCAAATTCTCCAATCTTTCTCCCTCTTTATCGACTGAAGGCCTGTGGTACACAACACACAACGTTATACTGTTGGTTAGAGGACCTTTGGAACACTTTTTTCCTTTGTAAACACAGTCACCTGATACAAGCACTGTGGATATATGGTTGTCAGAAATGGGCCATTTCTCTGATATGTGACATCTCAATGTTGGATTTGCTAACATTTCACTAGTAGTGCTCAATTTGTGCTTATAGCTAAGAAAAGAAGTTTAATAATTTCAATTATCAATGAAAATGAATGACAATATAGCAATACAGATTACTGTACATTAATATGAATAAGAGCTATGAGGCGTATGTAGTGAAGAGAACATTTTTAAGATTATTTTGTTCCAGGACCTGATACCTGAAATTTTATTTTTTAGATTCCCTCTGTTCTCTCTCATATTGTTTCTGTCTCTGATTCTCTGTCTCTCCTTTTCTCTCTCTCTCTCTCTGTTGCAAAGTTTTTTGCTAACTGACATTGTACTGCTATTTTCATCAAGTAGGGGAATGTTTGGTTTGTTTGTTAGTGTATTTGCCTAGTATTATAAGTCCATTCAGATATGTATTGATGTATGTATGGCCAACTAATCTTTGACAAAGTAGGAAAGAATATCCAATGGAATAAAGACAGTCTCTTCAGCAAGTGGTGCTGGGAAAACTGGGCAGCAACATGCAGGAGAATGAACCTGGACCACTTTCTTACACCATACACAAAAATAAACTCAAAATGGATGAAAGACCTAAATGTAAGACAGGAAGCCATCAAAATCCTCGAGGAGAAAGCAGGCCAAAACCTCATTGATCTTGCCCGCAGCAACTTCTTACTCAACATGTCTCCAGAGGCAAGGGAAACAAAAGCAAAAATGAACTACTGGGGCCTCATCAAAATAAAAAGCTTCTGCACAGCGAAGGAAACAATCAGCAAAACTGACAGAATGGGAGAAGATATTTGCAAATGACATATCAGATAAAGGGTTCGTATCCAAAATCTGTAAAGAACTTATCCAACTCAACACCCAAAAAACAAATAATCCAGTGAAGAAATGGGCAAAAGACATGAATAGACACTTCTCCAAAGAAGACATTCACATGGCCAACTGACACATGAAAAAATGCTTCACATCACTCATCATCAGGGAAATACAAATCAAAACCACAATGAGATACCACCTGATACCTGTCAGAATGGCTAACATTAACAACTCAGGCAACAACAGATGTTGGCGAGGATGCGGAGAAAGAGGATCTCTTCTGCATTGTTGGTGGCAATGCAAGCTGGTGCAGCCACTCTCAAAAACAGTATGGGGGTTCCTCAAAAAACTAAAAACCGAATTACCCTACAATCCAGCCATTGCACTACTAAGCATTTATCCATGGGATACAGGTATGCTGTTTCGAAGGGACACATGCACCCCCATGTTTATAGCAGCACTATCAATAATAACCAAAGTATGGAAAGAGCCCAAATGTCCATCTATGGATGAATGGATAAAGAAGATGTGGTATAATATACAATGGAGTATTACTCAGCAATCAAAAAGAATGAAATCTTGCCATTTGCAACCACGTGGATGGAACTAGAGGGTATTATGCTAAGTGAAATGAGTCAGTCAGAGAAAGACAAAAATCATATGACTTCACTCATATGAGGACTTTAAGAGACAAAACAGATGAACATAAGGGAAGGGAAACAAAAATAATATAAACACAAGGCGGGGGACAAAGCATAAGAGACTCATACATATGGAGAACAAACTGAGGGTTGCTAGAGGGGTTGTGGGAGGGGGGGATGGGCAAAATGGGTAAAGGGCATTAAGGAATCTACTCCTGAAATCATTGTTGCACTATGTGCTAATTTGGATGTAAATTTAAAAAAAAAAAAAATTAAAAAAATATGTATTGATGTGATATTTTCTAAAGTGTTCTTAGACAATGCTACATGTAAATTTTCTTTATGGACTCACACTCAAGGGTGTTACTTGACATTATTATGCCTGTTGTTATAATCCACTAGTGATATGTGATATTTTTCTTTTATTATTGTAGAAAACATAACCAAAATTATAATTAAAGTAGTTGATTGAACAGTGCGTAAATATATAACACAATAATCTCATACTTACATGTTGCTGATTATAATTCAATATAATGAACTTTTTTAAAGTTATTCATTATTATTTATTTGGGCCAAAAGAAAGCATATTTTGAGGTTTTTGGCTGCCTGCCTAGATATTTTAGTGTGGGTGATAAAACAATGCTAAATTCTATAGTAATATGCATATGTATGTATACATACATATACATTTCATTTCTTTTCACAGATTTTCTCCCTGGATGAGACAAAAGTTCTACCTTATCAGTTAAAACTTGTTAGTGAGACTACTCATTTGGGTAGGGAAATCATGAAGTACTTATAACGCCCCAAGGTTTAATAAGGAGTTTCTGGAAAGTTGCAAGGCTGTTGTTGGATAGTTATTACTATGAAGTAGTCATTATTTGATAGCTCCCTACAAACGAGTCCTTTTTCTGAAATGTAGCCATGGATCACTGTCTGAATTTGACAGTTTTGTCTCCTTAGTTGTTGGAGTAACCCAGCAGTTTACTCTGGAGACTCACCCAGGAATGTTTCCAGTTTATGCTAGTAGGAGGCATCAAAAGTATGCTTAACCCCTTTTAGGCTTGTTAAAAGTGAATTTCCATAGACCCATTGGGGCAAAGAAAATTTTTCTTATTAATAAACTAACTCTTGAATATCTAAAAGTATAATCAGTTTCTTAAATGGTTAGACACCTGGTTAAAAAGTCACTTTTTGTGATGTATCTCTGTCATTATGAGCAACCCTTCTCTTAGTGTGTTTTGCCTCAGACCCAGCCCTACCTGCACCTGGAATGCCTGAAGGGAGGAACCACTGGTAGATTGAAAAAGGTATGAAGAAAGATGCAGCCTTGAACTGGACCCTGAAGACTGAGTAGGGTTTTTAAGAAATGGCATTTATTCTGAATTGTTTTGATTATATAAAGGAACCATAGGAGATTTGAAAAATACAAGAACAAAGAAGAAGATATAAAATATAAGAATTTAAAGCCTTCAGTAATTATCTTTATAAATAATACTGTGATGAACATCTTTGTGCATAAATTTTGTGTGTTTCTGATTATTTTCTCAGGACACATTCTGAGAGCTGAAATTGTTCTCTTTAAGGCTTCTGAAACTTACTAACGAAATTGCCCTCCAAATAAGTCAGACTAATTGACCCTTGTACCTGCAGTGTATAAATCCACAAACCCCTCCTTCCTCAGATAGATGTGGGGAGACATTAGTGTTGTCCTTCTCAAAGCCACATGAAAGCCATGTTCAGGCAAACAATGCTACTGCTACTCTAGAGTCTTAGGAAGCACCTGCTTGGAAATTATTAACAATCACATTATGTGTGCCACACAGAAGTTCCTTTTTTATTTTGCTATCAATCTCTGGTATTCTTTTTTAGTTCTTATTGGTGGTGTTAGTTTTACTTAATTTTACCCAAACAATATTATCAAAACCTCATCAATACCCACTAGGATGGCTAGTAAAAAAACAAGATAATAACAAGTGCTGACGAGGCTGTGGAAAAGCTGGAACCCTCATGCATTGCTGAATGAATGTAAAATGGTATAGCCACTTTGAGAAACAGTTAAGCAATTTCTTACAAAGTTGAACATAGAGTTCCCATATGACCCAGCAAGTCCACCCCTAGATATATACCCCAGAGAAATGAGAATTAAAAACACACGTCCGTGCTAAAACTTGTGCACAAATGTTTCTAGCAGCATTATGAATAATAGCCAAAAAGGGGAAACAACCCCAATGTGCACCAGTTCATGACTGGATGAAGTGTGGGGTGTCCACAGAATCCAGTATTTGCCACTAAGCATGACTGAAGCACTGATACGTGCTATGACGTGGGTGAATCTTGAAAACATTATGCTAAGAAGCCAGTCACGAAAAGCTCCACATGGTGTGATTCCTTTATATAAAATGCCCAGAATAGGTAAAATACATAGAAAGTAGATTCATGGTTTCCAGGGAACAGAAGGAAGGAGGAATAAGAAGTGACTGCTAACCGGGTACAGAGTGTCTTTTGGGGATGATGAAGACATCCGGCAATTAGATAGTGGCAGTGCTGTACAACTCTGTGCCAATACTAAGAACCACTGAATTGTATGCTTAAAAACCCCCATTCAACAGATATAAAACATCCACACAGAGACATGCATGTGAAGGTTTATAGCATTCATAATAGCCCCAAACTAAAAACAACTCAAATGTCTATCAGCTGGTGAATGGAAGAACAAAATGTGGTATATCCATACAAGGAAACACTGTTCAGTGATATACTGAAACAAAGTCCTGATGCATGCTATAACATGAATGAGCCTCAAAACATAATGCTAAGTGAAATGAGTAGGAACAAGAACCACATACCGTATGATCCCATTTTAAAAAAAAATCAGAAAACAAAAATATGTAGGCATGGAAATAAGATCAGTGGTTGCCTAGGGTAGTGGGGATAAAATCTAAATAGGCACTGGGGAGCTTTATGAGATGATGAAAACATCCTAAAACTGGGGTTTTGGTGATGGTTGCACAAGTCTATAGATTTATAAAAAATCATTGACATATGTCTAATTGGTGGATTTTATGGTTATAAATTAGATCTCAATAAAACTGTTAAAAATAAAAACTTGACCAACAGAATTGGCTGTAAATTCCTTTAAACTTTTCCAAAATTCCTTGCTGTAAGGATGAGTGTTTTCTACGTGCCATAGTGACTGAGTGGAAGAGAAGTTTCAAAGACATTTTGACCAAGAGTAGCATCAGATTTCTCCTGAAGAAACTGATTTGAAAAAAAACAACCCGGGGCGCCTGGGTGGCTCGGTCGGTTAAGCATCCGACTTCAGCTCAGGTCATGATCTCACGGTCTGTGAGTTCGAGCCCCGCGTCGGGCTCTGTGCTGACAACTCAGAGCCTGGAGTGTGTTTCAGATTCTGTGTATCCCTCTCTCTCTGCCCCTCCCCTGTTCACGCTCTGTCTCTCTCTGTCTCAAAAATAAATAAACGTTAAAAAAAACAAGAAAAAAAAAAACAACCCTCACTTAGATGTCTCATTGCCAATGTGTTCCTCAAACAGTCAGATCCCTGCATTTGTTGTGTTTGATGTGTGACTGTCCCCTGTACGTGCTATGCAGGCTCTGGGGAGCTTCTGAGTGCTGGAAGACAATGAAAGCTAGAGGAACCTCAAGACAATTCCCAAGTCACAGAAATAAGACATCCATCCCTTCCATGATAATGGGAATTTCACATAATTGAACAAGATTGTACAAAATTATCACAGACTTCGTTTCATAGAGGTCATTTGATCATTCTAATAGGGATATCAGGAAAGAGCATCTTTCCCACCTTGATCCATATACAAATGCATTTCTTCATGGCTCAGTAACAGCTGATACCTCTCAGAGGACAGTATAGTATGGTGGGTGTTTCTGCGTGCTCTTATGGCAGGCTATGTGAGTTTGAATTTAGGTTCTGCCACTTACTTGCTGTGAAGACTTGGGCAAGGTTTAACTTAGTGGCTTAGTCTCCTTATCTGTAAAATGGAGATGATGGGATTTTTGTGAGGACTAAACAGGTTAACGCATGTAAAGTGATTAAAATATTGTCAGGCACATACTGAGAGCTCACTATGTGTCAATCACGTTCATTCCCTGGTTCTGAGATATCAGTCTCATGACCTCAGAGAATGCTATCGCCTGAAAGTTTGTGTCCTCCTGGAATTCATATGTTGTACCCTAATTCTCAATGTGATGGTATTAGGAGGAGGGTGGGGTTGGAATTCGAGTAAATCATGGGGGAGTTTAAATCATGTATGGGATGAGTGCCCTTATAAAAGAGACCCCAGAGAGATCTCTGGCCCCTTCTATCATGTGAGGACACAGTGAAAAGGTAGCTATTTATGAACCACCACACACCTAATCTTTTCGGAGCCTTGATGTTGACTTCTCAGCCTCCGGAACTGTGAGAAATAGGTTTCTGTTGTTATAAGCCAGCCAGTTTATGATATTTTATTATAGCAGCCCAGACTAAGACAGGGAGTTACTTAATCTCTCTGTACCTCAACTTGGTCACATGTAATACAGTGATAATAGCACAGCACTGATTACATCTCCAGATTTTTGTAAAGGTCACATAAAATAATGTGTGGATAGTGCCTTGGGAAGCATCAACCCTTGTGTAAATATCTGGGCTTTTTAATTGCAGGTCTATGTAAATTACTTGGAAGCACAGTGGCTCTCATGCTTTGTTGAGAAGGCAGGACACTTTCTGCCTGTATCTAGCTAATTTCTTCACTTCAGGTCTCAGCTTAGATGTTACTTCCATAGGAAAACTTCTCTGACCTCTCACTGGAAATATCTGTGGTAGGTGTCTCCCTTCTACACCCTCCCAAACACCCTGTACCTACCTCTGCCATTGTAGTTTTATATGTATTGTGAACACTTGCTTACTGGTCTGATTTTCAGATTCTTGAAGACAGAATAGCTATGTCTGTTTTGCTCACCATCTGTGTCCTTAGCACTCATCCCAATGTCTAGCATGTAGCAGGAGCTCAATAGATAGCTGGTTAATGAATAAATGGGTGAATGCCTGGAAGTGATGTTGCTCTTGTTGTCTATGCTTCCCAGCTCCAGTTCTACTCTCCTTTCCTGAACCCTTAAGGAAGGGGGTTTTGCTCCCACTGTCTATGGAAACTTGTCTTATTGAGATCAACAAGCACGTGTACACTCACTGCTCATTCAATGGGAAACTCCTAGTCTTCCTTTTATTTGACCCCTTAGCAACATCTGACCCATTTGACATATGTGATCACTCCTTCCTTCTTGAAACTATTCTTCACTGGGCTTCAAGGATGCTGCACTCACCTGACTTCCCTTCTTCTCTTCTTTTTGTTTCTTCCCTGGTTCCTCCTCATTGTCATGATGTCGAAACACTGGAGGTCTCCTTGCTTCTAGGAGAACACAGACCTGTATTCACCATCTACATTCACTCCCTTGACGGTCTCATGCAAGCTCAGGACTTTAAATACCATCTATCCACCATGTACCCCCAGCTCAGACCTCTCACCTTAACTCCAGATTCAAAGAGTCCAGTAGCCACTGGACATACATACTTGGATGATGTTTCCAAAGCCTGTCACTCTGTTCAAAGCTGATTCAGCTCTATGTTAACTCTCCAACCTATTTTCTGTTGCTCCTTGGTGCCCACTCACTCTGCTCCAAGCTTTTCCAAACATGCCAGGCATGCTTCTACTTCAGAACCTTTGCGTTTTCTCTTCCCTCTTCTTGGAACACTGTTCCTCTTAATCCACATGGCTTGCTTCCTTTCCTCCTTCAGGAATTTGCTCAAAGGTCCTGTTTTTACTAAGACTTCCTCCTGACTATTCTTTTAAAAATAATAGCTCACTCTACCTCATGCCCTTCTCGTCCTCCTTTCCTGTCTTATTTTTCCTCCTAGCACTTGACCACCATCTCACAAACTATTTATTTGCTGATTTGTCACTTGTTTTCCCTCATTAGCTTGTAAATTCCATGAGTACAGGGATTTTTAAAATCACTTTTGTTTGCTGTTTATCCCTAGTGTCTAGAATAGTGCTTAGCACATAATGGGCATTTAGTAGATATTGTTTGAATAAGCATATCTTAGAGTGTCTGAAAATGTAAAATTTCCTTTATGACTTAGAGTCATGTATGCAGTATATGGGTAGTCTTTCCTGACTACCCCCCTTCTCTTCTCCCATTCTCATCCAAGCAGAGTTTTACACTTTCTCTTGTCTCCTCCTGCTGTTTCTTGCACATACTTTTATAATGAGACGCTTCACGCTGAATTCTAATTTATTTGTAAACATATCTGCCTTCTTTTCCACACTGTGAGCTCTTTGAGGCAGTAAATATATCTCATCCATTTCTAAATCCCCACTACCTTGAATAGTGTCTGGAACTGGTTAGACACCAGTTAAATGTCAGTTGGAATGAACTGCCCACACTTAAAAGAGTAGGTGCAGACGCACAGCGTGGGACATTTGATTCAGAATGTGATTGAGTTTGTTGTTCTACGAGGTGCAGTTAATGTCACCATGCTTTAGTCTCAGCTTACTGAATCATAGGATCAGAGTACTTCCATCGGCACGTGAAGTACAAGTAACTGGCTGTCTCCTCCAGCCTTCTGCTCCCTCTACACAGGGCAACCTCCCTGCTTCCCACTTCTCAGAGTTAAGAACAGAAGCATAGCTCCTTGCCATTCCTCTTGGCCTTCTTCTTTGCTTGCAGCACCCCTCACCTCCATCTGAGGCTGCTGACAGGACTGCCACATCCCAGTCTCACCTCCTGTCATCATTCCTTCATTGTAGGATCCTCCAGGCTCTGCCCTGAGCCCCCTTTTCATGACAATCTTATCTAGTCCTCCATTTCCACCTATGAAAATACCATCAAACCTATGATTTGCTAGAGAATTTAGGACTATTTAGTATCAAGCACCTCTAGACAACTAAAATCTGGCTTTCCAAACTTATCATTTGCAAACTATCTTTATAATCTCCACCTTGTCAGACTATTGCCTGTATAATATTCCTTAAAAATCAACATGCTTTTTTTTCTTCACTTAGCCAAAGAAATAACGTCAGTGAAATCAAGGTTTTCTTACGCAATATTTCTTAACACATAAAAAATAAATACAAAATAGTAAAACGAAGTTTCTGTGTGGACCACCTAAAATCCTGTGGTTTTGGGGACCTTGGCTTTAACACAGTATTTTCACTTTGCAGAGGAAGAAGCTGAAGATCAAAGAGGCTTAACAACACAACTTAGGCCGCATTTTGAGTTGTTAGTGAGCCTTGATTCCAACCTTGACCATGTGACCCTCAGCCCTATACCTTCTCCAGAGCCAGAGACTAGTTTTCCCAACTGCCTGCTCTCATATCTCCTTAGATATCCCAGCAGCATATGAGACTCAGCCCTAAATAGAACTCATCACTCCCCGTCTCAAAAGCTGTTCTTCCTCTTGGCTTCCATTATCGCTACCCAGACTCCAAGCATCTATTTGATTCTTCCACTCCCATATCTGGACGTTGAGACTGTCAGCTTTATTCCCTCATTATCTGACCTGTAAATGGCAAAGCTGTCCTGTGAAACCCAGGTAGCAGCTAGCTTTCCCACCTCGGAGCTCTCTTAGTACTTTGTATGTTTTAATTTTGTGGCATTTATCACATGCTATCTCTCATATCCGTTTTATCTGTAAACTTATCTGTGAGCTTTTTTATTTGAGGGAAGGATTTAATTACCATTGAATCTCCAGTTTCTTACACATGTATACAGTGTTCTGTGTATATGAATATTTGAATGAATGACTGAATATATCAATCAACAGATAAATGGATGAATGAGTTAACTACAATTAAGGCAAAGTAAAAGCAGCTTGGGGAGTTATGATTTTGAAATAATCATTTTGTTAATACTTCAGTTGCTGATTTTTAAAAGACAAGTTACATGTAAGTTTTCTGGATGTTTTATGAACTCAAAGGCAGTATTAGTATAGTGTTGTTGAACTTGGCTCCAGGGGTAAAATATAGGACGTGTCTAACTCAAAGATTGCTATAAAAGTCCAGCTTATTATTGGTCACATGTAACTTACAATGAAGGTACAGTATGTTAGTCAAACAATTAACTTGTTTGAAGTATAAACAGGAGGACAATTAATAAATATGTTAATTACTTATTCAGGCCATGGACAGTGCCAGCATTCAGCTTTTAACTTGAGCATGGACACTTTCTTGGTAGCAGAAGTATAAGTCTGTAATACTGTTATTATGACACATTATTTACAAGTTACTGAATTAGGAAGCTCTAGAATTATGTTCTGAAATATTTTTTGTTTATACTACCTAGAATGCCGGATTCTTGTTTCTTTGGCCAGTTAATTCTTTATCTACTTATATCATTAAAAATCAGGCTTAGGGGTGTCTGGGTGGCTCAGTCGGTTGAGCATCCAGCTTAGGCTCAGGTCATGATCTTGCAGTTGCTGAGTTCAAACCCCATGTCAGGCTTTGTGCTGACAGCTCAGACCTGGAGCCTGCTTGGGTTTCTGTGTCTCCCTCTCTCCCTCTGCCCCTTCCCTGCTCGTGCTTTGTCTCTTTCTCTCTCTTTCTTAAAAATAAGTAAACATTGAAAAAAATTAAAATATTCCACAATGAGATACCACCTCACATCCGTCAGAATGATTAACATTAACAACTCAGGCAACAACAGATGTTGGCAAGGATATGGAGAAAGAGGATCTCTATTGCATTGTTGGTGGGAATGCAAGCTGGTGCAGGCACTCTGGAAAACAGGATGGAGGTTCCTCAAAAAATTGAAAATAGAACTACCCTATGACCCAGCAATTGCACTACTAGGAATTTAGCCACGAGATGCAAGTGTGCTGTTTCAAAGGGACACATGTACCCCCATGTTTATAGCAGCACTATCAACAATAGCCAAAGTATGGAAAGAGCCCAGATGTCCATCGATGGATGAATGGATAAAGAAGATGTGGTTTATATATACAATGGAGTATTACTCGGCAATCAAAAAGAATGAAATCTTTTATTTTTTTTTTAACTTTTTTTTTTAACGTTTGTTTATTTTTCAGAGACAGAGAGAGACAGAGTGTGAGTGGGGCACGGGCAGAGAGAGAGAGGGAGACACAGAATCCAAAGCAGGCTCCAGGCTCTGAGCTGTCAGCACAGAGCCTGACATGGGGCTCAAACTCACGAACTGCAAGGTCATGACCTGAGCCGAAGTCAGACGCTTAACCGACCGAGCCACCCAGGTGCCCCAAAAAGAATGAAATCTTGCCATTTGCAACTATGTGGATGGAACTAGAGGGTATTATGCTAAGCAAAATTAGTCAGAGAAAGACAAAAATCATGACTTCACTCATATGAGGACTTTAAGAGAAAAAACAGATGAACATAAGGGAAGGGCAGCAAAAATAATATAAAAACAGGGAGAGGGACAAAACATAATAGACTCTTAAATATGGAGAACAAACAGAGGGTTACTGGAGGGGTTGTGGGATGGGGAATGGGCTAAATGGGTAAGGGACAATAAGGAATCCACCCCTGAAATTATTGTTGCATTATATGCTAACTAACTTGGATGTAAATTTAAAAAATTGATTACATAAAATTTTTGGAAAATCAAAATATTAAAAAAAAAATCAGGCTTAAATTTCATCTTCACTTTGTCAACTTCTCTGGTTCCTGGGGAGGAACTTAGGTGTCTTCATCAGAGGTGACTCTGATACAGGGGATTCACGGGCCACACTGTGTAATTCCACACAAGACCATAAGTGTTTCAAGAATGAAAGTCTTCATTCATTTGTACTTGTGAGACCTGTATAGGCTCTGTGCTATATATGGACACAGAATGAAGGTATAATCTATTAGTCAAACAATTAACTTGTTTCAAGTATAAGCAAGACAGTACAAACAGACACTCAATAACTGGATACACACTGAGTGAGTGACCTCAGCCACTGTGTGTGTGTGTATGTTCAAGTGTGTGCATGTGTGTATCACTAAAACACCCATCCAAAATCCAAACCTTAGTTTTGTCTTTTAATACGATTCTGTAATAGCTGCTTTCTTGCTATTTGCCTTGATATTAAAGCATTTTTATTATTATTCCAGCATCAATACACTATAGTTTATTTAGCCTTTTTTTTTAAGATGATGTTCACTTACTTTGTAAAACCCAACCACAAAGCTAGTAAGTATTTATGGTAGAAAACATGGTGACCAAAGACCCAAAGAGGAAAACACAAATCACCTCTAATCCATCCTCTGGGAGATGCCCATTGCTGACATATGGGCCCATGCTATGATTGAATTATACATAGCTCTAGTTTACATTCTTTTAATTAACAAAATTATCCATTAATGCCTCTCTTTGGAGAAGATATGTAAAAATAGAGAATAGTTTCAGACATCCTGTAAGTTGTAAAGAGTGATGAGATGTTTGAGGAGCACATACTTTCTCAGCCTCCTAATTAAACATTTTCCTTTATTCATTAAGACTGTTGTTCAAGCAGCAGAAATAACTCACACTAAATTGACCAAAAAAAGAGGCTATACTGGAAGAATATAGGAGTCCTATAAGTTTGAAGAGAGGCTAAAGAACAGAGCTTATGGGGCGCCTGGGTGGCCCAGTTGGTTGGGCGTCTGACTTCAGCTCAGGTCATGATCTCGCGGTTCATGAGTTCAAGCCCCGCATCAGGCATCTGTGCTGATGGCTCAGAGCCTGGAGCCTGTTTCAGATTCTGTGTCTCCCTCTCTCTCTGCCCCTCCCCCGTTCATACTCTGTCTCTCTCTGTCTCAAAAATAAATAAACCTTAAAAAAAATTAAAAAAACAAAACAAAACAAACAAACAAAAAGAACAGAGCTTATAATAGACAGGGATCGAGTGGTCCTGGCCTGGCCTTCCTTCCTTGCCGGCACCTTTGTTCTCAAGACTCAAAGTCCTAGGATAAAATGGATTTTGTTTTGCTGAATTTAGGTTCCATAAAAGTACCTAGACTTGGTGATAGACTGAGTATGGATGGACAGAGAAAGAGAGGGTCCAGGAATAATTTCCAGGTTTCTGGATTGCAGAAATACATTGGTAATGGTGCCATTTCCTGGGAACAATGAAAGAGGAGCAGGTTGGCCAAATCCTGGAAGGGGCTGGATGAATGGTGTGCTGTGAGGAAGGCTGAATTTCAGGTGCCTTGAGACAGCAAAAGATGTTAAGTAGGCAACTGGCTAGATGGGCTGTGCCACACATGATCTGGACCTCTCCACCCTGCTTGCAGCCCCGGGAAACTCGCTTTGCCTCTGGCTTCAGATCAGGTTAGTCTAGTGGGGTACACTAGCAGATCAAAGGAGAAAGCGGAGTAAGGTGGGTCTTTGTTTTCCTTGCTTCCCCCCTGCCAAGTTGCTGTGGGATGGCTGCATCCCAGAACCAAAGATCATAGCTCTTGTGAGATGCCCTCCCCTCCAAATCCTGTCTCTCCAGGGTCTGGCTGCATTCTTGCTTGTTCCAGAACACTGCACTACCTCTTTTAATTTCCCCATATCCTGTCTACCCACTCAAGTTGTGGCAATCTGAGTGTATCACTCATTTCTGCCAGGGTCCCGACTGATAACCTGCATACAAAATTCAAAGGACAGGTTCAGGCTAGAGATGTATTTTGTGAACCATCTGTTTATAGTTGTAGCAGATGCTGATGGGGATGATAAATTCCTTTGTGGAGGAGCACCATCAAGAAATGGAGAGTACTTAGGAGTGAGCTTTAAAACACTCTCACTGAAACAGGGGAGTGAGAAGAAGGACTTGATGAAAGGAGATTCTAGAGACCCCCTTGGATCTATTAAACAGAGAATGTATTCATGACCAGCCACCATGGCATCACACAGCAGTAGAGAGGTAGTTCACTAAAAGGAAATCAGAATGATATTAAAATGGGATACTGGATGCTGGGTGGCTGGACCTAACACACACACACACACACACACACACACACACACACACGCCTACACACCTAAATAACTTTATTAAAATGGGATACAAATATTCTTGCTTTGTCACCAGTATTAATTCTGCTGTGAGTGACAGAAAACCCAAAATGGTAGTGATGTAAACAAGATAACTATTTATTTTTCTGTCATGTAAATGAAGTTTGGAGGTAGCATGCATGGTGTCAGGGATCCCTTCCCCTCTGTATTGTTGGTCCGCCATCCTTGGCGTATAAGTTCCACCTCGTGGTTCAGGATGGCTACTTGCACTCCTGTCATCTTGTCTGCAATTTGAGCCAGCAGGACTCTTCCAAGATATTGCACATAACCCTAGAGCTTATATCTCATTGGCCAGAACATAACAAATGACTTTATCTACTGATGAACTACTGAGAAATATCTTTGTTTCAGATGGCTGTTTCATATCAGGGGTTCTAATGTAAAGGAAATAGTGGGGAAGGGAAATTGGGACTCCACTAGTGGTGTTTGCCAAACATGTTATTTTGTAATGTTTTCTTTTTCATTCAACCAGTTTCCTTTTTTTTTTTCAACTAGGTTTGATGACTCCTTGCCTGCCATAGCTATATTGTAATATTCTTCCATGTATACTGTGTCTCATCATCCAAAGCACCCATGAAAAATATCAGATGACATCAAGGATTCAACACATTACTAGCACAGCTTAGGAAGATTCCTTAAATGAACTCAGCTGGTCCACAAGCATTACAACATTAGGGTCAAAAGGACCTGTGCAGAACATCCAGTCCAGGAAATGGAACAACAGATCAAGGCACATATTTCAGCAAAGTGCTGCCTATCTACCAAAGCCTCCCTCTGGCAGCTAGTTCTGACTTTCTGTGATTTAAAAATACTAGAGAATCTTTGATTCATGGGCACATTTTACACCCTGCTTTAGGCAGATGTGAATGTGCACATGTTACCCCTGGCTACACATCAATTTCTAGACAGGAATAAACTACTCATTGCTTCTTTTTCTAGGAGGCATATGATGCTGTGGTGAATGGGGCCATAAATTTCTGCAGGAGATGAAAATTCCACAGTAGGCAGTCATTACCATGTCATTGGACTGCCTTTTCCTGTAACAAATATGGTCAATTTTGTTTATGGGCTTGTAGGGAAGGTAGCTGTTGGCTCAAAGAATTTGGCTCATTAAGCCAGAGTAAACGTTCTCTCTCAAAAAAAAAAAAAAAAAAAGTCTTAAGCAATATGGAACAGAAAAAATTTCAAAGTCCAGCCAAGAGTAGGTTGGGAAGACAGTAGGGTATAGGATTTTTCTCATTATGATGGATCTATTTACTTTTTATGCAGGCATTTCATGGCTTATGGAATTAACAGTTACTCTGTTTGAGTCAAATGTCTTTGAATTCCAGAGTTATCAAACCCTGTCCTAGATACAGAACAAAGAATAAGCATGGTGAAAAGGGCTTATGATCAAAACATCTAGGTACACAGGATTTTTGGTGAGAAACAAATAAAACTGTGAATGACAAATAATATTGTAAACATTAAACTGCTCTACCAATGCTATTTTCATCATCATCTTCTTTGTCTCGTGTCTCTAGCCTCGATATTACTTAGCTAGGAGGAGCTATATATATATATTTGTCTGATATAATTATTAGGTCCCAGAGAGCCTTAGGTTATTAACCCCAAAGGTGCTAGCTGAGCCAGATGACCAAAAGGTTTTGTGGAGCTCTGTTCAGTGGGAGAATTAGTGAGTCATATAATTCTACCCATTTGTGTGGGTAGAAAGTTGTTTAACTTGAACATAACACCAGCAATTAAAGATATCTCTCTGGAACACTTTTAAAAGAACCTAATAATTCTCTAAGATTAGAAAATGATAACAAGAGTTAAATGGTGGAAATGTTACTTTGGTTCCTGGTAAACTCTGTTCTCTGTATCACACTAGTCATTTGACAATAGTTGAATACATTATGGTGTCAAATTACTACAGATTTTGAATGTTCATGTAATAACCTGATACATGTTGACTTGCTTACAGATCCATGAAAATACTATGGTACACAAAGAAGGTAGGATTATTTTCCCCTATATTATCTAAAAAAGATCTTTAGAATTTCTTTATGAAAAAGATTAAACTGCTGAATAATTAATTTGTATCAGTTATCTACTGCTGTGTGACAAATTTTCCCAACCCATAGAGGCTTAAAAGAATTCCTGTGTGTCAAGAATCTGAGCAGAGCTTAAGTGTACTTAGGTGTGGTGCCTCTGACTCCAGGTCTCTTGGGAGGTTGCAGTCAAGTTATCAGCTGGGGTTGTAATCTCACCCAATAGTTCAACTGGTGATAATACTGGGATCCCCTCCAAAGTCCACACATGTGCTCGTTGACAGGCCTCAATCACTTGCCAGTTGGGTTTTTCCACAGGGTTGCCTCAAAACATGGCAACTGGCTTTCTAGTGGGCTAGTGATGAGAGAGAGAGAAAGAGAGAGAACCCAAAACAGAAGACAGTCTTATAATTTAATCTCAAAAGTACCATGTTATCACTCCTGCCATATTCTATTCATTATAAGTGAGCCAATAATTCCATTCTTGGAAGGAGTATGCAAGGGCATGAATATCAGATAGTGGAGATCATTAGGTATTATCACAGAGGCTTCCTGCAACAATGGCACTGGAGTTTTATATTTTTGAAATGGTTGTTTAGCAGATAGTCTTGATTTTAATAAATTATTTTGTTTTTACATAGTAGTTAATATTGGACATTTATTAATGAAATGAGGCTCTGTGAGGCCAGGAATCTGCTGATAATCTCCTAGAAAATGATTGGTGTGAGGTCAAGTTTCATGATCAACTTTTATTTTATTTATTTATTTATTTATTTATTTTTTATTTTTTTTAATGTTTATTTATTTTTGAGACAGAGAGAGACAGAGCATGAACAGGGGAGGGGCGGAGAGAGAGGGAGACACAGAATCTGAAACAGGCTCCAGGCTCTGAGCTGTCAGCACAGAGCCCGACGCGGGGCTCGAACTCACGGACCATGAGATAATGACCTGAGCCGAAGTCGGACGCTTAACTGACTGAGCCACCCAGGCGCCCTGCATGATCAACTTTTAGGCATTGAGCCTATAAAATCTACATACTATTTTTTATAGGTTCAATACATTTCATATAGTAATTTCTCTTTCAGTAAACTAAATAGGAACTAATTTGTACTTCACCCAGTTTTTTTAAATGTTTATTTATTTTTGAGGGGGGGATGGAGGGACAGAGAGAGGGGGAAAGAGAGAGGGAGGACAGAGGACCCAAAGTAGGTTCTGTGCTGACAGCAGACAGCCCAATGCGGGGCTTGAATTCACAAAGCATGAGATCATGACCCAAGCCGAAGTCGGACACTTAACCGACTGAGGCACCCAGGCTAAACTATTGAATAGAAAGTAAATTTTGCATAATAATAATTGCATTTATTATATACTTGGCATAATTTGGCTATATGTTATACACACTTTGTCTATTGCATCTTTAAATATGCCCTTCCCCTTCTTCTAGGACTTTAATTACACAAATACTAGAATCCCTTATATTGCTCACAGTCAGTCACTGATGCTTGTGTGTTTATTAATCTTTTTTCTCTCTCCTTCATGGATAGTTTTTTATTGCTATATAACAAATTACTACAAACTTTGAGGCTTAAAATGACATCAGTTTATTCACTCATAGTTGTATAAGTCAGAGTCTGGTACAACATGTCTCTCTTCAAGATCTCACAAGGCTGAAAGCAAGGTGTTGACTGGGGATGAGGCTGTCATGTGAAGTTCAGCATCCATTTCCAAGCACACTGGTTGTTGACAAAATTCATTTTCTTGGGGTTGTAGAATTGAGGTCCCCATTTCTCTGCTGTCTTTCAGCTCATAGCTGATCTTATCAGATAAAGATTGCCAATGTGTCTTACCACATGTGACCCTCCATTGTCAACCCAGTAACAGTGCTTTGAATACTTTTCTTGCTTGGATCTGTAACTTCCCCTCTGTGATCAGCCAGAGAAACCCTCTGCTTTCAAAAAACCCATGTACTTAGGTCTGCCCGGATAATCTCTCTGCTTAGGATCATCTGTGTCGTATAACATAACATAATCACCAGAGTTCTGTGCATTACATGAGAATTGTGCACCAGGGGCATGAAATCTTGGGAGTCCATCTTAGAATTCTGCCCATCACAGATAGTGTTACTGCTATTTCTTCAAGCTCAGCTATCTTTTCCTCTGCAACATCATACCTGTTATTAATATCATCTAGTATATTTTTCATCTAGACATTGTATTTTGCATCCCTAAAAGTCTCATTTAGACCTTTTTAATATCTTCCATTCCTCCCCTCATGAAGGTCTTGTTTTTTCTCTACCTTCATGAATATTTATAATATTTATAATAAATGTTTAATATCTTTGCTAACTCATCATGTTTTTCATTTCTGATTATCTATTTATTACTTTTATTATCATTATTATTATTATTTAAAGTATATTTATTTATTTTGAGAAGCAGAGAGAGTGTGAGTAGAGCAGAGGCAGAGAGAGAGGCAGATAGAGAATCCTAAGTGGGCTTCATGCTGTCAGCACAGAGCCTGATGCAGGGCTTGAACTCACAAACCACAAGATCATGACCTGAGCTGAAATCAAGAGTTGGATGCTTAACTAACCGAGTCCCCCAGGTGCTCCTCTCTTGCTGCTTTTAAAATTCTATTTACCCCTACATTTTGCCATTTTAATTACTATGTGTCTTGGTGTAGACCTCCTCAGATTGAATTTGTTGGGGGCTTTCTGTACTTCCTGGACCTGGATTTCAGTTTCCTTCCCCACATTTTGGAAATTTTCAGCTATTATATCTTCCTCTTTTTCTCTCTTTTCCTTCTGTGATCCCTATAATACTGTTATTACACTTGATGGTATCTCTGAGTTCCCTAAGTCTCTTCTCATTTTGCATACTTGTGGAATTATTTCCAGAGAAGGTATTGTAAGTCCTAGAAGGTGAATGGGGCAATAGCTGAAATGTCAGCAATGTTCTGATCTCAAGGCTGTTGAATGCAATAGCACTATGAGATACAGAGCTTCATGATCCCCCAAAGGACAGTTAAGATACAAAACCTGCTGTAACTCCCCGACATTCCTTGAAACTACGCATATTCGCGGCATGCCTTCACATAGCCACCAGGTATATGTCTGGTTAATGTCTAAAGATCCTTTGTGTTCTCTTTCCCTGCTTTGACATTCTTTGATACTTATATCTAAGGAAATATGAAATAAAGGCTATGTGCAGTCTACTGTGCTGCTGCTCTCTCACAGAGGCAGCCTTGCACATCCGCTCAGTCTAGTGTCTGAGAACTTTTTCTGCAGTGCACAGCCACACATAACATTTTTTTCTCTCACCTGCTCAGCTTGGTTTCTTTCCATTACTCTGTCCTCCAGATTGCTGATTCATTCTTCTGATTCCTCTAATCTACTATTTATTCCATCTAATGTTTTTTTTATTTCATTTATTATGTTCTTCATCTCTGATTGGTTCTTTTTTATCTCTCTGTTAACAGTTTGACTGATATCCTCCACTCTTTCCTCAAGTCCAGTGAGTATCTTTATTGTCATTTATTTATATTCTTTATCAGGCATATTATTTATTTCCATTTCACTTAGGGCTCTTGCTGTGATTTTGTCCTATTCTTCTATTTGGGACATATTCCTTTGTCTCTTCATTTTTTCTAACCCTCCATGTCTGTTTCTATGTGTTAGGAAAGTCAACTATGTATCCTTTTCTTGAAAGTAGTGGTCTATGAAGAAGTCCTTTTGTGCCCTGTAGTGCAATATCCCCTGTTTACCAGAACCCGGCATTTCAGGGATTTTGCCTACATGTGTTGCATGCACTCTGCTGTTGTAGCTGAGTCACTTTTTCCTTCAGCCTAGTCATCTGCAGTGATTGTCTTTGCCTATCGTGGGCGATGTCTGGTCCCTGTGGTGTTAGTGGACAAGTCTGGGGCTGCCATGGGCTTGAGTTCAGTCAGATCAGGCATTTGCCAAAGATGCAGTAGCACGTAACTACAGGGCGCTTTTCCTGTGTTGCTGTATGAAAAGCTTTTGGTGGAAAGCAGGACCAGCAGTCAGACCCAATGCCTGCCCCCAGCCTACTGCTAGAGCCACAGTTGGACTGGTGTGTGTGGCTATCTTCCCTTTCTCCGTACCCCCCCCCCCCCCCCACCCAGCAGGAATCACTTTGGAGTGATGCTGACCCCTACTGGGGCTACTTGCATACTTCCATGTTTATTGGATAGGGTGGATGCAGGAGAGCACTGGGGTGGGGTCTGCAATGTTAGCTAGGTTTGGGCAGGTCTGCTATGGGCGGGGGCCAGGTTGGAGGGGGCAGATCCACAGAAGTGTGCGAGGGTGGGGACAAAGTTAGCAAGGTAGGTAGGGAGTGTTTGTGCTGTGCTGATTTGTGTATCTAGGCTTGGGGCTGAGTGATGGAAATGGCACCTGCCAGCCACTTTGTTCTTAAGGAAGTCTCCCAAATATCCCTGTCCCTCCAGCAGGGGCCCTGAGATTAGCAAACAAATCTCCCTCCAGTTCACCGCAGCTGTCTTTCAAATTGCTGCTTCTGTGCTGTATCTCAGTGGGGATGTTTGTTATGCTGTCTCTTTGAAGGCAGTTACTTAGTTTTCCATCACCCCTCAACTTTCTGAGATTCAAATGTGCTGATGTTTAAAGTTCCAGGTGTTAAGCCCGATTCATTGTAAGAAATTGAGAAGTTAAGCCCCTTTGGTTTTCAAAGCCAAATGTTATGGGGAATGATTAGCCCATTTCCGGTGTCCAGTGCTTGGGATTCCAGGGGTGTGGTCTGATCATTTCCCCTCTCTGACCCTTCAGCATCTCTTCCTCCTGTGGTCATGCCCTTGGGTCAGTTTGCTCCCGACTGCATCTCTACCCTCTTTAATGTGGTCTCTTCTGTACATTTAGCTGCAGAGTCTATTGTGCCAGTCTTTGGGTTATTTTCTGGGTTATCTGCACTGATGTGGGTATTATCTAGGTGTATCTGTGGGATGAGGTGAGCCCAGGATCCTCCTACCCCACCATCTTCCCCACGAGTCTGGACACACATTTTAAAGTGCCAGCACCATCTTTAGATCCAGGCAATGTGGTTTCCTTTCCTGAATCCTGTGCTTTAGACACATGTCTTTCACAGGCATGGTAAATACATAAGGTTCTCCATCACTGGGATCCAGATCTTGGCTCTCATCTAGTACAACTTGTGATATTACATGTCTGTTTTCAGGGCTAATACTGTTCAGGACCCAGGGAAATCTTTATCCACATCTTTTGTCCATAGTACTTTTAAATAATAGACACTGGCATTCTGAATGCCCTGAAGGTCTGTGTGTTTTACCACTATGGACATTGGAGATAGATACTGCTTTGGTGTGAGAATGTGACTAGCAGAAATGTTTAGTAAAGAGAAGACAAATTGGGTTGCCTGGTGGCTCAGTTGGTTAAGCGGCTGACTCTTTGTTGGAGCTCAAGTCATGATCTCAGTTTGTGAGTTTGAGACCCATATTGGGCTCTGCACTGACAGCATGGAGCCCACTTGGGATTCTTTCTCTCCCTCTCTCTCTGCCCCTCCCCCTTTCTCTCTCTCTCTCTCTCTCTCTCTCTCCCTCTCTCTCGAAAATGAATAAATAAACTTAAGAAAAGAAAAAAAGAAGAAATAACAACAAAAAAGAGAGAAGACAAATTAATTAATTTTTGAATGCCTCCTCTCAGGTATCTTGAATGTAATAGAATCTCGGACAACAAAATACCATTTTTCAGCACTGCCAAGTGTCCATGTTATTTTAAATGTTGTATTTATTTATTGTATTTATTGTATTTATGTGGGCCGAGATGTGACATGAATAAAATGAAATACTAATTCTATACACTGCCAACTAACATGGATACTAAATGCTAGAAAATTGTGCCAATTTGGGTTTTTCAGGAAGCGGATGTCAAAGGCAGAAGTACAAGAGATTTATCTGGGGGAAATGTCTATTAAAGATAAAAGGAAAAGGGAGGAGGAGTGGGTCAAGAAAGCCTTCAGGCCGTAATGTAGGTCTGACACCCATGAAAGAAGAGAGGAAAGGAAGTAAGTTTGGGTAGGAAGGGCCTGTGCCTTCAATACACTTCTGAGAAAGTTTTGACCAGCACAGTGGGGATCTCTGGTGCAAAGATTGCCTATAGGGGAGTCTTAAATTGAGCAGAAATGGCTAGCCTTCATCTTCTTTCCTTATAGCCTCTAACTGACAGCTCCCTTGGGATGGCACATCCTTGGCCACACACTGAGGCAAATCCTGAGGGTGTGGTGAGAGGCCATTGATAACTGCACACTTCTCGGCCATTTTTCTCTTTGAAGTGAGATCTGAGTGGCTCACCTCCATTGCTGGCAAAAATTATAATTTTATTTTTATAAAACAATGTAATGAGATTTAGTATTTCCAAAAATAACTTAAAATATCACTAATCATGCTATAACATGGATGAAATTTGAGGACGCTAACTGGAATAAACCGGTCACAAAAAGACAAATAGAGCATGATTTCACTTATATGAAGATCTAAAGTAGTCAAACTCTTAGAAACAGAAAGTGGAATGGTATTTGCCAGGGACGGGGGGGAAGGCAAAAAGGAACGTATTCAATGGGTGTAGAGTTTCAACTTTGCATGATGAGAAAGTTCTGGCGATCTGTTGCACAAGGTGATATAGTTAATAATATCTTACAATACATTAAACAATGGTTGAGATGCAGGTGCCTGGGTGGCTCATTCGGTTAAGTGCCCAACTTGGCTCAGGTCGTGATCTTGCGATTCATGAGTTGAAACCCTGCATCAGACTCTGTGCTGACAGCTCGGAGCCTGAAGCCTTCTTTGGATTCTTTGGATTCTGTGTCTCCCCCCTCTGTCTGCCCCTCCCCCCCAAAAAAATAAATAAACATTTAAAGAAAATTTTTAAAGGGTTGGGATGGTAAAATTTTATGTTACAATTTCTTTGATACAATAAATTCTTTTTAATAGTCATTCATTATAATTGTTGTATTGCTGTTTCATTTTCATAGAACATTTTGAAAGAAGTGTTTTCTTCTTTTACTGAGGTATGATTGAGATATAACACTATATTAGTTTCAGGGGTGCAACATAATGATTCAATATTTGTATATATTGTGAATCGATCACCACAATAAGTCTAGTTAACATCCATCACCACACATAGTTATAAATTATTTTTCTTGTGATGAGAACCTTTAAGATCTACCAACTTAGGAACTTTCAAATATGCAATACAGCATTGTTAACTGTAGTCACCATGCTGTACATTGCATTCCATAACTTACCTATAACTGGAGATTTGTGCCTTCTTTTCACCTCACCCATTACTCCCACCCATGCCTCTGGTAACCACCACTCTGTTCTTTGTATCTGTGGATTCAGTTTTCTTTTCTTTTTTAGATTCCATGTGTTAGTGAGATCATACGGTACTTGTGTTTCTGTGACTTATTTCAGTTAGCATAATACCCTCTAGGTCCATCCATATTGTCACAAATGGCAAGTTTTCTTTCTCTTTATAGCGGAGTATCGCAGTTTCCTTATCTATTCATCCATTGATGGATACTTAGGTTGCTCCCATGTCTTGGCTACGGTAAATAACGCTGCAGTGAAAATGGAGGTGCATATGTCTTTTTGAGTCAGTTTTTTATTTTCTTCAAATAAATACCCAGAAGCGGAAATGCTGGATCATATATGGTAGTTCTATTCTAACTGTGGAGGAATCTTCATACTGTTTTCCAACAGTGCACAAGGGTTCCCTTTTCTCCACACCCTCACCAACATTTTTACTCTAGCCCTAGGCTCCACAAACATTAAGATCCACTGAGCTTCCATTTTATTCAAACATAAACCTCTCTCTCCTAAGTACAGCAATCTGACCCTAATAGCCTATTTTTTTTGCGTCCAGTTTGTTGTTTCAGAAATCCGAGTCTCAACTATAACTTGTCCCAAATGATTTAAAACCGTGTGAGAACCCCTGCCACTGGCCCATGCTGGGTCACACGGACGGGGAGGAATGAGGTCTCAGGGGGCAGAGTGAGGAGACTGGTATAGTATTTTATGTAAATGTTGCCAAGATTGAAACCAGCAGTGAAGAGTGGGTGTTATAAGGCAGGAAAAGTATCTTATCTTTAGAGGAAATTGAACAGTGAAATTAATTACAGCCCATAACATATGAACATATCTAGACTTTTCATTTGTCTTAAAGGGAAAAATCGCATAACCGAACCATTCTTAAGAAAAAGTTTTAAGATGTCGAACACAACAGCAGCATACATTCAGAAATATTAACTGGAAACTTTGAACTCATTCTTAAGATTTTCATTAAATCAGACCCACTTAGTGTTAAGCTGTTTTAAATTGGCTAAAGGCTGGGTGGCAGTTGTATGGAGAAATTGCAGAATTGCATATATGGGAGCAAATTGGTCATGTCCTGGAGGTGCTATTATTAGGGGCGTTGAACTATTATGTTATTGTGTGAATGGATACAAAATAACGGACACGGCTGGGCAGTATGCAAACGACAACACTTGTAAGCTGTTTGGCTTTGGAATAGTCACTTAACTACTCTGTGCCTCAGAGATGGTTCCTCATCCATAGCAAGGAGAGATGATGATCCTGTAGTCTGCCCTTATCGGCAGTTTTGTTTTTTTGCCGTTTCAGTGACTTGCGGTCAGTTGTGGTCCAGAAGCCGATGGTCCTTTCTGATGAATCGTCAGAAGGTCAGGAGTAGCCTCAGAAGGTCACAGTGCCTACGTTGTTCACCTCACTTCATCTTATCAGGTAGGCATTTTGTCATCTCATATTATCACAAGAAGGGTGAGTACAATGAGCTATTGGGTGGGGAGAGACCACATTCATAGAACTTATTAAGTATATTGTTATAATTGTTCTACTTTATTTTTAGTTATTGTTATTAATCTGTAACTGTGCCTAAATTGTAAATTCAACTTTATCACAGGTGTATGTATGTGACAAAACATTGTATATCCAGGGTTCAGTACTATCTGTGGTTTTAGGCATCCACTGGCAGTCTTAGAATGTACTTCCTGTGGATAAGAGGGAGTTTCTCATGGTTCATATCTTATTAGACTACTGTGCTGATTAAATGAGACGATGCATGTGAATAAAATACTAGAACAGGGCTTGGCACATATTAAGCATTCAATAAATATTATTTATACTTATCGTTTCTTTGTACATGTGTATTTGCTCCCCTCTACGGATTGATTACACATCTAAGCTTAGCTGCTACCTCGCAAAATGTGTTCGTTAGGAGAGTGTTGAGTGGACTAGTTTAAGCTCATCACCACTACAAATAAAAATAAAAGTGTTCAAAGATCCTGTGATAATGACGGTACACATCATCCTTGCACCAAAAGACTAGCATTACATTAGGGTGGATAGTCCATTTTAAATCCCCATCATAAATCTACCATTCAGGTTTCAAAATGATTCCTTGAAAGGACATAAAAACTGTTGTTTATTTTCATGCCTGCTCTGGAAATATACTATAGATGCTTTGAAAAAGGAGGAGACGAAGTAGGGGACAAGAGTTCTTAGATGACTGTGAGATTTAAGATGTTACTCGCCAAAGAGTTTTGATCCTTTTCTTTACATATTTCAACATTGTGTCCCATAGGCTTCCGTGATGACATCCCACATTGGTTGAGCGGCTGATGAGAAAAGCAAGCAGTTCTGCCTGGCGCTTCAGAACCTTTTCTCTGCTAGTGTCCACTATTCACCCCCAATGCCCTAAGAGCCATGGGATCAGAACCCTCCCCCACACCCCTTGGCAATTCCAAATTGGAATATGGGAATTTGAGGGCCTTGAAAATAACTTGAAGTTATTAAATGGAACTCTATATGACCTGTTTAGATTTGCTAGGATTTTTTTCTTACTTTCTGACCAGCCTCCCTATGTATTAGAAGCCAGAATCTCTCCTATTGCCCCCCAGGAGCCAACTCTGAACATTCTTCTTCCCTGAGAAGCAGACCTAGGAAAACGAGTCCTACGGTATCCAGTTCCATTCCTCGCCTGCTTCTCAGCCTTGAGTTCCAATTCCGTGTGTGAAGAAAAATTCTCTCCTTGACACTGGGCATTTCAAGGGAGAGGGAGCTCCCCAGCAGGGAATGGCCTTGCTTATTAGGTCTTAAGATGACCCCTCTCTCCTAAAAGACAGCTGGGAGGGGTTTTGACACAAAGGTTCTGAAGACAAAACCATCCACCCCCTAACTGCGTGCAAAGTGGCAGGTGTGCCATCTAGAGGCACACACGATGACTGCCACCACGATGCAGGCCACAGCCCTCGAAGTGGACTCCTTAAGTCTCCAGATTCAGCACCCCAGGTTCCTTCCACATGCTTGTTCATCAGGCCTTTCAATCTCCTTCTTTTGTTTAAAATTCTCATATTACTTTTGGGCCACTTGCCTCTGAAAGTGAGGCCCCTGAAATGAAATATTTGACCACAGGTGTGGTGTGACAGGGCCAGGTAGTTAAGGGATAACCAGGGAAGGAGGTTCTTTCTGCTAGCTTCTGGAGAAAACCTGGGCTATACTCAGCAAATACTTGTGTCTAGTCTTAGGATGGTTAAGGTGTCCAAGCTGTCATTTTAATGTTTCCTGCTTTGAAGTTCCAGGGACAATCTCATGTCACCTTGCTCTTACCATCTGATAATAGTTAAAAGGCTCCTCTATCTTGCCCCAAACATCCAAAGCCTCTGGGCCAGTAGACTTTTTTTTTCATCTGTTGGCGATGGTTGGTCAAACTTATGTAGTCAGTTTGTGTAATGAGCTGCCCTCAAACACCACGTAGGATTTTCTTTTCTGGCTCTGTGGACATCTTGGGCAAATGACATGCGCTTCTTGTCTCTTTCAGTTGTCAAAAGAGTGCTGTTTTCAGGTATTAAAAACTCCTATCTTGACTAAGTCGAAGTTTTACATCATCTCCCCACCTCCACCTTCCGTGCTCAGCCGGAGGCTGACCTGAGGCCCCACAGACCAGCGCGGGGGAGGGTCTGTCCATCCGCTTCTCTGCTCCACACCTCAGCCTCCCACACGGTTTAATTGTGCAAGAGGATGGTGGGAGGAGAATGGCCTGCCTTTGAACTTAGCTGGAGCTGCACACAGTCCTCTCCTAGAGAGCAGATACCCTTTGTTATGGAGAGGTCCGAATGCTGGGCTTTCTCTCCTGAGGACTTTCTCTGGACTCCTCTCCCCTTTCCATCCAATTACACGATTTCCCCCCTCAAGTACAGTTCTCTCTGATTGCTTACGAATCCCCCTCCGGTCCTTGCCTGGCTCTCCTCGTCCCAACGGGCATCCTTTGGGGACCCCATGAAGATGATGACAGTGTGATGAGCCTGTGTGATGTCAGTTTGGAAAACGAGTGCCCCTGTCCACAGCTGTACAAGTGCCACTTGCTGCCACCACCCTTCTCTTCCCCCGCTGGCTCACGCCTTTCAGAAGAGAGTCAGTTCCGGTTTTTATGTTCTTCAAACCCTGGGGGACGCGGGTCAAGCTTTCGCACTCTGCTTTCACAGCAGTCTTTTCACTGGCCACTCCCTCCCCCTAGAACCTTTGATTGTAGGCTGGCTGCTCCTTCAGTAAATCCCCCTGTGATCCATCCCCTTGATAGTGATTCTCCACTGAGCTGCACTCCTAGTATTTTTGTAATTTGCTGCTTGCATGATGACCTTCAGAAAAGTTTATTTAAACACCTAGCAATTACTCTTGCCTTGACAGTGACACCTCATCTTAGCTCCAAGGTGCTTAGCTGTAACCTCTGATGAGCTCAGGAGTACACGCTCGCACCCAGGGAGCTTCTCCCCCTGCCCCACGCCTGACGCAGGGTTCCTTGAAAGCAGTGGTGAGCCCCCTAGTGTGACCTGCGGGTTCACTTGCAATCACCAATGACCAAAATAAGGAGGCCACAGGCCCTGAAGGGTCTAACAGAGGAATGAGGGGTTTTCTCCGCTTCAGGCTGCATGTGAAAGAGCTCCTGGCAGCTAAGAGACTTGTAATTTGATCATGAAAATAGTGGGGTGTCTGTTCCTGTTGTGTAACTTCAGACTTGTTGAACAGGTTTTTATAAACCGAGATATATATGAGCCGTTTTGTTGAAATGGAGAAGAGCCAGTTGGACTGCAGAGGAAGCCAGGTGCCTAAAGGGCACTCCAACCCCTCAAATGGAAATGTATAGATACATTTTTGCCTGTTGCTTAAGTGCTAGACTTAGGATACAGACAAATGCCTCGGACCTTTTGCATCTTGCCTCATTAATCACTCCCTCAAAGAATGTGTCTTACCCCATAGAAACGAAAACTTCCCTTTTGGGAGATGATTCTGTATTTCTAGGTAATTCTAGCAATTGTTCTGTAAACCCCAGAGCCCACCCTGGCTATTCTGGGTGCAATTCTGGGACCTTGCTTTGGTTGAAAAGCTCTCCCTTAACCTAGAGCAACTCTTTTTCTTTCATTGGATGACCTTGAAAATCAAGCCACTTCCTTGTCTTTGGGTGTTTCTTTTTAAAGCGAGAAAGACTGTTAGAGAAGGTGACCTTCTGATTCAGCTCTTCATGCTTTAACATGAGGCATAACAGCTGTGTTCTGCGGAATAAGCAACTTTCTCAAACAATGACCCTTATTCATCATTAAGGTTTTCACAGGGAGGTAAAAATTACCACTTAAAGTTAAAAATAGGTTAGCCAAACTTGCAGACCACTCATTTTAGTGCATTGTATTACTGTGCAGTCCAGAAAGTAGAAAGACACGGTCTAAATGATTTATAAGAATTTGCTTGCAGGTTGAAGATTTTCTGATGAGTTACAAAATGGATTCCACTCACAGGGGGAAATCTATCTTGTAATCCAGGAGGCATTGTTGTTGTTGTTGTTGTTGTTGTTGTTTTAATGCACGTGTATCTTATGCACAATAGTTTTGACATTTTATCAGCGTGCAATTAAAATCCCTTTGTCTAAGGTTCTGGCTCTAAATTCTTGAACAGACAGAAGCCCAGAATGAACTGTGTTATACATTTCAGAAAGAAGAAATTAATTTGACATCTGGTACAGCTCCATCCCCAGGAGGGTGTGAGCAGTGCTGTGCTGCACTCTGTCGGGCTGCTGCAGAAACATACAGTGTGCATTTTGTTTGTCTGCCAAGAGAGTCTTCCCAAGGAAATGTCTCCAATCGCTTCCCTGGGAATAATCTGGCTGTTTATTCAACACAGAGACCCTTCTTTTCACAGAAGAACAAGAGAAACACAATAAGCTAAGCAATAGAGTAGAAAATGAAATGTTAAAACTCTTTTGGTGGGTGGTGAATGTCTGTTACCCGACACCCCCCCCCCCCCGACATTTCATATGTTGAAGCCCTAATCCCCAGTGTGATGGTATTTGGAGTGGGATCTTTAGGAGGTAATGAGGTCATGAGGGTGTAGCCCTTGTGAATGGGATTAGTGCCTTATAAAAGAAATGCTTTTTTCTGCCTCTATTGAGATGATCGTATGATTTTTATTCTCAGTTCTGTTAATGTGGTGTATCACATTTATTGATTTGTGTATGTTCAGCCATCATTGCTTCCCAGGGATAAATCCCACTTAATCACGGTGTGTGATCCACTTACTATGCTGTTGTTGAAATTGGTTTGCTAGTATTTTGTGGAGGATTTTTGCATTTGGCTGGCACTTTGATCTTGGCACTTTCTGGCATCCATTACTGTTAAGAACTAAATGTAATCTAGTTCTGACCATTGAATGATGTAAGTAGGCGAGGGGAAAGATTTTCCTCCCTAATAAGAGCAAAAGCTGCAGGAGAAGAAAGTTACATGTGTCTGCTCACCCCTCCCTGCTTACAGAGTTGTTTGGTGAGGTTGTGCTGCCTAGAACCTGGCAGACATCTTGGCAACCATCAGGTGTTAATTCTGTGAATGAAACCACTGATCTGCTGGCCATCCCTGGAGGACCCTAGCTCTGAGCTTCTTGTTCCTTGTGGTTTAAGCTTCTGTGGCTGAATATTCTGTTACTTAGAGCTGAATGATTTTCAGCTGTGACAGATGGTTTCCAGTTTGGACAGAAGGTAATGCTTCTCACACCACTGCATGGAGGAGTGTTAGAACTGGCCATCCTGCCTTCTGTCGGTTCCCTTGGTTAGTGCCTTGATTGCTCAGTGACCTGGGAGCCCTAATGATTATGTGTCAGTAAGCCTTGTGATGTGTAAAAGCAGACTATATGTCTAGCCTAAAGCTGGCCTCTAAAAGTGTGGTTTGGAGCCACCTGCCCGGCTCAATCAGTAGAGCATGCAACTCTTGATCTTGGGATTGTGAGTTTGAGCCCAATATTGGGTATAGAGATTACTTAAGAATAAAACCTTTAAGGGGCACCTAAATGGCTCAGTTGCATTTGGCTGGCAAATCAACTTCAGATCAGAACCATGATCTTGTGGTTCATGAGTTTGAACCCCACATTGGGCTCTGTGCTGACAGCTCAGAGCCTGGAGCCTGCTTCAGATTCTGTCTCCTTCTCTCTGCCCATCCCCCTGCTCACGCTCTCTCTCTCTCAAATAAATAAATGTTAAAAAAAAGAAAATCTTTAAAAATAAAAAATAAAAGTATGCTTTGAATGACCCCAAAATCGTCTACTCAGCAGATAAATTTCCTTATAGCCTCCTTCCAGATCTGAAATTCTATTGGTAGGGATTATTTTCCTCAGAGTCTTTAAGAACTCTTTATTAAATTACATATTTTCTTGAGCAGAGGCTAGCATCCTAAAGTCTTACCAACTCACATATCAACTGAGATGGAGAAGTATAAGATGGGGACAAAATAAACAGAATCTTAGGATCTGTGAGTTGGTAGGGATCTTTGAGATCACCTAGTCTCATACCTTTATTTTGTAGATGAAAGATACTGTAGATCAGAGAGGTTCAGTGTTTTACGCAGATAATGTCCACCTTAGAGCCAGAACCTTGGTTCTCAGACTTCCCAGCCCAGTGACTTTGATACTCAGTTGCCATGCCCGGAATAAGTATTTTAACCTTCTGCCTGGTGAAGCCTTGTTGCAATTTCTCTATCTGGGTCTGGAAACCATGGGCTTGAAGTTGCATTTGAATAGTAAATATACTTTTTACAATGACAGAAGTGAACAGCACCAAGGGAGGAGCTGATGGCTATTGGAAGGAATAGACACATGACCACTGGCCTCAGGATCTGGCTGAGGTCTAAGCCTGCTTTTGCCTTCTATCTGTTGGAAAGGACAATTTCTTCTCTCCGCCTTCCCACCTCTATTCTTACTTACCCTATACAGGCTATGTAGGCTAAATACATAATTGTCTTTAATAAACAACCCCTTTAACATTTTGATGCTTGTTAGTTTATTTAACAAATGTCACTGCATGGCACATTTACCATAGCATCACATTCTTTAAAGAAATACATTTCTAATAAGATAAAAACAGAGAGGGAGGCAAACCATAAGAGACTCTTAAATACAGAGATCAAACTGAGGCTTTTTGGAGGGGTGTTGGGTAGGGGGATGGGCTAAATGGGTGATGGGCATAAAGGAGGGCACTTGTTGGGATGAGCCCTGGGTATTGTATGTAAATGATGAGTCACAAAATTCTACTCCTGAGACCATGTTATTACACTATATGCCAACTAACTTGGATTTAAATTTTTAAAAAAGAAAAAGGAAAAGAAACCCATTTCTGAGGTAATGTTTCAGAGACTTTATTTCTGTGGGATCTTCAGATAAAAGTATTTCTTAAAATTTAGGTTAAATTATTTAGACATAGTCCTATGTTTTTATCAGGCATTTAAGGATCCATAAAGAAATGCATCATTTAAAGAAATTCTAACTTTTTATTAAAAAAGCAAGAATTTGTTCCAATGTCAGCAGGAATCAGTCACTGCCTTAGACATGCTGTTTTTAAATATGTTCTTTCAAAAGAACCACACTTGTGGTGGCTTTTGTTGTTTATTTTTGCAGAGAGACCTATGCAGTTCTATTCCAAACATTCCTCAGAAAGTCAATCTTGAAATGGTTTCTGTGCTCTTTTGCCCTCTGCTGGCTAAATTGAGACCTTCCTAAAAAACATGTCAATTCGGTATCTTCTGGTCACGGAATGTACATCCTCTGTCCTGCTCATTCCTAGGTTTATGTGGCAAAAGCCCCTAACAATCCTTATGCCAGAGATAAAAATCCAGCTTTAGACGGCTGCTTTTTATCAAGATATCCATGACCAGATGGCTGCAGCTATGAGATCTGTCCATTCTCAAGCATCTTTTGTATTTATCCACAGCAATCTGTGATCAGCACCTTATTAAATACTGTTCTCTTTCTGAACTGCTGCTACTGCATAATTTAGTCGATGGATCAGTTTGTAAATATAAATAAGCTGTATCATTCTGTCTTATTAATTGCTTGGTGTTTGTCTTGTTTTCTCAGGGTGACTTTCAGTCTCTAGGCCTTCAACCCCATCAGATGGATTCCAAAGAGGCCTCAGTCATGGCAACTAAGTCCTCACCTAGACTTTAATAGGAATGACGAGGGGGCCTTCGTTCTTGCTGTGAAACTGGCATTCCCAGGCATCCTCCAGTCCACCTGCCGTGGCCAGGATGGAGCACACACCTCTGAGTAAGGTCCACCCTTCCCTTGTGGGCCCAGTGGAGGAGAGCAAACCAGCTCATGGTCTTAGACCTGTATCCTGCCGCTCTTCTGCTGGCGGTGACCCCGGGCTGGTGTTGTTTAGGTCCTGCTACCATGGAGACCCCACTGCCCTGCCTCCTCTTCCATGTAATTCTCACCAGTCTGGGCTTCTGGGGTAGGCTACTGAGTCACTGCTGCCCTTGGATTTCTACTATCCCATTTACATCTAAATGGAAGTCTGCTTCCCTCCCCCCCCACCCCTTATCAATCTATATCCCTACCCTCCACCCTCTTCCCACAGAGGAAGGATGTATGAAAGATTTGAATTTGGTGGCTGGCATTTTTATCCCAAGGGAAAACTGCAAAAGTTCTCTTCTGATTTTTTGTTTTGTTCCGATTTGTTTTCTCCATGAGGTACAAGAAGGACAATCAGCTGAACGAGGGTGGGGGTGGAGAAGGGAGAGGGTGTGAATAGCTGTCTGGGGGAGCTGGAGGCCGAAGGACAGGGCAGCATGACTGGCTAGGAATGAGAAGGCACCACTTGAGGTTTGTGGTAATAAATTTAAAGCAAGACCAGTCAGCATGATCATGGGTTTTTCTGCAGTCACGTTCAGCTGCATCCTGTTGTGGTTTTACCAAAGGAATGCAAAGAAATGTGCAAAACAGATAGGAAGAAAACTTTAAAGCACTCTGTGAAACACAAATAGAGACAAACAAATAAGAAGACATCCCACCTTCTTGGCTTAGACACTGTAGCATCAGGGAGATGCCAATTCTCCCCAAGTTGATATATACATTTACTGTGATCACATTAAAAGTGGCCTTTTTTTCTCCCCAGAGTCAAAAAAGTTTCCAAAGTACTTTTCCTGAAAAGGAGGCACAATGGACAAAAAAATATGAACAGGTGGTTAAAATTAAAAAACAGTTTGAAAAGGAAATGGCCTGTAACTATCTGAAAAGCTACTCCATCTTGCTTATATTAAGAGGAAAATGAATTTTAAAAGTATTTAAGACTGTTACTACTCACTGATGGTAGCTACAACAGTCCTGGCTGGCACAGCATATTGTGTAAACTTGTCTAATCACTACCTTGTAACACCTGAAACTAATGTAACATTGTCAATTATACAAAAAAAAAGTTCTGTTCACCTCTCTGATCAACAAAACTCAAAATGTTTGCTGATACCCTCTGTTGGTGAGGATGTTGACAGTCGCTGTCATAATTGTTAGGAGTGCAAAATGGTGCAGTCTCTAGAGAGAATAATCTGGAATTAACTAATAAAAGCTACATTTGATTCACCTGTTGACTTAGCAATTCTACTTTCAAGAATCTCTAGAAATTAGAAACACTATGTGCAGGGAGTTATTCATTGTGACATTACTTAAAATCGCAAAAGATTAAAAACAATCCAAACATCCATCAATAGGGAACTTACTACATAAAGCAAAATAGAAAACAGAGCAGCTGTGTAAAAAAGCTTTAAAAAGAAACAGCTCTCTAAAAACAAGATTCAGAACAAAAGACTAGATAAAAGATAAAGATCGGATACAGTCTTTTGTGTAATAAAGGAGGAGAAATAAGAATGTTTGCTTATTTCTGCCAAAAACAAAGCTCTTGGAAGGATAAGTAAAAAAATTAGTAAAAATGGTTTTCTAGATGAAGCAGGAAAAAGGCCTGTGTAGATGGAGATGGAGGGGACACTTCTTTAAATACAGTGAACAGTGGAGACATTTTATAAATTTAAAAAATCATAATAAAACGAGGGGCGCCTGGGTGGCTCAGTCCGTTAAGCGTCTGACTCTTGATTTCAGCTCAGGTCAAGATCTCAAGGTTTGCGAGTCTAAGCCCTGCGTCAGGCTCTGTGTTGACAGCTCGGATTATTTGTCTCCCTGTCTCTCTGCCCTTCCCCTGCTCTCTCTCTCTATCTCTCTCTCAAAATAAATAAATAAACATTAAAAAATTATTTAAGGGGCGCCTGGGTGGCTCAGTCGGTTGAGCGTCCGACTTCGGCCCAGGTCATGATCTTGAGGTCCGTGGGTTCGAGCCCCGCGTCGGGCTCTGTGCTGCCAGCTCGGAGCCTGGAGCCTGTTTCAGATTCTGTCTCCCTCTCTCTCTGACCCTCCCCTGTTCATGCTCTGTCTCTCTCTGTCTCAAAAATAAATAAACATTAAAAAAAAATTTTTAAATTATTTAAAAATCATAATACAATGAAATTTAAAGGAAAATAAAAGCAAACCCTAATACTGGAAACACATGAATTTAAAATGAAGAGCAGACTGAGGGACCCCATGCCTCTTCTTCTTAGCCCTCTGTATATGTTCCCCAGTAAAGCCCGAACTTGATAACCAAATGGTGGGATTCTGGAATTTGCACAACTTGTCTCAGTTACAATTATTGTCTCAACATAATTTTCCCACTGAACAGCCAGCTCTACAGGACAGGGATCTTTATCCATTCTATATAGTGTCTGGCACATAGTAAGTGCTCAATAAATATTGGTTGACTGAATGAAACTCTTTGTGGGCAGGAAAGCCATTTATGTGCTTATTAATTTATGTGCTTATTAATGCCCCAGATCTTATACAGGGACGGCTAACGCAGGGATTGCTTAATACATATTTTTATCCAAGTCCAAATGTTTTTAAGCAGAACTACAACTACCTTTCTGTCCCCACTGTCATTTATTTATGTCTGGCCAATAGCCCTGAAGAGTGCTGCCATGACTTTATCTGCAGCTGGAAGTCCCTAGAAGCCAAGACACTGCCCAGGCTCACTCTGTGTTGAAAGTGGCCCAAACCGTCAAAGATTTACTCTCCTTTCTCTTTCGGTATGCTCCCAGCTGAGCTGCTTTGTAGATGTTTCAGAGCTCTCTCTCTGTTTCTTTCTAGTCCATGGACAGTGACAAACAGCGATATTTTGGATTCATGGAGAAATCAACCTGCCTTTGAAAATGGCTATATCCAGATGAAGAGATTTCTTTCAGTAGGTCTGATTTAGTAATAAACTGGATAGATATGACTAAGAAAAGCATCAGCCTTCCTACATCGCTCTCTGTGCATTTCCTTCTCTCCATAAGATCCACTAAAAGGCTTCAGTTGGGAATCCACTTCTTAAAAGGTTTTGCCCTGAGAGTGAGACATGTAGATTTGAATCCTCACGCAGGCAAAGTATTAACTCACCTAGTCCTAGAAAGGACTCGGTTCCCACAAGTTCAGCAACACCTGTATTTCAGAGTTGTTGGAAACACTCGCAAATGTGTGTCACACTCTTGGCAAACCCTAGTTCTTCACTGAAGGGTGCTATTAATAAAAATAGGCTTCCTCTTCCTACTGAAAACTGTAGGGAAAAGAATTTGGAAGGAAATCTATGAAAATGTGGACTGTTATTGCCATGGGGTGGTGAGGGTTTTATGATTTTTATCTTGGTGATTTAAACTTTCCTGGATTTTCCGTGTCTTGTAAAATCATTATACAATAGTTTTATGATCAGAAAACATTAACAAAAACAAGTTGTATGACTGTTAATAGTTAAAAAAAAAAATTGTCAGTTCTCCTTCCTTGATTCTGTGCTGTTTCTCAATAATACCTCACAACAAAAGTCAAAGTAAAAAAAACGAGTTGTGTCAGTTCATTTCATTAACAACCAGGAGAGTTAATACAAACACACAGACCCAGGACCTGAAAAAAAATTTAGTCTGCAAACAAATTTGAATAAGAATGAAAACTGAGGACTTGGTCTTTAGCACAAATGTTGAAGTCAGAACTTTTAGGACCTGGTGAGCAGGTGGCAACACTTTTAGAGTGTTGACCAATAAGAACAATCTGGAGGTCAGCGAATGGCTCAACAGAGTGCCCTGTGTGTGAAGCAGAGAGAGCAGAGCAGGGGGTGTGGATTTCCTAACACGAGAGCCATCCTTTCTCTGCTGGGAAGGCATCCTCTCTGATAGCCTTTCTGGAGAGTCAGGCATAGAGGAGTGAGGCAGGAAGCACTCACCCATGCCACAGCCACCCTTGGTGATCAGTGTGGATTGGAGTAAGATGTCCACACATTTGCGAGTGTCCATCCCCACGATGGGATGGCTACATTTGCATCACCTGAGGGGGGGGAGGGGACAGGCGATAGTTCTCAGAGATTGAAACCCAAGAGGGAAGGAAATGGTAGAGTTGGTGGTTAGTACTCTTAGGACCTGGCAGCCACTCCCACCTCCTGTCACTTGCAGGGACTGTGGTCAGGGTTGCAAGAGAAGTGGGGACAGAGGAGGCATTTGTGACCACTCAGTCCGTGTGTATCAGACTTCTAACCATTCCTTCTAACCACCTGGCATTTCACAACTGAGAAAATAGGAAGTGGGGATTTAGGAGGAAACATGGGGGCTGGGAGCAGTATACCCAAGACTTCGAAGGGCAGGGACTTTTGCCAATACAGATTATTCAGTAACAAAGATGCTGAAATACATTTCCCATGTGGATTTTAAAAAAAAATTTTTTTTTAACGTTTATTTATTTTTGAGACAGACAGAGCATGAACGGGGGAGGGTCAGAGAGAGGGAGACACAGAATCTGAAACAGGCTCCAGGCTCTGAGCTGTCAGCACAGAGCCTGACGCGGGGCTCGAACTCACGGACCGTGAGATCATGACCTGAGCTGCAGTCGGCCGCTTAACCGACTGAGCCACCCAGGCGCCCCTGGATTTTTTTTTAGAGTGTTGTTGACCAGTTCTGTAACTCAGGACACCTGTAGACTGTTGTGACGCTCTGAAGCCTGGAAATCAGAACAAACCATTCATCTCACACTCCTACAGCACAGAGCAAGGGTCAATCAGTTACCAAAATTGATGCTTAATATCAGGAGAATTTATAGCAGAGAATGGATGGCAAGCCATCTTTACAACTCTGGCAGCACCCTTAGATTGCACAGATAAGATTAGGAAATTGATAAAGTAGTTGTGTTCATCTGTCTTCTGGAAAACATCTCTAATTGTTTTCTTTTGCTTCATTTTCATCCATTTCTGCTATGAGCAGGTTTTTTATTTGCTTCCTTCTCCCTCTCACTTAACTCTTATAAAAGAAAAACTTGAATGGTGTTTTCAGGAAGAGAGCACCTCTCTCTGCTCAGGGAATCCCCTGATTCACAGGTGGAAATCCCCAGGTATCAGTAAGAGCACCTGCCCATTTGGCTGTGGCTCAAGAACTGAAGCCAGGAGGCTTGTGCCCAGAGAAGGAAAATAACCAGGTTGATCAGTGGGCAAGAGATGAGAGCCTAAATTGGGCGAGACAAAGAAAAGGTCAGGTGCAAGTGGGTCAGGAGATCAGAGTGGACGAGTAGGCCCTGGAATGCTCCCCTGGGAGGCCAGCCAGGAGAGCTGTCAGTCCCCTGCAACCCCTGCCCCGCCCCTGGGTGGGATGATTCAGCATTCCCTATTATTACTAATAAGGCCAACCCCAGAGACCCAGCAAGGCTGACTCCTATTAAAACCGGACTGTTCTCCTTCTGGCTTCTGGTTCATTCTATGTCTACATAGCAATAGGGCATTCCAGGAGGGATGTGTAATTCATCCCAGTATTTAATGCTCTTTTATTACTTTTTTTTTTTTTTAACTTGGGGCAACAGCCTGAACTGGTCAGGCTTTGGGCTGATGCCAGCTACTTTATTTGGGTACATCCTCACGTAGTAACAAGTGATTACTTGTTACTATCACCCTTTTTGGTGATTGCTAGGTGCTGACATTGTGCGAACTTTACATAGACATCCTTTATAATTCTCAGAAGCAAGCCACAGGTAGGTATTATCTTCATTTGCAGATGAGAAAACAGAGGCTCAGGTATGTTTATTAAATTGCTGAGGACCGAGAGTGTAACTCAAGCCTTTTCACTTAGGAGTCCATGTGTCCTCTTAACCTGTACCCTCTACTGCCTGGCAGAGATTAGAAATGGCCCACTGAGTTTAAAGGAAAGTCAGAAGGTGATCATATGTGGGAGAACTTGAAGAAAATTGAAAGCAAACAGTGGGCCAGGAATGTGATGAGAAGGGAAGGACAGAAGGAGGGAAGTCTATGCGGCTGGTGGAAAGTTAAGGTGGTAAAACCACTGGCTCTTTGTGGCCACTTAAGGTCCTACCTAAAGGCTTGTTTACCTATTAACATCTGTTCAAGATGGACTTGCTTTGTTATCTCCGTTTTCTATGTAGATGCGAATACGGATTTATTATCTACATTTGTATTGTTTTAGCTGCCAGAGGATAGGTGTATATTCAATGTGACTCTGTGTCACGTGCACACGTGTCATACTGTTGCCCCATCTTCTACCCTCTCTGAAAATTTCATATGGCAGTAACTGGGTCAGGCAGCAAACGATGGGCATTGTCTTCAGAAGGTTATTTTTGAAATGTGCATGTCGTGCTCAAAGTCACATTCCATGAAGGCAAGGATTTTGTCTTGTCCACCTCTATATCCTTAGCTGTGGGAATGTAGAGGGTAATCGGTCCGGTTTGAATTAAGAATATTAACTCAGTGAAATAAAGAGGTGAGCAGGAGGCACAGTGTCCCTTGAAATCTTTGTTGAAACTCTTGTCTAGGTGATTCATTGACTTTGCAGAGTAGAAAATGGGACTGGGTCATGTTTTAGGGGATGTGGTTAGGTAGGATTAGAGACAGGAAAGTCTGGGGCTTGGGACTCTGTAGTGGGAGAGCTGGTGAACTGGTGGCTAGTGTCCACTTCCCACCTGCCTTCCTTCCACTTCAGTGTCCATGTCTCTGTACCGGCCTCTCACCCTTCCCTCAGCTTCTGACTTAGCATGGCGGCCATCGCTAGGTGTATGGCTTCTCCAGCATCTTTGATCTTTACTTCTGCCACCTTCAAACAAGCACAGGTATTCCTCCTCCAAGAAAAACAAAAACAAAATCTCATTTGACTCTCAAGTCCTCTCTCATCACCCTATTTCTCTACTTCCATTTTACTGTTACCCTTGAATAAATGGTCTGCACTTTTTCTCTTCATTTGCCCAGTGCCCAGTAACTCTTAGTTCCTTGAAATCTGGCTTCTGCTTGTACTGCTTTACTAAAACATTCTCTTTTTCTCTGTTTTGTAGAAAGCAAACAGAACAGGACACTTTCCATCTGACCACCCGTTGTCCCTGATATTCCTTTCTCCTTTTTTCCTTTTATGAATAAAACTCCCCAGAGTTTTAGCTGGGCATGTATTTTTCCATTTTTAAAAAATTTAAATCCAAGTTAGTTAACCTATAGTGTAATAATGATTTCAGGAATAGAATTTAGTGATTCATCACTTACATGTAACACCCAGTGCTCATCCCAACAAGTGGCCTCCTTACTGCCCATCAACCATTTGGCCCATCCTCCCACCCAACACCCCTCCAGCAACCCTCAGTCTGTTCTCTGTATTTAAGAGTCTCTTATGGTTTGTCTCCCTCTCTGTCTTTATCTTATTTTTGCTTCCCTTCCTCTTTGTTCACCTGTTTTTTTTCTTAAATTCGACATATGAGTGAAATCATATATTTGTCTTTCTCGGACTGACTTATTTTGCTTAGCATAATACACCCTAGTTCCATCCATGTGGTTGCAAATGGCAAGATTTCATTCTTTTTGATCTTCACTGGGGATATCAATGCCCAGCTGGAGACTGCATTTCCCCATCTCCCTTGCAGCTGGATATGGATATTTAGCCAGGAGCTGGGGGCAACTTACTGCTTTTTAAAAAAAAAAATTTTTTTTTTAATGTTTATTTATTTTTGACAGAGAGGGAGAGAGACAGAGCATGAGCGGGGCAGGGGCAGAGAGAGAGGGAGACACAGAATCCGAAGAAGGCTCCGGGCTCTGAGCTGTCAGCACAAAACCCAACAAGGGGCTTGAACTCACAGACAGCGAGATCATGACCTGAGCAGAAGTCAGACGCTCAACTGACTGAGCCACCCAGGCACCCTGCAGCTTATTGCTTTTGTCCTGTCCTTCCTCTTTCGTTCTCACTGTTGACTAGAAGCAGCCTTGGAAACTGGCAGTCAAGAGGCAGGGCTGGCATGTTGAGGACTGCAGTGCTGTTCCACGAGCCCTGCATTGATCACCTGTTCATCTCTACGTGAGAGAGAAATAAACTTGTACTGTATTTTAATCATTTTATTTTGGGGTCTCTTTGTTTTAAGCAGCTTAGCATGTACCCTAATAAGCTTCTTTATTATTTCAATAGTACACATTCCCTGTAAAAACTATAACTTAATGATAAATAGGAGATGACACAACTCCTGTTAATCCTTATACTTTTCTGATATAGCTGATGCTTAACTGCCTTCTTTTCTTTCTCTTACCTACAGTAATGGGCATAGCCCAGAACTAAATTCTCTATTCTCTTGTCTCTCTCTGCTTTGTCTACAGAGAATGACTCATCTAGTGATTGATTCAGTCATTAATTTGTTCGCTTGAAAATAATCTAGTGGGGCATCTGGGTGATTCAGTCGGTTAAGCATCTGACTCTTGATCTCAGCTCGATCTTGATCTTAGGGTCATGAATTCAAGCCCCACTTTGGGCTCCACCCTGGGCATGAAGCCTACTTAAAAAAAAAAAATCGAGTGAGAACCAAATTCTGCTGAGTGCTAGAGATACGAAAATGAGTTAGACCTGGCCCCTACCCCCAAGTTGATGACAGTCTGGAGCAGAGAGGAAAAGGGAGAAAGAAACAAGTCCTCTTAACATAGTGTGCTGAGTACCTTGAGGTGGGTGGAAAAGAGGAAGATGAGGAAGGGAGGTATTTCCAAGCTAAGAGCTCAGCCAGGAACCAAAGCCTCGATGCGAACACTTTCAAGGTGTTTACAAGGAAATAGAGGCAATATGTTGTTGATACTCTGAAGAACCAAGGGTGGAGAGGTACAAAGATGAGGTCATGGAGGTCTTGCTTGTCATGCTAAGGAAGCTTAGAGCTTTCTCCTGACTGGGGCTTTAATGAAGTGTACTCACTAGATGTGTGTAATGTAGATTTACGTTTTAGATAGACAAGAGTTTTCTGGGTGTTAGGGTCAAGAATTTCTGAGAGGTAAATAGGAACAGGGAACCTGTTAGGAAGCTATTTGCAGTAGAGTAAGTAAGGAGATGGCTAGATACATGGTATTGGCATTAAGAATGAAGAAAGAAAGGAATTTGAGACGTTTTCAGGAGGTAAAATGGACATGACTTGGTGACTGAAGAGGAAATAAGAGGAACAAAGATGACTCCTGGGTTTCTTGCTTGGGTGGTCGGATAGATTGGGCAATAGTGTTAGTGGCTTCAAGCTATCACTTACCTGTAAGGTAGCTTATTCTGAAGGTAAGAAAGCTTAATCTTGAGCCCTCCTTACCTGTGTGGGCCCATTCAAAGGCTCTGGGAACGGTCCCAGTGGTTTTGTATTCTCAAATCAAATATTCTTTTTCTTTTTTAAGATTTTTTAACATTTATTTTATTTATTTTTTATTTTTTGAGAGACAGAGTGTGAGTGGGGGAGGGACAGAGAGAGAGAGAGAGAGAGTCACAGAATCTGAAGCAGGCTCCAGGCTCTGAGCTGTCAGCACAGAGCCCATCACGGGGCTCAAACCCATGAACTGTGAGATCATGACCTGAACTGAAGTTGGACACTTAACTGACTGAGCCACCCAGGCACCCCTCTATTGAACTTTCTTACTTACTACCAATCCTCTTTCTTTCCTTCCTTCTTTCTTTTTCTTTCTTTCTTTCTTTCTTTCTTTCTTTCTTTCTTTCTTTCTTTCTGCTTTGCTTTTATTCCAGTTGTGGCTTTTCTTCCTTAAACACTTGTTTAATCTCAGACTTGGCTATCCAGTAAAAGCTGGTGTTTGGATTATCTCATACCTATAGAAAGCCTCCTTGTATAAGCAAGCATCACTTTTTATTTTGGTCCTGGTTTACATCTACCATGGGATTATGCTTTTCAATTCTGTTTTTGATAATGTTGAGTCAGAGGCAGTTTGCACTCTAGAATGGTCATTCTGGGCTCTAAACCTTTGAATATTAATCACTCAAGCGTTCCAATATCTGGAATATAATGTGCTGTTATCTGCAGTCACAGCATCCCGAACCATCCTCTCATCAGAGAGAAGAGCTGTGTTCATTGTTGTTTACTGCACTGACACCTGAGAAGTGATTTCTGAGGGTTTCTCTGCTCTCTGAGCAGCTGCTACTCCATGTATGAAATGTCTAATTTCACTTCCTAAGCATTTTTCCCATAATGCCCCTTCTGCTTTAACAAATTCTCACCCAGACACACCAAAATGGGACTCATAATAATCATTTTATTATTTTAGCAGTCCCCATAAACAAGGCAGTCTCACCATGTTCCTTTTTTCTTTGGAGATAAGGCAAGCCTAGCCTTTTTCTATAAAAGGACATACTATATGGCTTCATGTTACAAAAATTTCAGCTTTGTTAAATTTTAACAGACAGTCCTTCAGTTTTTCTTTTAAGAAGATCACTTATGATGGATAAAAGTTGTTATATATATTTAACAAATAAAGATAGAATGCTGATATTAGGAGATTATTCTGACCCATAGAGCCCAGTGTTGATATTTCATACCAGATATTTTTCAACACCTTTCTTCTCAGCTCCTTCCTACTTTCTCAGTCTTTCCCTCTCTCTGTCCCATGTTGGGAGATACAAATCAGAGGTGTCGTGGGGTTGACAGCACCTGCGGAGGCCTAAGGACTTCTTTTGGATGAATGGATTTAGGTCTGCGTGCCATAAATCCACAGAAGGGGTTGTGAACCAAGGAAAGCAAAAAATGGTAATACTAAGAAATGTGGGACAGATGTAACGTGGTGCAGGAGGAGGACTTGGGAGCCCAGTTCTTTCTTGGGCAAATACTGTTTTCTATATTGTAATTTTCTTCTGTTGGCGTAAGCCATTTGACCTTCACGGTGCCGGGAGGGATTCAGGCAGGGGAATGAGTTGTGGTTGCAGTAAAGCAGAAGGGGAAGCTGGGCAGCAGCCCGGGGAAGGTGGTTAGGACACAGGGAGTGGTGCCTTGCTGAGGGCTGAGCTGAAGCCTGGCTGGGGACAGATAGTGGCCAGAACGGATATGTAGAGCAAGTGAGCACTCCTCAAGGATTCTTACAAGTATCTGGAAGGAGAACCTGTTAAGAGAAAAATTCCCTTTTTGTCACACATGACAGGAGTTTTGATCCTTGTTGCCCTTGGAGACGAGAGAAGTCTGGCGTACCCAGAACAAACACTAGTGAGCATCTGTCCAGGAAGGGGCTAACTCCCTAGCTCCCTCTCACATACACACTCCCTCCCAGCTGCTGTTCATGCCACTTCTGTGTCTTCCATTTGGAGTTGCCCAAGTGGAAGGGGTAGACTAAAAGGTATTTTTTTTTTTTTTTTGAGAAAGAGAGAGAGAGTGCAAGTCGTGGAGGAGCAGAGAGGGGGAGACCAAGGATCTGAAGCAGGCTCTGCACAGAGCCTGACATGGGGCTTGAACTCACAAACCTTGAGATCAAGACCTGAGCTAAAGTCAGACACTTAACCAATTGAACCATCCAGGTGCCCCTAGAAGGTATTTTATATAGAGAGACCAAGGAGGATGTTGAAGACTCTCACCACCTGTTTGCAGCTTGGTACCCCCCAAAAGTGACCCTGGGCACTCATGTAGTCTGGTGTCTGAAATAAAGGGTTCTCCCAGCATCCCGTTTCATATAGGTTCAGCATCATATTCCTCAGCTAATTAATACAGATGCCCCCCAAAGGTCAGTAGGGATATAAGGGCCATACATTAGAGCTCCTTCAGTTCAGTGTTTTACATAATTAATCCTTGATATGGCTGGACCTTGTCAGGTTAATTTATCATCTCTTGCCTTTCTCTTTCTTCTCCCTTCCCTCCTACCTTCTGTCTGCCCTCCCTTCTTTCCTTGTTGCATTTTTGGTCGTAGTAAAATTTCATTATTTTTCAGGCAGTGTTGCTGCCACTCACTGTGTCCTGTGTTCCCTGTTGTAGCCAGAAATCTGCTTACATTAAAGGTTTAGAGGGCACACAGGAGGCTGAGGAAGCTTAAGGCTAGGCCTCAAGTTTACTGCCTAGAACTTTTTGCCTAGAGAGGATTGTATGAAGACCTATAACATTGTTTTAATACTGTGTCCCATTATATTTTGAATTAAGGATCTCAATATATAGATAGGTGACAACAAAATTCAAATTGATAATTAAGCATGACCGCCCTGGACTTTTTTCCTTCTCTTGGACCAATAGTACTCCGGTATGGCTGATGGAGTCTACTTTATGATCATTCTCGGAGAAGAGGAATGACACACATCAGTATGGAATATTTTAGGTGAGATCACCAAGAAGCCAGGTTACAGGTGAGGTATAATCATTTATCTTTAGACTCACAGCTGCAATTTACCCTCCCTCCACCCAGACTTTATTTCTACACAGCCCTCTTTCCCATAGAGTTATAATGATGGGAGGGGAATATCTGGGACAGTAGGAACCTCCCTCGTCCTGACCTCCAGACTCACAGTTTCTATACTATCTGTATTTGTGACAAAGGTCACAGGCACTACCTCCCTCTGTCTAAATGGGTGGGACCAGAAAGCTCACAGTTATGAAGGTAATATCTGAAATAAAGAGGAAAGGGGCTAGCAAGTGTCCTGTATGTTCACTGGGATCTTTTTGAATTTACTTTACATGGGATCTCTAGTCACCTGAGACCTCAGGTTCTTGGAAAGCAAGTACAGAGATGTACTTGTTCAGAAATATTTTATCTCTTTTGGGTCCTCCACATCCTAAGTGCTCAATAAATGTTTACTAAACAAATGAGTGACTCTTGCTTCCTAGAATAGTGTTGTGTTGGAGGTATGAGCACAATTTTACAGAATGTATTAGTCATCAGGCTAGCCATTTAGCCATGTCCTCTATTGCCTATTCCTGTAATTACACGATAAATACATAGGCATGAATGTCCACAGCATTTTTTACAGCCTATTTTTTGTGTGTGTGTCTATTTGTTTTGAAAATCAAAACTCAGTTTTTGGTGCCTGCCATCTACCAGGCACTATAACTGCGATGAGCACTTTATATACATTACATTCTCTGTAATTCTCACAATAGTGCCGTGAGGAATGATTTTTCATTTTCTATTCATTCACTGGTCCATTCAACAACAGCGGCCTCTGTGTTAGATGCTAAGGACAAAGAGTGAATGAGACAGACAGCATCTGACCTTCATGGCGCTTAGAAGCCAGGGCGTAAAGAAGTAATGGGTAGTTAGGGGACACAATAAGTGACCAAGCCTGGATGTAAATCTGCCTGTTTCCAGAACTCATTCCACCTCTGAAAAAATATACTGGACAGTCAGTTGCAAAGAACCTACAAAAAGCCAGTCCTTTACAACATAACTCGTTTTGAAGCCTTCATTCCAATCCCCTGGGTTAAGTGTTCTCTCCATTTTATAAGTGAGGAAATGGGGCTCTGGGAGGTTAAATTACTTGCTCACGATTATAGAGCTAGTGGACAGCAGGACCAAGACCTGGATGCAGGTCAGCCTGTCTCCAAGAGCCCAGGCTGCTTCCACTTGATTGTGTCGTTGCCCTGCGTAGCAGAGAAGACAAAGGTTCACAGGCCCTACCCTGTGGGAGCTTATAGGCAAGAGAAGCAAAATACAATCACAGTACAAAGCAGAAGAGCATGAGGCCACACGAGGAGTATAAACAAAGTGCTTTGAGGTTGAGGAGGAATTATTTTAGTCGAATGACTCCTTGAAAAGTGGACAAGGAAAAGTGCTTGATTTGATAGATCTACAAGGTGTCCTCTTTCTAGTGAAAAATAACCTGTGATTCTGAGTGAGATATAAAAATAGAATTTAGAATTATTTCACTTCACCCCCTTTTTTTTCCCTTAGCAAATGTATCCATTATATAAAATTTATTAAGTTGCTAACTGGGGATAGCACTGTAAGAAATATCAATTCCAGAGTTGTTAAATTGTTAAAAAATGTGGATCCTAGAATCAAATACAGTTTTTTAAAAAAAGTCTTTTAATGTTTATTTATTTTTGAGAGAGAGAGATGGAGCGTGAGCTGGGGAGGGGCAGAAAGAGAGAAGGAAAGAGAGATTCCCAAGCAGGCTCCAGGCTCTGAGTTGTCAGCACAGAGCCTGACGCGGGCCTCAAACTCATGAACAGTGAGATCATGACCTGAGCCAAAATCAAGTGTCCAGCACTTAACCGACTGAGCCACCCAGGCACTCTGACTTTTAAAATTTTGGATAAGTTAGAAAAAATTCTCTGTGGGCTAACAGTGACCCTGGATCCTACAGCAGGAATAACGATAATGGTGCTGCAGGAGCCAGGGTTGAAGTGTACTTTTTATTTTTGAAGTTGAAATATAATTGATATACAATATTATATTAGTTTCAGGTGTACAACATAGTGATTTGATATTTTTATACATTATAAAATTATGTCCTCAATGGGTCTAATTACCCTCTATGACCATACAAAGTTATTGCAATATTATTGACTGTATTCCCAATGCTGTACATCATCACCCCTCTGACTTATTTATTTTATAACTGGAAGTTTGTACCTCTTAATCCACTTTCACCTATTTCACCCATCCCCCAACTCTCTTCCTCTCTGGTAACCACCAGTTTGTTCTCTATATCCATGCGTTTTTTTTTTTTTTAGATACCACATATAAGTGAAATCATATGGTATTTGTCTTTCTCTATCTGAGTTACTTTATTATCACAATATCTTCTAGGTCCATCCATGTACATGCAAATGACAAGATTTCATTATTTTTGTGGTGGAGTAATATTGGAATATACACACATATACATACATACATACATACATACATACATACCACGTCTTCTTTATTCAATGATCTATCAATGGACACTTGGGGTACTTCCATATCTTGGCTCTTGTAAATAATGCTGAAATGAATATAGGAATTTATGTATTTTTTTGAATTAGTGTTTTCATTTTCTCCAGATAAATACTCAGAAGTGGGATTGCTGGATCAATGGTAGTTCTATTTTTAATTTTTTGAAGAACCTCCATATTGTTTTCCATAATAGCTTCACCAATTTACATTCCCACCAACAGTGCAATAGAGTTCCCTTTTTTACACATCCTTGCCAAGACTTGGTATTTCTTGTCTTTTTAGATAATAACCATTCTGACAGATGTGAAGTGTATCTCATTGTGGTTTCGATCTGTATTTCCCTGATGATGAGTGATGTTGAACATCTTTTCATGTGCCTCCTGCCCATCAGTATGCCTTCTGTGAAAAATACCTATGCAGATTCTCTGCCCATTTTTTAACTAGGTTGTTTTTGTTGTTGTTGGTATTATTGAGTTGAATTCTTTATATATTTGGGGTATCAATCCCTGATCAGATGTATCATTTGTAAGTAGCTTCTCCCATTCAGTAGGTTGACTTTTCCTTTTATTAATGGTTTTCTTTGCTGGGCAAAAGCTTTATAATTTGTTGTAGTCCTAATTGTTTATTTTTGTTTTTGTTGCTCTTGGCTGAGGAAACATATCTAAAGTAGTATTGGTATGACCATTGTCAAAGAGCTTACTGTGTATGTTTTCTTGCAGGAATATTATGGTTTCAGGTATTATATTTAAGCGTTTAATCCATTTTGAATTGGTTTTTGTATATGGTGTAAGAGAGTGGTCCAATTTCATTCTTTTGAATGATGCTGTCCAGTTTTCCCAACACCATTTGTTGAGGAGACTGTCTTTTCTGCTTTATATATTATTGCCTCCTTTGTCATAGATTAATTGGCCGTATAAATGTGGGTTTATTTCTGGGCTGTCTATTCTATTCCATTATCTGTGAGTCTGTTTTTGTGTCAGTACCATACTGTTTTGGTTAGTATAACTTTGTAGTATAGTTTGAAATCAAAAAGCATAATATCTCAGATTTATTCTTTCTCAAAATTGCTTTGCCTATTGGGAGTCTTTTGAGATTCCATATACATTTTAGGATTATTTGTTCCAGTTCTGTGAAAAAACACAATTGGTATTATGATAGGGATTGTATTGAATGAAGTGTACTTAATATGACAACATTTTTTAAAGTTTATTTATTTATTTTGAAAGAGAGAGCACAAGCAAGGGAAGGGAGAGAGACGGGGGGGTATATTCTGTCTTGGTATCTAATAAAACACATAAAATAAAATGAACCTTTATGTAAAAAGAAAAAGACTAAATTTAAGGGCGCCTGGGTGGCTCAGTCAGTTATGGTACTCTTGATTTTGGCTCAGGTCATGATCTCACGCTTGGTGAGTTTGAGCCCCACATAAGGCTCTATGCTGACAGCGCAGAGCCTGCTTTGGATTCTCTCTCTTCCACTCTCTGCCCCTCCCATCCGTGCACTCTCTCTCTCTCTTTCTCTCAAAGAAGTAAACATTAAAAAAAGACTAAAGTAATTACTAATATTAATGTAAAATCTGTTAATGAGAAATTTTATTGATTCTCTGTTATTACATAGAGACAAGTTGTAATATGGAATAAAATATAATTTTAGGGATTTCACAGCCCATCTAATCCCATTTTGGACCTCAGATTAATATAACCATAATTTTGTATGGAATGATTCAAAAAGAATTGAACACTTAACAAATATAACATGTGGTCAAAACCTAATATTTTCCCTATGGGCAGACACTTAAAAGGTCACCCACAGTTTAACATGTACATGATTGTATATTACCTGGTTACTGAGTAATCCACTTTGGAAGTGTGCGATACTTTTTGAATCACCCTGTATCGTTTTCTCAACTTCATCTCAGGGGTTTTAAGTGCCAACTTGGCAGTCTTAGTTTGGGGTGCTATTGTGCCGTGGATACATATTCATTATGGCTCACTTTGCAAGTTGACTTTTATAGGTTGGATCAATGATGAACAGAGTAGTTCTTTATTGGATGACAATAATTTTACTTTAGATTTCAGTGAGTGATGTTGGCATTACTGCATTACTCAAAATCAAATTGAAAATATAACTTCTTCCAGATTTGGAGCCTCTTAAAGGTTCCAAATTGTCATAGTGACCATGAAATTATAAACTACTCTACTATCATAGATAGTGAAGTTTCCCAGGACAATGAGTCATTATTAAAGCAGAGAGAGAGCCTCTAAAGGGTTCCCTCATTAGACCAGCTAGTGTGCAACTGTAAAGCGTGCATCTGACAATGTGGTTTTCATCACTAGCCGGAGGCTGTCTTCCACTTCACAAAGTAGCTCATGAAACTGTCATGTTAAGTGTTGATTTTTCTGGCCAAATGTCATCTTTAAGAAATACTATTTCATCAGAGAGTTTGCTGAGAGGAGACTGGCTTGGGATTTTTACCATAATCCAGAGGAAATCTGCTGCAGGTGGAGGGGGTGGGTGACCATTAGTTCACTAGTTGAAATGCCACATGATCTAACTGCAAGTATATACATGAGCCCCATTAACCAATGTAAGTTCAAGTTGACCTTGACAGCAATACTTTTATGTGGTCAGTTTAGGTAATAGCTCTTTGTAAAATTTTAATTTTCTCCTATCAATAAGAACATTCATATATTAATGTATCATTAATTTTGAAATGTTCTATTCAGTTTATTCTGTTGATAATTTTTTCCTTTTTAAAACATGCAAGTATTTGTTCAGAGGAGACATGTTTTAACCACAAGTGAAAGCTGAATATTAACAATGCAGTATGAAATCACCAGGGCACATGCCAAGCATTTTGCTTTACTATCCGAAGCAACAAGGATGAAAGTGATTGCAGGTAGGATTTGCATGTTAGGGATGTGCACTATCAATGATTCAGTGGTTAGCAGTTTTCCTAGCTTAACGCGTAGATGATCTATAATAATTGTTGACATTTTGTTTATTTACAAATAATTGCTGAGTGCCTCACCTGTGTCAATCACAGAATTGGGTGGTTGGGATGCACAGATCAATAAGGCAGGGCCTCTGTGTGTTGCACCCTGGGTGATCAGTGCTTCATTAAAGAGACCAAAGATAACGTAGCAGCACATAGGAGGGAGGGATCAGTTCTAGCTACAGGGTGCCCACAAAGTCTCGAAATGCAGATGTATTATTTCATCCCATAATGTAATATAATGCCAACAAAACTATTACATATTTGCCTGTGTTTCTGGACTTGGTGGCCACCTATAAGATGGTCAGGAAAGACTTTGTGGGAAAAGATACTTGATTTGGGTCTTGAATATCAAAAGACATCTACCAGGTTTGGAGAAAGGGCCTGGGAAGACATTCTCAGTTAAAGGAAATGTTTGGGGAATTACAATGGTCTTGCTTAGCTGGAATGTAGAAGATGAAACAGAATAGACATGTAAGAGCCAGACATCAGAAGTTTTGTAAATCATGTTAAGTGGATGGATTTTATACTACAGGCAATCAGGAGCCAATGAAGGATTATGAGCCAGGCAGTAACATGGTCAATGAATCAGAAAGTGTTCATAGAGTGCCTAGTACTTTTCAGGCAAGTACGAGGTGCTAAAGCTTCAAAAATGAATTAGATGCAAATAACTCAAAGCCTGATAAAGAAAAATACTGAGAATGTGGTGCAATGGAAATCAGATTTTCTGTAATAATCATATAATTATTACATTTATGGAGTATTTACTATGTGCCTGGTGTGTGCTAAATGCTAATGTGCATTGTCTCATTTAATTCTCCCAATAACACTAGAAGCATTATTGATTAGTACCACCTTATAGAAGAGGAAACTGAAGCACACAGATTCAGTACTTGCATCTGGTAAATGGTGGTGCCAAGGTTCAAATCCTAAGAGTCTGACTCCAGAAAATGCCCTTTTTACCATATTGAAGGGGACAGTTCATCTGTAGGGACAGAGGTGGGGTTTGGAAAGCCTTCATGGAGATGGTGATGGGATTTGCCTTAAGGAAGGTCGCTGTTAATTCGGAATGGTAAAGACGGAGAAAGAAAAGGATACTAGGGAAAAAAATCTCAGAAAACACTCACATCCACTAGTAATGGGAGTGAAGGAAAGGAAATTCTCCAAATAAAGTGTTTTAACGGGTGTCCTTGGACAGACTTCTGTGGAGGTGGCACGAAGCGGGCAGTGGCACTATGTTGACACCTTCTGTGTACAAAACAGCAGATGACAGGAGTGAGAATTTCAAAGACATTTTCTTTCTTGGAACATAGGGGACTTTTAAGGGTTGTAGGGGAACAGTTGAGGGATTATTTTTTATTCAATTCACTTTTAAGCACATGTAAGAATGTTAGAAACTGGGCGCCTGGGAGACTCAGTTGGCTGAATGTACAACTTTTTATTTTGGCTTAGGTCACGATCCCAGGGTCATGGTGTTGGGCTCTACACTGAGTGTGGAGCCTGCTTAAGAATCTCTCTCTCTCCCTCTGCCCCTCTCCCCTGCTTGTTCCCTCTCTCTCTAAAAAAAAAAAAAAAAAGAATGTTAGAAATCGCCAAATGCTACCATCATGATTTATTTATTTATTTATTTAGCTACCATCATTTTAAAGGGATTGTTAGATATAACAGTATCAGTTGGGATCCTTTCAGCCCCAAGTCACAGAAATCTCCAGTTAAACTTGACTTAAATATTCAGGACTTTTATTATCTCACATAATGAGCAGTCTAGAGGTAGTAGGTTGTGCCACTTGGTAACTGAGTGTCTCAGAAATCTCATCCAGTTTCTGTAATCCTTCTGTCTTGTAGTTCCTGGTATATTAGCTTTGTTTGCCCTCATTGATCACAAATGACAACATCCTGAGAAAGAGAAAACCATCTCTTTGTTTGTATTTCTCTTGGGAAGGAGAAGTCTTTCTGCAAAACCCCTCACCCTTTACACCTCATTGGTTATAATTATATTGTGTGTCCAAGACTAAACCAACCATGTGTAAGAGGAATCAATCATGGGATCATTCATGACCCAATGCCTACAGCTGAGGCTAGGTCCAGCCTTCCCTGAAGCAAATGGCCGCTCAAAGGAGGCTGAAAAAATGGACAAAATTGGGGTTTTGTGAATGAGGAGGGAGGGTTGGATAGATTTGGGGTAGGCAATCAATGGTGTCTGTTACAAATTAATTACAAAAGCCTTTCTTGAATGGAATGAAAAAATATTTACTAAATGTATCTTATTAATAAAACTTTCAGTCTTTTATCAATGTGCTCAATAGCCAATTTTCTCTTATTTTTAATAAAATAATTATAATTTTAGAACTAATTAATATAAATATTTCAATGTGATAAACCTAGTATGGCCAGTTCAGTTTGGTTTAGGTTTTTAAACTAGCTCTTTAGAATTCTTTTGGCTGGATTGATTCACAATAAATATCACTGATGATGAATGAAATTTGGCAGTTCACTCATTCTCCATAATTTAGAAAAATGCTAACATGCCTCCAAAGTGTTGGAGAATCTGTTCCTACTTCCGACTGCCTTTCATCTGAGAGCAGAAGATAGGTTTTGCAAGTCCCATTTGCAGCTGCCTGAACAGTTTCTTGGGTCTCCAAGAAATATTAGACTCAAGGAAACAGGGCATTGCCAAGAAGAAACTATCAGTCACTCCAGCTTACAAGAAATAGAAGCTGACTAGACATAACTTAAGCATAAAGAAAGGGTTTATTTTATTTTATTTTTTAAAAATATTTTTTAATTTAATTTTTTTTTTCATTTTATTTTTTTAAATTTACATCCAAATTAGTTAGCATATACTGCAACAATGATTTCAGGAGTAGATTCCTTGGTGCCCCTTACCCATTTAGCCCATTCCCCCTCCCACAACCCCTCCAGTAACCCTCTGTTTGTTCTCCATATTTATGAGTCTCTTCTGTTTTGCCCCCCTCCCTGCTTTTATATTATTTTTGTTTCCCTTCCCTATGTTCATCTGTTTTGTCTCTTAAAGTCCTCATATGAGTGAAGTCATATGATATTTGTCTTTCTCTGACTGACTAATTTCGCTTAGCATAATATCCTCCAGTTCTATCCATGTAGTTGCAAATGGCAAGATTTCATTCTTTTTGATTGCCAAGTAATACTCCAGTTCTTCTTTATCCATTCATCCACCGATGGACATTTGGGCTCTTTCATACTTTGGCTATTGTTGATAGTGCTGCTATAAACATTGGGGTGGGTGTGTCCCTTCAAAACAGCACACCTGTATCCCGTGGATAAATACCTAGTAGTGCAATTTCTGGGTCGTAGGGTAGTTCTATTTTTAGTTTTTTGAGGAACCTCCATACTGTTTTTGAGAGTGGCTGCACCAGCTTGCATTGCCACCAACAATGCAGAAGAGATCCTCTTTCTCCGCATCCTCACCAACATCTGTTGTTGCATGACTTGTTAATGTTAGCCATTCTGACAGGTGTCAGGTGGTATCTCTTTGTGGTTTTGATTTGTATTTCCAATGATGAGTGATGTTGAGCACTTTTTCATGTGTCGGTTGGCCATCTGGATGTCTTCTTTGGAGAAGTGTCTATTCATGTCTTTTGCCCATTTCTTCACTGGATTATTTGTTTTTTGGGTGTTGAGTTTGATAAGTTCCTTATAGATTTTGGATACTAACCCTTTATCTGATATGTCGTTTGCAAATATCTTCTCCCATTCTGTCGGTTGCCTTTTAGTTTTGCTGATTGTTTCCTTCGCTGTGCAGAAGCTTTTTATTTTGATGAGGTCCCAGTAGTTCATTTCTGCTTTTGTTTCCCTTGCCTCCGGAGACATGTTGAGTAAGAGGTTTCTGCAGCCTTTTTAAAATATTTTTTAATGTTTATTCATTCTTGAGAGAGAGAGAAAGAGAGAGAGAGACAGAGCATGAGTGGGGAGGAGCTGAGAGAGAGGGAGACACCGAATCCAAAGCAGGCTCCATGCCCTGAGCTGTCAGCACAGAGCCTGACACGGGGCTTGAACTCGGACCAGACAGCGAAATCATGACCTGAGCTGAAGTGGGATGCTTAACCAAATGAGCCACCCAGGCACCCCAGAAAGGGTTTATTTTAAAAGTTCAGGGGAGGGGCGCCTAGATGGCTCAGTAGGTTGAGTGTCCAACTTCGGCTCAGATCATGATCTTACTGTTCATGAGTTCAAGCCCCGCGTTGGGCTCTGTGCTGTCACTTCAGAGCCTGGAGCCTGCCTCAGTTTCTGTGTCTTCCTCTCTCTCTCTCTGCCCCTCCCACTCATGTTCTCTCTCTCTCAAAAATAAACATTAAAAAAAAAGTTCGGGGTGATCCCAGAACCCAAATTCAGCTGAGTCTTAGGAAGTTCTGCTGTCTGAAAGTAGAAGCCCATCTCTTGTCCCTGCTTCTCTCTATAGTCCTGTTTGTTTCTTTTCTCTATGGGAACTGGCTTTCTTGTTTTTTCATGATGATAGAGAGCTAATTTACATTCCTTGACATCACATCCCCTCTGCTAAAAGGACTAGTCCAGGCTCTTAATGTCTCAAATTCTAACTCTGAATTCCCAAGAGAGAGAATCTAATTTACAAATGAGGAAGCTGTGACTTAGAGTAAGTAGCTTGCATAAGGTCATCCGACTAGACTAGTAAGTGGCAGATAAGCATTGTGACTCTAGGTCTGTCTGGATCTAAAACCTGGTTGACCTTCCAACAAAATAGATGGCCACCAAATAGATTTTCAGGAGCAATGTGGATGCCTTGTTGACTCAGTCTAGTCTTGTCCTTGTTACGAAGCCTGTTTTGGAGGCTTGGTGCAGTTCTTCCTCTTACCCTGTCTACCAGCTCCTAGCCAGAAGATCTTCCCTTGCTGATTGTTGTCTACAATTGCATCATGAGGAGAAGCCTTTCTTTCTCTCACTTAACACATGGAGTATCTCATCCTTATAGAATACTGGACAGATTACAAAGACTACATAATGATCTCATTTTATTTTTACAACAATCCAGTGACATAATAGGCAGGGTTATTTACTCCCTTTTATACCTAAGGAAATGGACGTCCACAAGGGCAAAGTGATTTGCTGCAGAGGAGAGGATTGCCCTCCCTGGGGAGCCTGTGGACTAGTTGCTCAGGGGTAGATGAAGGATCTCATTGGTCAAATCACTGGGGAATGTAACAGTATCACCTCCAACAGGGCTGTGATGGCAGGACAGCTACAGGCCACTTGGTGCTGAACTCTTGATATATTAGGAACTTCAGGAGGCCAGATAACTGTTCTCACTCATCTCTTTGTTCTCAGGTTCTAGCATTGCATGTTATACATACCAGACACCTGATGAATGTTGAAGAAATAGGAGACTTCTTAAAATGATAACTGTGCAATACTGGAATGATCTGTCTTGAAAGTTGTGCAATGCTTAGCACTGGCAGAATTTAAGATGAATAAATATCTGCTTGCTAATGTTAAAGACTAACATTTATTGTTTACTATGTGTTACTTAGCACTGGGCTAAGTGCTCTACATGTATTATTTCACATATTCCTCATTATAAGTCTGTGAAATAGGTTCTAGTATTATTCTCATTGAAACCAAGGCACAGAGGGGGAAGTGATTTGCTCACGAATCCATTGTAGGGAGTGTGGCCAGGACTCAAACCCTGAGTTAGAGATCCGCTAGACTGAGTTAGAGATCAGGATATTGGTCCTGTTGCCAAAGTGTTTCCTAGATGAGATAGGAGTTTGAGGTAGATGACCTCAAGTCTTTTTTTAATTTAAGATTCTCTGGTTATTTGGCCAGAAGATTGGTGCTACCACAGAGAAAGTGAGGTAAGGAGAACTGGCTGAGGATTTTAGGAGAGAGGGGTCAGTAGAGAAAAAATTGATTTTGATTATGTTGGGTATGAAGTATCAGAGGACATCCAAATGAAAAAGTCCAATGATAGCTCTCTCTTCAAAGAAAAGAAAATCCATACATATGCTGTTGCCATGCAAAGCCCCTTCAATTCAACCTGCGATAAACATGGTCTGCATGTGTATATTGTAGTATTTACAGCTCATTGTCCTCTTTTCTCATAGCCTTATACTGTATTATTGATATTAGCACAACTTCGTGAGATAAGCAACATTCTCTTCTTAGAAGACCTTTGACAACCTTATTATCTTTTATTTTTCAGAAATTTCATTAGAGAAAGTGTATGCAATTTCAAAACTGACAACCCAAAGAAATGTCTCCTACATAACAAAAAGAAAAAGCAAACAAAATATATTTGGAAGCTTAGGAGCTTTAACTAATTTTGCCACTGTATCTCTTCTTAAAAGAAAGAAACAGGGACTTCATATTTAGCATGTTGCATTATCACCATTCCTGGCAATAAAATAAAACTTGTAAAACTGTTAAGAAAGCAACATAACCTAAAACATAACAAGTGATAATGCATTAAAGAATTATTTGATTGAGGGGTGTCTGAGTGGCTCAGTCGGCCTTTGGCTCAGGTCATGATCTTGTGGATCATGACGAGCCCCACATCGGGCTCTCTGCTCTCATCACGGAGACTGCTTCAGATCCTCTGTCTCCCCTCATCTCTCTGCCACTCCCCTGCTTGCATGCTCTCTCTCTCTCAAAAAATAAACATAAAAAAATTATTTGATTGAATAACATTGCTATTTGATAATACAATTCTGCTATTGCCTAGAAATATCAGAAAACTCTAAATCTGCCAAACAAACAAACAGGCAGTCAGAAATAGTAGGGGTCAAAGGACACCAAAAAAAGGCTGAACAAGGCAAGATTGTGCCCACATGGGCCCGTCCTAGCGGAACAACATACATAACCTGTGGCTCCTGGGAAGAAGCAGTCAGGGCCCCATGTGGCCCAGGTCAGCCAAGGACAACCTTGGAATCAGATGGGCCCGGGTTTCAATCACAAACTATTTGATAATGGTACAACGTTGGGGAACTGACAAAACCTCTCTGAGCCCAGTTTTTTATCCACAAAATGTTAAAACTGATCTGTCATGCATATAGTGTAAGAAGTATATAAGATGTGAAATGAACCTAGAATTAAGTGTTCTTATTACACACACACACACACACACAGAAGGTAGGAGGAAACTTCTGGAGGTGATGGGTATGTTTATGGCATTGATTGTGGTGATGGTTTCACTAGCATATACATACTTCCAAACTCGTCAGGTTGTATCCATCAAACAAGCACAGCTTTTTGTATGTCAATCATACCTCAATAAAGTGGTAAAAAAAAAAAAAAAAAAAAAAAGGAAAAAACCAGAAAAGCACTAGCAGCAGAGTGGACTTCTGATAATTGTTAGTGTCATCCTTTTCCCAACTTTAGTTTCTTTGTCTTTAAGAAAATTGCCCAGATACAGAGGAAATTCACTCCCTCACCGAATTAAACAACTACTGTCTACCAGGGCCCCTGTGTACAGATGGATAGGTTGTTCCCTGATGAAGGGAGAGAGGGGGTTAAATTCCAGCTCATTATTACTCATCAAGCTGGGTGCCCTGGCCTCTAATTTGCACAAAGGTGCTGCACGTGCTTGTAAAGCTCTGGTGTCTGATTCAGTAATGATGATCTTGGACTTTGCCCATTTTGTGTCTGATGGGGAAACAGACAAGTAACCAAGAATTATAATACATATAATTACTGCTGTTCTAGGGAACAGCACTATAGGAACATAGGAGAGAGACATTTAAATCTGACAGGGGAGGGGAGGGAGGTCCAGGATCTGTGACTTAAAGGATGAAGGGAGATTGTGGAGAAGGATGTTTCAGGCAGGGGAGTGACATTCAGTTATTTATCCATTTATTCGTTCAGTAAACATTAATTTAACATCTACTAAGTACCAGTACTGAAGATACAGCAGTGAGTAAAACAAAATCTCTTTTCTTATAATTCTAACATTGTACTAGAGAAAACACTCTACAAGAGAAAACAATAACTGAACTTGAGAAACCTTAGGTGGTGAGATGTGCTTTAGGAGAATAACATAGGTGGGGTGGTGGTAGGCGGGATAAGGGGGCTACCTTAGAACAGAGAGTAGGGGAGGCCTCTTCAGGGATGTGTCACTTAAGCTGAGATCTGAATGGCAATTGTGGAAGCTCAGGGGTGAGGGAGGGCTGTCAGTCTTAAGCGGGAGATAAACTTTGTAGTCTGAGGTGGGAAAGAAGACACTTTAGGCAATGTGCCATAGTGGGCAAGGAGTGGGAGAGGCCTGGAAGCTTGAGCATGATGAGCTCTGAGACCTGCCAGGGGTTCCATGTGGCAGAAGGGAAGGGACTGTGTTGTTAGGTGTTGAGAGGTGAGTTGGGAGAGATAGGTAGGATCTAGGTTATGATAAGTCTTAGCTGGATCTGGGAGACATTTAATTCTGCTTAATGCCATGCAAAGAATCCCAAGGAAGCCATGACTGAAGACATTCAAAGAAAACCTTTTATGTTTATGCCTTCAAGGGAGGTTTGAATACCCAAGTCTTATTTGTGTTAATTGTTCTTGAACCACATTTCTCAAGATATAGACCCCATGAGAGCTTAGAACTCTTCTCAGGTGTGCCGACAAATTCAGATTAATTTAAAATCTATTTTTACAACAATGAGTATGCTTACCATGATAGTGATATCTGTTAGACAGAATGTTAAACTGAGTAGTAGGTTGTGTTTTTTTAGGAGGAGGATACATCTTACTACTGGTAAGAGGTGAGAGACAGCACATAATGTCAAGTTGGTAACAAATATGTGATACTTGTTAGAACATGGGAAGACTTTGTCTCATAGTACATGAAGAACACACTGCTAGATGCCTACTCTACATCCAGGATCTCCCCTTCGTTCTTATCGACAGAACTGCAGTTTTGATTGTCAATAACTCCAGCTAAAAATCCTTGTCTTCTAGACTCCCTTTAGGTCAGGGACTGTCAGGTGACAAAAGTCTGGCCAGTGAGACCTAGGTAGAAATCCCCAAGGAAGGTGTTCTTTCCTGAATAAACAGGCAAAGCCTGGCTAGGAAAAAGCCCTTGTGTCCTGGGTTCCCCTTTCTTCCTGCTATTTGTAGTCATTTGGTGACTCACTTAATGTTGTTTGGAGTCTCATAATTTCTTTAAATATGTTGTAAAACCAATATGTTAAGGACCACTGTGTAATGAGGACAGTGACTAAATCTTCTTGGTATTTGTACATATCTGAGGTAACTATAGATATAAAAATATATTAAGATGATTTTATCAAAAGTTCTTCTTGGAGTTCGTAATTTGAAAGTTATCTTCCATGCATGTAATGTATCTCCCTTTTCTTGAACTAGAGAAATCTAGTCAATAATTATTTCTTAACCATTCATTTAACAGACACTGACTGTAATTACAAAGATAGCACTTCTTTATATGCCATGAGGAGTAGGAATAATGAAAACAAGGTTCTTGTTCTTGGAGACCTGGCAATTTTATTAGATGACAGATGTGTTCACCACTAAACGTAAAACAAGTGTGTGTATGATGTGGCTGGGCCTGCCCAAGAAAAGCCTGTAAGTGGACATGAATATGGATGTAGATAATAGGAAGATGCCTCACATGCAGGCGAAGTACAAGTTCAAGGTCTGGAACCCGGACATCAAGCCTGGGTAATGGGCTCACACTGTAGCAAGATTATTGCCTTATGTGTAGTATTAGTTGTTTCCGGATGATGGAGAGTCTGGGTTTATAAAAGTTACGGAGTTCTGTGCTTCTCCAACCTAGGGTCATCTCACTCAATGTGCACCCAGGCCACCAGGCTTCAGATGTGTAGTCATCGGGAGGGAAATTAGTATGAGCTATGTCCACCAACCTGCGTCCTTACCTGGTTTACAAGGTCTGTGTAGTTTACTTGCTGCTTCAGGGTTAAGCAAAATGAAAGCTACCTTGAATTCTTGCGCCCTGAAGAGCATCTTAGAAAAAGCTGTGTGGCCTGTGGTGATATAATTAGTGGCGACAGAGCATTACAAAGAGTGCTGAGAGTTGTGAGGAGGAAGAAACAATTCTGGTTAGAAGCTCCGTGAAGGAGGTGGGGGATTTGAGCTACACCTTGAAAGATGGCTAAAATTTTGTAAGGTGAAGGTGGGAGGAAGGACGTTACAAGAACATGGAACAATGTGAAAGAGAAAATGGAGATAGGAGAGCAGAGTTGTGTCCTGGAAATGACAAGCAAGAGCAGTGTGGCTGAAGAACAGGATGTGTATGGGGGCAGCAGTGAGAGATGGAGCTGGAAAGGGAGTCCAGGCCAGGCTAAGAGGGTTGGCATTTCACATATTAGTAACGGAACCAAGGAATGTTTTTGAACAATTGTTAAATTAGTGAATTAGTAAGACAGGGATACATAAATAAACCTGGCAGCAGCATCATGCACGAAACCTTGGTGAAACAACTGGAAGATCTTTAAGTGTCCAGGTATGAACTGAGGCCACGTGTGACTGGAGAGTGGGTCATGAATTTGAGTTTTATTGTAAAGCCCATTGTTTTGGGAGGGCATTAATTAGAGAGGGGAACCATGTATGAAGTTGAGTTTTTATTTTTATTTTTTTAATTTTTTTTTAACGTTTATTTATTTTTGAGACAGAGAGAGACAGACAGAGCATGAACGGGGGAGGGTCAGAGAGAGGGAGACACAGAATCTGAAACAGGCTCCAGGCTCTGAGCTGTCAGCAAAGAGCTCGACGCGGGGCTCGAACTCATGGACCGCGAGATCATGACCTGAGCCGGAGTCGGCGGCTCAACGGACTGAGCCACCCAGGCGCCCCTGAAGTTGAGTTTTTACTTTGGACATATGGGAGGATAGTAGTACTGTGAACACACAAAGGGCAGACAGGAAGAGGGAAACAGTTCTTGTTTTAGTGATACTGGATTGAGGTGCAGGTGGAACATTCCGGTGGAAATGTGCTACAGGCAGTTGAAAATAAGAGGAGCTCAGGAGAGGTGCAGTGGGGGATGAGTCACCTATATTGAGGTGAGTCAGTGAGTTCGGTCTGTCATAAGCATGACAACTAATAACAGGTCCTAAATAAATAACAAATGTAACAAGGAAGACATATCTAGGAGCACCTTGGAAAATAAAAAACACTGCAATATTGGTATTTATAGTTTATGTTTGTTTTACCATCTGTTAAATTCTCAGAAACCAGACTGACCCGGCAGGTATAATTGTTAAACGACACATTCTTGTGTAGAAATACGACTCCTGCGACACTGAATCGCCAGATCTTTCTAGTCTGTAATAGGAGAAATACACAAACTACACGACTAAGTAAATTAAAGCACACCTTTTTTGGAGGTGCACACAGCCCTGAACCACAGCTCAATGATAGATATTGGTGATCGCTAAACGAATCCAACAACTAAAACCTTGGGGGTGTTCTCGAGCAGGGGTATGGCTGTGCCCGAGCGAGACTGCAGAGAAGCAGGGTAAAGGTTAAACAGAAGAACTCCAGCCTCTGGAGAAAGATGAGCTAAGCTGATTGCGTAGCTCCCAGTTGGAAGCTGGCCGTCGTCATCATGCATACTCCCTGCATTGCTCATCACCCACGATCAACTCAGTCTCTTCCAAGGCGGGGCTGCTGGGAAGCAGGGGAGGGGTCATGAGGTGGGAGGCAAGCCCGTTGGGAGGAGACAGAAGGCCAACCCCTCCCCGGCCCCAAAGGCCTACTACATTTCCCAGAATTAAGTGCGGTAGCTAAGAGTCACTCCCTGGGCGCTGCCGGAAGACTTGCGACATGGGATTGGTAGTCAGGATCCGTCAGCCGCCGGAGGTAGGACTCTGGTCGGGAGATCTATACGGATTGGTTACTGGGTGTTCGAGTCCTGCCCACATATGGTGACGACAGGCGGCGGTCTTGCTACTTAAGGCGTCGTGGCCCAGCCCGCCCCGCCTTAGCTCCCGCGCTAGAGAGAAACATGTATCGTTTCCGATCACAGCTCTTCACCGGGATTTCTGCTGCTGCCACCGCCCACTCTTACCCCCGCCGCTTCTCGCCTCTGTTGTTAGCTGAAGACTCGCCTCTTAGCCGCCTTCCACACAGACGCACGAGTAAAAAGTGCAGCTCCATCGGCTGATCTTTGCTAAGCCCTGAGTTTAGGCGGCACCGGGCGTCCCACGATGCCGAAGAATAAGAAGCGGAATACTCCCCACCGCGGTGGCAGTGGTGGCAGCGGCTCAGGGGCAGCTGCAGCGACGGCGGCGACAGCAGGTAAGGGGGTATCCCCGTCGCCGGCATCCCAGTTGCCGGCCGGACTAGCGAGTCTCTTAGCCTTGGGCAGCCTGGGATTTGTAGTTCCTTCCCTTTAGACATTTGTGTTGGCTGGGCGCTTTAGTTGGCTGGCGAACTACAATTCCCAGCATGCCCTGGCGACAGTACCTCGCGCGATTTGGATCTGGCTTTCGAGCCGAACTCTTAGGCACCGGCCGTGGGGGCGGGGAGGGGGGCGAATAGGTCCTAGGGTCTGAGAGTGGGTCGGAGTCGGGGGTGAAGGGTTGCTGGGCGGGAGAGGCACTGTTTTCAGAAGCTGGTGCTTGCTCTTCAGAGCTCGCCCTGACGGAGGGTGGGGTCGAGTTAGGATTTGCGTCTGGGCTGTCAGTGGTCGTCTTTGACCCCCAGACTCCAACATGGAGTTCTCGGGAATGCTAAACGTCCGGCGGGTTTGGCCGGGTTCTTGCGTCACGAGGCCTGGACCTTGAGCTGTGGGGCCGACGTGACGCAGAGGCGCACGTGTGGCATCCCGTTCCGCTGCCTTCCTGGGCATCCCGCGTGTCCATCTGGCTGGGCGCAGGCGTAGGAGGCTTGGGGCCACTGTCCCAGCCTAGGCTCTATTCCTACCCCTGACTGGCACCTGCAGAAATTCCGAGCCCCCTCCTCCTCTTGTGGCCAGACGGTCCAGGCGACCTCCTCCCCGGGGCAGAAGTCGCGTTCTCCTTTGTGCTGCGTTCTATAGGTTCTGTGCTCTGAGGCCGGAATAGGCGGGGTGGCGAGGAGCTCTGATTGCAGTTGGCCAAAAGTTTGGGTTTTTGTGTTCTCACAGCAAAGTTGAAGCTTTTCCTGAATGGGTAGGTGCTTCAATGAATTAATGATTCTGTGCTAGTAACTATAGGGGTAAGAATAAAGGACTTCAAAGCGGAAAGTCCTACGAGACACCACTAAACTCAAATCGAGTATTAAGTTAAATTGGGTGAAGTCAATTTTTTGATGGAGATTTTGAAGTTAAATACTGGAATATTCTCAGACATTATCCCATCGGAACTACCAGCCGTTATGTATTTGTCGACAGAGTTGCAAATCCGACCCACAGAATGATACGCCTTTGTTCATTACTGAATAGCCCAATTTTCTTGTTAACAAGAAGGATGATTGGAAACTAGCATTTAAAGCGCTTTCATATAGGATTTATAGCAGCACGAAAACTCGTGTTCATGTATTAAACATTTAATAATTGACAATAGGAATGGATTGTTATAAGTGCAATTTTTTTCTTCATATCGCTCTTTATTTTGATTGTATCCCTTCGATATTCGTGAAATTCATTTTTGATCAAGATGTAAAGTACAAAATTAGTTTGGTGTGGCATATGATTGCTCTGTGTCAGTTGAGGATACCTCTGTACTTTTCTGTTGTTAACCTTTTCCTCCTCTGAAGTAAATCAATTCTGTCTGGAAGGCTCTTAGTTTATTCTCCTTTAAGCTTGACTTTTGTTGATGGAATAAATGGTGCAGAGCTGCAAGCCAAAGTCATTTAAAATTTGTAACGATGTTACTAATGGCTTCCTTGAATCGTAAACAAACCTTTTTTTCCCTGTGAAACTTCCTGTCTAAGCTTCCTTTCTTCGTGGTACTAGCAGAATAACCTCAAGTGGCAGTGGAGGATTGCCTTTCAAATTTTACCTCTAGGCTCTTTCCTGATCTTTAATCAGCCTGATTATTTTCAGGGAAAAAAAAAAGTATATTTAAACACTGAATTTTAGCATGTTTAAGTAAGTGGAAAAGAATTATTTGATTAGTTTATAAAACTGTACATGTTTTGAATGTCTTTGGAAATTTACTCTAGAACTTGTTAACTGTGCTCACCTCTGATAAATGGAGTATGCAGGTGGGATTTACTTTTTTTAAAACCTTAATTTGATTCCATGTGAATGTATTACTCAAGTGAATAAATAATAATCGAATAGAAGAGATAAAAAGTTGTCACAAACTTGTACTAATTTATAAGCCACTTACTTATTGGTATTTTTAAATGACACCTAGAAGAGATGGAATTCAGATGAGATTTTAACATGTACAACTAAAAGATAACCAACTTTTCTATCACTTTAATTGGTTGCCCATTTAAATTCTAAGTTCATGCAAAGTTCTAGGAAGCTGATAAAATTGACAAGTATGCATACTAGTTATAGCACTTAATTTGAAGAGAGCATTTTTTTTGGTGAAAGAACAAAACCTTGTAAGTCAGCCCCCTAAGAAATAAGGACTATATGTGTCTAGAGTGCTACTTAATTAAAATTACTTGGGAACACAAGGTGGGTGAGTTTGATCTAGATATCAGGCATTCATACATGGTTCTTTTTCTTGGTTTTTCTTTAACTTCTCTTTCCCTGGAGTCTTGGAAACTGATTGAAACTTAGAGAAAGAGTGGGGTAAATGTTGTATAGAATACGTTTCTTGGCAGTTTAGAAATAGACTGAATATGAAAAGGAAAAAAATACGAATTGTTGAATAAATGTTAGTATTCAGATAACTCTCAACCATAGCCATGACTTCACATCATGAAGACAATGAAGATAGATCCAGAAATAGAGAATGATGTCATAGATCCTTGTTTATGTGTTTGTTTATTCCTGCCGTAAGGACTCTGATTAATATGTTGTGGTATCTTGGCTTCACTGCTTATTCTTTATGCTTTCCTACTTTGATTGGCAAAGTTTATTCCTTTGGGATAGCAAGCAAATTTGAAGGCCGCTTGCCACTTTATATTGATTTAAAAATCAGGCAAATCTCTGTTCTGATTAAAAAAAAAAAAACTCTAGAAAAAACCCTAAATTTAGCAGTTTTAGTCAGAGAGGATTTAAACAACAACAACAACAACAACAACAACTTTTCTTAAGGTGGTAAATATCTTGAACATATGCACCTGGTGATGTTTGGTGCAGTCTTTAATTTTACTGATAAGGGAACTTGGGCTCAAAGAAATCAGGTGACTTAGAGTCATTTTGGGGGCAGAATTTGGGATGTAGTTTGATTCACTGCTCAGTGTAATTCATGATTGGGCAGTACTTTTATTAATATCAAATTCCTGCCAAAAAAACCCCACTTAACTATGGATTTATTTTTTTTTTAAGTTAATTTGAGGAGAGATCCTAGTTTTAAAAAAGATTTTTCTAGTAACAGCCCTGATATTTTTAAAGTGTTGGATATGTTAACCTTTATTTAGAGGTGAACTATATAACAGGCTTTTGTATTAAATACCAAAATTTCTATTTTACTTCTGTTTTTCCCTCTTAACTCGTTTTCTTTAAAACTACCATTCCTTAATGTCTTAATTCTTCCTCATGTGGCAGGTAACCTAAAAATTAATCCATTTACCATGTTTGTTTACTGTCATATTTGTTCACTAAGCTCAGTCATTCTCCTTGAAAAATACACTTTTCTTATTCTTAGGATCTATGATCTCATACTCTATCTGGATCTATTTTCATCGTCTTCATGATTTAATGTCATGTTTGGAAATAGTTTTTTCGTCCATAATACCAGTTTTTGACATTTCTGAAATTGATGTAGATTGTAAACAGTTGGTGGTCTGAAAAACAGGTGAATTGACTTATTTTAGGAATATTTTAGTATGTTTTTTGTAGTATAATCATCTCTTCACCTAAGTAAGGTTGGGTTTTTATTAATGGATTTTTCCTAAGTAAATTTTAAAATTCCCAACTTAAATATTTGTATATATGGCAACACAGTCATCTCCTTTGACCCTCTTTTACCTAATAGGTGGCCAGCATCGAAATGTTCAACCTTTTAGTGATGAGGATGCATCGATTGAAACAATGAGCCATTGCAGTGGTTACAGCGATCCTTCCAGCTTTGCTGAAGATGGTATGAGTTTTAAATTTAAATTTGAAACTTTAGATAAAGGATGTTTTAGGTGGAAGAATTCTTATAGCTAAAGCATACTATCACCGTTCCCCATCTGCTTTTTTTTTTTTTTTAACTTAAATTACAATGGTTAGTTTATATTATTTTAGGACCAGAAGTCCTTGATGAGGAAGGAACTCAAGAAGACGTAGAGTACAAATTGAAGGGATTCATTGACCTGACCCTGGATAAGAGGTAGGAACTACTGGAAACTGTTCTTTCTATGTCAGGGATTCTGGCCAGCCACCGTGTATATTGTATCTACTTCTCTGAACTTCTCTGATCTTGATTTGTTTACTTTGGATGTTTTAATGTTTTTTGTTCCTTTGGACTTCTAATGTGGATAGGAACATACCAGTAGACTTTAGATGGACTCGGATTAGTCATTATACTAGCATAATAGCACATAACTGTATTTGATTATAATTGAAATGGATTCATTGGATTAACAGTTAATTTTCAGCTTTAAAGAACAGCTAAACCCGGCTTTAAGCCTCTTGTCCACTAATTTTGTTGCCTACATGAAAAATAGCAAAGCTAAGTTTTCTTATTTCATAGTAGTTCTAAAGTTGACTTACAACACACAGAATTAAAAAGCCCTGGAGATGCAAACATGAACTCTAGACTTTTGTAATAAAAGTGTTAAAAGAAAAAAAAAGTGTAACTTTACTTAAATATGTACTACAAGAGAACATGTCTTGCACATTGAAACTATAAAATATTATATGGTCATTTAAACTTGTGGTTATTAGATGAATAAGCAGAAAAATGTTCTATAAAGCAGCTTAACATCTTTGTGTAATAAGATGAATTGTATATGAAAATTAAATTATTGAAAAATGGTTAGAGCTTGATGACAGTTACATAAGAAAATGATTTACAAGTCTGTCAATAGAAATGTAGAGGGGACTAGTGGAGTTTTTGTAAGTCATTGACCTATGGTACACTCCAGCTGGATCTTTGATTTTGTTTTAAATAGTGCGAAGACCAGGCAGGCAGCTCTTGAAGGTATTAAAAATGCACTGGCTTCAAAAATGCTTTATGAATTTATTCTGGAAAGAAGAATGACTTTGACTGACAGCATTGAACGCTGCCTGAAAAAAGGTACTGTCCTTATTTTTGAGTCAGAGTCACAGAACTAAAAAGGAATTTGCCACCTCTTGGCAGTAACCTTTGTTAATGGAAATAGAAAACTGGCTCACTCTTTTAACTTTAGGTGTCAAGGAATACACACTATGCTTATTCAAATTCAAAATGAGACTTGTTAGAAACTTTGTTTTTATTTATGTAATAGACAGCTTAACACTAGGATTGTGGTGGATTGTCATCCTTTTTTTGTATTGCAAGAAGTAATTGCCATTCTCAAAGAAGAAAGTCTTGAAAGCTTGTGTCAGATGTCAACAAAAGCCATTATTAAAAAAACCATCCCACTTCATCTTTCTGAAATTAAAAAAGTATTATAATCACGTAGCTCATTTTCCCTTGCATGCACTTAAAACATCAATCATACCTGCAGATGACATCATTTTTAGGATATTCCTTGGGATATTTGAATTCTAGAACTTTGTAGTAGAGATTCTGGAATTCATATTGTTGTAATCCTAGAACTTTTAAGAATGAAGAGAGGGGCGCCTGGGTGGCTCAGTCGTTAAGCGTCCGACTTCGGCTCAGGTCACGATCTCGCGGTCCGTGAGTTCGAGCCCCGTGTCAGGCTCTGGGCTGATGGCTCAGAGCCTGGAGCCTGTTTCCGATTCTGTGTCTCCCTCTCTCTCTGCCCCTCCCCCGTTCATGCTCTGTCTCTCTCTGTCTCAAAAATAAATAAACGTTAAAAAAAAAAAAATTAAAAAAAAAAAAAAAGAATGAAGAAGAGACATTAAAGATGAAATCTAGTATCACCAGACTTCAGCTTTAGGAACCACCAAAATTAAAAAGACTTGGGGCTGCCAGCTTAATTATTTTGCCAAGTGAGGACATTGTGAGGATAATGACTCTTCATCATTATCTCTTTGTTAACAAAATATTTTTAGCACCAGAATGTGGGAAGCCCACATGCTCTTTTAAATTGAGTGAGCTTTATTAGCTTTATGTCTTTGTTTTTCTCATTTACCTTACGTGAAAGCTTTGTCAATGAATGGGTATTTGGAAACCTTTCATCCATTCCATCTCTCTCATTGTACAGAATAAAGGCCTAGGAAATGGGAGATTGGTCTAAGGTTATATATAACTTCTTAGTGGTATAGTTGATAGCAGAGCCCGCTTTTCTGAGATGTTACAAAGGCTTTTATAGAGGTGTTTACATTGAAACTATTTTCCTATGATAGTTGGATTAGATGACTTCTAAAAATTCCATTCCAGTCTGCTTATTTTATAATTTTTTTGTTTGGCAGGTAGTAATTTGCATTTAAAATCTGCCCAAACCCTTTGGTGTCTGTAGTTTTTGTATGGTTTTAACCTTGTTTATTTTTAAAAAATTGGGATGGGGCAGGGGGGACCCTGAAGGTTTAGGCTTTCTCACGGGCTGTGTACATCTGAAATGCTTCAGAGATTAATGCAGAGGCTACCTGAGCACAGTTCTGTGAGTACATGAAAGGTTTGGAAGGTCAAATCAGCTGAAACACGTTATTTTGTAAAACAGAACACGTTTTGTTATAGTACTTGCTTAAGATAGATATTGATCTCCATTTTACTGCTGACGAAATATGTTTTGAGAATAAGTCATTTGGCTAGTAAGTGGTGTGGATATAGGATTTGAGTGAGGTCTGTTCCCAGAGTTTGAGCTCACTAGGGTGCTGCTCAGGTCAAAACTTGGAATGTACTATGGGTTTTGTAAATGGTAGATGATATTCTGGAATTGTACAGATTTGGGAAATGGCTGTCTTAATAAGGTAGTCTTCTCAAAGTCATTTTTTTCACGGTTGCACCGTTGTTTTTTCTGTAGGTAAGAGTGATGAGCAGCGTGCGGCTGCAGCACTAGCATCTGTTCTGTGTATTCAGTTGGGCCCTGGGATCGAAAGTGAAGAAGTTTTGAAAACTCTTGGACCAATCCTAAAGAAAATAATTTGTGATGGAACAGCTAGTATCCAGGCTAGGCAAACTGTAAGTATGTGATTTTTTTAGTTTATAAATTTATCTAGGCGTGACAGCCAGTGACTCTGATGAATGATCTAGGAAAGTTAGATTTTTTAAACTAGCAGGTTTGTAATTAACATTTTATTTTCATTTGTCTTTTAGTTTGAGTGAACAGACTTAGCATAACAATTGTTTTCTTAAATTTTCTTTGATGCCATAGAATAGCCCAGATAGATTTCTACACCTTTGAAATTGAAGGTCATACACTAATAGGGAATACTCTATTGGGTTACTTAGGATGATTGAAGAGTAATTTTGAGGGGTGCCTGCATGGCTTAGTTTGTTGAGTGTCTGACCTCGACTTGGGTTTGAGCCCCACATCGGGCTGGCTGCTGTCAGTGCAGAGCCTGCTTCGATTCTTCTGTTCCCCTCTCTCTCTATCCCTCCCCTGCTCTTGCTTGTGCTCTCTCTCAAGAATAAAACATTAAATAATAAAACATTAAAAAAATGTTTTTTGGTTGGAACTTAAAGAAGTGATCTAACAGTGTTTGTTGGGTGGTTATTTTTTACTCTTAAGAAATGTAATAGGTGTTAAAAAAATTGGCTTGGTGTGGCCGACAAGTCCTTGTGAAAAGCTGAATGCTCTATTTCCATGGGTGGATTTGGGTTGATGTAGGAATCTGTAACTTGTGAGATCCTCATCTAGTTTTGGGGTTTGAAAAACTTTCATTCTCTAATTGTTTGAAATTTATCACTTATAACAGTTGACTTCAAATTGTTTTTTTTTGTTTGTTTTTGGTATGCTTAAGTGATTATCACAAACATCTTTCTGAGTTTAGAAAGTAGATTTGGATCTTAATGGATCTTAAGAATCTTAATGCATCATAAGAATTTAATCTTAGTAGATTTGAATCGTAAGCTGTTTTCCTAACGAGAACCAGTTCAAGTTTTTAATACTTTTAAGAGTGAGTTTTCAAGCTTTCTCTTTAATATTACTTAAAGTAATTGACATTGATCTTTATATCAGATAAACCCTGAAATCTTGGTGGCTTAATAAAAGTTTCTTGCTCATGTCACTGTGTAAGTAAGTAGTCAGAGACCCTGGTTATCCATCCACCCTGTGGCTCTGCCCTACCTTTAGGTCCTCCATATGGCAGCTATGGTAGCTGGAAGGGGAAAAAGAGGACATATGCTCAGGCCAGAGCATATCCCTTTAGCGGCCAGTTCCTTGGTCTACCAGCTGTATGGAAGCCGGGTATAGTGAGGCTGTTTCCCCCAGAGGCAAAGAAATCGAATTTTGGTGACTTCCTAGGAATCTCTGCTCTCTAGCATTTAGTGATCCCAAAATGGCTGTACAAGCTTATGCTGTTGACATTCTTTGCCCCCTTTTTGGGTAGTTTCATGCAACTTTTAAGTCATGCAGGACTGGAGAGGTGTTTTTGAAATGTTTGACAGAAAACCCTGTTAGGTGGGTACTTGTAGCGATGTCTTAATTTTCATCATGCATGAGTTTGTTGTCATTTTTTTAAAAAATATGCTTGATGCTTGCCGTGAATTAAAAAATTCCTTGACAGTTCTTATATTAGCAGAGGGATGTAGGCAGTTCTAATTGTTAATATACCTTTTTTCTCTTTGAGGCAGCGAAAGGAGAGATGGGGCTTGGCCTGTGCTGCTTGCTCAGGACAAGGGATTACAGATTGAAAGTTTTTGTTACTGAGAATAATACCTAGATTACTTTTTAACTTTAGCAATGTCCAATTTTTACCAGGGTGAAATAATGAAAATAAAATAGTGACACAAAGCAGATCAATGCCGCAAGTGTCCTTATGCTACCAGATCCAAACTAACTGAAACCTGGGTGTGCGAATGGTGACTTTAAAGACTTAATGCTTTAGTGGCACTTGGAACAACATGAGAATTTTAATGAAAACGTGGAGAAAAGGGAAGTGGACAATAATAAAATGTCATAAGTCATAAATTGTTTTCATATGATCTGTTAGAGCAGTGTTCTGAAAATTAATGGCTCCCATTTATGCTACAAGCACATGGTTGCATATGTTTTGTCTTCCGAGTCCATTTTATTAAGTAACTTTACCTTTGTAGTCCTATATCGTTCCTTTTCCCCCCTTAACAAAAGGCAGTTACAGGATTCCTGACCGCTTTTCAGTATACTTGGAAAACAATGGGATCTGGATTAATGAGATCCTTCTTTAAGCGGAAGTTCAAGGAGAGTTATTAAACTGGAGGAGATTTCTGCTCCTACTGTGCTTATTTCTGGAAAAATGATTTCTTTTGGAAGTTTTCATAGTAGAGTCTATGTAAAAACAAATGAACATAAATGGTTTTAAAAGCCTTGTAACAAACTTAATGTATTTTAAACGTTTTTAGTAGAGTAGGCTTCTTAATCTCCAATGTGCAAACTTCATCTCTTTCTTTGAGTTGGAGTTGGAAGTTTGAAAACTATCTGCTGGATTAATGGAAGAACTGAGAGAAAGAGAAGAACTTAACCATACTCTCAGTTTGGTAGCATAGTTTGAGCTGAAATCCACTTCCCTTAACTCTTGATTCTATATTCTCTCTTTTTATACTCTGCTTGGGAACATTCTAGTCATGTAGTTAAGAAAATTTTCACATTGAATTATAAAAGCAGGAAGATACAGAAATAGTAAGAAAATTACAAACATTAATATCTATATTTACTTTTTTTTTTAGTGTGCAACTTGCTTTGGTGTTTGCTGTTTTATAGCTACAGATGACATTACTGTAAGTAGAAAACCTTTGACCCAGTTATTTGCTCGTTTCAAATTTAAGATGGTTACCTTATTTAATGTTCTTATGCATTAGGAGCTGTATTCAACTCTGGAATGTTTGGAAAATGTCTTCACCAAGTCCTACCTCAAAGAGAAAGACACTAATGTTATTTGCAGCACCCCTAATACAGTGCTTCACATCAGCTCGCTTCTCGCATGGACATTATTGTTGACCATATGCCCGATCAGTGAAGTGAAGAAAAAGCTTGAGATGTATGTATTCTTTGTTTCATATTTTATGAAAACATACGTTGACATGATTGGCTGTGTTCACATAGTAATGACTAACTGTTTTTTAGGCATTTCCATAAACTTCCAAGCCTCCTGTCTTCTGATGATGTAAACATGAGAATAGCTGCTGGTGAATCTTTGGCACTTATGTTTGAATTGGCCAGAGGGATGGAGAGTGTAAGTATTTGATGAATAGAGAAAAAAATATTATATCACAAGGACTGTGATTCTATCATTATCTTCATAATTAAGAGTTAGATGATAACTTCGGAGTATGACCAGCTTGAAAACCAAGTGATTGATTGCCCTGCTTCTTGGCAGTGATGATACAAGTTTTAAGAGCATAAACCAGTAGGGGTTGGTAGAGCAACATTTGAGCGTTATTGCACTTACCCTTGCTGTCTATAGAACTCAAGTTTAGGGGCACTGTTACCATGGAGAAAGTTGTTTACTACAATCTGTTTGGAACTGCTTGGATTTCTCAGGCACGGGACACATCCAGGTGATTCAGGCATGGATGCCTTATAATAAATGTCAGACAAGTGGATGAAATACTAAGTCAACATAGGTTTGGGATCAGATAAATTTAATCATTGTTGTTTAACTTCTCTAAGCCAAAGCTGGAAACAAGCATGGACCTTTAGACTGGGACATGTGCTTTGTAGTTCCCCATCCACTGTCTGCTTGTCATGTTGTTACTCAATTTGGCTCTCAAAGGTATTTTGTGATAGGTGACCAGCTTTACTGGATTGCCTGATACTGTTCTAAGGTTAGCATTAACAGCCCTGTGTTCCAGGAAACCTCTCGTCTCTGGCTAACTGGGATGTTTGGCACCCTAGTTTGTATCCCCTGTTGTGAACCTTTGGTTACTTACTAGGTGCTCTTTAATGTAAAGACAACAACTATACTTCTGGAATGAAACCTTTTCTGGAATTAAATGTGTTGTTTAATAGTGAATAATTCCAAATAGGATTAATAATATCTCTGTCGCCTTTGTTCTTCACATTTCATTCTAGTCCTATGTTTAAAAATAATGTTGAGGCTTGGAGCGCCTGGGTAGCTCAATTGGTTAAGCATCTAACCTTGACTTCAGTTCGGATCTTGCACTCATGGTTTGTGTGTTTGAGCCCTGCATCGGGCTCTGCACGGACAGTGCAGAGCCTGCTTTAGATTCTGTCTTTCTCTCTCTGCCTCTCCCCCACTTGATTTCTTTCTCTCTCTCTCTCAAAATATAAATAAAAATAAACTGGAAAAAACCCCAAAACAATGTTTTAGGCTCTTAAAACTTCTATCTAGGAAGTGTCTTTGTTAGGCTTCCTCTAACCTCCCCCTGCCTTTTTTTTTTTTTTTGAAAGCTAGCAGGTAGAATGGAAAGAAGCTATTAATGCTGTCAGCGAATGAATGTACTTAGGAGAAATTGGACTCAAGCTTAGCAATCAATTTAATTTTATTGAGCTACTTAATGGCTCCTTAACCTCAAGGCATAGAAGCCAGATGTCCCAGTTTTTTAATTTTCTTTTACTCTACTGGCTATAAATGGTAATTTCTTTGCTTTTTCCTTTGAAGTGTATCTTAAAAGTAAAGTAATAATACAATTTAAATTATACATGTTGGATTTTTTAAAATAATTGTGTAAACATACATTTCTTATTACTCACATATCTTCTTTGTTCTCCGGGTTTGATAAATTGTAGGAGATAGAGAGAGCTAGAACTCAGGTCAGATTAAACATGTTTGGATAAGTCCCTATCTAAGGACAAAAATGAACTGAGTTACAGAATAGAACCTAGTGTTTTGTTTGCTATTTTTGTTAAGTAAGCTTTTTGAAAGTGAGTTTGTGGTATTGGGTAGGAGTAGATGTAGGGCGTTCAAAAAATTAAACCAAGTGTTGATGAATACATAGGCTGATTTAAATTGTGGTTTTAGTAGCAAATGCATGGCATGGAAATATTCAGAGCCTTTGCTAATGTAAGTTTCCATGGCGAATTAGAAATTGTGAGAGCTCTCTCTCTAGTTTATTATGCATATTTGCTCTGTAACCACATAGGTAGGTGTGTGCTCTGGAGCCACACTCCCAGGTTCCGATCTCTTTTCTACCCTTCCTAGTTGGATAATTTGGGCAACTTCTCTATGCCTCAGTATCAGTATCTTTGAAATGCAGAATAAAATAGTAATTACCTCATAAGGTTGTTGAGAACACGATAGGTACAGTATAAGTGGTAGCTATTACTGTTAACTCTTGATTAAACTGAGTATTACTTCCCCTCTCTGGCAGTGGTCTAGTAGTGGCCTTTTAGGAGCTCTCTAGGATAACTTACAATAAGACCGAGACTGTTCACTAGGCAGAGTTACAGATCTTGGGAGCCAGATAACATGCTGACCCTGGAAGACATACCAAAATATAGCATAGACCTTCCTTGATTCTCCCATTTTTATACCCTGCTTAACCTGACAAAGGAAGTGCTTCAGGAGAGAAACAGACGCACACCCTTGTGTGATCATGATTCTGCTATTTTCTTTTTATATTTGATAGGAGTTAAAGTGTTTATTTGTACCCCAAGAGTCCAATTTTCATTTGTCCCTGGATATATAGTTTACTATATAGTTACCCTAAGCCCCAATAAGTTGGCTTTCGGATGCTGTTTATGGACTGTTTTTATTTTATATTTTCTTTCTTTTTAATGCCCGAATGTTTTGGAGACATTTCCCTACAATATATAACATTTGTTTTTTCCAAGTTAGTACTATATTGAACTCAGTGATTGATACCATAACTAGATTGAGTTTTATCGGTTGCAGAGATCAATAACTGGGATTTCTTAACGTCTGTATGGTTGGTAGGTTGGGCTGTGTAATTTTCTGTTGGGAAGAGGGTGCGGGTGCGGTCCTGTGCATTTTAGGATGTTGAGCAACATCTCTGGCCTCTACTCATTAGATGCCCGTAGCAACTGCTCCTTCCTCAGGTATGACAACCAAAAATGTCCCTGAACATAGCCGAATGTCCCCGGTGGGTCAGACTAGCAGTGGTTCTCAGTTCTTAAAACAAGTTAAGTTAATATCTAGAGTTTTCTTAATTTCGTTTATTTTCCTATATGTATTGTAAGGTTTTCCATACATTTTTCTTTGAGAATACTATAACAGAATGAGTAGCCAGTGAAATGAGTAGGAAACTTACAGTGTCTGAAATGTACTTGTTTCTACAAGTAAAACTTTATGAAAGCATCACATTCATTGGAATTTATATACATAGAGATAAACATGACTTTCATCTGTTTTAATAAAACCTCATCAGCTTTGGTAGTAGATTTTCTAGATGCAAATCTTAAGGTATTGTTCCAGTTACTCAGACATAGGAGGTTGATTTGGAACATTTGAAGAAAACTTGTTGAAATAGTTAATAATACACAATCTCTAAAATATTGACGATAAGAAAATATGTACTTAAAAGTTGGGGTATCAGTTGTAATTTTCCACCAGTAATAATAAATTTTAAATAATAAAATCTCTACCAGTTTAATAATCTTTTTCATTTTAGACTTTAAAAGAAATTGCATTTATGCTTTTTGAGCTTAAACAATTATATATACAATTTGAAGAATATCCAGAATAAGATCTACTTATTTTAATAGAACAAGTTAAATGATTATTATAGCTAATGCAAAAAATATTAAACAGCCATTAATAAGTGGAACTGGAGATTGTTTACCTTCTGGCTTCTCTAAGTGTCTGCTCTAATTTTGGTCAGCTAAATAACTTTGAATCATTTTTTAATGTGTTTATAAAATGTACATAGGGAATAAAAACACTCAAAGGTACTTCTTAAAAGTATAGCCATTGTTAAACTATAACAAGGAAACTCACAGTCAAATCAGGGCAGTAGCAAATAGTAGTACGTTTTGTGGCTTCTCTTCAGAAGGGATTAAAATATCTTCTTAGCTTGAGTAACTTAAGTACATGAGGTGTACACCTGAGTTAAATGCTTGCTTATTTGAAAAATGAAGAGTAAAAAATTAGGTGTTTTAAGCATTACTGATAGCTTGTACTTTGGGAATAAGAATATTTGGAATTCTGGGATTGTGTGCTTTGGGGACTGAAGAGCCAAAGGATAGAAGCTGTGTTGATATTTGTGGTATCTGACTTCCACTGAACTTTGAAATCCCAGGAATGTCTTGAATACGGTAGGAACACAATAAGTATTTGTTGACTGTATCTGGATATAGTTGGGAGGGGAATGTTAATTGGTTAGTGGTAGTGTATCATCTTGTAGTCACCATTTCTGGATTAAAATTTTCGCACGATGCTATAAATGTGTGAATGTGTGCCTGTGTGCCAAGATCTCTAAAGAGCTCCAAGATGTGTGGTGCTCCTTTTACCACTGCTGGGTGATTTCCACAGTGGACTGTTCTTTGTTAGCGCTAGGAAAGGTTGGGGTGGTGGTGGCGGGGGAAAGGAACCCAATAACAAACTAAAATTGTTTTTCCTGACCAGGACTTTTTTTATGAAGACATGGAGTCTTTGACTCAGATGCTTAGGGCTTTGGCTACAGATGGAAACAAGCACCGTGCCAAAGTGGACAAGAGAAAGCAGCGGTCCGTGTTCAGAGACATCCTGAGGGCAGTGGAGGTAGGTCTCTCAATGCTACAATGCCTACTCATTTTGAATGAGATTGTTTTAGGCTAAACTTGGCAATAGGGTCATTTTGTTGGTTGAACTTCACCTTTGATCAAAATAGTTTCCTCATTTTAAGCCTGGAGGGTATTTTTAAAACATATATATATTTTTTAAACAAAGGCAAATTTCATTTTGATGCATAAAGGTACTTTTTTCTTAGTTTAAAAAATACAAAGTGTATTTCCCTTTGTTGTACTTGTCATCATTTAAACAGTGGTGCTTAGCACATACATATTTAGTACAGCGTTCTCTGTGAATAGTGAATTATTGCCTACCCGTCAGTACTTTTAAGCAAAGACCTTTGTATTCTCCCTAGGAAGCCTAGGTGCTAAAAACTGAAATAACAAACCCAGCATTTAAGTAATGTTTTAAAATCATCTGATACTTGAGTACCTTCTACAGTCTTCTAACCTGTTTCAATCTACCTGGCAAATAAATTGATTTAGAAACCTTCAGGGATTCGATTAGAAGGCACAGTTAAAAGGAACTGCAGGTTAAGGGCAGTTTTACTGTGGAGAATACCAAAGTCATTAACATTTTCTTTTATTCCTTTTTTTTTGGTTTGACCAGGTAAGAAATATTTCTTGCACATAAAGGATAAATATCTCAGGTTCTTACTATCCAGTAGGGCAGCTCATTTAAGAATAAGTGTGTCACCAGAGTCTTCAACCTGGCGTGTATATGAAAATTTAGAATGGTAATTAAAAAAAGTAAAGATGCTAAGATCCCATTCAGGTCCAGTTTTGAAATAATCCAGTGATTCTCATGCATAGCCTGCTTAAGAACTTTGTTCATTTTAATCCAAGTAAAACTTAGGGTATAAATTAGTATAGAGATCTTCAGGGATCTATGCATTCCAGTTAATGCTAACTCTAACTACATTATAGTAATATTTTATATTTACTCTGGTTTTTAGAATCTGAAAAATAAAAGCCCCCAAGCTCGAGCAGACATCTATATTAAAAATTGATCCTTTTGATCTTACAATTTTAGTGTGGTGGTGTCCCCAAATTAAGCAAGGCATTTTCTTGAATAACTACAAACTACTCCTCTATTTGGATAATGTCACCGCCAAAGATAAGATAATGGAGTGTTCTATGTTTTCTGGATTAGACCTGATGTTAGATTTTCTGTCTTGATGCATCCTTTCTGGATCAAAGATTTTAAGGCTCAGCAGGATCTGAGCAGACCCTGTTGACAAGCCCCTCGACCTGAGCAGCCACAGCACGCAGCACTGATTGTCCTAAGACTCAAGCCAGATCACAGTGCACACCAGCCTTCACAGGCCTCTCGTGTGCCCCAACCCCTGCCCAGCACCTCCTACAAGTGAAAGCCCTTTCTTTGCCTCATAATTCTTCCCTGCAGTGCTCTCCCCTTAGGCCTTCTCCACCCTCCCCTCTCCACCTCAGGATTTCCCTTCCTCCCCTGCCCTTTGCCTGGGTTCCCTCTTCTCCAGCTCTGCTTCAGTGTACCTGCTGAAGAAAGGTCTGTCCTCACTGCCTTGCTAAGTGTTTTTGTTTCTTAACTTTCACTGGAACCCAGCTTTCTCTGAAGGACCCTGCTTCCTTGATGGATCTTTTCAATGAAGCTGATTAAACTGCCATAGAGGAGAGTTCTCCATTTTAGGTGTGCTTGTTGCTGCCCATCCTTTCTTTTCATCTGGAAATCTTTCTTTAAGCTCATGTATTTCTTAATCAGCAAGCATTTAATACGTTAGGTGCCTTGATATAAAGTTTTCTTATTTCTGTTCCATTATAACACTTAAGCAACACAGTTATTTTTTTAAGGAAAAATGGAGACCAAAGGCAGAAAGAACAGTAAGTAGCACAGCTGGAATTTGAACCCATTGTACTGTGCCATCAACAGGGCCACATGCTGCAGATAGGTCAAGTGAGAGAGAGTGAAGGAAGTGTCCATTGGATTTGTCAATTCGGTCATTGGTGGGTGACCTTTATAAGAGCAGCTTCAGTAGAAGGATGTCAGGAAAGCTTGACTGAAGGGGATTGGAAAGTGAAGCAGTGGAGATGTTGTGTTTTGACTGTTCTTTTTTTTTTTTTTTTTTTTTAACGTTTATTTATTTTTGAGACAGAGAGAGAGCATGAATGGGGGAGGGTCAGAGAGAGGGAGACACAGAATCTGAAACAGGCTCCAGGCTCTGAGCTGTCAGCACAGAGCCTGACGTGGGGGTTGAACTCACGGACCGCGAGATCATGACCTGAGCCGAAGTCGGCCGCTTAACCGACTGAGCCACCCAGGCGCCCCATTTGACTGTTCTTTTTAAAAACGTGGCTGTAACTGGAAGGGGAAAGGGTCCATCACTGGATTGTGGGAGGGTTTTGTTATTTTGTTTTGTTTTAGATGCTGGGTGTTTTAGATACTCCCTTTATGGGAGAAGGAACCAGTGGAGAAGGGAGCATTTGAAAATACAAGTTTATAATTTTAGTTTGAGGGTATGATGATAGATTGAGAGTATGATGTAAGGAGTATGATTTGCCTTGAATCGGAGAGATTTAGGAGAGGAATAGGTTATGATGCAGATGAGTTTAGACAGAGCTCTTTCCTGGTGTCTCAGTGTTTCTGAAATAAGAACGGCTGATATAGTAGAACCCTGTTGGGTGTTTTTTCAGTTGTTGTGACAGACCAGGCAGTTTGTGCTTCACAAACATGCTTTATCTTAACACTTCTCATAACTCTGTGGTATAGGTATTGAAGGCTCCACTTTACAGGCAAGGGAACAGACCCAAAGGGGTTAAATTAGTTGCCAAAATGACAAGCCAGTGAATGGCACACCCATGTAAGTCTAGATTTCATGTTCTTTTCTATCACATTATATAATGTGTCTGCTGAGAAGGAAGGGGGCTAGGTAGATGTCGGGGAGCTGATTGAAGTGGTCAAGTTCCATCTCCTTTGTTCTGTCCCTGTGGTGATCAGCTGCTCTCTTCCTAGTTACTCTTTCATAATCCTGATTCATTAAAGAATGGAGCAGCCAGTTTTTTTTCATCCCAAGTTCTGCCCCTGTTCTGGGTGACTCCTCTCTACATTTGGAGGGCCCTTTCCTGTATTTGTTTCAATGATCTTTACTTCCATTTCCTTTATTTCCTTGATTCGCTAGATTCCCACTCATGATTGTACTTTAGAAATTGTCTTCTGGAAAAATCGTTCCATCTCTGAAGTCTTAAACTCCATTTGTTAACCTCTCATTTTTTTAGTAAGTCTGCTCTGAGACCCTTGGAGCCCTCTTGTTGCTGGTACTCTACTTTTTGGTTGGTCTGTTATGTCAGTTCCATTTATCTTCCCTTCCTTCCGTTGACCCCCGCTTCTTCTCAGTTTCACTCCTGGTGTGTGGGGGCATCTTGTCTTCTGACTTGTCTTGCAGCATCCTGCTCCTCTCTCCCCACCTCACCCTGTATTTGTAGACCAATATAGATACCTGATTTTTTTCTTCAAGTTTGTTGAGTGTTACTGAAATTTAAAGACATTCACAACACTGTGGTTTTGCCAATAGTATTTATCCGAACTTGGTTGTGCCTTCAAGTCTACTATAAATAGACAAGTTCTGTACCCTTATATTAGGGTAATACTTGCTAGTCTGTTCACATCTCAGGGGTGGAGGTATCGGAGTTAGCAGTTTAAACCATATTGTTTACTTGTAAATGTGTCTGTTTAGAAATTGTGTTTCTGTAGGATCTTGTGAAGCCATCTTCATTCCTCTTAAAATTTTTGGTTCTTCTGTTGGCTAGGAACGGGATTTTCCAACAGAAACTGTTAAATTTGGTCCTGAACGTATGTATATTGATTGCTGGGTCAAAAAACATACCTATGACACCTTTAAGGAAGTTCTTGGTTCAGGAATGCAGTACCATTTGCAGGTGAGTGTGAGTGACCTCTTTTCTGTATGTTTGTTTTTAAATTAGGGAGCATTTTGGAATGTAGTTCACTTAATGAGCTTTTGAAGTTAGTTGGATATGGAGATGCTTTCAGCATGGTACAGAGCTGCATTTATTTTTTTTAAAGTAGAATTCATAAGTAGGCAACTTTTTGGTGGAGCATCTGTAAGTTTTGTAGACGACTTTTGCTTATGTAACTTTCTTGGATTCGAGGCATTGGAAACAACTTAGTCTCATAAAGAGAGGAAAATAAGTGACCCAAGTACTTATTTGTAAGCTCCACATAACTTCTATTAATCAGATTTCACTTTATGTAGTAAAAAAGAGCTGATATTTGATAATGAGCCTGATTTTATTTACCTTTCTGTTTTACCGAAGTCAAATGAATTCCTTCGTAATGTATTTGAACTTGGACCCCCAGTGATGCTTGATGCTGCAACACTTAAAACCATGAAGATTTCACGTTTTGAAAGGGTAGGTTTTGTTTTTGTTTTCATCAGAACTCAATGCATCAAAGAAAAGTAGACCGAGGCTTTGATTATACCAGGTGATAGGTATTTAGCGGAGTCTATGGGCTTGTAGTGCTTTATGATGTTTCAGACACAGAATAGCTGTATTAAAATTGTAGACGCTTTATTAAAATTGTAGACACTTTATTTAGAGTATCGGGAGTTATAATGAATAATTTTTATCTATAATCCTATTAGCACAGAAATTATTTTCCTTTCTTGATTTCTTTTATTCTGTTAACTTTTTATAGTTATGAATCAGTACACAGTGTCTTTTGTATCAGATAACTAAGCCTACTTAGTAAGTACCAGATTCATTTTGCAAGCTGAGAAAACATGTGCTCAGAGAGTTTGTAACATTAAGTACTAATTAATGTAATTTCACTTAACATTTCCAAAATCCTTAATTATATTTTTATGTTTTTATTGAGGTGAAATTCACATAACCTAAAATAAACTATTTTAAAGTGTAGAATTCACTGGGGCGCCTGGGTGGCTCAGTTGGTTAAGTGTCTAACTTGATTTCAGCTCAGGTCATGATCTCACACTTCCATGAATTTGAGCCCTGCGTCGGGCTCTGTGCTGACCCTGTGGAGCCTGCTTGGGATTCTGTCTCTCCCTCTGCCCCTTCCCTATTCATGTGTGCATTCTCTCTCTCTCTCTTTGTCTCTCACTCTCAAAATAAATAAACATTAAAAAAATGAAGTGTACAATGCAGGGCATTTAGTATACTCAACAATGTTGTGCAACTGTCATCTCTGTTTAGTTTCAAAATATTTTCATCACCACAAAAGGAAACTTATATCCATTAAACATTCCCTTCTCATCCCTCCCCACCCCCCCAAGCTGCTGGCAACCACTGATATATGCTTTCTGTCTCCATGCATTTACCTATTCTGGATATTTCATGTAAATAGATTCCTAAAACGTGACCTTTTGTGTGACTTTTTTCATTCAGCCTCATGTTACCAATGTTCATCCATATTCTAGCATGTCCCAGTGTTTTAGTACTTTTTGTGGCTGAATAACACTCCATCATGTGCATACACCACGTGATTATCCGTTTATCAGTTGATAAACTTTTAGCTTGTTTCTGCTTTTTGGCCATTGTGAATAGTGCTACTGTGAACATTTGTGTACATGTTTTTGTTAGAGCACCTGTTCTCAGTTCTTTTAGGTATATACATAGGAGTGGAGTTGCTGGGTCATAGGGTAGTTTTGTGTTTAACTTTGTAAGGAACTGCCAAACTGTTTTCTACAATGACAACCATTTTGCATTCCCACCAGTAGTGTATGAGAGTTCCAATTTCTGTATCCTTATCAACACTTTTTATTCTGGCTTTTTTTGTTTTATAGCCATACTAGTGGGTGGGAAGTGCTTAACTATATTTTTATAGACTATAGTTAATCATTTTTATAGCCACATAATTGATGATTAGGTATTTTAATATTAATATCTTTACATATATTTCTCTTTTGAATCCCTTCTTGGACGAAATCTTTACATGGGAATACAGGGCTGGATTATGACTCTTTGATATGTACTGCCAAATACCTTCTAAAGTTATTGTATCATTTGTAATTGTTTCCAGTAATGAATGAAGGCATGTAGCTATTACACACACATTTGACAACATTTTTATGATTTTAAAATGTTACGATTTTAAAATGTTAAAATATAAGAATATTTTAAGCTTTAGTGATTCACTTGTATTTTCCTTTCCTTCATTTCAGCATCTGTATAATTCTGCAGCCTTCAAAGCTCGAACAAAAGCTCGAAGCAAATGTCGAGATAAGAGAGCAGATGTTGGAGAATTCTTCTAGATTTTCGGCACTTGAAGATCACTTTCTAATTTTTTTTTTTTTTGGTAATTTCTAATGTATTTAAACTAGAGATAGTTTTTATCTTGGGTTAACATAGATGGCTTTTGTAGCAGGGGTTATAATTTAATGTACAATATTGCAAATGGTGAGTTCTGGTTATTGAATATTCTCTGTAAATATAATCAGTAAACATAAATAAAGTATTTGTAATGTTTGGTCATTTCTATTTATGAAGAGCAAAAATATGTTACTGTACTTGATTTCATAATGAGGAAACCTATCACCCAAGTTTAAATTTCTTATACTGTAGTTGTCCAAAAATATTGATTAAAATGTTGTAAATATACAAAGTACTTAATATACTAGACAAGTGAGTTTTGGATACAATTTTGGGAGCTAATTCTTTTAGAATTCTGCTATATTTTAATTATTAAATGGGACCTAATCATTTTAGTTCTGTCACTGGGGTTGACGAAGCATGAGACCTTAGAGCTACTCTGAAAGGCCATTTGGTCTTTGAGACCAAAGCTAGTGGGAGTTCACGAGGAGTTCAGCATATGCCAGAAAGGCTGCCAACCTTGACCTCTGAGGGCAGTAACACATTTTACCTGCTATAGTCTTACATTTTGAAATAAAGATCTTTTCACACTAAAAGTGCTTCTTTTCTAGTAGAAGAAACATTTATGGGTTTGAGGTACAAAGTTCAAAATAACCAACCTAGATAGGGGGAGAGAGACAAAACTCACTTGTATATTTGGAAGCATGAAGATAGGTGAAAGAATGTAGCAATGTCATTGGGTATATCACTGTAGAATAATACTTAGCGCCTCATTGGGATTCTAGTTACTGATTTGTTTGGGTTTAGTGCAGAAAACAGTAATAAGAGGCTTCAGGGGGGGTAACCTGTACACAAGAGAAGAGCCCAGATCCGTGAAGGTGTTCTTCCCAAACCAGGGCTCTTCCTCCCCGACATTCTCAACAACTCCTGGGACGTTTGATGTAGCTTCTTGTTGAAACCGTATTATCTGGCCTGTAGAGTCCCTGTAGCTGCGGCAAGCGTGAGTCCCATCTCTCAGTTTTGGTGCAGAGGAAAACTGCCTCGGAATCCAGAACCGGAGTTCGCTGTTGCCACCTTCTTGTGCTCCCAAGTAGGTCAGAATCCTGGAAAAACGATTGCAAGTAGTTATCGCCCGTAAATTTTCAATTTCATATATGTATACTATTTTTAAATAAAAATTTTTATTAATATGATGTATATACATAGTTGAATGGTACCTCAGGGATTGTAAGGGGGAAAGTTAGCTCCCTGCTCCATCCTTTTCCATTTCACAGGGGCCGTTTCAGCCTTTGGTGTTTTTCCTAGGGCCTTGGTTTCAGATTTCTAAGTAATATGCTTATACTGTTACTGGTTTACTATGTTTAGACATCTGACAGCTTCCTATTTGATAGATGATTTTTCCTTTTTCCTTTTTTCTCATTCTGGTATTTTTCCTTAAATTGGCATCGTTGGATTATAGTGGCCATATCTCTATGTTCATTCCTGAATGAGTTACCTGTGCTTCCTTACCATTCTCAACACTTTGTGTTGGTTTTACATTTACATCACTAATTCTTCCGAAACAGTCCCAAATATGTAAAACTTTTTAAGATCAATTTTCCACAGGGTCAAAGCCCAACCGTATACCTGTTTCAGTCTAAACTACTTTCTTTCTTATCCATGTATATGTACAACTGTTTCTGAGACTTCATCATCCTGGGATATGTTTTCCTCCCTTGGGTTGGAGTCCACGTTTTCTGGACCCTGTGTCTTTGTTCTTAGATTGCTTGGTAGAGAACACTTCCTTCAGTGAAGGAATGGGTGCCTAGAGGCTCAATTACTTAGACTACTGCATGCCTGAAAGGTAATATGGCTTGGTATATAAAATTTTAGGTAGAAAATCAAATTCAGAATTTTGAAGACCTCGCTCTATTGTAATAAAACTGTTGTGATGTGCAATTTTTATTTCGTTTTGTTATTGGAGGCACCTTAGAGTTGTAAAATTCAGCGATAACTGTGCTTTGGTGGGCCCTGACCCTGCCCAGCCCCCCTCACCTACCCTCTGCCCACACACACACACACACACACACACACACACACACAAAACCCACACATACACACTTTGTCCTGGAACCCCATGAAATAACTAGAACCGCTGAATTGAGCCTCTGGCTTTATTTCTTAATCATTTATTTGTGGGGGGGGGGGTAGATTTCTATAACGCAGTTTTTCAATCTTTATGAAATCACCTCCCTGGATTTAGCTCCATACTTCATTCTTGCCTCCAATTCCTAAGCCCGCCTGAGTTCTGCCGTTCTACACATGCGGGTAACGACCACTCTCTTTTCCGTATTCAATACATTTGTTGGAATCTTGTTCAGTATTATTTCTTCCAATTTTAATTCTTGTGGTTCTCTAATTTTAATTCCTATTCTGCCTTTTTAATGGGGTTTTAGGAGGAAGAAGAGAGAAATGAGTTAATCTGTATATTAAATTTATGGATGGGTACATCTCCATGAAATTTATAGATAGTTGCTAGACAAGGATTACTGGGGCTTCAATGTATAAAAATAATTGAGTTTTCTCAAAAGTAACAAAATGGTATATGATAGTTCATATCATATGAACCAGTTCATTCCTTGGTTCTTGATTAATCTTGCTGGTTTAAAGGAATTTAAAATGGTCCCTGCCTACTCAGTTCTTAATGTTTTGAGGCTCAAGCATTAATTTTGAAGCAACCAGCATCCATGATTCAAGTCTGTGATGGCATTTACTGAATTTCCTGGGAGTTGAATCTAGATATGGTAAAATAAAGTGTTTGAAATAAAAACCAAGAAATATTTAAAAGTGCCCCCAGATTATTTCAGGTGAGAATACCTATTTTCTTCTTATGACTGAACTCTTCTTGATGTGATCTTTCAAGTACGTAATAGATAAAATGAGGTATGTATGTCATCTTTCTTTGCTCTCACGTGCTTCTCCAGAAGTCTAATTAATCGCAAGCCATAAGAACTTTTCATCCCTTTCCCTGGTTGAATTCAGACTTTGGGGTAAGGAATTGCTTAGGCTACATTTTCCTCATCCCTGAAGGGGGACTGATAGGGTTGTAAGGTTACAGGAGTGAGAAAAACATACATAGTACAAATTCAGAATGAGGCTGCTGTTTCTTCAGAGGTTTGATGGTTTAAGACTGATCAGGTAGCTAGGAGATTTATAAACAGGCTGATAATATAACAGCAAACAGACATTTTCATTTTTCAAGAAATTTGGCATAGCTTTTTAATGTATAATGTACCTCTGAGGAGACAGTTACTAGTTATATTGCTTCCTCCGTGAACTGGTCCCCTGGTACAGATGAAGCTTAAGGAAATGGCATTCCTTTCCCCTAAGTTCCGTGAAGCAAACATTTTCTGATTGACGTACAAACTGTTTCAAAGATCCATAGATGTGTCCATCTAGATGTGCAATGGAAGGTAGGTTTGGAAAGGACTGCGTATCTGATTACTGCCCAGCCCTTAGTGCCCTGCCAGGATAGTTTGTCCCTGTAGCCTGCGAATGGGACTCACAGGATGGCAGTCCTCACTGTAGCTCCTCTCATGTACACCAGAGGGCAGGCGCTCCTTGGCGTGCCTGTGCGGGAACCCCATGAGAGAAAGTCTGGCATTTCTGAGAAAGCGGATGCATAAAAACTCAGAATAAATAAAGGCTTTGAGTAGAAAGGGAAGTTGATGAGACACAGTGCTTCTCTCTTCTGCAGCGGGTCTGTAGCCATACAATCTCCCACTCGCAATCTTTTTTTGTAGCTTCTGGAAGCACTCGGAGTTCTCTGACGTGCCATCATCCCAGTTAGTATCACAACCTTTCTCTGTCGCTCTTTATTGCAGTCCTCTGGTTGGTCTGGAGTCCTGTCAGAATGGCAGCTCCGGTCCGCTACTGGATATTTATATATGGGAGCATACCGTGGCAGAAGTGCTAGAAATGTGTCCGCTTACCCGGTCCCATCAGCCAAATAAGGACATTAACTTCGGTCCAATAACAACCTCAACAGTTACCAATTGAATCAAGGCATGGTGGCTTTTTCTTTTTAAAGCATAGTTTCAGTAATATAGTCTCTAAAAACCTTAGACATTGCATAAAAAGTATTTGGAAATCTTACACTGCTTGGCTAAATTAACACTAAATATAGACCAACATCATGCCGGGGTTTATGGGCCTTGTAGGAGCACCCGTTCGCTGAAGGAAGGCAAAGACAGGACTACAGAATTCATAGAAAGTTTTACTATAGTTGCTTCTGAATAGTATTTTTTTTTCTTTCTTTTCTTTTCTGGTAACCTAGCAGTCAAAGCTCACATTTTTTGTAAGTAATTTGCATGCTATTACTCTACCGACACCGAATTATGATTCTTGAGGCTGGGATGTTTTTTGTTGCATGTGCTCTGTGCTTTAAACTTTTGATAGAAATGATTTAGACTTGATTTAAAAAATTAATTCCTGAATGTGAAGAGGCACTGACTCTGAAATGGAATTAAAGAACAAATTACCATGACTCACTCAATAAAGCTTCCTATTAGCTTTGAATTAAACCCTATTATAACAATTTGGATTTTGTGGCAAGCAATACCGGTGTGTCATTTCTGTGCTTTGATATCGAGCACCCAGGGGAAAAAATAAAGAGCAAAGCAATTTTTCATAGACAACTCTTTTGTCGGAATATTTATTTGTAGCTGGTCAAAGAATTCTTAAATGATAAAAAGAGCTGTGAGCGTGATCTAAGCTGGAGGAAAATGAATTTACTTACATGTTTCAGTGCAAGGGATTAGAAAAGGCTCCGTTAAAAGGATACTGCTTTGGTCAATCTCAGAATAGTGAGCAAATTTGCACACCAGAGTTAGGGAGGAGGGTTGAGCTACTGTGATGCAGAATTTAGTAACACTTTGGCTTCTCCAGCCCTGCTGCTTGTTCCCAGGTGCCCTTATATGGAGATGCCAGAGATAGCAGCAACTGGTGTCAACAACAGTGGGTCCTGGCTTCGGGGCATGTGATCCTGGATCCATTTACTCACAGAGCCATTTATAGGCTCTTGGTGGCCATGAACCACAGACACCCAATCCCATTTTCTTTGCTAGTTATTTTTCATTTGCATGTTGTAGTTCATTTAAAAGTACATGAAAATGGCATCTATTTATATTATGACTTTACCCTGAGGAAGAAATTTACTTTCAGGGCACGTCATAGCTTACTCTTAAGTTGTTGCCTCAGTGATTTTGGATTTGTTGTTGCACTGAATCACCTTTTTCAGTGAGTAGCAAGGCTGATCATTTGGAGATTTAATTAGCTGCACTGCTCCTAGGTTAGTTTTTGTGGCTACGATTTTCTAGTTGTTCCTCCACTTTGTAACCGTTGATTAAGCTCCGGTATGAGATTTGAGCAATAGCAATTCCATTCCTAAAGGGGAAGCTAAGGCTTAAGGACGTTGAGTCAGAGATCCAAAAATGAACCACGTGCCAGTCACCACGCCTAAAATAGAAGCCATGGCTGGAATGATGATTCTATGATGTGACATACAAACCTTTATTGCTCATCAAATATTAGTACTCAGGATAATAAAGTATAAGAGATGATAAAATACAAAGCATTTCTTTGTAGAGTAGAATTTCTTTGAAGAGTAGAATCTGTGACCATGCATCAGTCATTGCTTATGATTTTATCTGTGAAAGGATAAGACTTGATTGATCTCTAAGACTCCTTTATTTTATATGCTGATGCTGCTTTTTAAAAAACGATCACTTCATGTCATTCCCTTAGGACTATTCCATGAAGTATATTTGGAATTCAGTAATATCAATATCAATGCTTCAGTAATATCTAATCTAAAATACTCTGAGAATTACATATTTTTGTTAATTAAAATTTCAGGATACCTGGAACACCTTGTTTAGTTATTAGCTTTGACTGATAAAAAGTTTAATTAGTCCATGTTTTTCTTAGGGTTTCAGGAGCATATTTTTTTACAAGTACTAGTGGGTTTTAGGTATGACTGGGGAATTCCTGGTTTTTAATGTTTCAGGATGCAGTTTACCCTGTTTATTTAAAATTTTTTTTTTAACGTTTATTTATTTTTGAGACAGAGAGAGAGACAGAGCATGAACGGGGGAGGGTCAGAGAGAGGGAGACACAGAATCTGAAACAGGCTCCAGGCTCCGAGCCATCAGCACAGAGCCCGACGTGGGGCTCGAACTCACAGACCGCGAGATCATGACCTGAGCCGGCAGCTTAACCGACTGAGCCACCCAGGTGTCCCCAGTTTACCCTGTTTAGTAAATGGCTGATCCTTTTTCAGATCTGTAGGTGTTCGCAACTTTTTTTTTCTGAATGTTTTCTCCTAACTCTATCTTTCTTCATTTTGCAACTGCTATTAAAGGAAAGATTTTTAATGTTAACAGTAAGTAAACAGTGTGTTGCTTCATATAAATGAAGGCACAAAGTTTATTGACTTTACCAGAGTCCAGATAGATATCACATGAGGATTTTTATCCTCAGTTTCTTTCTGTCATTGCATTTATTATTAACTGCCTCAAATTCTTTTGTAAATGGTGAGCTTCAAATCGTAAATAAAATATTTTAGCTGTTCCAACTTAACGTAAGTCATGGCTTATACATTTGACACTGAGTATTTGAAGAATAGGATTGGTGCCCACCCTGAGGAGTTCTCAGTCAACCAGGAAAGTCAAAGATGTAAGCAGTAAATGTTGTAAAATAGAATGTGTGTTCTGATGGAAGAAGGTACCGCATCCAGCAAAAGCACAAAGGAAAGGCAGGTTGATTCTTCGAGAGATGAGGTTTGAGCCAAGTCTTGAAAGAGGGTTAGGGAGGCACCTGCGTGGCTCAGTTGGTTAAGTGTCTGACCTCAGCTCAGGTCATGATCTCGCGGTCCATGAGTTCGAGCCCTGCGTCAGGCTCTGTGCTGACAGCTTGAAGCCTGGAGCCTGCTTTGGATTCTGTGTCTCCCTCTCTCTCTGCCTCTCCCCCACTCAGGCTCTGTCTCTCAAAAATGAATAAGCATTAAAAAATAAAAGAAGAGGGTGAGGGAGGGATGTAGAGAGGAAAGGGAAGACACAGTGAACTCTGAAGCAAGAGGTCTGCTTCCGGCTAGCTCTGCCTCTAAGTAAATGTGTGGTGTTGGGCATTCACCATCTGAGCATCCATTTCCTCCTCTGTGGGAAGGAGGGGGCCAGACTAGAGCGTGTCTACAGTCCCTTTCACATCAAAAAGTCCCTATGTCACCATTGGACTCATTTTATGAAGAGAGACCACCATGAAAGAGACAGTTTTGATGGTAATTTGAATTTGTCTTCCTAGAGCCCTTTATTTCATGTAATTAAAAGGGCACACATTCTCTGTTGTGCTAGAAGAGAACTAATAAAACAGACTTTATAAATAAACCCATTCGGGCTTTTCAGGTTTGCTGGAAGTGCTGTCATCAGAAAATATTACCTTAAATGTCAACCTCAGTTTTAAAATTCTTTACTATGGAAGTGGCCTCAATCTAAGGAAATTCGGAGGAAAGAGCCCTCAGACGTCCCGGAGTTTAGCCTCCGATCCGCTGCGCGGTTCCTCTTTATAGCACCCTAGCCTGCGAAATTTTTGTCTTGAGGACTCCCTGCCAGCATCTAATGGCTAAAGAATACATGTAAGGTGGAGACTCATATATACCATATTGAGCGAGAATGTAAAAATCGCAGTTATGTTTTAAAGCCTCATGCAATTAGGATGGTTTGCGGTAATATTCTCTTGCCCTCTCACGATCTGTCTTTGGGCCACAGGCCGACTAGCTTAGTTTTACCTTTCTGTATGTTTATACATAGTTTTCTTGTCCAAAGGATTTGAGGCATCTCACCAGAATATAAACAATGTGATAAAAGAAAACTATTTTATTTTTTCAATTTTTATTCATTTTTTGAAAGAGAGAGAGACAGAGACAGAGAACAAGTGGGGGAGGGGCAGAGAGAGAGGGAGACACAGAATCTGAAGCAGGCTCCAGGCTCTGAGCTGTCAACACAGAGCTCGACATGGGGCTGGAACCCATGAACTGTGAGATCATGACCTGAGCTGAAGTCGGATGTTTAACTGACTGAGCCACCCAGGTGCCCCTAATTTTGTAATTTATTTTAAAATAGTTTTCTTGCGGCACCTCAGTGAGCTTGGGCAGCTCAATCAGTTAAGCAACCTACTTCAGCCAGAGTCACGATTTCATGGTTTCACTCTTCATGAGTTTGAGCCCCGAATCGGGCTCCACCCTGTCCGCACAGAGCTTTCTTAGGATTCTCTCTCTCCATTCTCTGCCCCTCTCCAACTCATGCTCATGTGCTCTCTCTCTCTCGAAATGAATAAATAAAAACTTAAAAAAATTAATGAAATAAAATAAATTACAAAATTAAAAAGCAGGCTCAGGGAAAATAGCGAGAATTAAGAAATCTGAGGAGAGGTATAAAGGGCTCACATTGGGTGTCACAATTGAGTCTGAGCTTCCTGGCAAGCCAAGCAAAAAGAATAGGTACAACGTTGTCCCCAAAGGGAAATATTTTCTTCTGGACAAGCACAGCTTTTCTAGACCGTCAGCTGGAAATAATGCATGTGGGTGGTTCTTTCCGTGCCTGTCCAGCTTCCTGTGGCCTCTGATTCTTGTGCAGTGGGGCTCCCAGAGCCGGCCTTCTGTTTAGTGTCAGTGTTTTCTTCCAGGAACTATGAATCATTCCCAGGACACCAGCTCTCGAGGCATGCCTGAAGATCGAAAGCTTTATATTGTGGATTCCATAAATGACTTAAACAGACTGACCCTCTGTCCTGCTGGCTCACAGCATCTGCTCCGTATGTGTGCCTCCCAGGCTTGCTGGCTCTTCCTGGCTTCTAGGCCCCCTAAAAATAGTAAAGGCTAATCTGGACCTGTGGGTGTGGTGGGTGGCAGGGTGGGCATTAGGAACAGCTCAGTGCTGGAAATGCTTTTTATTATTAGTCAACTTCTGTGTTAGTTCTCTTAATATTTGACAGGCTTATGGGCTTTCTTGGGTCCTAAGCAAGATTTGGAATGTGTCTTCAAGAGTTCTGAGAAGTTTCTGTGGAGTGTTTCTCCCTGGAAAGGGCAGGGAAACTGCAGTGCTGGTCTTCCAAGAGGTTTGCTCATCCCCCTTGGCTGCTGTCGTGCCTTCCAGAGACCACGGCCAGGTCACAGTGGTGCCCACTTTCCAGGAGAAGTCTTACTTTGTAGTGCATTGCTGAGAAAATGCTCCATACATTCATCCAGATTTCAAGAAGTCATTAAATTTTGGGGGGGCATGAAGTCAACTTCATTTTCTACTTAAAAATCACAAATGGTCCCAATTAAAGGGTTAAAAAAAGGAGGAGAAAGGCAAAACAAAAATCCTCTAAATACTAAATGTGTACTTTGTTCCCTAAATATTGTGAACGAGCTCTCTCAGATCATTCTGAGCCCCATTTTTCCAGTTTAAACTCTGACTTTCAAACACAGGCCTTAATTTTCTACTAGTCGTTTGTTCCATTCCCATTCTAAACTCAGGTAATTCCAAATTTATATCTATTATTCCCCTTCTAAATCCTAATTGAGGTCTTGCTTTTTTCTTCATTTTAATGGGTTCAGACTTTCATCTGCTTCTACTGCAGTCAAGACTCCGCAGGAATAGGTGTTTGGGTACCAGCTTATGCCATTGCTTTGATTAGGAAGCAAAAGTTGTTGCGGGGTGACGCATGATGTATTTACACGGCCCAGGACCTAAGCCACCCACCTAGCTATTATCAAGTAGCACAGTGTGTGGGACCGATGCAAAGTAGGAGAGAATACAGAAAGGAAGTTAATGGTCTCCATGACCCCAAGTTCCTACAGTGCTTATTTAATTTAATTTGGGTGTTCCTAGGCAAACAGGCCTTACAAAATGATGGCCAAATGCAGACACTTCATGCTTTAGCTGCTTTATAAGCATACTTGCAGTCTCAGTGTAACTGTACAACATTTAAAAGAACCTTGTTTGCCAAGCAGGTTCATCCCAAAGACAGCTCTGAGAAACCCAGATACATCCGGGCCATTTTTCTATTTAAATGGATGTCAGCTTAACTTACTCCTATGGTGAAAGGCATTTCTGGGAGATACCCTAGAGCATTCAGCCTTCCACTCAGCATAGGTGTCCCAGCCAGCTGTATTTTACTCCCCTGTCACTTCAGAGAAGAGGGCAATACAGTCTCCATCACTCTGAAAGCTTAACACACATATCCTCTCCTACTCATCCAAAGAAAACCCACGTCCTGCCTCTTCAGTATTAACACCATCTTCAAAGAACTTTCCAAGGAGAGTGCTAAACCCTGCTTATTTTTTTGACTACCAAGGATGAAGAAGGTAAAAAATTCACAAAGAGCACCAAAGACATAAGTCCAAAGACATTCCTATGACATAAGTCACTTTCCAGGGTGATCACAGGGAAAAACGGGTGTATCCCTTACTCGGGTCTTTAACAGTGGGGGACTGTTCAGTTCTGCTGGCAAGGTGGATCCTGAGGAGTTTTTGTCATAGGTATTCTTGTTTGTTTCATGTTAGCTCTCCAGGAGAAAATCCCAGACGTTGGCACTAACTCAGGAAACGGAAGTCACAGTCTATTTTTTATGGGGCTGATAATTGTGCTGATTGTCAGTCTGGCACTGGTTTCCTTCGTGATCTTTCTAATAGGTAAGTACCACTGACACATTCTCGTTTCTTAAATGCTCTTACTTTGTTGCTGGTTGTTTAACTTTGCTCCTGTGAGGAGTCCATGCTTTTTGGCAATCGCTGCTACACTGGAAAGACAGACGGCAAGTGCCTGGCCCTGTGATTCTGGGGACGTAAGCCCACAGTGCCACAAGTTCATGAACAAGACATTAAATACTTCTATAAATTTCTTTTCTTTTTTTTTTTTAAAGTTTATTTATTTATTTTTAGAGAGTGAGCGTGAGAGAGCGAGCAAACACAAGCACATTAGTGGGGGAGGGGCAGAGAGCGAGGGAGAGATAGGATCCCAGGCTGACAAAGCAGAGCCTGACATGAGATCACCACCTAGGCCAAAATCAAGGGTCAGATGCTGAACTGACTGAGCCACCCAGGCGTCTCTATAGCTTTCCTTTCTTACTTGGGAGTCCCTGGCTGTCAAATGTTGATTCTAGTTTTTCTTAATCCAGTACATAATTGCTCCATTAATTCAGGTCTCTACCATAGAGTCACATTCAGGTTTCAAACTCCTTCCCAGGTTTTCTCACTTCCCAGAAATCTATTGGAAGCACTGAGGGCTTGTGCAAGGTCCCAGAGGCTGTGTTGGGGAGGTGATGAGGCCGCTTCTTTCCTGCTTGACACTCCCCCGGGCTGTATGACGACCTGCCCTCCCTGCTCTCAGCCTGGGCCTGACCTCTGCCATTGAGTGGTGGCTGGGCTGTCCCACATGGCGAGACCCCCCAGTCCCCAGGGCCACTCTCCTTTCTGCCTTGGCAGGGGCAGGGTGCTGTCCTTTCCTTCTGTGGGTTGCCCTCTCCCCTCAAACCCATCAGTTCTCTCTCTCAGCTAACCTCTGTGGGCCATTATCTGGATTTATTTCAGCTTCCTGCTGCCCTGAACCACGCCTTTTCCCCTGGGTCCTGAGGACCATCATTTATTTCTTCTGCCCTTTCCTGCTTTGCAGGCCCTGTAGCCTTCAAAAATCTTCAGTGAGAAGTGGAGCCCATGTCTTTGGAAGGCCTTTAATTTAAATTCATTCAGGATTAAAGGAGGTAGTGGTGGTGATGATGGGGGGAGACAGGTGGGCAGGGGGTGTGGCTCTTTTACAGCCTCAGACCCCTTCTCTTCCCCAAACTCCCTTCTCCTTCTGGCTTTTTATCTAGTCTGGGGTCAGGGCACGTGGGGAGGTGGGATATTTAACTGCTTCTCTCTGGCCCAGTCCATGCCCTCTCTAACTTAAAAGCTTCAATGGGAACTATCCTTACAATAATGGTGCCCTTGTCTCTGACTGTCCATTGAATGTGGGTTGTTCCTGAATCTTCAGGGCCAGAAAAAGCCCATGCATTACTCTGAATTCTGAAATGTTATACCAACAAAAATTAATGCTCCAAATATCATTCTGCCACACCCATCTGGGGTAATGACTGAGTTAAACTAGCAGGAAATTTTAGATATCCCTATCGGCAGGAGAGCCACCCAAAGGAACTTCTCTCTTCTGTGGAGCGACGGGTAATGAGGTTAAAGGTAATGATGATAAGAAGTGCTATATATCGAGCACTCATTTTCCCAGGCACTGTGCTAAGTAACACTTGATGTCTGTTTGCTCACAACCTCGTAACAACTCTAGGTCGTACGATCTACTATTATTCTGGTTTTACCGGTGCTGACACTGAGGCTTCGGTTAATCACCGTGCCTGAGGTCCACAACTAATAAGTGCCGAATCAGGGCCCAAAGACACTCCTGCCTGACTTCAAAGAGCATGCACTTTATTACTGTCATTATACCCCTCTTGTATAAATGTGATTTATGTTATATTTGCTGCTGGTGTTTTACGTTGAGAGCAAAGTCATACGAAGAAAGAAAAAGAAGATATGAACAAAGAAGAATGTCTTTTTTTTAATTTTTATTTTTTAACGTATTTATTTTTGAGACAGGGAGAGACAGAGCATGAACAGGGGAGGGTCAGAGAGAGGGCGACACAGAATCCGAAACAGGCTCCAGGCTCTGAGCTGTCAGCACAGAGCCCGACGCGGGGCTCGAACTCACGGACCGTGAGATCATGACCTGAGCCGAAGTCGGCCACTCAACCGACTGAGCCACCCAGGCACCCCAAGAAGAATGTCTTTCTTTGGGCTATTGCTCTGTGCCAGATACATAAATTCATTATCTTACATCTTTACCTCTTAAGATAGTATTTAGTATTTCTATTTTACTGACGTGAGACTAAGACCTAGAAATGTACCTCTCCATGTGTACCCTGCTAATCAGAGGCAGAACCAAGATTCAAACCCTGACCTGTCTGGCTCCAAAGCTTCCCTGCCCTCCATTGCCTATGTTGAAGAAATAAAACAAGGACTTCCTGTGGTTTTCAGACAAACCTTAACTCAGCCTCAGAGTGGAGTTGGCACAGGCCTCTGGAAATGAACTTGGCCTGTGCTCATCTTTAACAAAGAAACCATTTTGCTCTCAGTGGGATTTAGTGCAAATTTGTAGTCTTTTCACTGACGTGAAAGAACCTGTATTCTTTATAACTGGTATTTTTATGTAAGAGGGAAAAGACTTATTTTATACTTGATTACATTCTTATTAAACCATTGGACCTTATGTTTTTGTCATAATCTCTGTCCTAAAAAGGAATAATGGGCTACAAGAGTAGATTACTATATATGCCTCTGGTAACAAATTCTAGTGGCCAAGCAGTCTATTCCAGAGAATACTAGGTTCCTGGGATGTTGTTGTTGCCTGAGGGAAGAAGGATTCTATGGTCAAAGGAGGTTGATAATTGCTGAGTTAGATAATGCTCAAATTGTTTTTTTTTTTACTTCTTGTGAGTTTCCAAGAGGCAGATCAGTGCAAAATTTTTCTCTAACATTTTTGCACATGGAACTCTTTTTCTTTTTTGGAATTTAATTTGGAATCAGTGTATCGTGGAACACACTCAAGCCAGCCCGGCTGCTGCTTCCTTCTCTGTTTGACTTATGTTCCACTAGGAGGTTCCCAAGAGGGGAAAGGATATTATGTGTTATGAATTTACTTCAGTTTCACATTTTTCCCCAGAAGCAAGTGATTTTTCTGCCTGGCTCTGTAGTTAATCTCAATTAAGATCCTTCCTTCATGTTTTAGACCATAATTCATCCAGCATAGTTTTGCAGACATGGGGAAGAAGCAGCTTCTGGGCAACCATTTGTCCCAAGCCTGGAAGGGGAAGCTCTTCTATCTAGTTTACTTTCCCACATTAGTTTATCCACTAAGCCTCGTGGCATACTACCAGCAACATTAGTTGGGGGAAAAAAAACTTGCTTAAAATGGAAATAATAAGAAGCTCAAATATTAAGTATGGATTTTTTTGCTGCATTTCCTGGAAATTTTAACCTCTGATGAGTATGGAGTAACCTCCATAGCTTATTTTGTTGCCAAGAGTTCTGTTTATTTTGAAAATACAGTCTCTGTTCTTAGGATGGTCCGAGGGGAATTACTACATGTTCATTTATGGGCTGGTAATTCAGAACCAGCAGAGCTATGTCAAAATAGGCTGAAACCCAGAAAACCTCATTTCCCAACGAGGAGCCAAAAACCTCTGGAGAAGAGCGCTCTAAGAAGACGATGTAACAATCACTTCTCTGATATGCTCCCAATGAGACTAGCTGGTGGTTTCCTTTGGTGGCTCACAGTGAAGTTTCTCAGCCAAAATCTGTGTGGAGCTGCCAAAGGTAGTCGAGGCTGGGCACAATAAATTGTAAAAGTAATGCACTTTGGTAGACAGCTTTAGTCTTCGGCGATTTCTCTCCCTGGCTTGTGGGCTGCGTGGGTTATTGGAGCAGGGGACTTGCCAAGGGGGCCTTTCAGCACTTGGCTAAGCACCAACACAAGGCACTAGCGGGTCCCGACGGAACATACTGGCTATCAATGTAACACAGTCTGTTTTCTGTTTTGAAGTTCAAACTGGAAACAAGATGGATGATGTGTCGAGAAGACTAACAGCTGAGGGAAAGGACATAGACGATCTTAAGAAAATCAACAGCATGATTGTAAAGCGACTCAATCAACTGGACGCGGAACAAAACTAAAGAAATGAGCTTCTAAAAGCAGCCGCCAGGACCTGAGCTCCGCGCTTTATTGGGTGTGCAGGGGCTTATGAACTGAGCATGCGCATTTCTGCAGGCAACAGACCATCTGGTTAGTGATCCCAACCCTGGGGCCAAGTTAATGCTGTAGGGTTGGGAGCGACTCCAAGGCAAAGGGGTTTGGGGATAGCAACCAGAAAAAGGGCTCGTTGTATGCTGTGTCCTTCTGCTTTATTGGGGTTAAGGGTGGCCGTTATGGAGGAGAACCAATAGTAAGCCAGAGAATTTGGCTCTGTACGTACAACTTCTCTTACAAAAGGAGCTTTCATCACCAGAACAAGTTCCCTGTGCCAGTGAGGTTCATGGTGCCTCATGCATCTTTATGAATTCCTGTGACAGCCTCATGGTTTCATTGAAGTATGTGTTTTCAAGGGAACCAGGTGTTAACTCTTTTCAATAAAAGAAAATTTGCTCAGGTGATTAAACTTTGACTCTTATTTCCCCAGGGACAGGGGGGTGGGTGGATTTCAGAGCTAGTTGCGTTCTGGTATTTGCTAGCAGTAGTTATATGTGTAATGGTAGGGTGGGGGTCAAAAGAGAGAGACTAATGTATTCAACTAATGTTTATTGAGCTCTTACTGTGTGCAAACCATCTACTTTAGAAGAACTTCTGTTCGATTTGGGAACAAACAGAATGTATTGTTATATATAAATTATATAAGCTTAGTTGGCTTCCTTTCTCATGAAAAAAAAAATTCCTTCAATGTTCTGCTGATTAATTTTGAAGAAACCTGATAGGTTTGTGGTCGTTACTAAACTATAGTAGCAAATTGTATATTTGGAATATTTGGAACCTGCTCTGTTTTAGCACAAAAGGTAATGTATACAGTTTATGATCTAAAACATGGTGTGATATAAATAAGCTTAAAAAAGTAAATGAATCTTGGCACCCCTGGGTGGCTCAGTAAGTTAAACATCTGACTCTTGATTTTGGCTCAGGTCATGATTCCAGGGTCTTGAGATCAAGCCCTGCTTTGGACTCTTCATTGAGCATGGAGTCTATTTGGGATTTTCACTCTCTCTCTCTCTCTAATAATAATAATAATAATAATAATAATAATAATAATAAATAATTGACTACAAAAATCACAGTGTTAGAAAATCTTTTATATAATACAAATATATTGCACAAGTTTATTGATGAATGTATTGTGATTCTGTCATTTTGGGTTGGTCAAAGACCTGTCAGTTGACCCCCAAGGTAAAAACATACACATACATACATTTTATAACACTAAATAATTAATCAAATAACACAAGACATTTTACTTACACATTTTTGCACTCAAAAACGTTTGTCCTGGATACTCACTTTCTTAAATTGATAGATACTATATAGGCTATGTTAATAATCTAAAATTTGTGTTCACTGGGAAATCCTTATTGAATTGTTGATGGGTTGTAGCAAAATAATTTATCAGGATTTGTTGTAACATTATTGTAGAAATGACAGAAGAAGTGAAGCAACAACTTTTTAAAAATTTACCCATTTCTGGGGAGCATAGGTGGCTTAGTTGGGTAAGCATTTGACTCTTGATTTCGGCTCAGGTCATGATCCCACAGTCATAAGATTGAGCCCTGCCTGGGGCTCTGTGCTGAGAGCACAGCTTGAAATTCTGTCTCTATCCCCCTCTCTCTGTCCCTCACCCACTCACACTCATGCACATACTCTCTGTCTCAAAATAAATAAGCATTATATATATATATATATATATATATATACACATATATATGTGTATATATATGCACATATATATGTACTGTGTGCAAACTATATATATATATATATATATATATATATATATATATATAGGCCCATTTCTTCCCTGGAATCTGTTTGCACTTGTTATGTTTTTTTTTTTCTTTCAATTTACAGTGGGTGTATTTTGTGCCCAGTAACAAATGATCTTCATTCCAATAAATTTATAATTTTCATAGCATGAAGTAGGGTCTCATAAATCATTTCACCTGTCTTTTGTGGCTCTGTTCTTTGGAATCTGCACTGGCCTGTCTATACAACATAGACGGATGGAGCCATGGTCACAGCCTGGAAAACTCCAGTCACCAGAGCTCTTGATATTTGGCCTCACAGATTAACAATTTCCATTGACCCTGTGTTGTTTTTTTTTTTTAATTTTTTTAAATGTTTATTCATTTTTTGAGAGAGAGAGAGAGAGAGAGAGAGAGACAGACAGAGCATGAGTGGGGGATGGGCAGAGAGAGAGGGAGACACAGAATTCGAAGCAGGCTCCAGGCTCTGAGCTGTCAGCACAGACCCTAGACATGGGGCTCGAACTCATGAACCCCAAGATCATGACTTGGCCGAAGTCAGACGCTTAACAGAATGAACCACCCAGGTGCCCCACCCCACCCCTCATTGACCCTGTTTTGAAACGTTGGGTGGCTATTTGTCCACATGTAGGCTTTTTTTTTTTTTTTTTTCCTTCAGCACAGGGATTTTAATTTGCCATAAAGGCTGTTATTGGAACAACTAGCAAAATCTGAATAAGGTTTGTAGATTAGATAATAGTATTATGTCAATGTTCATTTCCTGATTTTAATAATTATATCATGATTATGTAAGAGACTGGCCTGTTTTTAAGAAACATACATGGAAGCATTTAAGGACAAAGGGACATCATGTCTTCAAACCCAAAAAGGTTCAGAAAGGTGTGCGTGTGTGTGTGTGTATAAAATAACCATGGTACATGTTAACATTTGGAGAATTTTTTAAATGAAACTGTTTTTTCTTTCTTTTTCAACAGCTTTCTTGAGCTATTATTGACATATAAAAATTGTACGTATTTAAGGTATACAACTTGATGTTTTGATATATGTATGCATTGTTCAATGAGCACCGCAATTAAGCTAATTAACATATTCATCACCTGTATAGTCACCATCTGTGTATTGGGGGCACATTTGGCGGGGTGAGAATATTTAAAATCTATCCTCTTAACAAATTTCAGGTATACAATACAGTTTTGTTGATTGTCATCACCATGCTGGACATAAGGTCTTGAGAACGTATTCATCTTGCATTACTGAAACTTGGTACCCTGTGCCTACGTAGCAGTCAAATATGGCAGCTGGGACAGGGGCTGGGGAGCCCAGCTTCCTGGTTCAAATTCTGCTGCCACTATTTACCATGGGTTTGGGAAAATTAACCTCTGGTTCTTCATAAACAAAATTGGATAATTATAAAATCTATTTCTTAGTAGTGTTGGGAGGCTTAAAAGAGATGGTAAAGGACTTAAAGCTATCGGAAAGAAAGTAACTACTAGCTGTTACTGTAATTATTACTAATGTTCAAAGTAGTAAGTATCGTATAGTGGAAATAACCCACTACAGTTAAACCTCTACATTAAATCTTTGGGACTTAAAGCCAAAATACATTTTCTGCTGCACTGTTTAAGACCATAGCATCCTTATCTCATCTGGCCCATCTGATAAGGTAAGAGCTTTTTAGCAAAAAACTTACTGTGCTATAAGAGGTGATCAATAAACGCAGGAGGGTTTATTGTTTACCAAATAAGCTAGTCTGAAGAACGTAAGGATCCACATTTGCCTACCTGAGTTGAAGCCAGAAATCTGTCTGCCCTGCACTAATAACCTGACCACAAGATTCAATGGCAGGAGGGAGCTGGTACACTAATGTGAGGCAAAGGAAGACAAAAAGAAACAGAAGAGACAGCTGATCTGAGCCCTGCCATGATAGGAAAAGAACATTTTGTATCGTTCTTTAGACTCTGTATGTGTTCACAAGAGGCTAAGAGAGAAGTTTTTTTCCTGACAGTGGGCTGTACTGTGATGGAAGGATTATACACATCTTCTGCCCCCAGGGCCATGCACTTTATATTTCACCTTCCTATACCGCTCAAATTGTTCTACATTGACAACCACCTGCTCAAATTGTTCTACATTGACAACCACCTGCAGGTGAGCCTGGCCCAGCCCTTCCCACCACACTCTGCTGTTCACACCTGGAGGCCACTGGGGCACAGAGTAACCTGGAACCAGGAGGCCCCAGCTTCCCAGTGTGGCTGCTGAGCTGCAATTGAGCGGACACACATTACTGATTTCTCCGGAAAAGACCAAGGTCATCTGTCCGAGATTCTTCCAGTGGACACCAATCTCCAAAGCAAGGCTTTTGGGTAAGAACAAAGCAAACCTGGAGGGTTAAAAATAACACAAAACAATTGTTTTACTAAAAATAACCTGTGGAAAAGGGAAGAATATTGGTGTGCATGTCATGCAGAGGTGTCTTCGGAAATACGGCACAAAACATTGTGTTCTATCCCACTGTTATTGCTTAGAAAGATAATTGCAGTGGAAACAGGACCTCTCTGAGTTAGGGTGTATAAAATAGTTTTATTCCACCTTAACGTAATGACCCCAATTTAAATTCAGTCGAGGATGAGCAAAAGAGAGATCAGAAAAGATTGGCAATCTATCTCTTTTGTGAATGAGTTTGTGCAAAAGAAGCTGTGAAAAAGAGAAAGGACCAGGAGCTATCTTTTCACAGAGTCAGGAAGTGTATTTTTTGAAACAGAGGAAAAATGAAAATATTCTTATTGGCACCTGTGCTTCCCCTTATTCTTGGTGACGATAAAATCTTGTCAGTAAAAAAAAATTTATGGGGAAAACATTATGGAGATATTCTACTTTTTTGAAGGTGAAAATGATGTTTAAAGACGTGATGAAAAAGCAAGTGAGAACAAACTTGATTCCCTGGAACAAGTGGGAATTGAGAGTATGTGCCGTACCCAGTAGTGTGGGCTGTGCTGGGCTTCTCTGAGCCGGTGCTGCAGAGGACCCAAGAGGAGCCAAAGTGCGGTTCCTTCTGCAAATTGGCTTCTCACTTATGTCATATGGTACGTTAGGAACCAATTATTTTCCAACCTGGGGAAGTCAGATGGGACATTACCTTTGGTTGGGGATGGAGGGCATTTTGATAAGCATGAAGATTTTATGAGGAACAACTGTTCAAATAAATCCACGTCAATTGCGTATACTAGCAATACTTCAGCACCTGATTCTAATACTCTGTCCTAATGTCTTACTCTGGCAGGCCTTGGCATTTAAGACTTCTTAAGGAAACTTTGTTCCCTGAACTGAAAGGTTTGGTTAACACCCCCATGTTTCTTACTTTTAAATTACGAATAGCCAGAGAAAACAGACGGAAGCATTTAATGCGTTGTATTGCTAACGGCTTGGCTGGTTTCTTTACATTCTTTTTTTAATCACAAGAGGAGACTGATTTCTTAAAAATGGGTTAGATGATTACTTCAGCCTGAAAAAAATACTTAAAAATACTCTCTTGTTTTCTATTTGGTCTACAGAACAAGTAAATTGTAATCACTGGAAATGGTGGGGGGGGGAGGGTAGAATGTGCAAATAAGAGGAAGAAACCAGTATCGACCTGTAACCACAAACAGGAGATAGCAGTTCACAGCGTGTCCATTGAGAGAGCACCTGGGAGGCTTTAAAAAGCCCCTGATTCCTGGACTCTACTCTCAGAGATTTGGATCTAGAAGGCAGGGAGTGGGATAGGAAGCTCATGTGTTTAAAGAGTTGCTGTGGTGATGGGTCTGGCGCTCAGTTTGGATTGGTGGCTGTGTAGATCATGGATTTGGAGTAAACTTGGGTTTGGATTCTGGTCCTGCACATGAGTAACAGTGTAGTCTTGACCTCTCTTCACTTCCTCAATTTCCTTGATTTTTAGGATGCTCCTATGTAACACAGAGGAGTATTGCTTCCAGTGAGAACAGGAAATTTGATAAGTTATTCAGGCTCTGTAGTGTTTATAATTCGCTAATAAATTGTACTTTTAAAAGGGGGACCACATGATCATTTGTGGATAATATTTTTTAAAGTGTTTATTAATTTATTTTGGGGGAGACACACATACACACACACACACACACACACACACACCATGAGTGGGAGATGGGCAGAGAGAGGGAGAGGGAGGGTGGAGGGGAGGGAGGCAGAGAGAGAGAGAGGGAGAGAGGGAGAGAATGTCAAGCAGGCTCCACACTCAGCATGGAGCTTGACTCGGGGCTCAATCTCACAACTGTGAGAACATGACCTGAGCTGAAATCAAGAGTCAAATGCTTAACTGACTGAGCCACCCAAGTGCTCCTGGATAATATTTTTAATCTCCAGGGAACACTAATGATCTTTTGTCAAAGGACCCACAAATGTCTTAAGAAGAACACTTTGTACTTTTCATTTCCTTCCTCTCCACCCCCCACCATGTTCAGACCTTCTCAACTGCACTTGGCTTAGGCTCCAGGTTAAGAGGCTATTCCTCTTAAGGGCTCTGAAGAGCCCTTGAAAGCTTTCCTGATAGCAGATGTAAGAACTCAGGAACGCTGAAAGGTAAGGCACCTGAGGAGAAGCCACTTCCTGCCCCAGGAGATCAGAAGAGGATTATTCTCATAGTAGCAGCTTTGTGATAGCATGACCTATGGGCTTACTTGAAATGTGAGACTTGAAAACTTGAACAGGCTGGTAGACTGTCCAGCAGTTTGTCTTTTCACATACATTGAAATGTTGTGTCTTTGATCTTGATCTAAAGACACAAAGGATTCAGATTTTAGATTTTTGCTTGAGATAGTGCTGCTGGCGGCTGCTCGTGAGAATGGCCCTGCCCTTGCCCCATCCAAGCTCATTACGTCAGAGTCCACCTTGTCTTCATTTTGAATGAGAACCTCCTGTCTTCAGTAGATTCAGCTGAAGACATTGTATGGGTCCTTTGACAGAATATGGATGTTCCCTAGGGATTAGCATTAATGCTGAGGAATGGTCAGATGTCCCTCCTCCTTGATGTAACAGTTATACCTGACTTAGAAACAACTCTACAGAGGTGGTGAGATAAAAAAAAAAAAAGAAAGAGAATACCAAAATATTCAACGATTAACTGAAACCAGTGATAGTTATGGCCAATGAAGTGAGGTGAATGATGAATTCCATCCTCAGCACCTGAGGAACAAAAACAAGCGGTGGGGAATGAGTAGTGACTCTGTTAATTCAGCGCGATACATCTCTTCAAACTGCAAAGACAGTACAACTGGTCTTAAGTGTAAATTTTCTGTCTTTGCAAGAGTTAATTTGTATTGCCCCTGAATGTCCCCCACCATCGAAAAGAAATCAAACTGGACCTCTAGGAAGTCACATAACTGGTTGGAAGGAAATTCCCAGAAACTTCTACCTTTTTTATTAAAAAAAATTTTTTTTAACGTTTTATTTATTTTTGAGACAGGGAGAGACAGAGCATGAACAGGGGAGGGTCAGAGAGAGGGAGACACAGAATCTGAAACAGGCTCCAGGCTCTGAGCTGTCAGCACAGAGCCCGACGCGGGGCTTGAACTCACGGACCGCGAGATCATGACCTGAGCTGAAGTCAGACGCTTAACCGACTGAGCCACCCAGGCGCCCCAGGAAACTTCTACCTTTGTTTCGTTTTGCTCTGCTTTGCTTTGCTTTACTTCTTTCTTCCCTTCAAAGTTGGTCTTCCCAATAAAATACTAAGGATTTTTCTGTAGACATTTGCTTTCAGACCAGGAATGGGGGCAGTAGGATGTGAAGGTGAATAAGGGCAGAGAAAGCAGCCATGGTGTGAAGTGAGGAGCCCACTTGCAAGGCGGCAGTGCTTGAAGTCTTCCCAGATGGAGGAAGACATGGGCTGTTCTGTCTTCCCTGATACATAAGAAGGCATGGGCTGTGGGAAAGGAAGTCATGATCCTAATTTTTCTTTGTTTTTTTTGGCTTCCTCTGACTCTCATGTCCCTTTTTAAATTTCAAAGCATAATGCATTATTCATGCATGAATCCTCAAAGACATGGATTGTAACAGGCTTGTTCCATCAGGAATATTCTTTCTGAATGTGGAGAGCTGCAGCCACAGAGTATTTATTGTCTGATGAACAAAGGGAGCAACAAAGGGGCCAAACAATGGAAAAAGCAGTTAATACTTTAATTATGGCTCCTCAAATGCTAAAAATGTCTGGTTTTCCATGTCCTAAAGTGGTTTTAAATATCACCACAGAGTAAATTATAATTCTATTCCACATCCTTGCTCTCCCAAACTTCTTTAATATTGATGAGTTGGGGTCAACTTCTGAATCACCCAAGGGCTCAAAAATGGTTTCTTATAGACTCAGAAATAAACAAGGAAGAAAAGACATTAGGTAGCCTTTGAGGTACAATCTAGGACCTATTTTTAAACCTTCAGTACAGATGGTAGAAAACCTAGGTTCTTTCCATATTACTTGTAGAAGTCACAAAGGAATCTTTCATCAACTTGATGCAATCTGTTCCTCCTTTGAACCTAGAACTTCATCTGAACCACTCAGATTTTGCCTTGTCATTATGTACTTGTGTTTTCTTGACTCTTTCATCTGGGCTTCCTCAGGGGAAAGCATATTGCTCAATAATGTGAATTTGTGTAATTGAATTAAGCTAGGAAGTCTTTCCAGTTTGCTTGCATTGCTTGATTTGCAATTAGAACAAAGTGGTGCTCACTAACAGGAGAGGAGGGACACCTGGTGGCAGTAGGTTATTTCAGAGGAAGGAGGTCACTTTGAAGGGAGGAAAGAAGGCAAGAGCTAAAATCCAGTGTGTGATATCCAAGGGACCGTGAATGGTTATATTGGACATAGAACAGCTGAGAGCTTACGTCTGGGGGAAATGGCTATTAGGCTAGAAGGCCACATAGACAGAGGTGAAGAATGTGTGGTTTGGAGATGAAGAACCTACCTTTGAATCTGGTTCTGCTGCTCACCAGCTGTGTGACCTTGGCTAAATTACTTACCTTTTCTGAGCTTTGGTCATTTACTAATAGAATGGGAATAATCCTACCTAATAAGGTTGCTGTAATAATTGGACAAAATGATGCCTAGTACTTGGAACATTTAATTAAGGAGGGTGGCTGTTATTTTTCTTATTTACAGCAAAAAGGTGAGAGCAGGGTTCGATGCCAAGGAATTTTCTCCTAGCTCTGGTGAGGGGTTCATAGTTTTTTTGAATTTTGGCAAATTCTCTGATCTCACTTTTAGGAAGGTCTGCACAGGGTAACCTTATTTCAGGTCTTTTGGGAAGTATCTCTCTACAAAGCAGTAAGAATTTATCAAACTCCGTGTCTTTTCACCAGGCAGACATGCCACCCTCATGGAGCTTACTCCTAAGTGGGAAGATATGATTACCACACATGGTTATGACAAAAGGCATAACCATTTGGGGCATAACCCAAATTCTGTGACCCTGAGAATAAGAGCTGGAAAGGTTTGGCGGGGGAGGGAAGGCATGCCCTCGAGCAGACAATAGGCTGACCAACTGTCCTAAGAAAGCCTTCTGTTCCCAGGAAACTGGGTTGGTTGCTTGCCCTACCTTCAGAGAGAATACTGAAGCCATCAGGAGAATTTCTCTGAATGACTGTCTTGTCTCTCTACAGGCCTACCTACAACCTCACCCCGTCTGTGGCTTTTCCTCAAGATTCAGATCAGTGTGCACTGCACTGCCTTCTGTCCTTGATCTCAGTCTCTTTTTCTAACCTGGGAGCTTGCTCTCTGTAGTCAGTCTGTCCCTTTCCACTAGCTCCTCTTCTGGCTGATACCCATTTAAGTCTCTCCTTTCCTAATAAATACTTCTCCCGATATCTCCTCTAGCCACTGCCTTGTTTCTGACTCTCCTTTTTGTCTGGAGCTCTCAAAATGGTGGGCTCCGCCCGTTGTCTTTTATAGTTGGATCTCATGTCCATTCTTTATAGTCCACTGCAACTGGACATTCACCTCTACCTATCTGTGGAAACTGTCCTTGCTAAGGTTTAATAACAGATGACCTCATTGGTAGATCCAATGCTCATTTCTCAAACCTTTTCTTAGTGGACCTTCTTGTTGGAGTTGACATTGTTGATCATTCCTTTCATGAAACTGTTTACTCCCTTGATCTCTGGGTTAACACTCTCCTGATTTTCCTTCTATACTCCTGGGGTTTCCATTCTATTTCCATTCAAGGCCCCTCTTGCTCTGCCTCCCTCTTGAAAGTTGCCATTCCCTGGGGCTTTGCCCACTGTTCTTCTGTCTCTACATGCTATTTCTGGGTTAGCTTATTTTATGGTTTCATATGCCATTTATATATAGATGATTTCCATATATCTGTTCAATCCAGATCTTTTTACTGTGCTTCAGATAAAGAACGAACTGCCTGTTCAGTATCTGGACTTAAATAAACTGAACACATTTAATATGACTGGACAATAACTGCCATAAGGTTAGAAGCTTTGCTCTATTCATCCTTGAATCCCCAGTGCCTGACAGTGTCTGGCACAGAGGGGGACTTTTTGCATATGTAAATCAAAGTTTGTAGCTATAAGAATATATTTATGTGCATGTGTATTTCTTACAACTTCTTACTTATTAATACTATTTTGGGATAAGGAATCTTTAATATCTTAGGCCTTGCAGGCCTGCTCTCCTTTCTACCAATGTAGTTCTTTACTCACCAGAAACAGAGTGTGGATTCTGCAAGAACAAATGTGATTTAATCTGGAAAGATTAGAGGTATCACTTGACCAAAGAAAGACTTTATTAACACATAGTGACCTCTGTGGAGGAATCCATTGTCCTTGTGCTTATTATTTTGGGGAAGGAAGACTGGGGAAAGCTCATTTGGCAGGTATGACAGAAGGAGAGGTCTTGCAGAGCAAAGAGTTGAATGGATGGTCCTTGTTCTTGTGTTACTCTCTCTCTAGATTTATCTGTAATTTTAGATGTGGAGGGAAAAGACATTTTGTGAGTAGTGGTAAAATTTTTTATAGTCTGGAGTTTATTGCAGGATCAGCTCTCTAATTTATGGGGTCCAGCACAAAATGAAATTTCAGGCCCTTTGTAAATTATTGAGAATTTCAAGATGGTCCTGCACAGGGTCCTGTGCAACTGCTTGGGTTCACTGCCAATGAAACTGATTTGGAGACTGTAACTGTGTTGGAGACAAGAAAGTCTTTGTGTTCCTGCATTTTATTCAGTGTTCAGCTCCATTTCTGACTCAAGAAGTTTAGAAAAAAAGATACCTGACCAGTAAGTCCTCTCTCCTTCACAAAGCTAGGCTGTGCTCCCTGTAATTCACACCTTTTTGTTTGTTTGCCCCAAACCCCAACTGTCTTTGTATTATAGGTTTTTCTAGGTTTAATGCTTTTGTCCTCCTATTCTTGTCATACTCTCTTCCTGTTTGGATTTGTGCACTGGTTTTATGACTAAATTTCATCCATGCATCCTTCTTTGCTTTCACTGTCTTTTAACCAGATTTTCCATCTTTAATTAATTTAGATTGTCCTAAAAAAACTGCTCTTCTATGATTACTTTTAGTTTTCCTTGGATTCTTTCCAATTTTCATTTGTTCCTCAGCAAATAAAGTGCTTAAAATGGAGTGTGGTGTTCAAGGAGTCATGGATGTGTAGGCAGCACTTGGCTGCCTTATCTTAAGAGACCTAGCTTATCCGTGGATGGTTCACCAACCCTCATCCATTGTTATGGTCCAAATTACATCTATACTCTTTTCTCATAATTGGCTCCTCTCTTAAAATATATTTGGCATTTCCTCTTTTTAATCCTTTCCTACATCTGTTCATTATCAGTTTCTTAGGTGGAGTTTTACTTCCAAATTATTTTAATTAGCACTCACCTTTAGTTTAATCTTGATTGATTTTGTGTCTATTTCTTGACATTCTTTGATTCCATGTCAACTTATTCTTTGGTCTTAATGGTTGTGTTGTGGTAAGGAGGGCCACATGTATTAGGTCAGATCAAAGATTTATGTGTAGCCTATGATATTATATAAATTCATTGTAGCTACTTATTTATATATCCTATTTTCATTTTTTACTTCCCAAGTTTCCTGCCAATCTATCATCTATATTAGAGATGTAAGATGTCCTCTGCTATTAGCTTTCTTTGTCCCTTCTTAGGGTGATGTATACATGGGAGGGTACTAATATTGAAAACTTCTACATAGATTGCCCTGAGTTTTTTTCCAAGATCAGGAGAAGAATGGTTACCTCCCAGTGAAGAGATTTAAATATAGTTTTCAGGTGTTGTTGTTGTTGTTATGATGAAACTCCACGAGTTCTACTTGTTCAGTGTATCAGATACTGTTGCTTAGGCCAAAAGAGAATTTTTTTCAAAAGACATTGGCTAGTGTGCTGAAATCCAAGGAAAAGCCAAACAAGAGGTCTTTGGCACTGGAAGAAGGGATTTCTGCTTCTGATCAAGACAAAGTAGCTAGGACTGGATTTATCATTCCCTTGTCCCCCAAGATATATGCAGTTGTGGTGTCAAGATAATGGGCATCAGGCACTGAAGGACTATTATCTCTAGAGAGTGGAAACAAACAAGGTAAGCCCTACCATTGTCCCAGTTTCCTGCCTTGAATTGTATTCCATATGTTTAAAAAGCTGAAGAAAAGGAAAGCATAAAAAAGACCCAAATTAAAGGTTCTAGAATGAAAACTACAAGGTGTGAGATGAAAAATACACTGGATGTATTAACAGCAGATTAGACATTGCAGAAGAAATTTTCAGTGAATTTGATGGCAAAATCATCAAAATTATTTAAAATGAAACATGCGACAAAAAGAGAAACCAGCAGGGGCGCCTGGGTGGCTCAGTTGGCTGAGCATGGGACTTCAGCTCAGGTCATGGTCTCACAGTTTGTGGGTTTGAGCCTGGAATTGGGCTTTGTGCTGATAGCTCGGAGCCTGGAGTTTCGGATTCTGTGTCTCTCTCTCTCTGCCCCTTCCCCACTCACACTCTGTCTCTCTCTCAGAAATAAATAAACATTAAAAAAAGAGAGAGAGGGGCGCCTGGGTGGCTCAGTCGGTTAAGCGGCCGACTTTGGCTCAGGTCATGATCTCGCGGTCCGTGAGTTCGAGCCCCGCGTCAGGCTCTGTGCTGACAGCTCAGAACCTGGAGCCTGTTTCAGATTCTGTGTCTCCCTCTCTCTCTGACCCTCCCCCGTTCATGCTCTGTCTCTCTCTGTCTCAAAAATAAATAAGCGTTAAAAAAAATTAAAAAAAAAAAAAAGAGAGAGAGAAACCAGCAGAAGTAAACAGAACATCAACTATATCTTGATTCCAAGGAGTCTAAGTTTTGTGTGATTGGAGTCCCCACAGGAGAGAAGAAAAAATATTTGAATAAATACAGGGTCCCAGTTTTCCAAATGTGATGGAAACTAAAAATCTTCAGGTCCAAGAAGCTCAGTGAAACCAAAGCACAAGAAACATGAAGAAAGCATATTGTAATCCAGTTGCTCAAAATCTGTAATAAAAAATGTTAAATACAGAGGAACAAAGATAAGGATGACAGATTTCTCATGGGAAACAAAGTGAGAAGTGAGAAGATAGTGAAACAATACTTGTGAAGTACCAACATTAAAACAACAATAACTGTCAACCCAAAGTTCTGTACCCAGCAGAAATAACTTTTAAAACAAGAGAAATACAGTTTTTTTTCCAGACATACAAACCTGAAAGAATTCACCACCGACAGATCCACACACCACATGAAGCATTAAAATTGTTTTCCAATAGGAAGTGGGAAGACCTAAGAACGAGGAAGAACAGATGGGAAGTTTCTCTGGTCTGGTTCTTTTGTCTCTGCTTCATTCTTCTTTCTCTGCAGATCCATCTTTTACTGTGTAAAAACTTGATGATAGCCTGTAAGTTTATATGTCCTCAGTTCCAGAAACAACCTGAATCTCTTTGAACTCCATTCCAAGTTTCTAGGAGAATCTGTGGCTCAGTTTTTACCAGGTGACTATTTTTGGTCTATTGACATATGACTGAACTGGGGTGTGGGACCATATTGTATGAACATGGCTTTTGCAGGGTGGTTCTCAGAGAAAAGGTTTTATTATGAGCCAGTCATAAACTCTAAAACTCCTCAGTCAAGCCTCCCAACTGCTTTATTCTCCATCCTTCCATTGAACTCCTCCTGGAGATATCTGAATCTGAATGCTAAAGTTTATTCATAAATGGGAATGCCAAAAAAAAATGGGAATGCCAAGGAGTTATCAATATGGATATTCAATTACCAAATTTGATGGAAGAAAGAGAGAAGGAAGAGATAACGTTAGTTTTGGCTCAGACTTTTTAGAACATAAATTCTGAATATGGACATTGGTGTTGGTGACTAAGAGTGTGGTATGGAAATGGGAGCTGAAGAGAGAAGAAAGTATTTGTGAACTTACCTCCTCATTAAGACAAGATAATCCAGAAAATATCAAGCCTCCATTTAAAAAGGGAGAGAGGGAGTTGACAGGAGATAACCAATATTTTCCTTGACTGAGGAGATAGGAGGAAAAGGGAAGACACACATTTATTTTTATTATTATTTTTTAAAGTTTATTCATTTATTTTGAGAGAGCCTGAGCAAGAGCAGGGTAGGGACAGAGAGAGAGGTAGAGAGAGAGAGAATCCCAAGCAGTCTCCACACTGTCAGCACAGAGTTGATGCAGGACTCAAACTCACGAACTGTGAGATCATGGCCTGAGTTGAAACCAAGAGTCAGATGCTTAACTGACTGAGCCACCCAGGCACCCCAAGGAAGACATACATTTATATGAAGGACACTCATAGGGTGGGGGGGGGGGGTGGACTTGAGGTGAATGATTTCTGTAGTGTGAAATATGAAAGTTGAAGATGGTCTGGGGAGATGAGACAACTCTTTCTCATGGTGTAGGAATCCCAAAATGAGTGAATCAAATGCCAAAAGAGATTTGCAGGCACCTGGATATTCAAACAGATGAACAGACAAGGCATCACAAATGTAAGGTAGGACCTTGAACTTCTGGGAGTATTACTTCTTTGTCCCTATTGGCAGGTGTTTGTTTGTTTTTTCTTTGCTGTCTGAGGCAAGTGATTGAATGACCTGAACCCAAGATTCCATCTGGAAGAAGGAGAAAAGAGAAAAGATCTTATTTTCTTTCAGTGTCAACTCATGCCGATTTAGAATGGACTGAAGTTTCAGGAAAATTTAACTATTTTTGTTCTCTCTCTTCTCCTCCCCTTCTCTTCTCTGATGTATTGGTCGGAGCCTTAGTACATAATCTCTGCATCACCTTTTGTGCCTTCAAAACTATTGCCTGTGATGGGGTAGTCAAACTAAATAAAGCATTGGAAAATCCCTGTCTGTGAATACACATAGAATTTTCGTCTAGCCATTGTGAAATACAACCTCAAAATCTACTGAAAGCATGGTGAATTCACATCTACTCACCTGTCTGTGAGTCATTCAAGTTGAGAAAGAAACATGTCTTTTCCCTCAAGTCTGTGAAAGACATGCTTCTTTCTCAATTTCAGTGACTGCTAGACAGGTGTGGAGATGAATTTACCATCCTTAACATGTCCAAGAGATTAATATTGTGCCTGATGTCATCCAGTGGTGCCTATATCTTGATGTTATCAACACTAAATGAATATAAAAATGAAAAAAGTCTCAACAATGGAAGTAGATCTCTGCAGGTCCCAGTAACTATTGTTTGTCTCAGAAATGGAAACATTGCTGAAGCCTCTGAGGCCAAAATCTACAGCATCTTTCATTTATTAAAAGTGTCTGAACAGTTTATTCCTTTAAAGTTTTCAAAGTGACCTACATACGTAGCTAATGGCTAACAGCTAATGTGTTCTAAATTGTAAAAAGGATTCAGAGCAAAGGATGGAGAATTTTTCCACTAGGTGGTAGGATTTTGCCATGGTCATAAGTCTCAAAATATGGTGAGGAGGGAAAGTAAATTCAGAAGAGTTGAATTAAGACACAAAGTGACTGTAATAATAACACTACAAATCGATTGAATAGATTTCTTTTATTGGTACAAACACAGAAAATGACTCCTGATGCTATTCTTGCTGTGGGTCCGAAATAAGGCATCAGAGATTCTAAATTTCCGGAATAAAACTGGGCATTTAAAAAGCACTCTTAGAGGGAAACTTAGTTGCAGCTTCTACCCTTTTGTACCTATAGAATTTTATATCATGTGAATGTATTACATGTTTAAAAAGTTAGTAAATTTTTGACTCTTCAAGCTTGAGGGAAGAGAAAAGACATGGTTCTCAGCTTGAAAGACTCCCGTAGACAAACACGGATGTGAATTAAAAAATTTTTTTTTAAAGTTTATTTATTTTTGAGATAGAGACAGAGTGTGAGCGGGGGAGGGGCAGAGAGCCAGGGAGACACAGAACCCGAAGCAGGCTCCAGGCTCTGAGCCATCAGCCCAGAGCCCGACGCGGGGCTCGAACTCACGGACCACGAGATCATGACCTGAGCCAAAGTCGGATGCTTAACCGACTGAGCCACCCAGGCGCCCCCATGGATGTGAATTTTTAAAGCACCAAGTTGGACCTCGATGAGGCCCCAGTCCTCTCTGATTATGATATCTTTTGGCAAGCGTGCCGCTCTGCCATTTGTCAGAATTGGTTATTTTATTAACGCCTTCCTTTTCATATTAGTGGTTTTGAGAAAGAAAGCCCAGAGCATTGAAGAGAGAAAAATGTCAAAACATACAATTCTCTACTGTTGAAATACTTTTTTTTTTTTAAACATTTGTTTATTTTTGAGAGAGAGAGAATCCCAAGCAGGTTCCACACTGACAATGCAAACCTTGAGATCCTGGCCTGAGCCGAAGTAAAGAGTGGGACGCTTAACTGACTGAGCCACCTACACAACCCTGGAAATAGTTTTTTAAATTGAACTTCCAGTTTTCTTTTTAAAGAAATCTTCATTCTATTACCTAACCTCCCCTGTCTGCTTTGTTTACATGCTATTGTGTTGGCAGGTCATTATTTCATATGCCGCCAACATTCTTGTAATCCGTTATTCCTACTTCTATTTAGGAAATAAGATCAGATAATATTCCTTGTTTTTGCAGGTTTTTACTTGGCCAGGGAATTCACATGTTTTCATTCCCATCAAGTTTTTCTAAATAAAATCTTGGCAGTTTAGCCAAACGTTAATTTTTCCTAATCCGGGGAGTGAATCTTCCTGATCCCTTCATTATTGCCCAGAGTGACACCCTGGCCCTTTTCCTAAATCTTTTGAGCACCATAAAGGCCTCTGTTGAAATAGGATGCAGCTCAGTAGATGTGGGTCAGGATCTATGATTAATAATTAATTTCAGGCCTTAGATAAAGGTCAGCGAGGCATTGTTTCTCTCTCTGGGTCCCTTTGTGGTTTAAACTCCCAGTATAATTTTCCACCCAGAATCAAAGCCCTGACCCTTTAGCCTTTCTGCTATCTGGGTCTATCTTCCAGTGCAGACTTGCCTTCCTTTATGAAAAATTCACACCTTGAAAGCTGGTTTTGTGGTGGAATTGGGCTTGGGCTCTTGTCAACCCTCACACTGATCTGAGGTGCTTCCTTTCTTTTCTTTTCCTTTCTTAAGTTGTTTTTTTTTAACATTTATTCATTTTTGAGAGTGAGAGAGGCAGAGCGTGAGTGGGGGAGGGGCAAAGAGAGAGGGAGACAAAGAATCTGAAGCAGGCTCCAGGCTCTGAGCTGTCAGTACAGAGCCTGACACGGGGCTTGAACCCAGGAATGCTGAATTCATGACCTGAGCTAAAGCCGGACGCTTAACCAACTGAGCCACCCAGGTGCCCCTGGGGTGCTTCCTTTCATACAAGAAGATGATCCATCTGATTCACCGGGTCCATATTCTGGACTGTTTTTTTCCTGTTGTGTGATGCTTTTGGCCAATCGTCAAAAGCTCTTTTAGTGCTCTTGTGGCATCATCTTATTGGGGGATTTGTTGGATGATTATTATTCCCTATTTATTGCTAGGTGTCTTGCAGAATGCTGAGGAGATATAGACACATAGAGTTAAATGCAGTCTCTGACTTCATAGCGTGATGCCCAGTGTGGGGTACAGATGAGCAAGCTGGCAATGACCATTCCGTATGGAAAGGTAGAATAAAAAAAGTACAAGATGCCATGGGAGTCCAGAGAATGGAAGCCCAACCCAGACCTGTGTGGCTGGAAAAGTGTATCAGTTAGTGGTGTAAGGCAACAAATTGGCTAAAGACTTAGTGGCATAATACCGCCATTTTATTACACTCACAGAATTTGTAGATCAGGAATTTGGGAAGGACACATTGGAATCAGTTCTCTTCTGTTCCACAACGTCTGGGACCTCAGCCAAGAAGACGTGAGTGGCTGGGGATAACTTGATGGCTGGGGGCTGGAATCATTGGCAATGTCTTCCCTTACTTGTCTGGCACCTGGCAGAGGCTGTGAACTGGAGCACCAGCCCAGGGCTTCTCGTTGTGATCTGCGTTTCCTCACGACATGACAGCCTTGGAATAGTTGGATCCCTTACACAGTCAGCTCAGGGATCCAAAGAGAGTGTGGGGTAAAAGATATTGTTGTGTCCGTCTTTGGGAAATACTTCCTAACCCACCTCCTATTTAGTGCTCTGCAATCATGCTGTTAGATTATCTGCTATGGCTGAGGGTCCCTAGGTAAACAAAGACATTCTCATCATGAAGGACAGCTGAAGGGCCTAGAGATCACTTGTTGGGCACTGAAGGCAAAGGTCACACCTCTCTTTGCCTGAGGTTAATTCTTTACTCCACAGTAGGTTTAGGGGGAGGGTGAATGGAGGGAAAGTAAAAAGTAACTCGGTGGTTTCAGTGGAGGTGACTGAGAGAACAGAGGTGCTATTATCAGAAACAAAGCCAAGAAGTAGACTTGGTTGGGAGGTAGGGAGGACAGGAAGAAGGGAGCATGGTCATGAATTCAGCTTTTGGGTTTGGGGTGATGGTTCACTATCTAAGGATGTTAAATGGCTTCAGAATGGCAGTGGCAGTGGCAGGGCCAGGGCTGTGTCAGTAGGATAGGAGGTGGAGGCCAATGGCAAACGTGGGAAGGCCCTGAAGAGAGAGGGAAAGACTGAATGGGGTTTCCAGGGCACCGGGAACCACGGCTTTCTCCGCCTGGCAAGTCTCAGGTTAGGAAAATGCCCTCTGCACAGCTCCCCCTGCCAGGCACTTTGGGGAATCACTCTTTTCATAGATGCCTTCAATCACAAACCTGTCACTTTGAGCCGTTCCCTTGCACTGTACCGTTTTAGATACCACACAGACGTGGATTATTTTTTAATAAAATGAAAAAAATCTTTGAGGTTTATTTCTCTTAGGGTATTTTGCCCCCGTTTCAGTTTTAATTTCGAAAGTCCCAGAGCTATCTGGCAGATAATTCAGAGCACACGATACACAGATCTCAGACTGGCTTTGTTAAGGAACTTCCAAATGTTCATTTTCCTAGCACACCCATAACATTTTCTGTTTGTAATATCCTTTACTTAACTCTAGTCTAAATTTGCCTTTAATTTTTCTTTGTAAAGATGTTTTGGGGATTAACAGAGCACAAATGCCTCCCCTGGGTGTGCTTGTGCTTTCTGTGTTTTCCCCACGAAGCAGAATTTCCCAAGACCCCTGGGCCATCTTGTCTACACAGTCATTGAATTGCCTTTGCCCAGAGCTTTCCTGATGATGGCAGGCAAACCGCAAGCTAAGTAAGGGTGAAACCAGGGATGTAAATGGGACTCTATAAAGCCCTCAGAAGATGTTCCTGGAGGCTGGAAAACAAACATGTCCAGGCTCTCAGGGAGGTAACAGGATGAGCTGAGGCACAAGACTGGGGACTTCTCCTTCCCTTACCTCTGAGCCATAGGAAGCAATGCATCCAAGTTTTCATTCTCCTGAAAGCTTGCAAGTCCCCCCTCCTTTCCTTGCCCAGATGGGCTGGCTAAGTGCCTCTTGGATTGCAGAAAGGAGATGGGCCTCCTAAATGTCCTGGTTCTCGGAACTTCCCATACCCTTGGCAGAGTCTTCAGTAGGGGGAGAAGCCTATTGAAAGGGGTCCTTAAAAGTCCGTCTCACTCTCACACACTCTTCAGGTAACTGGCCACTATTAATATCCTCCCTGTGCTCTGCCAGGTGCCCCTACCTTCACACTTGCCTTCAACTCTTCTCCCAGAATTACCTGAGTGGAAATTTAATCAATAGGCCTCAACATAGTAGAGATCAGATTGGAAACTGTGTACCTGTGTTGCAAGGCTTGAATTAGAACAGAGATGTAGCTGTATCTGGCATATGGAATGATAGACTTCCCCCTCATGCATCTATTTGCCTCCAGGTGTATAACGAGGTGCCCCATAGGGTGCCTTCTTTGAGCCTTTGTTTTGTTTTGTTTTGTTTTGTTGTGTTTGAAAAATTGACAGCTGTAGTCTTAATGGAATCACATGGAACCAGATCTTTAATTGAAGATTCATTGGAGTGGGTCCTCTTAGTTGGTTAATGTAAGGTAAGCTGGCCCCTGCTCTGGGTAAAGGGGTGAGGGGAGTTTTTGTCTGACTTGGAAGAACCAAGCCCTCCCTTGGTGTGTAAAATCTGGGGAGAAAATGGATCAATTTTCACGAGAAGCCAGAGGCTCAATATCATTTCTAGTTGCAAGAGGTAGGACTCCAACTCCAGGTGAATTTAATAAAAAAGGGCTCCTGCAACCCTTGGTGGTGGTAATTCTGATGGTGGGGGATATGGCTTGAAGATTGACTGGATCCAGAGGCTCAAATGATGTTGCTATGTCTTTGTGTATATCTCTGTCAGTCTCTTACCTCTACCTTTGCTCTATAGGTTGCCCACCTCCTGCAGACTGGCTCTGAATGTGGTGAGGATGATAGATAATGAAAGTCCCATGGAAACACCCTGTTTAGCAACTCCAGTAGGAAAAGGCACTTCTCTGTCCCCGTGTGTATATGCCACCATAGGGGAGGACTCTGGTTAGTCCACCGTAGATCATCTGCTTATTCCTTGACTAATCACTGTTGCCAGGGGGATGAGGTCAGTTTTGTCACTCTGTGTGTGTGGTTTTGCTTGATTGCATCATGAGACTCATATGGAACAGAAAAAGAATAGTTCCCCAAAAGAAATAGGTACTGTCAGAGAAAAATAAGAATCATCTACTACTACTTGTTAATTGATAGCAAGATGTTGGGTAAAGAGAAGAACTTCTCTCACCACAAATCTGTGCACTGCTGCACTTGATGCAGCCCACATCTTGGATGATGCTTCTATAACAGGTGGGTAGAGATCCCAAAAGGTTGATTCATGGTGAGTAGCATGGTGGAGAAAATAGGGGATTGCCTGTGTGACTTGGCTTCTCTTCTGTATGTTTGCAGATGACTTACTGGCTTCTCTGCCTCTGCCTTTTTCCTGGGAGCATCTAGTAGACACTGATGCGGGGTAGGGAAGGTGAGGGGGCCCGGGGTACCTCCCAGCAGCTTTCTTTCATGAACAGTTACCCGCACAGACCTCCCTATCTTGCACATGCCGTGTTTCTGTGCAGGATGTGGAGACAGAGCTCTTTCTGGTTCAATGAAGAGAGATTGGATTCAACTGACTCATTCTATTTTTTAAAGATTTATTTTTATCAGCAGTGGGTGGGTTGGGTTTAGAAGGTAGTTGATGATGTTTAGGTGTAAGTGGGAACCTGCCTCCTATTTCCATTCACTATAATTGGATGTGGATGTGTTTTTGAGGAGAAGGTAGGATGAGAAGGGGCTTAAAAAAAGGAGGGGGGAGGGCCCACAATGGGAGGTTGCTCCAGGCAGAGCAGCTAGAGAGCAGGAAAGATTTCTAGCTGGAGGTGGGTGAAACCAGCAGAAAGGGCAAAGAGGAAAAGGCACCCTCCCAGGAGGGAAAGCTGTGGGAGAGATGGATGGAGATGCAGGGAGGAAGGGAGATGCGGAGACATGGACTGATGGAAGATTTGCAAGCTAGGAGTCGTCTAGCGAGGCAGTGATAGGGAAAGGATTTGAGGAGAGTTGTGATGTTTGTGGATCAGCCATGTAGATAAATAATTTGAGCTGCCATGCTAGAAAAAGCACACCACAGTTCATGCAGTGTACAAAGTAAAGCCTAAGAGCAAAAAGATTACAGATGGCTGTCCACTGTCACCCACACTTTGCTAATTTGATTGTGTAGCCCTTTAACAGGAGCTAACACACATTCATCGATTGCTTGGTATGTGTAAGCACAGGGCTACCCATGTAACCAGCATTATCTCATTTAACTCTCATAAAAATGCTACAGACAGGCACTGTCTACACAACCCTATTTTATAGATGGAGAAATAGGTTCAAAGAGCTAGCAAGTTGTCCAAGATCCCCGAACTGGGCTCTGGACCACGACAGCTGGATTCTAGTGCCAGAGGATCAATCCCTCTCCTACCCACTCTAAACCTTCTTCCTCAGGCCCGTTAGCTAGTTTCCTAGGGCTTCTGTAATTAAATATTACAAACTGGGTGGCTCAGAACAACAGAAACTTGTTTCACAGTTTTTGAGGCCAGAGTCTGAAATCTAGGTGTCAGCACGGCCGTGCTCCTTCTGAAGGCCCTAGGGAGGGATCTGTTCCAGGTCTGTCCCATAGCTTGTGACAGCTCCTTGGCTGGTAGCAGTAGAACTCCATCCTCACGTGGCATTCTCAGGCCTCTGTCTGTCTCTTCATGTGGTGTTCTTTTTATAAAGACACCAGTCATACTGGATTAGGGGTCCACCTGACTCCAGTATGACCTTGTCTTCACTGATTACATCTGCAACATTTCCAAATAAGGTCGCGTCCTGAGGCACTGGGCATTGGAAGTTCAACATGAATTTTTGTGGGGGGCGACACACCCCAACACTCAGGATCCCATGGACAGGGGTCCTGTGTGTTGGCATCCTCTCAGCCCATTCCCACCTCCAGCTGGGCCTCTGGCAAGGTCCCCTTGGTTGGTGAGGCAGGTGTCCCCTGGCCCTGCTGCTGGCTCTGGGGCTCAGCTGCAGCACACACACTGCAGTGCTGGCCTTGGCCGGATGGGCTGAAGTCGCTGCCAGGGGCAGGTGTTCTTCTTCCCCTGCCACCATGGCCAGTCACCATCTTTGTCATCACCACCGTGTCCTGCTGACCCGCTGAAGACCCTCCTGCCATTCTTTATTCACCATCCCTGTTTGTCCTCTGCAACACAGACTGCCAGCCTCCATCTATATGCTCCTCCATCTATGATGTTGGTATATTGTTTAATAAACGCTTTTGGAAAATGTCCCAATCACAAATGCAGCATGATTCATTTCCCCCTTCCTTTCTATGTGGACTTACGATGGATCTCCACCCCTGCCTGCTAAGCCCCCAGAAAGCCAAATGTCAATAATATACCTGCTTGGGGGTGTTCCACTATCTTCGAGAATGAGATTATCAGCTTCCCTTCTCTTTCTTAGAGTGACTTCACGAGCTGAGGCTCATTGAACTAATTTCATGGCTGGTTTCTATGCAGCAGCATATTTGGTAGGAGGCTGTGATTTGAATGATTGTATTAACCCCCCAGAAAAGCGGGACCCGTTGTCCCTCCTCTTGCTGATTTGAAAGTCTGTAGAGGACACACACAGTCACATTCCCCTTTACTGTATAGCGTTCCAATCAGCAGCCAGCATAATGAAATCCAATTAATGTGTTAGGCTGTTGTGATTCTAAAAATATTTTACATTCCCCGGAGGGGCTGAGGAAATTGGAGGAATCAAGGTATTACAGCAAACCCATAATTTGCAGAAAGGTTCTTCAATCATTTTGGAGGTGGTAGATTTGTTCTTGAGAAAACAAAAATAGATCACCTCTCTAAAATGAGGCTGTCCCTGAGATCATTCTGAGGATTCTTTATTCAGATGCCAGGCCTTTCGCGCAAGTCTAATGATCCCTCGGTTCGGATATATATGAATTATTAAGGTCAGTTAATTAACACATTTTTCTTCTGCTGGAGTAATTAGATGAATAGAGCTCTTGCCCTCTTTTCTGGCTTCCCTGGCAGTAGCTCAGGGCTGAATAGAGGCAGTAAACATATTGCCACACAGATGCTAACCAGAGAAGTAATTTTTCGGTTTCCATTTGATTTCTGAAGTGTCATCCTGCAACTGAAGGCAGCTTCCACTTGGGGAGGGGAGTGGGAGCAAAAAGAGAGAGACTGAGGGGAAGAACCAGTAACAAGCCTTCATATAAGCTGCCTAGAAGCCTCTTCTAGATAACCAATATTCATTTGTCACTCTGCCTCATTTTAGGCTTTACATCTTAACATTTTGTGCTTCCTTTGCAGAGACTCCATGTCATTTATCTAAAGGTTATCCAAAGTGAATAGTTATTATAGCTGTTTGTATTAATATTCCAAGGCCATTTCCTTTCTGCCTCCAGTGCGATCACAGACTTTGTAGTTGCCAGAAATTAGAATTTGGTATGTTTCAAGTGATTTTTCTGTAATTTGTGTTTCCTGATTTTCTAGGTCAGTGGTTCCCAAGACTGCCTTTGTATCAGAATCATCTGGGGAGCATAATAAAGTACAGATTCTCAGCCTTCCCCTCACATCTGTGGTCTCAGAATCTTTTGGGATGAAGCCTGGAAATCTGGATTTAGAGAATTTTCCAGGGTAAGTCTGATGCTCGGTCAAGGTTTAGGGATCATTATTCTTGGTAATGGCAATGGAACTGCCAATACACAGCCTCTCTCCTTTTCTTTGCCGACAGTCTGTTAACATTCCTCCACATGATGGGCTTGATCTCCAGCCCATGGTGGCCTTGCAAATCAGACCAGGCAAACACACAAAATGGCGCTGGTGGTTTGGTCTGTGGGTGTCTTGATTGATATGTGTGGCTTGATGTTTTGTCTCCAGGGCCTCTGCTAACCAGAACAACCAGCATTTCACAGAAATTACCTGCTATGAGTAGGCTGGCTGGCTGAGGAGGCAGTGCCTGGCAGAAGAGAAGTATAAAGACATAGGTCCCAATTGTAAGGTGATATATGTCAGAGTCCCAAGTAAATTTTAGAGTGCTGTATCATGGGAGGATCATGACAGTAATAGTGATGATGATTCAGCGAAACTCTGATTGAGGCAAGGGAACAGAAGGGAGAGTTGGAGAAGAGGAGGCAGAAACTATGCTGTCTTTACGGTGGGGCCGGTGGCCCAGCAGTGCTGCGTGCGGTCCATGGTATACTGTCCAAAAAGATTTCCTCACTCACCATTGCCTTACTTAGGTTTAATGTGTTCTTCTGGCCCTTTCCCCCGTCTTTTACACTTCACGATTACTTTTGTTGATTTTAATAATATTTTGCCCTAAAAAATACTGTGGATACAGGGGAAGGTCTCCCACAGTGTGATTTTCCCCAGCTTCACACCTTCCAGCGTGGCCCTGCAGACAGATCTTTGCAGGGGAGTGGGAGGGCAGGGCCAGTCTATAGCACTCACCTTAGGAACTTGGACACTTGGCGTGAAGACTTGATAGGATGCCCACGAAGAATGGTGAAATGGGCATTGTGACTGGTGGTAGGGCTGATAGACCATAAATATTAGAATTCATGATCAAAAGCAAGAGTGAAGATTTCTCCAGCTTTGGTGGGTTTTTGAAATGGCAGAGTTGAGGTACTTGGGCTGAGTAACTGGGATAATAGGTCACATTTGTTGTCACTTGTGAGGGAAAACAGATACTAAGTGCTTTCATATGCATTACTTATTTAATTCTTACAGAAACTCTGAAGCAAATATTACCTGCAGTTCTGAAATCCCAAAAGCTTTGAAAACCTCAAGTGTTTCACAACTCTATTTGAAATGGACATGACTTGAAATCTTTTGATAAGAAACCATAATTTGAACTTACGCGAGACCATTTATAGTTTCGATTTATCCTACTTGGTGTGAATATTCATATGTTTTGCTGCAGAAATATTAATGGACTTGATTGTAGGAGACTGTGTCAGACCTCGTTGGGTATGTTGCATAATATATGGTATGGACAACATGTTACTGTCTTAAGATGCAGAAAATCTGAATTCTGGGGACACATGTGACTCTACGCTGAGTTTTGCAGTAGGGATTTTCATCTTGTTTCTCTACTTCTATAGAGATGCTGAAGCTTGAGGAGGTTAACTAATTTATTGGGGGTCACAAAGCTGCTAAGTTGGGAGCTATGGCTCCAAAAAAGGTCCATTTTGAACTTTTCTGCTTAAAGTCACTCTTCCTTGGTTTTGGATCCTGTCCCCAAAAACTCCCCTTTGTGTTGTCTTGGTTTGTGTGGCAGGCCCCAGGATGAGGGGTGTGTGTGTGTGTGTGTGTGTGTGTGTGTGTATGTGTGTAAATGTATGTATGGGGGTGGGTGTGAGTGTAGGGAGTGGAGCAACGTCCTCCTACTTAGCTGCCCTCCCTCTTGCTGCCCTCCACTCTGTAAACACAGCATTTTCCTCAAACACAAGTCTGATCATTCCACTCATCTGCTTAAAATCTTCCAGTGCTGCTAGAAAGTCACATCTGAGATCCTTAGGATGGGACATAAATTCCTCTCTGAACTGGTTCTCACCTGACTTTAGTGACATGGAGTGCTTACACATGTGGACTCGGGAGCTGAATCAGAGGGTAAAAGTCCTTCTCTGCTGCTCCCGTGGCAAGTCACTTACCACTCTGCCTCAGTTTTTGTTTTTTGTTTTTTGTTTTTTTCCTTCTGTAAAATAAGGGTGATAGAGTTATCTACCTCCTGGGGTGGTATCGAGGAGTGAATGAGTTAATGCCATGTAAGCTATTTAGAGAAGTGCACACAGTAAGCACTCAGGTGATGTTGGCTGTTGTTATTAGGTTATCTAGCCTTTTTTTTCTGGTTACTGAGACTCTCTCCTGTCCCCACCCAACCCCATACTTTGTCATAAGGAAGACTCTCATAGCCTTTTGACCTTCATCATGCTTTTGTCTTTGCCTTTGTCCTACTGCCTGCCTGCATGTGCACAACCTGTTTATCTTTTACAATTCAAGGTTCAGCTTCTTGAAGACTCTCTCAACTTGTTCTCCTCTTCCCTGTCCTTTAGGTCTCCATGATGCCACATTTGTACCTTTGTCATGGCCACCTTCTTCTTGGTTTGCTGATCATTCTCTTTCCCTGAGTTGGAAGGCCTTGGAGAATGAGTCCTGCAAGTGTTGGTATCTCCTCTCTGGCAGAGAATCTAAGTCATATAATCAATGAATAAATGCTGTGGAGATAATTCTTTCCAACTTTGGTAGGAATTTCTGCTACAGACACTATTTATAAGCAACAAAATTCACTCTTGAAAATTTCAGCTCAAAAGGAATGTATTAAAAGATACTAAGTAACTGACAGGACTTCCAAGAAACCAGAGAATGGGACCTGGCCGTTTTACACCCAGGAACAAGATAGGAGTTATTCTCAGTGGGTTGGTCCACTGGAGGCCCTCCTGCCATGCTGAGCCAGGATTGGGATCTTGCTGACGCTGGGCATGGGGCACTGCCTCCAGATCATGGCCACTGCGGCCTCTGAAAGCTGCCTGTCTCTACTGCCACCCTCCCTCATCTTTGCCAGCACATTGTCCTGCAGGGCCTTGGGTATTGCCTCCTAACTGCATTGTTTTCTTCCAAACTGCAATCTCTCGTAGGTGCACCGATTGGTGGAGCCTAGGTCACATGACTGCATGCAGCCTGTAAAGGAGGCTGGGAAGGGGATGAGAAAGCGTCAGGAAGTGTGGGTGCCTGAGCGTGGAAAAGGGTTTCCAAAGTGCTGGATGACTAGGGTGTCTTGGGTGCTGAGGTTGACGAGACTTTACATCAGTAGCAGCGGTGGTGGTGCAGGAGTGGAGCGGAGAGGGTTTCCTGGGCAGCAGGTGGAGAACTTTTACGGACTAGGAGTGGGAGACACCTAAAATTCTGCGCAGAAAAATGAGGGGAACTTTTCGAGCCTAAAGTACCACACCACTGACGTTCTTGTGTGCTCATCGTCATCCGCTCTGTCTTCTCTGTGAGGACGGATGTTGTCTGGAGAAACGAGGATCACGCTCAGGCGTCGCAGTGGCTCTCCTTGCTACACTGTTGACGGCGAGACATTGAAGGATAACGGAGGAAGGAATTAGTGTCTAAATCAGGGATATTCAACACATTTTTTAATCTGCACTGCCCCTGGCCACGTGTGGATAGTGCTTAAAATGTGGCTAATGTGTCCGGCACTGCATTTTTGATTTATTTAATGTTAATCGATTTAAATGTAAATAGCCACATGTGTCTAATGGCTAAGTTACTGGATAATGCAGGGCTAGATAATGTCACCTGTTGAGGGAGGCAAAAAAGATCACTTTTTTGTGTGTAAAAAAATATTTTTAGATGTATCTTAGATCAGTAGATAACCACACATTGCTTCTTGGCAAATAAAGCCTTTTGAAATACTGAAATACTTGTTGGCATGTTGATTTAGCCACAAACAAGTAAATGGTGAGATAGTGGGTTTAATCCTCAATAGTAATTCCTCACTTTAAGGTTTGTTGACCTAAGAATGTAAAAACTAGAGTTTGCAATAACAATATTTTCCATGAAAATCACTTTGGAAAACACTATTATTTGCCAAAAATAGAAAAGGGTCAGTATTTAGTAGGACTGGTCTTCAAACCACATATCAGAATAATAACAAAGGTTGCAGGGTCCCACCGCCAGAGCTTCTGATTGCTTACAGGTGAGTGGGGATGAGAACTTACATTTCTAACAAGTTCTCAGGTGATGGTCTTGCCGCTTGTCTGAGGACTGTATTTGAGAATCCCTGACTTCAGAAATACTGTTAAATAAAACCAAGCTGTTCATTGTAGGACATCTTCGAATCTTTCATCTGCAGATGTAAGTCTGGTACTCTGAGGTCCCCCGGGGGAGCTCTGTATGTGGCATTATCCCACAATGACTTGATCAGAAAACCCCTTCTCCACAGTGTATCCCAAGGACTAAAGTTGAAGAAACACAGTACTGTGAAATTCTATTGAATTAAACATACAGCTTAGTTTCTCAATCTTCCACTGCATCTATCTAGCTACAAAATTGGAGTTCCCCTGGGCTCTGGTCTCAGATACTTTTTTTTTTTTTTTTTTTTCCCTCTTCTGTCCTCTCCACATGGGAGAGTTCATCTAGGGCCATGACTTTTATTTTTATTTTTATTTTATTTTATTTTATTTTATTTTATTTTATTTTATTTTATTTTATTTTAATATTAAATATAATTGATTGTCACATTGGTTTCCATACAACACCCAGTGCTCCTCCCAACAGGTGTAGGGCCATGACTTTAAGTGCCAGTGACACCCAGTTTGACATCTCTACCCAACCTCTCTTCTGAATACATCGTGTATCCACTAGCATTTCTATCTCAGAACATGTCCTGAACTGAACTCTTGTTTGTAGCTCCCCACTGACCCAATCTGACTCCTCTCCTGGTATCCCTTTCTTCGTAAAGGGCATCGCGATTTACCTCCTGGATTGTCATCAAATCCATCAGCAAGATCTGTCATGTCTGCCCAAGAAGGTATGTAGAAGAGTATATACACTTAAGTACACATGAGCTCAGTCATAATGCATATGTGTACATATGTGTATATGCACATACATACTCATAGATATGTCTCCTTTAACTCACTGGTAATGCTACATGCTAGTTCAAGATATGAGTTACCTTTGATGATGTCATCACATTCTTTTAAAATGGGATGATTCCTATTTCCCAGGCTGTGCCCTCCTGCAGGTTACAATGGGGCCAAAACATACGAGAAAAAAGGTATTTGTCTAGCTCTGCTCCCATCTATAATTGTGGAAACTCGTACGATTCTCAGACCTTCGCAGTTAGTTCAGGAAGACCCTGAGATGCTTTGCATGTGCTTGGGAGCTAGCCCTCTCTGTCACCTTGCCGACTCTTCCTTCCCCTGGTGTGGCAATGTCACCTGTCACCCAGTGAGGAACTCAGGAGCCCGTCATTCTCTCCTACCTCTCTTCTATTCCAGAAAGAGGTGGGTCCAACTTCATGCCTGGGCTGCTAGATCTCCCTGCTCTAATGAGCTCCACATTCCTCTGAAGTGGGATATGAAGGGATCCTGAACTCCTTTATATTCTGTTATACAGGCTGTCAGAGGACCTTTTTAACTTTTTCCAGAACGCCTTTTTTTTTTTTTTTTTTTTTATGTTCTATTCCTAACTGAAAATTTGGTGAAATCTTTTATTTTTCATTTCTTTTATTTCAGGCTCATCTGCTGGAACTCAGGCAAACAAGTGTCCCTAAATCTCCTTTCCCTTCCTAAACTGACCTAATGTTCTTGGGTCAAGTTTGTATAATTTTACTCCCCTCTCCTTGAGGAAGACTTTTAGAAAGTGGCTTCTTGTTCCTCATACAAACAGAACTGTGGGTGGTCTGCTCCCAGTGGCGTTTCTTGTTTTCTTCCTGGGATATACCCAACCTCCCGCTTACTGTATATCCTGCCCCCCACATTGACATAAATTGTGTGTGTGTGTGTGTGTGTGTGTGTGTGTGTGTGTGTGTGTGTGTATTATGTAAATGATAGATCTACCTCTCTCCATTTTATTTGCATCACGTCTTAAACCCAGGAGTGGATATTCTGTAGGCTTCTCTTTTTGTCCTCTTCCTTTTGCAGTGTCCTGAATTTGTCTTGATTTGTTCTTAGTTACCTTTAAAAACTGTGTAAGTGTCAGAGATAGAGAATTTCTTTAAGAGAGAGTGCATGCAAGCAAGGGAGAGGGGCAGAGGGAGAGAGAATCTTAAGCAGGCTCCATGCTCAGTGTGTGCCCAACAATCTCATGACCCTGGAATTACAGAGCAGAAATCAAGAGTGTGACATTCAGCTGACTGAGCCACCCAGGTGCCCCTAAAGATAGACATTTTTTTTAATGTTTATTTTTGAGAGAGAGAGAGTGAGAGGAGGAGGAACAGAGAAAGAGGGCGACAGAGAATCCCAAACAGGCTCCACTCTGTCAGCAAAAAGCCTGACATGGGGCTCAATCTCCAGAACCGTGAGATCATGACCTGAGCTGAAGTCAAGAGTTGGATGCTCAACTGACTGAGCCACGCAGGCACTGCAGAGATAGAGATTTTATCCTTGGAACCATGCTGGAAATCTAAAAATCCTTAGGCCCCCAAGTATAGGTTTTTCAGACTTTAATGACTTGGCTCACATTAAGAGAAAGATCCAAATTGTAACAGGAGATTCAGAGGAGAGCCTTACAAAAGAGCAGGACTTCTCTGCTTGCCTTTGTCCACCCCTCAGTTATGCGCTCTCCACCAGGGCCAGCCTTCTTGGAGCTGGCAGGGCACCTGGGGGCTGCAGAGGCTGCTGGGAGTCGTGCAGCTGGAGTGGGGCTTTAAGTGAGTGCGGACTTGATTGCTCGTCAGAAAGCCCCGTAGGAAGATGGTGGGTCTTTTTAGTTTTTCACTTATTAGCAGTTTGTCATTAGCATAATCCTAGGTAGGCAACATGATGCAGTTAGGGCTGTATAATTTAAAAGGTGAATAAACAGAGAATGAAGGAGTTATGAATTTAGTGTGGTGTGTATATTTTTTCCAAACCCCAAACAGCACCAGCATGGTTTTACAAAAACATTTAAGAGGGAAACCATGTCTGTGGTCATATCATAGTCCCGAATGAATAATTTAAAGACTCACTTGTCCAGGCCCTGTACCAGTTTAATCCCAAATCACTCCTGTCTTTGGATGGATCCACTTTTTCACTTGACACTTTTTCAACAATTAAAAAAAAGCAGTGGAAAAATAGAAACATCTTCTCCTATGTGTCTGATGAAAGAGAGTTTCTAGGTAGAGTCTTAAACCTTAGGAGGGAGGGGAAAAGAGTGGGAACTGTTAAAAAAGGCAATTCCTGTTTCCTGAGGATTCTGAGGTCTGCTATAGACAGAGGACTGAATGTGTCAACAATAGCTTTAATTTTCCCCTCCAGAACACTGGTTTCCAAACCTGGTTCACAACAGAATCACTGGGGGAGCCTATTAAAAATAGAGATTCTTAGTCTAGTTTGGGATATCAGATTCAGTAGGTCAAGGGGTGAGGAACTAATCCACCTTCAGAGTAGGTAGCAGCCATTTGAATTGCTTTGCCTCTGGGATTTTTGCTGAGGGGAAAAAAAAGGAAGCTAAAAACCAGATGTCCCAGGCTTTCATTAAAACCTAACCTCTCTGAACAGCTGCTTCTGCTAGGTGACTCTGGTCCCAATATGATATCTTATAAAGTATTTGGAACAGCTTTTTATTTCTTCTCAATTTTCTTGCAGCTCTTTCTTTAAATTAGATTCTTCGTGCAAATTGTTATTGCTTGCCTGACAAATATTTGGTGGGATACCATGTACCTCCCAAATGCCCTCATTATCGTTAGTGATTGTTATTTATTGCTCCCAATAGGGAATCATTCATAAAGCATTGGTTCTTGGCAAGTATCTTGCATTGCTTTCAGAGTTACATCATGTATTCAAAGATCTATTCATCCATTTGCCTATGATTTATTATCTGGTGTTATTTGTACAATTTAAATATCAGCACATAGTGGGTTTAATCATAGTATTTAAAATATATGTATATATGTGGCTGTTTGCTTATATTTATGTAAGTAGGTAAAATAATCAGCCATTTCTTCACTAGAAGTGACATATAAAGGAAAATAACAGTTATTTAAATATTAGATGCAAATGAAGCTATGTGCATATTATAAACATTTTTAAATTATTTATTTTGGAGAGAGAGCATGAGAGGGGCAGAGGGGGGGAGAGAGAAAATCTCAAGCAGACTCCACACTTAGCACAGACCTGATGTGGGGCTGGATCCCATGACCCTGGGATCATGACCTGAGCTGAAACCAAGAGTTGGACACTCAACCAAGTCACCCAGGTGCCCCGATTACAAACATTTCTATTTGAATATTCAAAATCTAAAAGTTCTCTTTTTATCTCCTCCAAAAGTGATTAAAGGAAACAGAATCCTTTAAGGAAAAAAACAACTTAGAGCCTTACGAATTAATTTTCTTGTTACCATGAAGCTAATTTGAATAATCCATTTTTTTTATAGTGTAATAGTTTTGCTTTAAAATTCACCATTCAAGTAAAGGACCACCATCACCTCTGTACTCACTAAATTTGAAATGGTTGTGATTATGTCTCAACTTGACCTTTATACGCTGGTTCCTTTTCTTCATTAAGAGACAACTCTTTATCCATTGCCACACTCAGCTCCACGTCTAATGGCCAGTGGCCATGGGATTCCCAGAAGTGAATTTCAGTGCTGAAAATATTTGCTATCCCTTACATTTCAAGCTTGATTTCCTTGCCAATCATTGATCAAATTCTACCTCAATCCTGTGATTAAGAGCATTTAAACATCTCTATTTGCTCTCTATCTTTCCCTTTCAAGGAACAGTGCTATTTTCTTTTTTTTTCTTCAAAGATAAGTTTCTTGTGAAACTTTCTTGCAGGAGACGATTTTTGTCATAGGAAACATTTACCTTCAGGCAGTTCTCGCTGTAGGGAGCACTTTGTACAGAAAATAGAATAGACTCCTTTTGGGTGCCTGCTCTGTACATAATAACCCTTCTACCCCCAACTTTTATCTGAGAACTATCTCCTGATCCATAGGGGTGACACTCAGAAGCCAGATTTATCCTAAGAGCCTTAACTATGTCCTCTAGCCAGAGGGGTGGACACTTAACCCAAACTGAGTCTACTATAGTCTCTTTCCTCAGAAAGTACAGTTGGGATTCAGACACAGATAAGTCTTTGTGAATGACTATAAACTGCACCATGTATCAGTTAACTTTGGAAAAAATAATGCTGGAAAACTGTCACAAATCCCATAGTCACATGACCATCAATGTTTGTTTATGCTTATGTTTGACTGATTTAATCTGGGCCTAATGAGCAGCTCTGCTATGTGCACCTTTACTCCTCATCTCAGAACCAGTGGCTTAGGCTGGGCATGTACTCCTGGTGCTCTGATGTGACTGTTTGTGTTCCCCACTGTGTTCATATTTGAACCCTCTAGGAGATGGTATTAGGTGGTAGGGGCTACGAAAGGTGAGTAGGTCATGAGGGTAGAGACTTCGTGAATGGGATTAGTGTTCCTACTAAAGACATCCCAGACAGATCTCTTGCACCTTCCATCGTGCGAGGACACAGCAAAAAGACCTGGCCTACACACCAGGAAGTGAGTCCTCACCAGATACCGAATCTGCTGGTGTCTTGCTCTTGGACTTCCTTGGCTCCAGAACTGTGAGAAATAAATGTGCATTGTTTATAAGTGACTCAGTTTATAGTGTTTTGTTATAGTAGCCTGAACAGATTAAGATGTATAGCAATGGCTCAGCATAGGGGTGCAAGTGGAAATACAGCAGGCCTTTAGAGTCCAGGCTTGAAACTGGCATGCTTTTACCTCTCTTTCTGTTGACCTAATAAGCCAGTGGTTGAACCTAACATTACAGTGTAGATAAATGCACTCTGCCCCTTGGTGGAACTTCAGTCACAGGGCACATGACTTGAATATAAGGCCTGAGGTGTGGGTGGTAAGTGGTGAAAAGATTCAAAGTCAGTGCTGTAGTCAATTACACAAGTGACTTGGGTTTATCTGTGGGGTGGTCATATCCCTCCATATGGACCAGAAAAGAAGGAAGGAAGGACAAAGTAAATCATGAGAAAGTTTCCTTCCCTGAGAAGGAAAAACAAAGTAAACACAAAGAACCACAAAGGAAGAAGGATGGAAAGTCCTGATGATTTTCCCATTCCTGATTCTTTGAGTCTTTGTTGAATTTTTGCCCTTGATTTCTTTGCAAGATCTCTGAATGCTTGTAATAAATCTATTCTCTGTGTGGATACTAAATAGAAAGTGGAAAGGAGGTCAAATGGAGCTAGGTAAATCACAGCACCAGTGCAAGCTCGTCTGAGCCATAGCTCTAAGAATGGTCAGGTAAGCGGGTGAGCTGAGGACAGTTCTGCCAAAGGCATTTCTAAAATTATGAGTAGATCAGGGGCATAGGCAGTTTCCACTTTTCAAAAAGTAGGGTCAGTTGGAAAAGCCCTGGATGGTCCCTTAAAAGATGGCTTTTGGAAGATCTTCAGACATTGGTAAACTTCACTCTTTGCAGAAAGCCTTTAAACTTGCCTTGGGTACTTTTTCTTAGTAGGAAAGTAAATAGAATACAAAGCTTTATTGGTCAAGTAGATACAGTAGGAAACTTCATTCTAATGTTGACATGTTACACATGATTGATGATCTCTAAATTTGTATCTCTAGTCAGTTCCAACCTCTACTTTAAGCTACAGATTTGGGTATCATCTGCCTTTTGACATCTTTATTTAGAAGTCTAATGGGCATCTCAAACTTAAAATGTCTTAGGCAAAACTGCTGACTATTCTCTTTCTCCCACAAATACTTGCTCCTTTCTCGTATTCCCCAGTACAGTATATGGTACTTCCTTCCATCTAATTGCTGAGGTCACACACTTAATAGACATCTTTGTTCCCTCTTTTTTCTTCATTCAATCCATCGGCCCTACACTTGATTTTCAAAATATATCCTGATTCTGACCATATATCTCCTTCACTCTGTCCCATTTTCCTGAGTCATTGTCATTTTCACTCCTTTCCCTGCAAACTCCCTTGACCCTCTAAACTCTATTCCTGTAGCAGCCAGAGTGACCTTTAAAAAATACTGTGAGTCAGGTGCCTGGATGGCTCAGTCTGTTGAGTGTCTGATTCTTGATTATTGTTCAGGTCATGACTCATGAGTTCAAGCTCCACATAGGGCTCTCTGGTGACAGTGCAGAGCCTGGTTGAGATTCTTTCTCCTTTTGCCCCTCTTCCCCTCTCTCTCTCTCTCTCTCTCTCAAAAATAAACATTAAAAAAAAAAAACCTGTGAGCCATTTCACTCACTTGCTCAAAGCTCTGCAGTGACTTTCCATCAAACCTCCTCCTCATCATCATCATTTTTTTTTAAGTATTCTGCATGTCAACATGGGCCTTGAATCAGGATTCCAAGATCAAGATTCATGCTCTACTGTCTGAGCCAGCCAGGTGATCCTCCATCAAACTTCTAATAAAATTCATGTTTCTTTTGGCTTGCTCCTTCATATCATTCTGGTTTTTGCTTAGTTATTACTAGAGATGTCTTACCTGCTTATCTTCTGGACTGACCTGCAATTTTCCTTAACTTTAGTTTTTCCTTATAGCACTTACTACTATTTGAAATTATATATATATTTTTTATAGTCTCTGTGTCCCATGGGAATGTAAAATACATTAATATAGCAACTTTGCCATTTGTGTTACTATATTCTTAGTTTCTAGAACAGAGCCTGGCATATAGTAGGTGCTCAATAAAAGTATTTGCTAAATGAATGATTAAATGAATGCTGGAGTATGAGGTATTCAGGGCCCCCATGTTGCACAACTTCATTGCACCATGTTCATTCCATAATCACACATGGAAGTACTAAAATTTGCAAAAGACAAACCTATATAGTGGATATTTGACAGACAGATTGTTTCCAAAAATTGTTTCTGCCCATTCCTTCTGGAAGTTTGAGGGATCTGAATGGGAACTTCAAGTGGTTAGGTAGCAAGAAGCTGTGTGGGTGAACATCTTTTCAGTTTTTTATAAGAGGGAATAAAAGGCATCCCTATATATTTTCCTTCCATTGTAACCTCCAGTTTTCACTCGGACTTTGTTGGGTTAATTTGCACATAAGAGCATTTGGTTGGGGAGCCTGGGTGGCTCAGTTGGTTACGCGTCGGATTCTTCATTTCAGTACAGGTGATGATCTCACGGTTCATGGGTTCGAGCCTGGTATTGGTCTCTGCTCTGACAATGCAGAGCCTGCCTGGGATTCTCTCTCTCCCTCTCCTGCTCTTCCCCTGCTTTCTTTCTTTCTCTCTCTGTCTCAAAAATAAATGTAAAAAAATTTAAAAAAAGCTTTTGGTAATTTTTTGAAAACAGAGAATAGAAGCAAGACTGTACATAGCAGAGAATAAGTTTATTCAATTAAACCTGAGTATCTAATCTCACTCAGAGTAGAAGAAAGGTGGATTCCCATAGCAACCCTTGGAGAAGGAAAGAAAATCCTGAGCTGTGGCATCAGGATAGAATGAGGATGCATTTCTGGGTCCCTTGGGGACTCATATGGTTGTAAAAGGTTTACACATGTTGGTTAATATGCCAGAGCTTTCTGCTTGCCCTTGTTTTTTTTTTTCTTGAATAATACAGCTTCTTGGGGTCACTAAGAGGATTACTTTCACCTTAATTCCCTCATCAATTGGTCTTAGTACTTTAGGTACCTTACCTGACCTAGAGGCCAACCATCACTGATATCCAGAGGGAACTGTATTCCTTGAAAGTTCCTGATCACCCCCAAGGATCTTCTTCAGCCTCTCCATCTGTTTCTCAGCAGCTGCCTGGAAGTGGTCAACTTCCCTTGCACAGCCCAGCAAAAGGGAATGACATCCTCATTCATGTCTCCATCTCAGCCTCCTCATGGCAGCTCAGTGTCATTGCAAGCACTCACTCGGACTTTCATTTCTCCAAAGCAGTTTCCTCTTTATTTTCATTTCTGCTTTTCTGATCTAGAAGCTCCCTTCTTCTTGTTGTTGAATATTTAGTCTAATTGGAGTTTGCTGTATCATCTCCCACTTGAGTTCTATGTTGACTGTCCTATTGAGACTGTCATGGAATTGCCTGTTAAGCAATTCTTGTTTGATGCAAGATCTAAAACCCAAATGATGTAGCTGACTTGGCTGGCCAAGGTGATCTTAAGGCAGCTGAGATTTAGGCGGGAATCTTTGTTTTTAAGATTAAGCTGAGGCAGCAGCAGGTTCTGTTTGAGAGGTCTTATGCAAATTTACTGCCTCAAATGTTCAAGCCCAGCTGAAACAGGTTCTGTTTTGTTTGTTTAAACAACTACTGTACTCTTTGTTTTATATCCTTTTCCTCTTCTATTCTTTCTCAAAAGTATCCTGGCAACTCATATGTAGATGGGTATCTTGACAAGGGGTGTCCACTCTCTTTCGTTTCTGAGGAGAAACTACATTTTTATCTAAAACAGTAATGAACATTAGAGGAGGCCAGTTGAATTAACAAATTGTCAAGTACACTGAAGCTTCACCATGATACACACTTTGGAAACTGTGTTACAGAATTGTGTGTTCATTAAAATATGGCACAGTGATGTTTTTCAGAATGAAAACGTGTGGTGCAGGATCCAAGACTGATTTTTATCTTATACTAATTTTCAAGCTTCATGGGACTGGGTTATGGTGGTGACTCTGGCACTCTTACTGAGTTTTAGGAAGTCACTTAAATTGATGGTAGGCCAGTATGTGTGAAAAAGAGGGCAAAAACTCTTCTGTAGCTTTCTAAGGAGACCAGAGATGAACTAGAGATTATAGGATTTTTTTTTTTTTTTTACAGTTTATGTTTTATCAAGGGGATTTAGTCCTGGCTTTTTCAGGCAAGGTTTCGTTTTTATAAAGCATTTTTCTTTTCAGTTTTACTACATTTCCCCATAAGGCTATTTACATTGCTAGACATATTCTCTTGTGAGTTTTTGCTATTATTTTTATTTAGATTGGCTGCCTACCCTGTCCCAAATTCAGGAGATAATTGAATCTTCCAGTATTCCCCTCTAGATATAGGCTGCGACAAAATGACTGTAGGGGAAGACAAAAGGTTGATGACATTTTGAGGTGGCCCAATAGGCATCTCTCTAAGCATTGGTCTTAAAATCAAGCAATCTGCAGTCATATAGATCTTCCCACCCTTTTAGGTTCAGGGGTGGTATGAGGCTTAGGGAAGCCTATTGTATACATTTCTAATTTTTGTTTAAAAAAATAGAGAATGCTTACCTTTTGATAAAGCTGTGTCCAAATGACGACATCAAAATTTGGCTCTAAATCAAAACCACAATTGCAAAACGACCCTGCTCTGATACCCTGCTTTTGCAACCACTTGACTCGAAACAACCACATTTAAAAAATGTAGAGCAGGGGCGCCTGGGTGGCTCAGTCGGTTAAGCGTCCGACTTCAGCCAGGTCACGATCTCGCGGTCCGTGAGTTCGAGCCCCGCGTCAGGCTCTGGGCTGATGGCTCAGAGCCTGGAGCCTGTTTCCCATTCTGTGTCTCCCTCTCTCTCTGCCCCTCCCCCGTTCATGCTCTGTCTCTCTCTGTCCCAAAAATAAAATAAAATAAAAAAACGTTGAAAAAAAAATGTAGAGCACACAAGAGATACGGAACAAAAGATAAGTGGTATCAGCTTCAACAGCAGAAAAGCAAAAAGGTAGCTGTCAATAGATGGGGAGGGGAAAATGAGGTGGACATTAGGGTAGAGGTGTTAATATTTTCATTGTACAAACTATGGAGTTGAGAGATGGCAATTTAATTCTTTCAAATTATAAAGGTAAGCGATAGAAGCAGTACAGGTAGTGACCTAAATGTAAAAGATGGGGACACAAGAGGAGGGAAGGTGGGTACTGGTATGAGCTGAATCCTTCCTGCTTGCTGCAGGAAGTCCACAGATTCACATGGCCTACAGTTGATCAAGAAATAGCAGTATGTGAACATTCTTTAAAGATACTGAGGTAATAAGCCGAATAACTCAAACCAGAATTGGTTTCAAGTGGTGGTCTCTGTGGAACAGGACTGGAAATCAGAAGGGGTTGGATGAGAGATGCTTGCTTTTCTTCTTTCTTTCGTTCTTTCTTTCAAGTTTATTTATTTATTTATTGAGAGAGAGAGAGAGAGAGAGAGAGAGAGGCAATCCCAAGCAGGCTCTGCACCATCAGTGCAGAGCCCAATGTGGGTCTTGAACCCATAAACCATGAGATCATGACCTAAGCTGAAACTCAGAGTTGGAGGCTTAACTGACTGAGCAAGCTAGGCATCCTGAAATGCTTGCTTTTCATGAGAAGTTCAGGGCCTATTATTTATACCATGTATATATATTGATTTTAATTTTTAAATCAAAGATTATTTCAGTAGAGATCTTAACATCTAAAAGTTATTTTATTTTCAGAAAGGGAGAAGGGCCAGAGTCTCTGCAGCATACGTTGTTGCTTAGTAGCTACAAAGGAAATCTGTACGAGCTGCTGTGGAAGCCACAGGAATGTGACAGCTAATTAGGGAGTGGGGAAGGCCTTGGCAGTGAGACTGTCATTTTGCCCATAAATAGAGAGATAAAGGTGTGGGATGGATGAGGATTACTTTCATGTCCACACAGGACTGCCTGTACAGAAGGTTTGTTCCGGAGCCTTCTTTCCCTTTCTCCTCCCACCAAATTATACCCATCTCATCCAGCTCCCTCGGGGCCCATGTCCTCTCTGGAGTTTTAGCTTAAATCAGCTAAAGTAATCTGCCTGAGTATGATACTGGTGGCTAAATTCTTAACAGGAAAGAGCTAATTCCCAGGGCCTTTCTCCATCCCTAAAAAGGGAATGTTTGACTAGACGGACCTGGATACCTTGATAATCCACAAATATTTAATGTGTTTTCAGTCTTCTTAAGAGCAGAGGAGGGGTTGGCTCAAATGGGATTTATTTTGAAATATGTGTATTAGATAATTGGGAGACAATTCATATCTATTATATTTATGGTGACATAAATCACTCCCAGTGACTCCATTCTCTATGTTTCCAGATTGACCCGGGGTTTATTTCTGGCCACTGGAAAGAAACAAGGACTCATTCATGTAAAATATAAATTGGCCGTGAAAGAAACACTTTCAAAAACACTTAAGTGGCACTCTAAAAAGAGTTTTAAATCCTGTCTATTAAAAGCAAATATTATCTTCTAAATATTTGTCCCTTGGCAAATTTGTGGGTTTTGTATGGAAATCCAATGCAGTTAAAAAAAAAAATTGTCCTTTTTCATTAGTTTGAAACTGGGAAAATCTGTTGCAAAGACATTTCAGACATTATCTATAATCTACTGATGGTCTCTTCTGCCAGGGCATTGTGGCTTCTGTCTGAGAACAATGGCACACATATCAGGGGCAGGGAGAGGGAGGGAGAGAAGAGACAAAAGTTTTGAAGAACTCCATTAAAACTATTGGATTATAGTGACAGGAGATCTGGAGTGGATTTTTGACTCTGTTTGCAAGAGGCACTTGAAATACTCTTGGAAGAGTTGTAATTCCTTTATTGCGGGACCTAGAAATCTAGCAAAATAAATTCTCAATCTTACAGCTTTTTGATCAGGATGCATGCTGGTACCACAGTTGTTGTCTGTGGTTCAGCATTAACCCAGAGAACCTAGCAGAATATCGTCAGACTGAGCCTGAGCCTGTATAGTCCAGGTTACTTGTGGGAGAAAAGTGTCAGAATCTGGACTGGATAAAAATAATATGAAAATCACTCCATTGGTTAGACATTTGTTAGATTATATTACACCTATTTTTGGTCAGAGGACTTTAGTAAAGTAGGGTAGAGACTGCAAAGAGTTTGAAAGAGAGATTAAGAAGATCAAAAGATGTAAAGTACAGCAAATCCTCATTAACTGTAGACCCAAGTCCGTATTTTTGTTTAAAAGGTACAAAGTAGAGGCATCTCATAGACTTTCTGTTTCTCTTAAGATAAACTTTGGCAATATCAACGTAGCAATTAGAATAATTGCTGCTTTAGTAAGTTGGCTCTTGCTAAAGCTAACAAAAAGGATTTATTAAAAATTTTAAAGAAGACCATTATGGTTTTACATAATTATTCTGCTTTGGCTTTAATATTTAATACAGTATTGCAGACGTGGTTGAAGCCCCCTTTGTAATTTTACTCACTTCTTTTTTATCTTTCCCAAAGCTAACCCATTATCTTGAAATGTATCTTCCTGCCTAAATTATTATCATTAAATTTTTTTTTGTCACAAAGTATAGTTGGCATACAATGTTATATTAGTTTCAGATATACATCATAGTGATTTGACACTTCTGTATTTTATGCCACACTTAACACAGTAAATGTAGTTACCACCTGCCACCATATAATGTAATTACAATATATATTTTTTCTCCTTTTTATTGAGGGAGAGAGCAGGGGAAGGGCACGGGGAGAGGCAGAGAGAGAATCCCAAGCATGCTCCACACTCAGCACAGAGCCCCACACAGGGCTCAATTCCATGAACTGTGAAATCATGACCTGAGCCAAAATCGAGTCTGACACATAACTGACTGAGCACCCAGGTGTCCCTACAATATTTTTCACTAGATTCCCTATGTTGTACTTTCCATCCTTATGACTTATTTATTTAAAGTTTATTTTTTATTTTTTATTTTTGAGAGACAGAGAATGAATGAATGAATGAATGAATGAGCGAGCAGGGGAGGGGCAGAGAGAGAGGAAGACACAGAATCTGAAACAGTCTCCAGGCTCTGAGCTGTTAGCACAGAGCCCAACGCAGGGCTCAAACTTGTGAACTATGAGATCATAACCTGAGCTGAAGTCGGACACTTAACTGACTGAGCTACCCAGGCTTCCCTGATAGTAGTATTTTATAACAATCAGTGATGTGTTTGTTTTTATTTTAAATGACAAGTAAAACCGAACTCTCTAGCCATGAGAGTCTCACCCCCAATCCTAAACAACCACCAATATACTTTATGTTTCTTAGATTTCCCTATTCATGTTTTATAGGAATGGAATCATAATATATGATCTTTTATGTCTGATTTCTTTTACTTAGTGTAATGCTTTCAAGGGTCATCAATGTTGTAGCATGTATCAGCGTTTAATTCCTTTTTATGGCCATATATAATTGAATTATATGGATATACTACAGTTTGTTAATCCATTCATTCATTGATGGACATTTGAGTTGTTTCCATCATTTGACTATTAAAAATAATGCTGCTATAAACACTCATGAACAAATTTTTGTGTGGACATATGTTTTCACTTCTCATGGGTATGAACTTAAGAATAGAATGTTGGGTCATATGGTAACTCCACACTTAAACATTTGAGGAAGTCTCAGACTGTTTCCAAAGTGTCTGTACCATTTTATATTTCCATCAGTATTGTATGAAAGTTGTGATTTCTTCACATCCTCACCAACACTTGTTATTATCTAACTCTTTTATGTTAGCCATCCTAGTGGGTGTCTCATTGCGATTTTGATATGCATTTTCCTGATGACTAATGATGTTGAGCATCTTTGTGTGTGTGTGTGTGTGTGTGTGTGTGTGTGTGTGTGTGTGTGTGTGTGTGTTTATTGGCTATTTTTATGTCTTCCTTGGAGAGATGTCTGTTCAGATACTTTGCCTATTTTTAAGTTGGGCTGTTTGCCTTTTTATTATTAAGCTGTTAAGAGTTATATGTATATTTTGGATACAAGTTCCTTATCAAATATATGAATTACAAATATTTTCTCTAATTCTATAGTTTGTCTTTTCACTTGCTTCATGGTATCCTTTAAAACACATTTTTAACTTTGATGAAATCCAGTTTGTTTATTCCTTTCCCCCACTCAAAATCTGTTGCATAATTGAAGGTTATGAAGATTCATCTCTGTTTTCTCCTAAGAATCTATGGTCTCATATTTATGTCTTTGATCCATTTAGAATTAGTTTTTGTATTTGGTGTGAAGGAGGGGTTGACTTCATTCTTATGCGCTTGGCTATCCACTTGGTTCAGCACAATTTGTTGAAAGGATCATTCTGTTCCTATTGAATGGTCTTGGCATCCTTGCCAAAAATCATTTGACCATAGACATATGGATTTATTTTGGACTCTCAATTCTATGCCATTGATCTATGTGTCTATCCTGGTGTCAGTACCACATTGTCTTGATTACCATTGCTTTGTAGTAAGTTTTGAAGTTGAGAAGTGTGATCCTACTTTGTTCTTCTTTTTATTACTGTTTTGGCTACTCTGAGTCCCTTGCAATTCCGTATGTATTTAAGAATCAGCATCTCAATTTCTGCAAAGAAGCCAGATGGGATTCTAGTAAGTATTGAATCTATATATCAGTTTGGGGACCATTGCCATCTTAACAATGTTGAATCTTCCAATCCATGAACATGGGATGTTTTCTGTTCATTTAGATCTTCTTTAATTTATTTTAAGAATGTTTTATAGTTTCAGATTATAAATTTTACACTCCTTTTATTAAATTCATTACTTGGTATTTTATTCTTTTTGATGCTATTGTAAATGAAATTGTTTTGTTATTTTTAGATTGTTCATTGTAAGTGCATATAAAAACAGTTGATTTTTGTATATTGATATTGTATCCTGCAACCCCACTAAATTTGTTTATTGGTCCTACTTGATTTTAGCAGATTCCTTAGGATTTCCTATATTCAAGATCATGTCATTTATGAGTAGAGATAGTTTTACTTCTTTATTTCCAATCTGGATGCCTGCCTATCTGTCCTTCCTCCCTTCCTCCCTTCTCTTCCTTCTCTTCCTTCTCTTCCTTCTCTTCCTTCTCTTCCTGCATAATTTCCTTGGGCAGAACCTACAGTATAATGTTGAGTAGAAATAGCAAGAATGGATATTTTGTCATCTTCCTGATTATTTTATTTTACTTTACTTGACTTTTACTTTTACTCTTTCTTTTACTTCTTTGACTTTTACCTTTACCTTTACTTAATTTTATTTTAGTAGGCTTTATGCCCAGCATGGGGTTTGAACTCATGATACTGAGATCAAGACCTGAGCTGAGATCATGAGTCAGACGCTTAACTGACTGAGCCACCCAGGTGCCCTCTTGTCCCTGATTTTAAAGGGAAAGCATCAATCAATCATGATTAGATATAATGTTAGCTGTGGGTTTTTCATGGGTTGAAATGGTTTGAAAAACTTTACTTTTATTCTTAGTTTGTTAAATATTTTATTATTAAGGGTGAATGGTATGCTTTTGAGTTTTATCTATATTGGTGTATGTGGCTCTAATTCATTCATTTAACTGTTGTATAGTTTCCAGCATAAATATGCCATAATTTATAAGTTTACATTTCTCTCTCCCTTCTTTTTTTCCCTATTACAAATCATGCTGCAGTGAACATGCTTGCACATATCTCTTAGTCCATGTGTGCTATAGTATCTCTAGCATATATATTCCTAATAGAATCATTGGGTTTTAGGACAAGTGGAAATTGTTTTAAAATGTTTCGGCCATTTATGCTACCACTTGCTTATGAGAGTTTCCTATTCTCATGTTCTCCCCCAAATTTGTGATTGTCATTTTATAAAGTTTTTGTTAATTTGATGGGAGTAATATATATCTCATTTTAAATTTATATTTTTCATACATTTGTTGATGGAGTTTCATCTGTGACTTGCCCATTCCCACTAAACTTTGCCTGTTTTTCACTTTTTTAAAAGCTTTTATTTCAATTCAAGTTAGTTAACATACAGTGCAATATTAGTTTCAGGTGTACAATTTAGTGATTCAACACTTAGCTACAACACCCAGAGTTCATCACAGCAAGTACACTCTTTAATCCCCATCACCTATTTAACCCCCACCCCCACCTTTCTGATAACCATCAGTTTGTTCTGGATACTTAAGAGTCTGTTTCTTGGTTTGCCTCTCTCTCTCTCTTTCCCTCTGCTCATTTGTTTTGTTTCTAAAATTCCACATATGAGTGAAATTTTATGGTATTTGTCTTTCTCTGACTGACTTATTTTGCTTAGCATAATACTCTCTAGCTCCATCCATGTAATTACAAATGGCAAATTTTTTTTTATGGCTGAGTAATATTCCATTATATATATGGATTCTTCTTTATATGGATATATATGCCACACCTTCTTTATCCATTTGTCAGTTGATGGGTACTGGGCTGTTTCCATAATTTGGCTATTATAGATTGTTGCAGACTTTGAATCTGGAGTTCTCTCTTGTCCAGCAAGAGAGCGGACTCAGAAATGAAAATGAGAAAGGCTAATGTCCAGGAGGAGAAAAGAGCCTTCAACAGGGGTTTTGACTCTGTATTTATTAAGCTCTCAAGGTTTTACATACGTGGTGGAAAGTGCAGAAGGAAACAATAAGGTAGTGACTATTAACTTTTGTGTGTAAGAAGCAAAATGTTTGGGGGGTGAGTAATGTTTGAAATTGAGATTAAACCACAGTGATATACTGGCACCAGAAACCAGATAGACAGTGTTTCTCTGTAGGTGATACAGCTAACTAGCTGTTATCTCCAAAGTTTAAGATTGCTGGAGCACAGTCTCAAGGCTAACAAGGCAACCTTTTTATTAGCTAACCCTGGGCACTTTTGCCCTGTGGGGGCTTTCTGCCCTAAGCCTTGTTAACCCATTGGTGCAAGCATACAGAATTCTCAAACTTATTTCCTACAATAGATAACACTATAATAAACATTGGGGTGCATGTATCCCTTTGAATTAGTATTTTTGTATTCTTTGGATAAATACCTGTAAGTACAATTGCTGGATCATAGGGTAGTTCCATTTTTAACTTTTTAAGGAAACTCCATACTGTTTTTCAGAGTGGCTGTACCGGTTTTCATCCCCACCAACAGTGCAGGAGGGTTTCCCTTTCTTCACATCCTTGCCAACACCTGTTATTTCTTGTATTGTTCTTTTTAGCCATTCTGACAGGTGTGAAGTGATATCTTATTGTAGTTTTCATTTGTATTTCTCTAATGATCAGTGATGCTGATCTTTTCATGTGTCTATTGGTCATCTGTATGTTTTCTTTGGAAAAATGCCTATTAATGTCTTCTGCCCATAGTAATCCATTCATGATAAAAACCCCTCAACAAAGTAGGTTTAGAGGAACATACCATATCAACATATTAAAGGTCATATATAAAAAACCCACAGCTAATATCATTCTCAATGGGGAAATAGAGCTTTTCCTCTATGGCCAGAAACAAGAGTGATGTCCACTCTTACCATTGTTATTTAACATAGTACTGGGAGTCTTAGCCACAGCAATCCGGTTACAAACAGAAATATAAGGCATCCTTTGCCTGTTTTTCTGTTGGGTTTCCTCTTGATTTGTAGGGGTTCTTTAGATAGTCTGGATATTAATCTTTTGTTGATTTTCCACAGTACAAATATTTTCTCTCATTTTGTGACTTATCTCTCTTTTGGGTGTTGTGTTGTATAAAAGTTATAAATTTAAATGGTGCTGCATTTACCAGTGAGTTTCTTTGTAATTTGTACTTTAAATCCTTTTTAAGAAATTCTTTCCATTCCTAAGACCACGAAAACACTTTCTATTTGTTTTTCTAAAATTCAAAAGTTTTGCTGTTAAATTGAGTGTTTTAAACCTTTTAGAATTTATCTTTTGTGTATTGTGGGAGCAGAGATCTATTTTTCCCCCATATAAAGTACCATTTACTGACTAGTCCTTTTTTTCCCCTCAGTGATTTGTAATTCTACCTCTGTCACCTATCATGTTTTTGGATATGTGTTGACCTATTTATAGCCTTTCTATTGTTTTTAATTTGTTATTTACTGTATTGGTAAATGCACACTCCTTTCATCTCTGGAGTGTGAGTAGATATACATGGTATAAATAAGTGTGTGTGCAGGCACATGTGTGTAAAATATAATTGAAAAGAGAAAAAAAAATTCTATCTGGTAGGCAAGACCTCCACTTGTTACTTTCTAAACTCATTTTGGCTTTTCTTGATCTTTTATTTTTCTAAGTGAATATTAGGTTGAGCTCGTCAGGTTCTGTGAGAAGTCCTATTGGATTTGCATTGATTATATATATTTATTCGAAGAGAATTGACACCTCATACATGTGTTGATTTTGTATCCAGCCACCTTTCTGATTCTAACAGTTTGTCTATAAGGTCTCTCGTATTTCTATGTGGAAATCATGTTTTCTCCAAAAGGTGACAACTTTGTCTCTCCACATTCTATTTTTAAACTTCACACAACTTTTTAAAAAAGTATTCTTGCATCAATTATGACTTTCAGTATACCTTGAATAATACAGGGAATAATGACAATTGTTCTTTTGGATTTTACTTCAATGAAAATGTTTCCAAAGCTTCACCCTTTGTTGTTGGTTTTTGGTAGACTACTTAGAATAAAAGCTGTTCCAGAACAATGATTCTTATCCTAGATCCACACTGTACTCCCTTAGGGAGCTTTATAAAAATACTAATGCTTGGTTCCTTGCCCTAGAAATTCTGATATAATTGGTTTTGGATTCATCCTGGGCATTAGGATTTTAAAAACTCTCTTGATGCTTCTAATGTGCAACTTTTGCTAAGTTAAGAACTGCCATTGTTGACTAATGCCTGCACGTATTGGTCAAGAGTCTGTTAGTAATGTGTGACAGAAACGCATGGATAACTAGCTTGAGATAAAGGGGGGGAAGTTTGTAAGTCTATAAGATCATGGCAGTTGCAGAGCTAGGAATAACTGGATCCAGAAACTAAGGCTGTCTGGATCCCCTTTCTCTCCATTGTCTGTCTCTCCTCTCTTTGTGAGGGGCAATTATTCTCTACTACAGCAGTGAGCTGTCTCCAGAGAGTGGTTGAAAGCCTTGAATCCATCTTGTATTAGCTCCAGTGACAGGAGCATCTCTTTCCTGCTAGTTCTAGCCAGAGAGAGCACAAGAAAGGCTCTGACTGCTTGACTTGGGTACCTGCCCTTTTCTGAACCGATCACTATGGCCCACATATGGACAAATGATTGCAGGGAATTCTTGTTGGGCACACTAAGTGATTAATCTAACATTGAAGTTTTAAAAATTTATTTATAAATTTTGAGAGAAAGAGAGTACATGAGCAGGGGAGGGGCAGAAAGGGAAGGAGACAGAGAGAATCCCAAGCAGGTCCCACACTGTCAGTGAGGACCTGGAAGCGGAGCTCGAACTCACGAACCAAACTGTGAGATCATGACTGAGCTGAAGCCAAGAGTCAGATACTCAACCAACTGAGCCACCCAGGTGCCCCATTAATTTATCTAATATTTAGACTTGCCTGTTTAGTTAGACTTGGTTAACTTTACCTTTCTTGAGCACAGACACAAATCTGACAGTAAAGAAAAGTGTCTAAGAAGGAATGAAAACAGAATTCACAGGAGAGATGTGAAGCCATTCTTAAGTATTGTGTTAAATTATGTTATTCATTTAATAAAATTAGTAATTTGAATTTCTCTGGCAAGTTGCCTAGGTTTCAGGAAAAAAAAAAGATACCAGGATCAGGGAGGGATTACTGCTGAAGCTGATATACTGAAAATGGTCATTTGTAACAAGAGAGAAGGTAAATCCTCTTGTAAAAGCTCAACAACCTGGCCTGTTTAGTCATTGGGGTAAACAGTCCTTGAGGGAGCCCCCAGCAAGAAATAGCTGTAGGAAACAACTGCCAAAAGTTGGAGGGGAAAGCATAGGAAGGGGAATAGGAAGGGTTTAGAATCAGATACAACTAAATATAAATTCTGGCTAAAATATATAGTTGATTTTGGACAACTTAACCTTCTAATTCTGAGTATCTTTATCTGTAGAATGGAGATAACACTGCCTAATGTATAGGATCATTGAGAACGTTAAGTATTTTACATCAGGTGCATAGTGCAATAAATGCACAACAATGCAAAACAAGTACATAATAAATGCTACTTCTCATCCTTTCCATCTTTTACAATTGTATGTAATAATCATAACAATGATCTTGAGTTTACAAGCAAGAGTATATTATGTCCAGCATATTGTGTATTGGAAAAGTAGGAAAATTTTAGTGAGATATACATAACAAATGGCTATAATTAAAGGTTTACTTCCTACAGCCGTAAATTTTATCTAGAAAATTCACTTATACAAATAAGGCATTACTCTACTACTATAATGTAGAGGAGTTTGAGAGCGTCAACTTTGTACTTCAACATATAGCTATAATCTCAAATTCATTTGTTAACAGGCAGGTTGTTTTGTGAGCCTTGAAGGATTCCATGCTTTCTAAAACTTTTCCCATTGACATGAGGCAGACCTGGGCCAGCTGCTGAACAGTGGGATCAATTCTCTCCTTCATGGAAGCCATGAACCCTGGCTGACCTGAGCTAATAGAACACAGGAGGACTTTTCTGTCCAAGGCCATTGCTGCCATGGAGAGTTCCAGGAAGGCTGGTGGGTGGTTTCAGGTGTACCCAGAGGTTGCTCTTGGATACTTAGGGCCTGAGGTCCTAGAGAAGACCTCAAAACCCGTGCTTTTCTAGGCAAAACTTCTCTTGGATTGATCTGATGAGGAAGGAACTCCTGATCAGACACTTCTGTCTCAAAGACTCCTCTTTTATTCTATGTCACTGTCCCCTCCTGGTTTCCCTTTAAATTCTCTGGTCTTCCTTCTTACCCTTTTCTACATTCTACATGTTTCTCCTTGTCCTCTCCTTCTCATTTACTCTGATGGTGTCAACTACCATTTATTTGTGACTGCTCATAAATTTATGTTTCTAGATCCTAACCCGTCTCCTGACCACAGTTGTCACATATGCCACACATGCATTTTTCTCGCTAGCTGCTCCCCCAGGCCCCTGTAACTCAGCATCCTTTTCATCTTTCCCTCCTCTCACCCGCACCTGGTTTCCCTTCTGTATCTTCAGCCCAGTGAAAGGCATGTCTGTTTACCAGGCATTCAATCCAGCAACCTGGGAGTCATCCCTGTCTCATTGTTCCCATACAATATTATTAATAATACTAATAGCTGATATTTCTGAGTATTACTAAGCCAAAATTATTAGTAATAGCCAGCATTCACTGGTTCCTGAGTCCTGCTTTTAATCTCTATACTTTAACTACCAGTCAGTTCTCAGGTCTCATTTATTTTAACTGGCCATTTTTATTTTATTTTTTTAAGTTTAATTTTTTATTTTGAGACAGAGAAAAGTGGAGAGAGAGGGAAAGAGAGATTTGCAAACAGTCTCTGTGCTGTCATTGTACACAGTCCGACACAGGGCTTGATCTCACAAGTTGTGAGATCATGATCTGAGCTGAAATCAAGAGTCAGACACTTAACTGACAGCCACCCAGGCACTCCTGGTCATTATATTTTAGATCTTTCTTCTTGATGTGTAACATAGTTGGCATGTCCTTTCTATCCCACTCTTACTGCCTTAATCCAATCTTTTAAATAGTCTCTTTGCTCCATGTTGACTTCTTTCAATCCTCAACATACTTCAGTGAGATCTGAACCCCTTTCTGTGATTTATCACAAACCAAATAAGCCTTTGGCATTGAACCCTCTGTGTTAGACTACCCCTTTATACCACCCTCAGAACAAGTGTCTTGTGTGATATTTTACCCGTCTTCTCTTTTCTCTTAGAACCTGAGTGTGATCAACATTTTAATTCATTTTAAGCAACTGAAACAGTAGCTAATCAGGTGTTCTTTCATTGCTTAGTCTGAATATATTTAGTATTCACAGAAGATTCATTTCCTCAGTACCTTGCTGAGTTCCTCCCAGCTACAGCTCTCATTGATGGAGGTGAGTGCTGCAGGGCAAGGAGATTTGATGAAAAATGGCCTCATAATTTCTATCGACATAGGGAATGAGATGCTACATTAACATGGGAAGTGGGACTTGCTGGAGAGCCATGGGGGAGCTTTGGAAGAACTGATGCTAAATACAAGTAGGCTGATTTTCAAGTAGAGGAGAATGTTACACACTAGAGTCTTCCCCTTGGAGCTGTCGTGGTTAATTAAGAACAGTTTAAGGGTCATAAGATCCTCTGTAACCAATACTGAACTCTGCTGGTTGGCAAATCAAAGTACACAACAGGCTCATTTCTTTAAAAAATTTAAGATGAATAAACAGAAAAGTTTGTTAGCCTTTGTTAACTTGCTACAATGTACAACTTTTAAAGAGATATAAAAACCCATTACATGTTACAAATTATTTTCTAGAGGATTTATGGGATACATAGGATTTTACAAACCAAACTTTTTGAGTAAGTAATACACAGACGTAGGATACAAAATTCAAAAAGTGAAGAAGTGTAGACTGTAAAAATAAAGTTTCCTCCTCATAGGTAAAGTTGTTGACAAATTTTTTTTATTTCCAGAGATAATATGTCATAGAATAAATTTTGAGTAAAAATTTTATCAAAATAAGCATCTCCATTTTCCAATACTTAATGTATTGCCTGCTATATAGTAGGTATTCTTTGAGTGACTAAAGGAAGTGATTAAAGTGTTTTCTAAGTTAAAATTACCCTTTGCTCACCACATAAAAACAAAACAACATGAAATTAATCATGATATAAAAATGGGGAAAATAAGTATATCTCATTTGAAATGTTTTATTACAAAACCACAGCTAACATCATAGTTAATAGTGAAAAGTTGAAAGCTTTCCTGCTGAGATCAGGAACAGAACAAGGATGTCTAATCTTAGCATTCCCATTCAACACAGTACTGGAAGTTCTAGCCAGAGCAATTAGGCAAGAAAAAAAAAAAGGGCATCCAAATCAGAGAGGAAAAAGCAGATTGTCTTGTTTTGCAGATGATATGATTTTATATATAGAAAATATTAAAGACTCCACTAAAACACTGTTAGAACTAATAAATGATTTCACTAAATTTGTGGGATACAAAATCAACATAGAAAAATCAATTGTGTTTCCATACATTAAAATGATCTGAAAAATAAGGAAACAATCCCGTTTATATAGCAACAAAAATAATAAAATAGATTTAACCAAGGAAGTGAAAGATCTGTACATTGAAAATTATAAGACACTGATGGAAGAAATTGAAGAAAACAAATAAATGGAAAGATAGTCTTGAGTTGGAAGAATTAATATTGCTAAAATGTCCACACTACCCAAAGTTATCTATAGGTTCAATACAATGTCTATCAAAATTCTAGTGGTATTTTTCACAGAAATAGGATAAGCAATCCT